>NW_026606094.1:12605000-13805000 GCF_029834395.1 Sorex fumeus | reverse complement strand
TAGTCGAAGTGACATCTGCACTTGTTTGTTCATTGCAGCACTCTTTACAATAGCCAGAAACTGGATGAAACCTGAATGCCCAAGAACAGATGACTGGTTAAAGAAACTTTGGTACATCTACACAATGGAGTACTATGTAGCTGTTAGAAAAGATGAAGTCATGAAATTTACATACAAGTGGTACAACATGGAAAGTATCATGCTAAGCGAAATGAGTCAGAAAGAGAGGGATAGACATAGAAAGATTGCATTCATCTGGGGGATATAAAGTAACAAAATATGAGATTAATACCCAAGAATAGCTGAGATCAGCACCAGGAGGATTACTCCATAGCTTAGTGGCCAGTCGGGCATTCTAGAGGAAAGGGCAGCTCAGATAGAGAAGGGAACACCAAATAAAGGGTGTTTGGAGGATCCTCCCAGGAGGGGAGATGCATGTCGAAAGTAGACTATGGACTGAACATGTTTGCCACTCAATGCCTCTTTTGCAGACCACAATACCCAAAAGGAGAGAGAGAACACAGGGGATTGCCCTGCCACAGAGGCTGGGGGGGTTGGGGGGATGGGGGTGGGGGAGATATTATCCATGGTGGTAGAAAATGGGCACTGGTGGAGGGATGGGTATCTGATCATTGTATAATCAAACCCAAGCACAAAAAATTGTAAATCTACAACTGTACCTCATGGTGTTTCACTAATAAAAAAATTAATAAAAAAGGATAATAGGTTTAAGTTGTCTATCACTAAATAAAATTGTTTACTATAAATTATGACTTCAGGATCTGCTGGCACTAAAATTATTGCAAAATATTTTCTAGTTTTTAGGGGGTGAGAGACTTAGTCTCCTCATAGCTACAGTGTAAAAACAATTTAGTGAGATTACATGTGTTAAACATCTAAAACAGTTTATGAAATTTAGTGAAGAAAAGGTAAACATGAATTTTTCCCTTGCCACAATTTATTAGATTTTTAAGTAGAAAATACAAAAGTTCCATGATAGTTTGCAAAACTCAAAGTTTTGCAAACTTTGAGTAATTTTCAGGATATTATTCGATCTTTTAGTGAGTTTTTTATTTTATTTTGTTGGCTTTATGGTTTTTTCAAATTACTCAATTTAGAGTCATACTAGATTAGTTTTGAGATTAGTATTTTTTACTTTTCAGACGCAGATATGGGTAAAACATTATATTTGATCGACAGTTACCTGTGAAAACTAGTATACTCAGAAAGTGCAAGACCTCAGAATGTTTTTCCCCAAGTGCTGAATTATTTGTCACCAAGTAAACAGTGCTCTTGCTAGTGATTCCAACTCTTTTCTTGCCTCTTATCTGCTGAGCTTTTCAGTTGCTCTGTGTACCCTTTTTCTTTGTGTGTTTTTCCAGTATTTAATATTTTTCGTGCCTGCCTTCCTATTCCTGGAAATACCCAGATTTTTCCTCCTGACTAAGTTGCTACATTTACTGGGGATTTTCTTGTTCTGTTTTTGATTCAAGTTTGCTCTGATGTCATATTTAATGCTTTTTGAGTTCTGTGGGTTTTCCCATAGTCCACACTAATGTCATGTAATGTATGGTCTTATCTGCAAATTTTATGTGGTGGGTGTTTATCAGCAGTGGTACATATGACCCTAACATTCAAGGCCATTTGATGCATAAATAAGTATAAATAAATTCTTAAGGTTTCAGGTCATTTGATGCAGGAGGTGTCCAGTCAGGACCACAGTTATTAGGCCTCAAATTGGGCAACGGGTTATTTTGACCTGCATGGGAAAGAATTCAACTATGAATTAGAGAAACAAAGAATAGATAATAACTATGAAAGAATAGTGTACATGCAAGTGTTAGAACACAGGCACACTGGAAGATTGAGGAGGCTGGTTGCTAAGTGAGACAGTTCATGAAAGTGAGAGTACACACTTCAAGAGTGAGAGTGCAGGCAAGGCACATATAAGTGCCCTTTATACACAAATTTCTATTTATATAGATGATAGAATAGGAAAATTAGCAGTGAATTATTCATGATGTCTCAAAGAAGAAGTAGGATTCTGGGATGGTTTCCTGGGTCAAGGTGCAAGCCACTTTCTGGCCAGACTTGGTAACTTCCAGGAGTTACCATGGCAATTGTAAACCATCATGGTTCAGTTAGGTGTGATTTCTATTATTCAAATGTGCTATAATTAATAGGAAATTATCATTAGGTTACTTGATCCTTCAACTGGATTTTCTTCGCTCTAATGAGTATACCATAGCTCTTGAACTTAATTGTTCTCAAGTCTTAGCATGTAGAACATCTATAACATGGTAACTAGATCAATCATCATGTGACTTGTCCAAAGAATAGGTGTATTTTAAAGAGTGGCTATCTCTGAGTAAGAAAACATTAAGGAAAGACATTAGAATATCTACTTATTCCATATTGTCTCAACTACAATGAAAAACCCCCAGGATATTGCAATCAGAAAATAATTTAATCTATAATTAAATAATTGTAGTAGTAACTTTTTATAGAAAATGATTTTTGAATAAAAGATCTGCTTAAATTTAAATGAATTTTATTTATAAAAATCAGTAACTTCCAAATAATTCTTATTTTGTCATATAAACAAAGAACAGAATAAAGACGATGCTTAGTATTCATTTTGTCAGCATTTACACTAAAATTGGAACAATACAAAGATGATTTGCATGGTCCCTGTGCAGAATGATGTGCATACTTGTGAAGTTTTCCAAATTTAAAAACATAACAAACAGGGAAAAATGACTTACTTACTCTAGGTAACGCTGATGGTTTTTAAAGCAAAACTATTTTGAAAGAAGGTACTTGTGAGTAATGCATTTCTATTTTGCTAATGGGAACTTAGCTGTCATAAATGAAAAATAAAAACCATAGAAATGTGTGCTTTCCTTTTCAAGTTTTAGTTTAACTTTAATAGAGTCTTGAGACACTATTAATGCCTAAGCAGGTTTAGAATTTCTACATTAAAGAGACTTGCTACAGCATTTTGTGTTTTTAATTTTGAGGTCTCTATTATGGTGCTCAAATCCTGATTAAAGACATGATTTTTTTCATTTTTTCCTCTAATCTTTTAAAATACAACTTGAATGATCAAATGGAGATGGTAAACATAAATGTTTAATGTGCAGAATTTTATGTAGTCATTGGTATCTATATAGTACTTTAATTTTCTAACTTTCTTTCATGTTATTAGTAATTCAGCCAGTATCACTGTGCAGAGAAATTTGTTAGCTTTGGTTCTTGTATAAGAGATAGGGTCTAGCATTGATAGAAAAGATTGGAGCATTGGGCATGTAGAATTTCTTCTTCTCTTTGGTCTTGAAATATGCTGAGGAACAAAAGCATTTTTCTTATTTGAATCACTGTTGGGGCTGGGGTGATAGAACAGTGTGTAGGGCGTTTGCCTTGCACACGGCCCAACTGGGTTTGATTCCCAGCATCCCATATGGTCCCCTATGATCCCTTGAGCACCGCCAGGAGTAATTCCTGAGTGCAAAGCCAGGAGTAACCCCTATGCATCACTGCGTGTGACTCAAAAAGCCAAAAAAAAAAAAGAAAGAAAAAAATGAATCACTTACTCTTACTGTTGAATTTATGTTACATTGACATTGTGTGTCTATATATATGTGTATATTCACATGTATATATAATGGGGATGAAGAGAAATACATGATATTTAGATTAATAAGTTTTATTAATTAAGGATTGAGTTATTAGAGTAAAAAAGTGTAATGATTTAATATATTGTTAGAATATTTTATGTGTTAAACTAGAAACATATCTTTCAAATACTTTCAGATGCTGTTTACTATCATTGCCAAATTCAGCAATCTTACCAATTTTTCATTGTTCTCCATATTCTAACATACAGTACTAAAAATATATCTTTTACTTATTTATTTTGTTTTTAGGCCACGTCCAGCAGTGCTTAGGGCTTGCTTCTGGCTCTCTCTTCAGGTATCACTCCAAGGCCTTAGGGGACCATATGAAGTGCCGGGGAACAAACCCCAAGTCGGCTGCATACAAGGCAAATACTCTTCCCACTGTACTGTCACTCTAGCCTGAGTGTGTGTGTGTGTGTATACATATGTATGTGTATATATTTATTTCAACGCAAATATATTATTTACTCCCCTTTTAGAAATAGTTAAGATGCTTAGTAACCTACCGAGAGTATCTCGCCCGCACGGCAGAGCCTGGCAAGCTCCCCGTGATGTATTCAATATGCCAAACACAGTAACAACAAAGTCTCCAATGGAGACGTTACTGGGCCCGCTCGAGCAAATCGATGATCAATGGGAGGGCCTTTACTTTACTTTTACTTTAGTAACCTACATGTAGAGATTAAGCATCTAAAGTATGCTTGATCCACCTACTGATGCCTCCAGGTTCACTCAATGCACCAACTACTTGACCGTTCATGTATAGCACAATGAAGCGCGAGGTTTTTCTGGGATGACTTCATTACTCCACATTCTTACTCTCTGATCCTATTTTCTGTTTTATCTTGTCAGAAAATCTTTTCTGAGTTACACTGTAGTTAAGAATCCTGCTCTAGAAACTTGAGAATTATTGTAAGTATCTCTGCCTGGTAAGATACAATGCGATTGATGTTTTTTCATTTTCTGCATAGTCTGAACTCTCCTCCCACCCCCAGCCTCTAAGTACTCATTGGTAAAGTGGGTATTTTCTTGACGAAAATAGTTTATAGCAGGGCTGGAACAATAGCAGAGCAGGTAGAACATTTGCCTTGCACGCAGCCGGCCTGGGTTCGGTTCCTAGCATCCCATATAGTGGTTAGGTTCCCAGCATCCCATATTATCCCCTGAGCACCGCCAGGGGTAATTCCTGAGTGCAGAGCCAGGAGTAACCCCTGTGCATCGCCAGGTGTGACCCCCCCAAATATTTTATAGGGGATTCTATGAGATAACACTTGTAAATCACTTATAATAGGGCTTAGAATATAAGAATGTAGTAAATCCTTTATTTATAATCACAGTTTATATTACTTACCAATATTAGCACTGTAGCACTATCCTCCCGTTATTCATCGATTTGCTCAAGCGGGCTCAGTAATGTCTCCTTTGTGAAACTTGATGTTACTGTGTTTGGCATATCAAATACGTCATGGGTAGCTTGCCAGGCTTTGCCGTGAGGGCAAGATACTGTCAGTAGCTTGCTGGGCTCTCCGAGACGGGCAGAGGAATCAAACTCGGGTTGGCCAGGTTGGCTGTGTGCAAGGCAAACACCCTACTGCTGTTCTGTCGCTCCAGCTCCACTTAACAATATTATTAATTATAATTATTAAAACATGTTTCTAACTAATTTTACATTGTTTCTCCCATCTGTTTATTATTTCCCTATGGGACAGCCAACTCCTATACGGTAGAAGTCATTATGTTTTCATTTCTGCTTCCTTAGGACTGTGTATTAGACATGGTTTATACTAGAAGGTCAATAAATGTTATACAACGGGTTCCTAACTTAAAGTCTAAATTAATGTTAAAGTAGCACACTCTGGATTTTTAGAAGCACTGTAGCACTGTCCTTCCCTTGTTCACTGATTTGCTCGAGTGGGCATCAGTAACGTCTCCATTGTGAGACTTATTGTTACTGTTTTTGGCACAAAAATATGCTCTGGCGTGCAGATAGGATACTCTTGGTAGCTTGCGGGGCTCTCTGAGAGGGTTGGAGGAATTGAACCCAGGTCAGCGGCATGCAAGGAAAATGCCCTACCCACTGTGCTCCAGCCCTCTGTGCTATTGCTCTACCTGCTGTGCTATCACTCCAGGATTTTTAGAATGGGAAAGGAAATAATTGTTTTGTATGTTAAAAAGCAGGAAGATGTGTTCAACAGACTTTCTTGATTCCTTTCATCTTTGATGATTATTCCTGGGATTTCTGGCTGCCATTTATTCTTTTCTGTGGGATTGGATATGACCAGATCATTGATATCTTACGTTTACAGAATTTAGGAGGTGCTTCAGCTCATTTTTAAAGTTTAAAATGAAATAATAAGGTCATTATATTATCTGTGGAGCTGGTGATGCTATTTCACACATCTTTGTTTAAACTCTGAAAGCCGAGCAACAGATGGGTGCTTTCGCCATTCAGCTCTTCTATGGTGATTATTTAATTTCAAATGTCAATAGAAACAGATTTATCATGACATTTACTTTTAGGAACTGAAATTTTGTGCACATTTTTTTTCAAATGCAATATTGTTAATTATTTCTTCAAGTAACCATCTTTTTTTGGAGATTGTCTTTAATATTACTACGTATCTGTAGCCAAATTAACACTGATTTTGAGTAGCAATTAATTCTATCTTTTAATCTTGGTAGGTTGTTTCCATTCGGTTGGCATTTAAAACAGGGTTTTAAATTTAAATTCATGATTGTCTGCTAAATATTCACAAAGATTTACAATAAAATTCTATTATTAAATAGATAATAATAGATGGGTATACTTTTTGCTATTGTTAATACTCATATCTTACACTTACTTCTTTATTCTTTGCTAAATGTTTCATTTTACTTTCTTTCTCTGGAAGATCATGCATTGTATAATATTGGAATGTACAACCTTATGCATATTTACAGCTTCTCATTTTCACAATGTGATTAATGATAATAAGGGTTTGTTATTCTTGTCTTATGAGATTTATAATGTGTCTATACACTTTGAAATTATTTAGAGAGGATGCTTATTTGAAGATGGAAATGTCTATTACATTTTCATCCTTATTTTTGCTTTTATCTCTACCTCAGCTTGTACTTATGAGCTCTCTTCTCTGTTCAAACTTAAGACACTTCAAAAGGAAATTTGGACATATGGGAGATTGTTCACTTGGGAATTGATTCATATTGAATAGTTTCAATGGGTAGCACATATCTAATAATTCTTATACATGTATGGATTTATGTGCTTGTGTGTGTGTGCATGTCCTCACTCAATATAGCAGAATACATATATCAAGCCTAATACTTTAAAGTCAGGAGGTGTATCCTACAAGGAATTCAGTTGAATTGCAGGAAAATGTATAATGTTTGCCTTGTCTACATAGTCTCATCATATTACTAAATAACTGTGGTACTGCAGCTTAAAGAGAGTTGGGATAGAGTTGAAATTAGATTTCTGAGGATTTCATAACCTTTTTCATATATTTACCAAGAATATAATGTGGGAAAATTATTTTAGTCTCTTTTTATCAGAATATTTTCTATGTTATATTGTCATGAATAATGTTTCAGAAATTATTTAATGTGATACCTGTAATATAGTTCATAATTTAAGTGTTCTAGTATACATCTATGTTAATAAACCGTATATTGTTTACACTAGTTGTTTAAAACGAATGCCATATTTGTTGAAAGTTATGAAGAAAGAAGAACTTGAAGTAATCTGTTGTTTCAACAGTTTCTTACCTATAATTAAATATGAAATATTCTCATTGTGATCTTTTCCCACGGTAGGAAAATTCTTTTTGAGATTATAACGTTATGAGACTTACTGTCACTCTAGAATTTAACATTAGAATTATAAATGACTTGGCTAATAAGTTCTTAAAATTTCAGGAAGCATGTAGTCAATAGCTGTAGTCTTGTTTCCTGACCATTTCCTACATTATATCTTTCCCATTGTTTATTTTGAAGAAACCCATTTTCTTAAAGTATTATTGAATTTTGCCTTAAAATTATTGGTTTTACTTATTTTTATTGTTTTTATAGGCAAAATGGATGGTTCTTGGGGAAGTATTCCATGCTTGGGGATTGCTCCTGGCAGTACTTGGGCAGCCATACTGAATCTAACATGGGGCTTCAGCATATAATGCATACAGTTTCTGAGTCATCTCCCAGATCCCTGACTAAGCTTTTTCATCTAAATTTTGCCCCTCAAACCTATTAATATTCTGAATTGACACTAATTGGTCCTAGGTCCCATAAACTGGTATGGAGTTATCTTTAATTTACCAAAGTATAATGTCTAAGGTTAAATATGTTAACTATGATGCTCCATTACTTTTTTTTCCTGGGAAAGCTATCAAAATATTACTTTGGAAATTATCAAATATGTGGGCTGGAGCTATAGCACAGCACGTAGGGCGTTTGCTTTCCAAGCAAATAACCCAGGTTCGATTACTCCACCCCTCTCGGAGAGCCCGGCAAACTTCACCCTCATGGAAAAGCCTGGCAAGGAGCTCCCTACATCATATTCTATATGCCAAAAACAGTAACAATAATCTCACAATTTGTTGTGAGATGTTACTGGTGCCTGCTCGAGCAAATCAATGAACAACGGAGGACAGTGCTACAGTCCTATCAAATATGGACTCTGAAAAAGATCCATGAAAGTTTTGGCATGTAGTAGTTTAATCAGTGTCATTTCCACACTCCTCTTGGGGAGTCCTCTGTATGTTTTTTTAAATTCTTCTATATTTCAAGACCTAAAAAAGGCACAATTTTCTTCTTCTTTTTCTTTTTTGAAAACTAAGAATAACATTTTGGTTTATTTTATGTTCAGCTTTAGGGATATACTGCAGCAGGTATCTTTAAGTGTATATGTGCTTCTATTAGTAAGTTGAGCTCTTAAACCAATTTGTTAATTTACTCTAGAAAGTAAACATTTCTGTGAAGCAATGGTTTGTTGAGAGGAGATACTATTAAAATAGAGGAAAAGATACTATTAAAATAGAAGAAAGAGTGTTCCCCTCTTTCTCTTTTTTTGGGGGAAGGGAACACTCTGCAGTGCTTGGGGCTTACTCCTGGCTCAGTAGTCAGGGATAAGTCCTGGCAAGACTTAACAGACCATCTGTGATGACTGGCTCAAACCCAGGTTTGCTTCATACAAAGTAGGCAACGTATCCCACTGTACACTTCATCTGTATCTCTTCATCCTGCTCCTTTTGTTCTATCTGCATTTTTGTTCTTTCTAGAAAGAATGACAGAGCTCAGGCCCTGGGATGAATTCTGAGTTAGTGCTGCTCTAATGAGGGGAGGAGAATGGTTGAAGCCCCTGCTCTTCGCTCAGGGACAGGCTGGCCACAAAAGGGAGCGTTGTACCCAGGGCAGAACTTTCTGTCCAGGGAGTGTCAAACAAAGATGGGATGACAGGAAATTGCTGACAGAACATGGGACAGTTGGGCAATGGGCATCCCAGAGAAGAAGGACTTAACCTCTTGGGTTGACTGCCCCACAGTCCTGTCCTGTCAACTGACTCACAGCTCAGTCACGGTTGCTCCTCCCCTGTGCTTCTGATCTCAGTGAAAGTTCTGTTCCCACCCCCCACAAAAGTCAGAGTAACTGGGGCCTCGTCTCTCTTCTTCCCCATCCTTCATATATAACAGCCCCTAGTTCTTTCTAACTCATCTGTCTCCCTCTAATTAACTTCTCTTCCATGTTCCGCACAGCCTTATTAAGGACACATTTGTCATCTCATTTTCAAATAAGTCTCCACAGCGCTCCCATCTTGTTCACACCAATCTGATTTCAGCACTTTCAAAATAAACTGCCGATCAGCTCATTCTTCCGATTAAGAGGCTCCCTGTGGCATTCAAGAAAGCAAAACACAAAAACAAACTCCCTGGACTGGCATATTTGATTTACTTGCAGTCAGCGCTCTCCTCTCCACTCATGCTTCATTGCAGTCTTATGTTGAGTCCATATGTCCCTTGACCTTTTCTCTTTGGGATTGTCCCTATGATGTAGGCAGGTAGACAGGGAAGGCTCCCTCCCAAGGCAATGGCAAAAGTCAGCCCTTGCACATATGAGCTTATTTCATCATTTGCATGAGGTCAAACTGTCGATCCTTCTCTAAGTTCTTTGATGCTGAACAGGTGTTAGGAGGAGGATTATGATTTCCACTAGGTTCGTTAATGGCAGAGAAAGCACAGTTCTGAGTTACTTCTACCTTACTTGCTGTTCAGTCCCTTCCCATGGAAGATGGTTTTCAGTAGTGGTGGAGCATAACCCTTTAATAATATTCCACTCCATTGGTCCAGGGGTTAGCAACTTTCCTTTTGGGTAAACCATCCATAACTTCCTTTTGGAAACCTCCAACATCCATTGTTCCTCTTCTGCAGAGCATTCTGGCTTAGAGGAAATATTCTCTGGTATTAATCCCAAGATGCGACAAAAATTAGGATCTGCTAAAATCCTTTTCTTTCCAAATGACTTCATAGAAAGTGAGGTATAATACACCTGTTTGCTGTGGGTCCTAATCAAAAGCTTAAATCATGAAACAGAAAGGATTTCACACTTGAGTATAAAGTTCTCTGAAGGTCAGGACTAGGTTGATACCTCCACAGCAGATTTTCACAGATTACCTCCTTCCTCATGGATTTCTTCACTGCATCAGTTCCTTCGTGGTTGCTGTCTGATGTCGGTGGGCTTCACGGGTGACTTATGTGAAGTGGGGAGGAGAAAGACGGTCATTCTCTCCCCAACCATCTCTGCCACCCGGGACCCAGGGTTACTGGGTTCTTGTCTCGCCTCACAGGAAGGAATTTCAGGAGTAGACAAGCAGTGAAATACATAGATTTTATTTGGAGGATTTTTAAGGTGTGGAGGAGGAAAGAGTGAGAGAGTAATGTACTCAAGAGAGAATGCAGGCTTCTCCAAGGGGGGGGAGAGCCCCTACACAAATCCTAGCATTAGACACGAAAGCATGAGCATACACATCTCAAGAGGGAAGATGCGGGCCACACATGTGCTCGGGTACCACATGTGCTCTGCCACGTGGGCGCAAGCAGCACATGGGCTCAGGCATCATATGCACCGGCACCATTTTCTTAGAGAATAAATCATGTTAGAGTAAAGATGTCATTATCAAAGGAATTTGACGTCATTATCAAAAGAATTTGACCAAAATCTTTCTTTAGTTTAACTTTATAAATAATTTTCAAGTACTATAATTTGTATCTTCTTAATAATGATTATTTTAAAGATACTTTATATACTGTAGGTTCTTATTAAAGAAACAAACGGGATTTATTTATTAGTGGATTAAAATGAAACAATTCTCACTATATTTTTGGAAATGAAAGACTGTTCTGAATTCTAAATGAAGACACTTGTAAAATGTGACATTCACCAGTATTTTTTTACTTTGAAAATATATAGTGTGCATAATTTTCTTATTGTAGCACTGTAGCAGCACTGTCCTCCCCGTTGTTCATTGATTTGCTTGAGCGGGCACCAGTAACGTCCCCATTGTGAGACTTGTTGATTTTCTTATTAATCATATAAAATACTGAAAAAACAAACAAAATGATGACTATGCTAGAACTTTTACTTGCAATTAATAACTAAATTTTTAATATTATATATTCATGTATTAGAATAAAAATACTTGGATATATATAGGCCAGGGCTGGAGCAATAGCACAGCGGGTAGGGCGTTCGCCTTACACGCGGCCAACATGGCCGACCCGAGTTCGATTCCTCCGCCCCTCTCGGAGAGCCCGGCAAGCTACCGAGAGTATTCGATATGCCAGACACAGTAACAACAAAGTCTCCAATGGAGACGTTACTGGGCCTGCTCGAGCAAATCGACGATCAACGGGAGGGCCTTTACCTTTACCTTTATATAGGCCAGAGTGATAGTACAGCGAGTAGGCTATTTGTCTTGCAGGTGGCCGATTCTTGTTGGATACCCAGAAGCCCATATGGTCCCTCAAGCTCTCCAGGAGTGATCCCTGAGAGAAGAGCCAGGAGTAAGCCCTGAGCACAGCTGAGTATGGCCCCAAACAACACAACACAAAACAAAAATACTTGGATGTATAGATAAAATAAATGAATAGTACTGGAGACTTGTTTTGAAATATGAAAGATAAAACATCCATGATTTAGACAAATGTTAGTGTTTTATATGCTATTTTTTATCACAATTTATTTTTAAATGATTTTATATTACTCTTTATTTTTTACTGAATCACTGTGAGATAGTTACAAAGATTTCATGTTTGAATTTCAGTCATATGATGATTGAACATCCATTCCTCCACCAGTGCATATTTTCCACCACCAATATCCCTAGTATCGTTCCTCCATCGCACCCCTCTCCCTCCCCGATGGCAGACAACTTCCCCCATACTCTTTCTCTACGTTTGGGCATTATGATTTTCAATATAGATACTGAGAGGCTTGACGTTTGGTCCTTTTTCTACTTTCAGTATACATCTCTCATCCTGAACTATCCCTCCAGCCATCATTGACTTAGTGATCCCTTCTCTATTCCAGCTGCCTGCTCACCCAGCTCATGAGGTAGGTTACCAACCATGGAGCAATATTCCTGGCACTGTCTCTACTGTCCTTGGGTGTCAGTCTCATATTATGTTATTTTATATTCCACATAGGAATGGAAAGACTCCACAGTTACCTGCCCCCACACCTGACTGTCCTCACCAGGGCCCCTTAGAGAGGGGCAGGTTGAGTTTCCCTCCCCGCCCCGAGCAGAGCCCTGGCAGCCAAAGACCTCTGGAACCAGCCACAGCCATGCTTAAGACCACTCTCTACATGTTCGGATGAGCCTCATGCATGAAGGAACCGGCAGAGGAACCCAGATGTGTGCGACCCGGGGCTGAGATCTCCAAGCCTGCTCGGATCGGGACTGGGCCTCCTCCACCCAGATCCCTCATCTTCCAGTAAGTAGGTGTTACACTCACCAACTGCCCCTATCGCCATGCAATCCCATCAATGGCCACAACCCAGAGACTATAAACCAAGTTCCTGGAAGTGCACGGCTGAATTTGCGGCCACACAATCTTTTATACTCTAGTTCTCATGGTTGGAGAACCTGGCGGGCTACCAAGAGTATCCTGCCCACACGGCAAAGTCTGGCAAGCTCCCTGTGGCCTATTCAATATGCCAAGACCCAGTAGCAATTATGGGTCTAATTCTCCTGACCCTGAAAGAGCCTTGAATGTGGCACTTTCTAAAATCTCAGAGCTAGGAGAAGGAGACATTACTGGTACCTGCTAGACAAAATCAATGAACAACAGGATGACAGTGATATTCCACAAATGAGGTTATTCTATGTCTGTCCCTCTCTGACTCATTTCACTTAGAATGGTACTCTTCATGTCCATCCATTTATAAGCAAATTTTATGACTTCATCTTTCATAGCAGCTGCATAGTATTCTACTGTGTAGATGTACCAAAGTTTCTTTAAACAGTCATCTGTTCTTGGGCATTATGGTTGCATCCAAATTCTGGCTATTGTGAACAGTACTGCAATGAGCATACAGATGCAGATGTCATTTCTACTGTGCTGTTTTGCACCCTTGGGATATACTCCCAAAAGTGGTATTGAAGGGTCATATGGAGGCTTAATTTCTAGTTTTTTAAGGAATAACCATAGTTTTCCAAAAAGGCTGGACCAGTCAGCATTCCCATGAACAGTAAAAGAGAGTCCCTTTTTACCTACATTTGTGCCAGCACTGGTTGTTCTTTTTGATGTGTGTCAGTCTCTATGGTGTGAGATGATATCTCATTGTTGTTTTGATTTGTATCTCCTTCATGATTAGGGATGTAGAGAATTTTTTCCTGTGCCTTTTGGCCATTTATATATATGTATATTAAATTTATTTATTGAATCACCATGAGAAAAGTTACAAAGCTTTCAGGTTTACGTATTGTTTATACAATGATCAAACACCCATCCCTTCACCAGTGCTTATTTTTCACCACCAAGAACCCTTTCCCACCCCTCCTGATGTCTACTTCACTCTTTCTCTACTTTGATTACATTCATTATTTTGACAAAAGATACACCATTATTATTTGGAATTTCCCCCCAATAATCAGAACTGCTGAAATGGCATTGTGAAATAATTTGTTTTCTATTGCTGGTTATGAAGACCATATGATGTCTTGCAGCCATGATAGCGGCTGTGTGATTTTGGATTTCTGATATTTTTTTAATGAAATCTGGAAGGATTTCTGCCAAAAAGCTGGATAATTACAAGATTGGTTTGTGTGCCTCTGGGGCCATGCCCATGCCAGAGAGCCACTCATGGGGGGCAACTCGTGATCTTGGCAGGGCAAAAAGGATGTGCCAGTTTCACTCCCCCATCCCACGAGACTGCAATTGCCCAGTCACCGCTGGTTCATACCTGGCTGTCCCATAAGCTCTGAGGCGGCCACCATGCTGCCAGGGGAGAAAAAGGTGGAAGATACAGACGCCTTTTCCCTCCCAGGGTGGGCAGGCACAGCGCCGTAGTTTAATGTGTAATCCATTCACATTTCTGCCGCAGGGTACTGAGTTCTGAATTAGGTCTGTGGGCTTCTGGGGCCATGGCTGTGCCCCATTTGTATTTTTTTTGAGGAAACTACTGTTCTTTCCTTCTCCCCATTTTTGATGGTGTTGGAGATATTTTCCTTGTACAGTTCTACTAGTGTACCCAGCATATTAGCTCCTTATCAGATGAGTATTGGGTAAATATTCTTTTCCATTCTATGGGCTTTCTCTGTATTTTGGTCACTGTTTTCTTTGAGATGCAGAAGCTTCTTAGTTTAATGTAGTACAATTTATTTATATTTGTTTCCACTTGCTTGGGTCAGTGGTGTTTCATTCTTAAAGATGCTTTTATCTTCAATGTCATGGAGGGTTCTCCCTAAATTTTCCTCCATGTGTCTTATGAATTCAGGTCTAATGTTGAGGTCTTTAATTCACATTGACCAGAATTTTGTGCCTGGCATTAGACAGAGGACAGATTTATCATGAATATTTTAATGGTACAATATTATATAGAGTACTCTTTTACTATATTCTTTTTCTATTTCTCATTTTCCTTTTCTACTTTCAACACTTCTCTCTTATTTTTTTTATTACTTCTGTGCAAGAAACTTCAGACTATTCAATCTTGGTAGATATAACTTAACAAGAAAAATGTTATGAATCAAATGCATGAGGGCCTCAAGCTGAAGCCTGTCTTGTGTTACTGTCAGTGGAGTGAAGACAAATCAAGCATCTTAACTAGATTTATGGATTTCTGTTGATTCACTGTAGGGAAGTTTTAGAATGATTCAGAGTATGATTATTTTTGATAAGCAGCAAGAGAAGTTATGATCTGTCACAGCTATCCTTTAAGTAAACTTTAATTACTCTTATTTGTGTATTAGAAGTAACTGTTTTCAATTCTCAGTTGTAGTATGAAAAGTCAATATATGTATATTTACTCTATTTCTCAACTGAAGTGTGAAATTTCTTCCAGACTCTAGAACACTTGAAAAACTGTCATGTTGCCGTAACTTACTGGTTGAGGTGATTATAAGGCCAACACTGTTGGACATTTGAGGGGCTAATGGTATTCGTGAAGAAATATGCTAGGTTATAGAGATTTATCTTGGTTCCCTTTAATGATAGCATGGTGCTGTGCTTATATTGAACAGGAGAATAAGGATGACAATAGTTAAATGGAAATGTAGAAATAGACCAGGGATCATAAAAAAAACTAGTATTTGTTTAGTACATAAATATAATGAAGCTTTAGTCATTCTCAGTAGGAAATCCTCCCCCCTCTGCCAAACATGCTTCTTTGTTTCTGTTTTAATGGTAATCATTTGCTCCATTGTCTTCTCTAAATAGCTTTTATCAATCTCAGTTCTGATTGACTTTTAACACAAACAAAATCTCAGAGAATCTTTGAACCTTAGAGAAGTAATTCTGTGGAGGAGGGAAGGTGGAAGAATGATGTCTATATGAAGAACAGTAGTCATCTCAACTCCTCCTGTGATGGAGGGGAGAGACTTTTTCATTTGTGTCTAAGATCCACCAGCACAGTGTATGATTTGGTGTTCTATAGGTGAATGCTAAAGTGGGATTGCTATCTATAGCCCCCTTTTTAAGATATAGTTTGCAGTTTACAATTTCTTTGTTCTTGAATGAGTACAATAAAATATTTGAAAGCAGAGTAAATGAGTGAGGATGTAAGTAGAAAAAAATATTAGAACTTGAGAGCAAATCAGAGGAAGAATATAGTCTGTATTTTCTTGCAAGTTTTTTTTTCTCTATGAACCTTGCAAGGCACTCAAAACAAAGATTTGAAGACTAATAAGAAGTCTACGTTGGGCTTAAAACTATTTACTTTTGAAGAAAGTTTTCTTAATCCGTGGGTCAATAGAAAAAAAACTGCTTCTGTAAAATGTCAATTAAAATAGATTATACCTAGAGAGGAGAACCAGAAAAGCCTATACATAAAGAAGGGGTGGTGTTATTTTTGAATTTATAAGAGGTTTGGCATACTGAGTTGAAGGACACAGGATATATTAATAATTTTTATTGGAAAAAAATTTATGATGAAATAAGATATTTGCATTGTGTTAAGATATGCGTATGAAATTTTTTGATAGTTTTTGGTGGATACTTAGTCAAAAGATTTTATAGAAATCATTCAGGAGCTACTTTTTTTTTGGTGCTTGGGAATTAAGCAAAGGTCTCCAATATGCAAAGCATGAACACTAGCTCTTTGAGCTATCATTCTGTTAAAACTTGGTTGACAAAATGCTAATCTCATTACCAAGTTGGACATCACTTTTAAGAATATATTAATAATATATGTACTGAGTATAACATTAGATATGCCCAGAAAGTATGCACATAAAAAGGGTGTTTTGAAATAAGATTAAAAATAACCAGGAGTCTTAGATAAGAATCCCAAAGATTTTATGATTAAAAAGAACTTAAACACAATACGGTTTTTTAAAACAAAAATTCTTATTAGAAAGCACTAAGATTTAAGACCTAGGGCACATAAACAGGAATCTTAATGTAAAACATCAAAGATCTCAAAGAACCCCCCAAAGAATAAGACAAGGAGTTAAAAGCAGAATCTTAATAAAGACCCCAGAAATTTATGCCCAAGAGAGCCTAGAGCATAAGATTTATGAAGGTAGGAATTTTAATGAGAAGATTCTTAAAGATTTATAAGTGGAGGGCCACAAAGATTTATGATTACAATAGCCAGACTTGAGTGTCCTGATTATTAAAATCACCCAAACTGATTAGAAAAGACTCTTTCTCTAACTGCACTTGATCCACAATTCTAAATTCTTTCAACTGAGAATCCAACTGGTGCGGTTGGGGCAAAAAGAATGAAAACACCCAAGTACATCATCTCAGAGAGAAGATTCTGCAGGTGTATGAATTCCTACCTTCCCGCAATTTCTATGACTCTGAGAGTCCTGTAGCAGCTCCTTATGGGTGAGAAACAGTATATTTTCCTTACCACAAGAATATATAATTCTAAACAAAAGAGGATGTGGGGGCACCTGCCATTCTAAGCATAGTCCACTTGCTTCTCTTTCTAGCAGTTGTATTTTCCTTTAATAAATATTCTTTTCATTTTTCTCTATTTGGCTGATCTTTTGTCAATTTGCAAGGTCAGGAAATATTGTTGCTTCATGTTTCTTGACTTAATTCTTTAGGGGGAGAAGGTACAAAACAGAGAAACGTGAAGAGAGGGACTATTGTGATTCTTTATTTCTCCATTTCCCTATATCAATATTATCCCTGATATTAATCACAATATTAATAGCTTCATTTTAATCATGATTACTTGATCACTTGACATCCCGTTACTCATCGATTTGCTCGAGTGGGCACCAGTAACGTTTCCATTCATTCCTGTTGTGAGCTAGTGTAGCCCAATAACATCTGCTCATTCTAGAGACACAAAGAGCCTCAAACCGATCGTTCAGGCTCTTGAGGAAGAAGTCTGACCATCTTGTAGGTAGGTGGCCACGCTATCTTTTGATGTCCTGTGGAATCCAGTCAGTAATGGCTCTAGTCCAGCGGTCATCTTCAAATCTCATTATGTGTCCAGCCCATCTGATTTTCGACGCCTTGGCAAACAAGACAGCATCCCTGATTCTTGAGTGCTGATGGAGGTTGGACTCCAGATTCTTCCTCTCATTTGAGTGAAGTGTGATATTCCAAGCAAAGCTCTTTCAATTCCTCTTTGAGAGATCTGAATAGCGTACTCATTCTGTTTTCGTAGGGCCCAGGTCTCTGAGGTGTATGCGAACGCAGGAAGAACAGTGGAATCAAAGAGATGTGCTCGGAATTGGAGGTTCTTCATCCTCTTAGTTATTTCTTTGACACTCTTGAAGGCATCCCAAGCCACTCTCTTCCTCCTGCACAACTCAGGTGCCAGGTCATTCATCATGTTGACTTTTCGACCTAGGTACACATAACTGTTGCATTTGGAGACGGTTGCTCCATTGAGAGCGAACGGAACATCAGGAACAAGACTGTTTCTCATGAACATTGTCTTTGTGAGATTCAGCTATAATCCGACCTTTCCACACTCATGGTCAAAGTTGGTCAGCATGTGTACCGCTTGGCTAATGTTTGGTGTTATTAGAACAATGTTATCAGCAAAGTGGAGGTGGTGTAGTTGCCGACCATCTATCTTCACTCCCATTTCTTCCCATTCCAGTCATCTCATGATGTTCTTGAGGGTGGCATTGAAGAGCTTCACTGAAATGGTATCACCCTGCCGAACTCCTCACTTGACATGGATGATCACTTCTTTGCAGAATGGTGAGATCCTGGTAGTGAATCTGTAATACAGCTCACGGAGGATTCTGATGTATTGAGTTTGAATGCCCTGATTGGCTAGGGCTTCAATGACCGCTTCCATCTCAACAGAATCAAAGGCCTTTTTTAAAAATCAATGAACATTAGACAGAGCAGCATCTTGACTCCCGAGAAACATAATGAGCTTGTTTATTGTGTGGATATGGTCGATGATGCTGACTCCTTTTCGGAACCCACCTTGCTTGCATGGTTGTCCTTCATCTGGTGTTCTGCCAATCCTATTCAGGATGACTCGAGTGAACAGCTTGTAGATGACTGACAATAGCCAGATTGGGCGATAGTTGCCAATGTTGTGGATGTCTCCCTTTTTGTACAGTAGTACAGTCCTATAGTTTTCTATAGGGATGAAACCTTGCATTCATACAGGTAGCGTGTGAAGAGCCGAGCCAGTGTATTGATGAGTACTGATGGTAGGTTATTCAGGTGTTCAGGTCTGACCTTGTCTGGGCCAGGTGCTCTTTGTTTCTTTACCGATGAGATGGCATGTCAAATTTTGGAAGGGAGAACTTTGAAATGACATATCCATCCTGCGGAATTTGGTATGTGGCCAGGTGGATGTGGCTATTAAAGAGATCTTAGTAGAAGTTATGAATAATCTTCTCCATTGCCCTTCTGGAAGATGTGAGAGATCCATCAGGACGTCAGAGGGCAGTCATCTTGGTCTTGTAGTTGGTGAAGGACAGGCGGGCATTATGAATGCTTTTTCCGGATTCTGCCACATCTAAAAGCACTGCTGCTCTTCTCTCTTTGAGGTCTTCCTTAATCACTTCTCTGCACTGCTTTGGAAGCTCGGACATTCGCTTGTCATTGCCTGAGGCATGCGCTAAGCCATGTTGGCAAATAAGCTCAAGAGTGTTCGAAGACAGGCGTCTTTTTTTGTGGTTATCTCTCTCTTGGTGTTCTTCACACAATCATGGAGGTGCTGAACCAGTTGGTCATATTCCTCATCAATGTTGTCAATGAAAGTGTCTTCCCATGTTGCCGCAACAGAGCCAAAGAGCTCCCAGTTGGTGGTCATTCTAGGAGTTCTCTTCTTAAACTTTGCATTCCTTACTCCCCTCTCTGTGAGGTAGAATTTTGCACAAAGGAGACAGTGGTTCGATCCCATTTGGAATTTTAGGATAAAAGAGACATCAGTCAGGCAAAACCATTGATTGAATATGATGTCGTCAATTTTGTTGTGGAACCGTCCAGTGGGAGACTCCCATGTCCAACATTTAGACTCGGCCTTTTGGAACTGTGAGTTACCATGGATGGTCTTGGCCGACATGATGAACTCAGACAGATTGGGGGATAGTTGCCAATGTTGTGGATGTCTCCCTTCTTGTACAGTAGTAGAGTCCTGCTGGTTTTCCACTGGGACGGGACTTTGCATTCAATCAGGTAGCATGTGAAGAGTCAAGCCAGTGTATTGATGAGTACTGATGGCAGGTTCTTCATGTGTTCAGGTCTGACCTTGTCTGGTCCAGGTGATGTTCGCTTCTTTACCCATGAAATGGCGTGTTGGATTTCAGAAGGGAGAACATTGGGAACGACATATTCGTCCTGTGGAGTTTCGTATCTGGGCAGTTGGACGTGGCTATCGAAGAGATCCGGGTAGAAGTCATGGATAATCTCCATTTCTCTTCTGGAAGATGTGATAGATCCATCAGGACATTGGAGGGCAGTAACCTTGGTATTGCCATTGGCGAAGGGCAGGCGGGTTTTGTGAATGCTTTTCCTGGCTTCTGCCGTATTGGCCAACACTGCTGCTCTTCTCTCTTTGAGGTCTTCCTTTATCACTTCTCTGCACTGTTTTATGAGCTCGCACATTCACTTGCAGTTGCCTAATGCTTGCACCAAGCCACATTGGTGAATGAGCTCAAGAGTTTTCCAAGACATCATCTTTTTGTGGCTTTCTCTGTCTCAGTGCTCCTCACACAATCATGGAGACGCTGAACCCATCGATCATATTCCTTGTCAATGTTGTCAACGACAGTATCTTTACATGTTGCTGCAATAGTTCCAAAGAGCTCCTGGTTGGTGGTTGTTCTGGGAGTTCTCTTCTTAAACTTTGCAGCCCTTTCTCCCCACTCTGTGAAGTAGAATTTTGCACGAAGGAGATGGTGGTCTGATCCTGTTTGGAATTTTGGGACAACAGAGACATTGGTCAGGCAAGACCATTGATTGAATATGATGTGGTCAATTTTGTTGTGGAACCATCCACTGGGAGACTCCCATGTCCAACGTTTATATTCAGCCTTCTGGAATTGTGAGTTACCATGGATGGTCTTGGTCAACATGATGAACTCGACTGTATAACCCCTGTTTGTTCCATTCTAGACCATGGGTCCCAATGTGGAGTTCTTCGGCTGATCTTCTCAGTCCTATCTTGGCATTAAAATCACTGACAATGATCTTGTAGAAAGTGTGGTCTTTATAGAACTTCTCCAGTTCCATGTAGAACTTCTCAATTTCTCCTTCATCATAATTTGATGCAGGTGCGTAGACAATGAAGATAGAAACTGCCGGCAGTGAGCCACATCTATTCAAGTGTAGTAGTAGAATTCGGGTTGTTAGGTATTTGAATGAATCAATGTTTATGGCCAAGTTTGTGTTGACAAGGACACCTACTCCACCGATGCCTCTTTTGTCACATGTTCCAAGGAATAGTTCTTCTCCAGTGTCAAAAATGGCATGATGTGATTGATGCTTTCTCGTCTCAGTCAGACCAATGATGTTGTACTTGATCTTTTGCGCTTGTACCTCCTCTACTACCTCAAATTTATTTGAACCATGGAAACACCTGCAAGGGCGATTAGAGGCTGCCCTAAATACCTCTATCCCTCTTAGAGAGCCTGGCAATCCAACGAGAATATCCTGCCTGCACGGCAGAGCTTGGCAAACTTTCCATGGCATATTCGATATGCCAAAACCAGTGAATACAATGGTTCTCATTCCCCTGACCCTGAAAAAGCCATCAATACTGCAGTATTAAGACGGATGAGGAAGGAGAGGCTGATAAAATTTCAAGGCTGAACTAGCCTGTAAAATGAAGAAGGACAAAAATAACTATCTGTACTTTAAATGCACGTACGCTGGCATTGGATGGATCCATTGAGGACCTGATGGTGCTATTTGTATAACTGCATTAATTTTAAAATATCTGATTCTAAAATATTTCAAGTAGACTGATTATATACATAGCACAGTGGTAGGTCATTTGCCTTGCATGCAGTCAGCCAGCCGAGCTGGGTTTGATTCCTTCGCCCTTCTCAAAGAGCCCGGCAAGCTACCAAGAGTTTCTCACTCTCACGGCAAAGCCTGGCAAGCTACCTGTGATGTGTTCATTATGCCAAACACAGTAACAAGTCTCAATATGGAGACATTACTGGGCCCACTTGAGCAAATCGATGAACAACAGGAGAACAGTGTTTGTTTGACAGTGTAAAAAAAGTGAGTATTTCTATTTCACGAGTACTCTAAATTATCTAGTAAACTAACAAGATTAATAAATACGAGTACCAATACCAATACATATCAAAAAACGTTTGGATTGTGTTACAGAGATAAAAGGGAAATTCACTAGAATATGTAATGATTGAGAACTTAGAAAACTTCCAGATATGACACAGCCATAAAAAATGGATAACTCATTAGAATTTTTTAATAAAATCTCCCCTCTGTGGGACACTGTGTTGGATGTTTTGAATAAAAACAATAAATCTAGCAGTATTCATTGAAAGGTAAGGAATTTATATACTTACCAACCACCACGCTGCCTCCTCCCAATTGGTCCTTGCTGGTGGTGTCTTTATCTTCCCAAATGTGAACTCAAGTGATGCTGGCTTTGACTTGTGGGATAGTGAATGTAAATATAAGTATCTATTTGAATTTTTATTGTTGACTTGAAGATTAGTGGCTAGATAATATTAGCATAACGGGTTGTGGGAAGGTGTGCTTTATCTAATATATTAGGAAGTCAACAGATAACATATAAAGTTGATTGAAAATTAAAATTTATATGCAGCAGCATTGTTTTTATAAATTGGCCATCCAAAAAGTATAAAAGATAAATCTAAAAAAACTCTGGAGGTTATAGAATTATCAGATAAATTGAGAGTTTGAGGCAAGAACTTTTAGTTCTTCATTATTAACCTCTATGACCTTTAACCACATACTAGTATACACTATTTTTTAATCTACTGTCAATGTAGCTATTGGTCTGCTTAGCTAATAATCTGTTTGAGTCATAAATCTATTATGAAAAAATGTGTGTATATTTTTATTTTCTTTTATAGTACATATGTACACATGTAGACATATATGAAATAAAATAATGCATTGCACATTATGTTATTAAATGTAATTCTAAATCACCAAAAATGATTTAAAAAATAGACTGAGATTCAAGTGACAATTGCCTCAAGTTATTTGAGCGATTCTGTTTTTATTTTGTAAACTGAATCCACCATACTGATAGCACATTATAAAAAAATGGAAAATCACTCAGCTATTTGTCTAGAGCTTATTTGAATACAACTAACAAGTTTATTTATTTTAAAGTTTTTAAAAAACATCAGTCATTTTATTGAAACCCTTTCATTTTATAATTGAAATAATACAGATGAGTGATGCTTTTAGGAATAGATGCCTAGAGAGTTATGTCTAGGATTATTTGACTTGGTAATTGGTAGTTTGATTATTTATGTTCAATATGAATTCATATTAATGATCTTAAGACAATATCAAGTGAATTCAGTGTTTTGAAGACATTAATTTACATCTTAGTATTGAATAATTGAATAAGAAAAATAAGAAATAAGTTTACAATGTTGTCCTAAACAGAGTTCGGTCAAATTCTTTTATGTCCCTTGGTGGCTCAGGGGATGACAAATTTAGCAAAGTAGTCATTGATGTTCAGAACTTAATATGAATTCTACTTGACAGGATTTCTCTGTAGACAGAAGATCCTGACAAATATTTGAGTTAAGAGGAAGAAAAGAGGAAATTTGTTACTAGAAATCATATCTCATCTTAGTCCTTAGGGTAACAGGGCTGTCCATAATTGGACATTAAATGGATCTGCATAATTTACTCACACAGATCCAACCTGTGATTCCCAGCTGTTGCACTCTCTGATATATATTCAGAAGGACTCCTGCCCAGCTGTCCACATTTTCTTGGCTTTCAACACTCACTGGGCTTCCAGTAAAAACCCTTGCTCTGGTGGTCTGCTCTTGACACTCTTGATGAACACATCCATCTTGGAAATGGTGGCTGTCTCACTTTGACTTTAACTATCATTGCTGTGTCAGTGGCCTTCCCCTTCCTTCAACATCCCGTCAAAAAGGAAAACTAGAAGCATTATATGTATCCTTGAGGCATTTGTGATGACTCAAGCATTCCTGTCGTACTCATGTTCCTGGTTCCATTCTTTCCTTTTCTCTTTTTTTCAAGGAGAAATGATGGATGAATACTAGAATCAGATTAGTTTTAAATCCTAACTTCACTACTTGCTTGCATTATGCCCTTAGAAATACCAGGGTCTTTAGAATTTTTTACTTTCAGGGTTCTGTTCCCTTTTTGTAGAGTATGTATAATAATTGCACCTTAAGTGTTAGATTCTTTTCATGAGCAGATGATATTTTACAGGCAATGTGCTAGATTAATACAGAACTTGGTATATAGCTAGAACATTAAGAATGCTAGCTATTATTTTACTTCTTATCTTCCTTTTTGCTTATGAAGCAGTATATAGCTTGTGGGAACTGATAAGTAAATCTAGAAGGGAATACTGATAATATGTCTTAAAACATATGTCCAAAATTGATGATTAGTGATAAGCAGGTTATTGGCCTACTCTCAAATTAACAAAACAAATTAATTTTATCTTTGAGGTAGTCTATGCTGAATAATTTATAAATATATAAATATTTAAACTACATAATAAATTACACATGCAAAGTATAATATAGATTATACTTTTTGATCAATAAGATGGCAAAATTTGTGAAAAAGGGATAATATTATTTTGCAATTGGAAACAAAAGCAAAAGATTGAATTTCCTGTGCTGCTTCCTGAGACAAATTTCCTCTATATAATTTTTAAGGAAGTATTATGTTGAGATCAGATTTGGTATTTTTTTGCCCTTCAGTGATTTTTGCAAATTATGTTTTCAGTATTCACTTTGATGCAACTAAAATGCTGTCACAGTGCTCCTAAGATGCTGTCAATGCAAATTCATGGTAAATAACATTATAATGTCAAGTAGGACCAAGAAGGTGACATAATGTCAAGGATATGCTGTTCATGGCTATATCATAAATTCAATGGAAAATGCATATTTATGCAGATGTTCTTAAGTTGTCAAAATTGAGTCATGCAAATGCTATATTACCGAGAGAAATGAAATAAAGTCAGAGAAAACATTGTTAAAGATTAAGCAAATTCTACTGAATAAATATAATTTTGACTTATAACATTCAAGGTGCCTTCAGATAATAAGGTGTTTTTATATCTCACGAGAATGCTGACATTTTCTCTACGCCCAATGTATTTTGACCTGAGGTGGTTTTTTGGGGAAGTAATTCACAGGATCCTCTACATGATTACTGATAACATTAGAGAACTTCTAGTTTTATGAAAGATGAAAGATAGTTAAGATGCTCTTTCCAAGGTCTTGGAACTTTCCTTCTGCTCTCCTGTTTTAGCAGTGGCAGAACAGAATAGGGACTTGGAACTATTGAGGACTTCTTTAAGTAGAGAAGAGGAGCATCTCTTCATACTCAGCTGTGAAGAATGGGATAGTACTATTTTTTACTTGGAAACAAAAGCATCTCTGGATTTCTTAAATCTTCTAATCTTCTTGGTTAGGGTTTATTTATTTATTTATTTATTTATTTATTTGTTCTTTTTTGGTCACATCTGGCAATGCACAGGTGTTACTCCTGGCTCTGCACTCAGGAATTACCGCTGGCGGTGCTCAGGAGACCATATGGGATGCTGGGAATAGAACCTGGGACGGCCACGTGCAAGGCAAATGCCCTACCCGCTTGGTTTAGGTTTTAAAATATCATTGCTAATGGGAGGAGTAACAACATATCCGACTTTATTCATATTTACTAATTTTTTCCACCTTCTGGTTAATGAATGACATGCAACTGACTGGGATGTTTGTGGAAAAACAAAATCAGACTTCTTGAACTTTCAGTTGCCAAGGTTAGAGTACAAGATTAGTATGTCCCAAGAAGGCTTAATTGCTAAATGACATGCCTTTGTTCTACAATATGAAAACTTATCCACTAGTAAATTTTGGTCAAGGTATTCCACTTATTTTTTTCTTTGATTTTCAGATTATGTTTCCTCTGTTTTGGGCATATCTACTACTCGATATTTTTCTTTTTTTAAATTTTTATTAGTGAAACACCATAAGGTAAAGTTGTGGACATTTCAAGATTTTGTGCTTGGGTTTCAGTTATACAATGATTGAGTACCCATCCCTCCACCAGTGCCCATTCTTACCACCAATGACCCCAGTATCCCTACCACCCCCCAACCCCCTATTCCATCCCGCCTCTGTGGCAGGGCATTCCTTTTTGTTCTCTCTCTCCTTTTGGTTGCTGTGGTTTGCAAAAGAGGTGTTGTCACTCAATATTTTTCAAAGATTTTTTTTGAAAGTGCATTAAACAGATAAAGATTTTTGTTGCTTCTCTTCAGTAGTTCATTCATTCTCTTACACATCTAATTAGAGAAGCATGCATTTTGTATTATATTTCTGTAAGTAAGTAAGATGACCATATAAAATATTGTCCCAATTGGGGCTCTCTTGGGAGAGAAAAGGAGCGCAAATAATTATTATGCTAGGCTAGAAAGGAAAAGCAGACTCTCTAAGACAAATCTAGACATGTAGTATTCTTTTTTTCAATTTTTATTAGTTAAACACCATGAGGTACAGCTGTAGACTTACAATTTTTTGTGCTTGGGTTTCAGTTATACAATGAGCCAGTAACCATTCCTCCACCAGTGCCCATTCTCCATCATTTACATTTTTTTTAAAAAAATTTGTTAGTGAAACATCCAAGACTGTAGTATTCTTAACTCTATTTGCTTAAAATAGTAATACCAATTAATCTTTAGCAATCAATTCTGATTTATTAATCCCAAAATCTTAAATTTTTGACAGAGAATTATAACTTAAATGCCTCTTTATATACATGCCCAATTATAAATTCTGGTGTCCTCTATTTTTTTTAACTATCTCCCACCCCAGCTGCCTTTAGACCTGTGATTTTATACACCAAGTCATTGACCAAATGTATCATCAGTATCCTGGGAACTTGTTAAAGTGAACTTGTTCTCTTACTTTTTTTTTTATTTAAGCCTTAGTTTTGACCACTGATTCAGAAACATGGAGATAATAATAAATAATTCTGATACACACTAAAGTTTCAGAATCAGTGTCTTAAACTAGAATTGCTAAAATCCTTTTCCTTCTGCTTATAGTAACAAGTCTCACAATGGAGATGTTACTGGGCCCACTCAAGCAAATAGATGAACAGGAGGACAGTGCTACAGTGCTACTTTTCCTACCAATTCCAGTTTTTTCTTTTCAATTCTGAAAAGATGTTGTTCATAATTTTATTTCTACTGATTATTTACTGAAAAGGTGGAAGAGCTCTGAGTCTAAGTTTTTTTATATATTTTTAATTTTTATTAGTGAAACACCATGAAATATAGTTGTAGACTTACACATTTTAGTGCTTGGGTTTCAATTATACAATGATCAAATACACATCCCTCCAAAGAGCCCATTTCCCACCACCACGGATCCCAGTATCCCTCCCATACCCCATACCCCCCACCTCACCCTGCCTCTGTGGCAGGGCATTCCCTTTTGTTTTCTCTCTCTTATTGGGTGTTGTGGTTTGCAAAGGAGGCAATGGATGGCAATCATGTTTGGTCCATAGTCTACTTTCAGCATGTATCTCCCATCCTGGGAGGATCCTCCCAACACTCTTTATTTGGTGCTCCCTTCTCTATCTGAACTCCCTTTTCCCCTAGCATGTGTGGCTGGCCTCCAAGCCATGGAGTAAAATTCCTGGTACTAATCTCGGCCATTTTTGGGTGTTAGTCTCCTATTTTGTTACTTTATGTTCCCCAGATGAATGCAATCTTTCTATGTCTATCCCTTTCTTTCTGAGTCATTTCGCTTAACATGATACTTTTCATGTAGTACCACTTGTATGTAAATTTCATGACTTCATCTTTTCTAACAGCTATATAGTACTCCATTGTGTAAATGTACCAAAGTTTCTTTAACCAGTCATCTGTTCTCAGGCACTCAGGTTTTTTCCAGTTTCTGGCTATTGTAAAGAGTGCTGCAATGAACAAACAAGTGCAGATGTCACTTTGACTATACTTTTTTGCCTCTCTGGGATATATTCCCAGGAGTGGTATTGCTGGGTCAAATGAGAGCTCAATTTCTAATTTTTTGAGAATTGCCCATACTGTTTTCCTAAAGGGCTGAACCAGTCAGCATTCCCACCAGCAGTGAAGGAGGCTTCCTTTCTCGCCACATCCGCCCAGCACCAGTTGCTTTTGTTCTTGTGGATGTGGGCCAGTCTCTGTGGTGTGAAATGATTTCTCATTGTGGTTTTGATCTTAATTTCCTTGATGATTAAAGATGTGGAGCATTTTCTCATGTGTCTTTTAGCCATTCAATTTCTTCTTTGAGAAAGTTTCTATTCATTTCATCGCCCCATTTTTTGATGGGGCTGGATGTTTTCTTCTTGTGGAGTTCAACCAGTACCTTGCATATCCTTGATATCAACCCCTTGTTGGATGTGTATTGGGCGAATATCCTTTCCCATTCTGTAGACTGTCTTTGTATTTTGGTCATTGTTTCTTTGGCGGTGCAGAAGCTTCTTAGTTTAAGATAGTCCCATTTGTCTATCTCTGTTTTCACTTGCTTGGCCAGTGGCGTGACATCTTTGAAGATATCATTAGCTTCAATGTCATGGAGGGTTTTGCCAACTTTTTCTTCAATGTACATTATGAATTTCAGTATGATGTTGAGGTCTTTAATCCACTTTGATCTTACTTTTGTATATGGCGTTAGGCAGAGATCTGAGCCCACATTTTTGCATGTAGCCATCCAGTTTTGCCAGTACCATTTGTTAAAGAGACTTTCCTTGTTCCACTTCACTTTTCTTGCCCCCTTATCAAAGATTAGATGGTCTTATGCCTGGGGGGGATGTAAGTATATTAAACCCTGTTCCATTGGTCAATAGCTATGCCTTTGTTCCAGTACCATGCTGTTTTAATTATTCCTGCTTTGTAGTAGAGTTTGAAGTTAGGGAGGTTGATTCCTCGCATTTTCTTTTCCCCAAGAATTGCTTTAGCTATTCGTGGGGGCTTATTGTTCCATATAAATTTCAGGAGTGTCTGCTTCATTTCTTTGAAGAATGTCATGGGTATTTTAATAGGGATCACGTTGAATTTGTGCAGTTCTTTTGGAAGTATTGCCATTTTGACAAAGTTAATTCTCCCGATTCATGAACAGGGGATCTATTTCCATTTCCTCGTGTCCTCTTTTATTTTCTGAAGTAGTGTTTTGTAGTTTTCTTTGTACAGGTCCTTTTCTTCCTTGGTTAAGCTGATTCCTAGGTACTTGATTTTCTGGGACACAATTGTGAACGGGATTGTTTTCTTCATGTCACTTTCTTCTCTTTCATTATTTGCATATAAGAAAGCCTTGGACTTTTGGGTATCGATTTTATAGCCTGCAACTTTACTATACAAGTCTATTGTTTCTAGCAGTTTCCTGGTAGAGGTTTAAAAATAAAAGGCCCTCCCGTTGATCATTGATTTGCTTGAGCGGGCCCAGTAACGTCTCCATTGGAGACTTTGTTGTTACTGTGTCTGGCATATCGAATACGTGACGGGGAGCTTGCCAGGCTCTGCCGTGCGGGCGAGATACTCTCGGTAGCTTGCCGGGCTCTCCGAGAGGGGCGGAGGAATCGAACTCGGGTCGGCCATGTTGGCTGCGTGCAAGGCAAATGCCCTACTGCTGTGCTATCACTCCAGCCCTGGTAGAGGTTTTAGGGTTCTCTAAGTACAGTATCATATCATCTGCGAATAGTGAGAGCCTGATTTCTTTCTTTCCTACCTGGATGCCCTTAATGTTTTTTCTTGCCTAATCGCTATCACAAGTACTTCCTAACTATATTGAACAGCAATGGAGAGAGTGGGCATCCTTGTCTTGTCCCTGATCTTAGAGGGAAGGCTCTCAGTTTTTCCCATTGAGGATGATGCTTGCTGTATGCTTGTGGTAGATGGCTTTAACTATATTGAGGAAAGTCCCCTCTATCCTCATTTTGGCAAGGGTTTTCATCATAAACCGGTAGTGGATCTTGTCAAATGCTTTCTCTGCATCTATTGATATAATCATATGACTGTTATCTTTTCTTTTGTTGATATGATGGATTATGTTGATTGATTTCCGAATGTTAGACCATCCTTGCATCCCTGGAATGAATCCTACTTGGTCATGGTGTATGATATTTTTGATGAGTAGTTGAATTCTATTTGCTAGTATTTTGTTGAGAATCTTCGCATCCGTGTTCATCAGGGATATCAGCCTGTAGTTTTCTTTTCTTGTGGTACCTTTGTTTCCTTTTGGTATTAGAGAGATATGAGCTTCATAGAAATTGTTTGGGAGAGTTTTCGTTTTTTCAATTTCCTGGAAAAGCTTGAGAAGGACTGGGCATAGGTCCTCTTTTAAAGTTTGGAAAATTCACTAGTGAATCCGTCTGGACCTAAGCTTTTATTTTTGGGAAGATTTTTGATTACAATTTCAATTTCCTTGATGTTAATAGGTCTATTCAGATACTCTAGATCTTCTTGATTCAGCTTTGGGAGATTATAGGAGTCCAGGAATTTATCCATTTCTGCTAGGATCTCCTGTTTAGTGGCATACAGACTTTCAAAGTAGTCTCTGATGATCTTTTGGATTTCTTTGTTTTATGTTGTGATATCCCCCTTTTCATTTCAGATTCAGTTTATTAGGGTTCTCTCTCTGTTTCTTTGTGAGTGTTGCTAGTGGTTTATCTATCTTGTTTATTTTCTTGAAGAACCAGCTCTTGGTTTCATTGATCTTTCAGATTGTTTCTTTGATTTCCATGTCATTGATTTCTGCTCTAAGTTTTATGATCTCTTTCCTTCTGCCTGATTTAGGCTCTTCCTGTTGATTCTTTTCTAAGGTCTTGAGCTTTGAGGTCAAGTTGTTTATGTGCATCCTCTCTACAGTCCTAAGATATGCTTTCAGAGCTATAAATTTCCCCTTAATATGGCTTTCACTGCATCCCATAAGTTCTGGTAGTTCGTGCTTCATTCTCATTTGTTTCCAGGTATCTTTTGATTTCATCCTTGACTTCCTTCCTGACCCACTCATTGTTCAGCATTGAGTTGTTTAATTTCCAGGTGTTTGTTTGGGTTCTCCGTGTGTGTGAATTACTTCTATCCTCAGTGCATCGTGGTCTGAAAAGATTGTTGATACTATTTCTAACTTCCTGATTCTATTGAGGTGTGTTTTGTGGCCTAGTACATGGTCTATTTTGGAAAATGTTCCGTGTGCACTGAAGAAGAATGTGTATTCTTTCTTTTTGCGGTGTAAAGCCCTGTATAGGTCTATAAGCCCTTTCTCTTCTATTTCTTCTTTCAAAGCCAAAGACTCCTTGCTGAGTTTTGTTCTTGTTGATCTATCCAGAGATGATAAGGTGATGTTGAAGTCTTCAACTACTATTATGTTCCTAGCAATGTTCTCCTTAAAATCTGTTAGCAGTTGTTTTAAATATTTAGCTGTTCCCTCATTAGGTAAAAGAGATGTCAGAGGCATCAGAGTCCTTGTCAACGCAAACTTGGCCATGAGCATTGATTCATTTGAATGCCTAACAACCCGAATTGGATGTTTACATTTGAATAGATGTGTCTCACTGCCAGCAGTTTCTATCCTCGTTGTCTACGCACCACATCTAATTATGATGAAGGAGAAACTGAGAAGTTTCACATGGAGCTGGAGAAGTTCTATAAAGAAGACCACACCTTCTATAAGATCATTGTGGGTGATTTTAATGCCAAGATAGGACCGAGAAGATCAGCCGACGAACTTCACATCGGGACCATGGCCTAGAATGGAATGAACAGGGTGAGAGACTGTCTGAGTTCATCATGTCGACCAAGACCATCCATGGTAACTCATAGTTCCAGAAGACCGAATCTAAACGTTGGACATGGGAGTCTCACAGTGGACGATTCCACAACGAAATAGACCACATCATATTCAATCGACGGTTTTGCTGGACCGATGTCACTGTTGTCCCAAAATTCCAAACGGGATCGGACCACCGTCTCCTTCATGCAAAATTCTACTTCACAGAGCGGGGAGAAAGGGTTGCAAAGTTTAAAATGAGAAGTCCCAGAATGACCACCAACTGGAAGCTCTTTGGCACTATTGCGGCAACATGGGAAGATGCCACTGTTGACAACATTGACGAGGAATACAATCGACTGGTTCAGCACCTCCATGATTGTACGAGGAACGCCAAGAGAGAGATAGCCACAAAAAAACTCCTGTCTTCGAAAACTCTTGAGCTTATTCGCCAACATGGTTTGGCGCATGCCTCAGGCAACCACAAGCGAATGTCCAAGCTTCCAAAGCATTGCAGAGATGCCATCAAGGAAGACCTCAAAGAGAGAAGAGCAGAAGTGCTGGTAGATGTGGCAGAAGCCGGGAAAAGTATTCGTAACACCCGCCTGTCCTTCGCCAACTGCAAGACCAAGATGACTGCCCTCCGACATCCTGATGGTTATATCACATCCTCCAGAACGGCAATGGAGAAGATTATCCATGACTTCTACTCAAATCTCTTCAATAGCCATGTCCACTTGCTGACATACCAAATTCCACAGGATGAATATGTCGTTCCCAACGTTCTCCCTTCCGAAATCCGACACGCCATTTCGTCGGTAAAGAAACAAACAGCACCCGACCCAGACAAGGTCAGACCTGAACACCTGAAGAACCTGCCATCAGTACTCATCAATACGTTGGCTTGGCTCTTCACATGTTACCTGTCTGAATGCAAGGTTCAGTCCCAATGGAAAACCAGCAGACTGTCCTACTGTTCAAGAAGGGAGACATCCTGACATTGACAACTATCACCCGATCTGCCTATTGTCTGTCATCTATAAGTTGTTCACTTGAGTCATCCTAAATAGGATTGGCAGAACACTAGATGAAGGACAGCCATGCGAGCAAGCCGGGTTCCGCAAAGGATTCAGCACCATCGACCATATCCAAGCTCATTGAGTTTTCTTGGGAGTTCAAGATGCTGCTCTGTCTAACGTTCATTGATTTAAAGAAGGCCTTTGATTCTGTTAAGACAGAAGCGGTCATTGAAGCCCTAGCCAATCAGGACATTCGAGCTCAATACATCAAGATCCTCTGTGAGCTGTATTGTGGATTCACTACTAGAATCTCACCATTCTACAAAGAGGTAATCATTGATGTCAAGAGAGGGGTTCAGCAGGGTGATACCATTTCACCGAAACTCTTCAGTGCCACGCTTGAGAACATCATGCGATGATTGGAATGGGAAGGAATGGGAGTAAAGATACATGGTCGGCAACTACACCACCTCCGCTTTGCTGATGACATTGTTTTAATAACACCAAACATTAGCTAAGCGGCGCAAATGCTGGCCGACTTTGACCGTGAGTGTGGAAAGGTAGGACTACCACTGAATCTTACTAAGACAATGTTTATGAGAAACAGCCTCATTCCTGACGCCCCATTCACTCTCAACGAAACGACCATCTCCGAATGCAACAGCTATGTGTACCTAGTTTGAGAATTCAACATGACAAATGACCTGGCACCCAAGGTGCGCAGGAGGAAGAGAGCAGCTTGGAAAGCCTTCAAGAGCATCGAAGAAATTGCTAAGAGGATGAAGAACCTCCGGCTCCAGGCACATCTCTTTGATTCCACTGTTCTTCCTGCATTAACATATGCCTCAAGACCTGGGCCCTACGCAAACAGGATGAGAACGCTATTTGGGTCTCCCAAAGAGGAATTGAAAGAGCTATGCTTGGAGCATCACGTTTCCCTCAAATGAGAGAAAGAATCTGGAGTTCCAACCTCCTCTCGTTTGCCAAGGCATCAAAAATCAGATGGGCTGGTCATGTAATGAGATTTAGAAAAGACCACTGGACTAGACCCGTTACTGACTGGATTCCATGGGATGTCAAAAGACCTCCTGGCCACCCACCTACCAGATGGTCAGACTTCTTCATCAAGATCATGAATGATTGGTTTGAGGCTCTTCGTGTTCCTAGAGCAAACAGACACCATTGGGCTACACTAGCACGCGACAGGGACAAATGAAGACTTTACTGACGCCCGCTCGAGCAAATCAACGATTAATGGGAAGTCAAGTGATCAAGTGATCCCTCATTAGGTGTGTATACATTTAAGAGTGTGGTTTCTTCCTGTTGTATGTATCCCTTGATGAAGAGAAAATAGCCTTCTCTTTCCCTTCTCATCTTTTTCAACCTGAAATTAATGTTGTTGGATACTAGTATGGCTACCCCAGCTTTTTTGAGGGAGCTGTTTGGTTGCAGGATTGTTTTCCATCCTTTGACTTTGAGTCTGTGTTTCCTCGGCTGTTGAGTTGAGTTTCTTGTAGGTAGCAGAATGTTGGATTCTGTTTTTGTATCTATTTTGCCAATCTGTGTCTCTTAATTGGTGAATTTAGACCGTTGACATTGAGAGAGATTATTGTTATGGGGTTTTGTGTCATCTTTCTGTAAGGGTCTTTTGTGCTTGTAGGGTTTGTCTTGTCTTATAGTAGCCCCTTTAGCCCTTCTTTTAGGTTTAGTTTTGAGTCTCTTAAGTTCCCGAGCTGCTGTTTGTCTAGAAAATAGTATACCGTTCCTTTGATTTTGAGTGAGAGTTTAGCCGGATAGAGTATTCTTGGTGAAGCATTCATTTCTGTGAGTTTTTTCACTATATCTCGTCACTGCCTTCAGGCTTGGAGGGTTTCCTCTGATAGATCTGCTGTGAATCTAGGGGATGCTCCTTTGTATGTGATTTCCTTCTTTGACCTTGCTGCTTGCAATATTGTGTCTCTATCAGCAGCATCTATCATTGTAACTATGATACTTCTTGGAGTGTTTTTGTTAGGGTCTCTTTTGGCTGGCACCCTATGGGCTCCTTAAATCTGAATGACTGCATTGTTGAGCTCTGGGAATTTTTCAGCAATGATTTGTTTAACCATGGCTTTTTCATTGGGATTGTTTCCCTGAGCTTCTGGTAGTTCAATGATTCTAATGTTGTTTCTCTTGGAATCATCTCCTAGGACTCTGATTCTCTGTAGAGCTATTTTGAGGTCCCTTGCCACTGTTTATTGTTGCCTGTTGGCGTGGTGCAGCTGATCTTCCAGCTCACTGATTCTTTCCTCAGCTGTGGTCATTCTATTTTTGAGGGCACAGACTGAGGTTTTTATTTCATCTATAGAATCTTTGATTCATGACATTTCTGTGTGTAGCTTTCCAATTTCTGCTCTCATTTCTTCCTGTATTTTCTCTATTGTGTGATCCATTGTTTCTTTCATGTCCTCTTTCAATTTAATGGATATCTGACTGTTTCATTGAGTTGATTGAACACCTTCATGACTTCATATCTGAATTCTATGTCAGAGAGGTCCCTTAGGTGAATAGCACCTACTGAGACTTCTGGACTCTTTTCATCGTCCTCTCCCTGCAGTGGGAATTTGCATTGTTTCTTCATGTTGGTGTGTAGGTGTAGGGACTAGATGTCTTGGTATGAGTATAAACTAACTATGGTCGGGTAAGCGTTGGCCTGCTGAAAATTAAGCGACGCCCACTTTACAGAAGCCATGCCTACTTCTAAAGCGGCCACACACCCCTGGGTACCTAGTGTGTGTGGGGGGAGTAAAGACTGGGAGCAAAGATGAAAAGGAAGAGGGAGAGAGGCTCAGAGCTATTTTGTCTCCCAAGGTCTGAGAGTATGCCTGGGGGGCTCGCAGGGTGAAATCCAAGTCCCGGGTTTGAGAAGCGCCAGATAAACTGACCTGGGTGGGGAGAAGACGAGCTCAGCTTGGGGGATGAAAAGGAAGAGGCAGAGAGGCTCAGAGATGCTTTGTCTCCCAAGGTCCGAGAGGACACCTGGGGGACTTGCAGGGTGAAATCCAAGTCCCGGGTTCGAGAAGCGCCAGATAAACTGACCTGGGTAGGGAGAAGACCAGCTCACCTTGGGGGACAAAAAGTGAGTCTAAGTTTTTTAATCCAGTTAATTTTTGATCAGTACTTGACAACTTTTAAGCTTGTACTATGTGCTAGGTGTTCCAGGATATGAATGAAAATTAAATTCAGATTGTGTTCCCTTAGAACTGTGAGCTGTCTGATAGAGAGAATGAAATGAAAACTAGCAATAACAAAATAAGTTAATTTCTGTGGAACTAGGCGTAGCGTGACCAAGGTTTCTTTAAAAGTTCATACAATTCTTTTTTCTCTAAATTGGAATCCAGACTCTGCCTACATTCCTCCATGAAATTACCTGGTCTGTCATCACCTTTTTCTCTGGAGTCTGTTCCATTCTTCTCTTTTGTTACTTTAACTCTATTACTTGTATAAGATCCTAAAGTTTGAGAATCAGTGTCTTAAACTAGAATTGTTAAAATTATTTTCCTTCTGCTTACTTATTAGTCTTCAGCACCAGCTCTTCCACCACTGAGGTTTCTCTCACTAAAAGTTTTATTTATCTTTTAATATTTAAATTTTATTTTTTATTCTTTTATTTTGTTTAAATAAAATAGTTTTATTTAGGATGCATGAGAGAGAGAGAAGGGGAGAGAGAGTACATGTAAGAGTACAATGAAAACCCCTTAATAGTATACCCAAAGTTAATATGTGGTTAATTTCAGAGTGTAATACTTCTTATTTGTGATTTTTTTGGGGGGGTGGAAAGATGAATTTTTAAGAGCTAATTTTATTTTTAACTTTAAAAATATTTTATTTTTATAAAGTTGTTTACAATAATTGGTTACATTTAATATTCTAACACCAATATCACCACCATTATACCTACCCACCACCATATTTTGAATGTTTCCACCCTGACCCCCAAACCCTGGCCCCAAAGCAGGACCTAAATAATTTATTTTGTATTGCTTGTTATGAAAAATCTTCTAAAATGATCAAAAAAATGTTTTCTTAAAGAAAAGTGTGTGAAGATTGTTGCATTTCACCCTGAAGTCAGTAAGCCCTTGTAGAAGAGTTTACTAACATGTTGTTAAAGGTTGAGCCTTATTCCCTTAATATATATATATTTTCTCCCATATCTTGGTTTCCTTTTATTTTGCACCCTATCAGATGTGGTGTGCTATTCTTGTTATGTTAGTGTTGTAGAGTATTTGATGTTGATCCAGAAATTCTAAAATTTTAAATATGGTTATACAGCTGAGGTTAATTAATTAATTAATTTTTAACTGGATGGTGACTTTGGGATCTGGAGACATCTTTGTGGTGTACTGTTCTCTCTTCTGAGAGATTTATTTGTGAGTCTCTGGATCATGAACATTGATGAGTTTACATGGTGCCAGAGGCAGTTCCTGGGCATGCCTGCCAGGCTACCTGGAGCAGAGGGAGATGGGGAGAAGTCGCCATTCCTGACTTTGTGTTTCAGTCAGAACTCCAGCACACCTGGGTTTTTCATGGATGAGGCTGTCTTTCCTGTGGAGAGCAGCTGTGAGCCTGGTGGTGATTGAGTAATGGGGGGTTTCAGCTGCCAGGACTCTGTTGGGGTGAGGAATAAAACTTGCCCACCCAACTCATGGTTGCCCAGGTTGAGAAAGCCTGGTGTCGGGTCTGGAGACATCTCTGTGGTGTATTGTTCTGTGTTGCTTTCTTCTGAGATATTTATTTTGAGTCTTTGGATAATAGCCATTATTTGTGATTCTTATCTCATTTTTGATGAATAGAATGAAAGAGCAACATATGGAGATTCTAATAAACTTCTAATTTATTTATTTATTTTTTTTTGAGGAATACTCGTTTATTCATGAATGACTGGCCAAACTATGGTCTATTTATAGTTGAATTAGATGTTTTTATATTTTTTTAGTTATTTGGGTTTTGGACCTTAACCAGTGGTGCTTAGGGTTCACTCCTGGCTCTGTTTTCAGGGATAATTCCTAGCAGTAGTTGAGGGAACCTTATCTGGTTCTGGGGATTGAATCAGTATTGGCCATGTGCAAGACAACTGTGTCTTAACCCACCTTCTATCTCTTCCGCCCACTGAACTATAGATTTTTTACCTGAATGAGAGTTGACAATGGAAATATCAGTGATGTTTAATTTATTTAACTACCCTTCAATTTAGAACTTTTGCTGTAATCTTAAGTATGTATAAGTGTATATATGCAAACACATAGATATATATCATATATATATTTAAGATTGCTATGAGCAATGGCACAGTGGGTAGGGCATTTGCTTTGCATGCGGCCAAACCGGGTTTGATTCCTCCGCCCCGCTCAGAGAGCCTGGCAAGCTACCGAGAGTATCCCGCCCGCATGGCACAGCCTGGCAAGCTCCTCGTGGCATATTCAATATGCCAAAAACAGTAACAACAAGTCTCACAATGGAGACTTTACTGGTTCCCACTTGAGCAAATTGATGAACAATGGGAGGACATTGCTACAGTGCAATATATAAAATATATAACCTTATGTATAAGATAAATATATTAATATATAATATATTTAATCTATGATATATATTTAAGATTTTTAGTTACCAAATTTAAATTTTTGGATGCTAAAACCAAATATTTCTAATAAGAATATTATACTAACAGTTTATACCAAGTTACTATGAATATTGCAAGTTCAAAATTAAGTTTATGTCAGTGATTTTAATATTTCCCTAAATGTCTTCCTCTATTTTACTTAGTCCATAATTCCTCTTATACTATGCCTACCTCAACTCCAATTCCTTTACTTGTAAGCAGTCGGGGATTCTACCAGTTGTCTAAAAGTCAAATTTTATGAATATTTTCAAAAGATTTTGCATCTTTGGACATATCTGGAAAATGTGTTATCTTCAAGTTTTTCTGATGAATGTCAGCATTATAGCTCTACTATATCTATTTCTCCTATTTATAAATTTAAGTTATAGATTGCTGTGTAAGGCAAAATGAATGCCTAAGAAATTCAAGGAAAATTTTGCATGTACTCATAACATTTACTAAATCCAAGTCATTATCACAGCTAAGTTAGGAAGACCATTGCATTTAAGGACAAGTGGAAACATCTTTTGCATTCACTGTCTGTCTAATCTAAAAAATATTTAGTATTACATTCATGCATATTATCTACACTTGAAGAAACGCAATTTAAATATTAATGCAAATAATTTAATATTATAAAAATTCTCCACTTCCATATGCAAATTATTGCCCTAATTTGTGAGTATCTTTAGAAAGTCAATTTGGACCATAATGAGAAGTCAGAAAATAAATGCATTTTATTACTTGGAAATATTACTTATTCATGCAATGGTCTTCATAACTCAACTCATGCTTTCTTTGAAAAAGAATGTGTAAAGTTAATTAATTTGCCTGTCCTCTTTTCTAAGTGTTTCTTCTACTCAATTTTTGTCCACTATTTAAATTAGATTACACCAGTGTCAGATGCAGCACAATCTGTATACAAGTGTTTGGATTTATTTGTTTTGTCTTTATTTTGAATATAGAGATAAATGAAAGGAAGATGTAATTTTCTTATGGTTTGTACAGTATTTTTCAAGGTATCAGTCACTGGTTTAACCAAACAAGCCTGAATTCTGAAGCCCAGGTGACTTAAAATTATAGCTAATCGTTGTTCAGCATTCATTTTCATTCTACTACAAAAATATTTGTTCTTATGGTACCTCTTTTATGATAAATACTTTAAATAGCAGTAAAACAGCATTAAAGTTCTATAGTAATATCCAGGAGCTGAAACGATAGCATAGTGGTAGGGCGTTTGCCTTGCATGCAGCCAACATGGCTGACCCGAGTTCGATTCCTCCGCCCCTCTCGGAGAGCCCGGCAAGCTACAGAGAGTATCTCGACCGCACGGCAGAGCCTGGCAAGCTACCTGTGATGTATTCGAAATGCCAAACACAGTAACAACAAAGTCTCCAATGGAGACGTTACTGGGCCCGCTAGAGCAAATCGATGATCAACGGGAGGGCCTTTACCTTTGTAGGGCTGGAGCGATAGCACAGTGGTAGGGCGTTTGCCTTGCATGCAGCCAAGATGGCCGACCCGAGTTCGATTCCTCCGCCCCTCTCGGAGAGCTTGGCAAGCTACTGAGAGTATCTTGCCTGCACGGCAGAACCTGGCAAGCTCCCCGTCACGTATTTGATATACCAAACACAGTAACAACAAAGTCTCCAATGGAGACGTTACTGGGCCCGCTCAAGCAAATCGATGATCAAAGGGAGGGCCTTTTACAATAGTAATATCCAGAAATTTTGCTTGTGTATATGAATTTATGTAAATACATATATGCAAGCAAAATTTCCATGGGACATCAAAAGAATGCCTGTCTGCCCATCTGCAAGATGGTCGAACTTCTTTTTCAAGATCCTGAACAAACGGTTTGATACTCCTTGTGTTCCTGGAGCGAGCAGATGCCATTGCGCTACACTAGCATGTGACAAGAACGAATGGACATTACTGGCGCCCGCTCGAGCAAATTGATGAGCAACGGGATGATAAGTGATACAAGTGATACTTTGTGAGTGTTAAAGAAATGATCTGCCAACTGGCATTTTAAACATTTAGGGGAAAAAAGCAACCATCTAACTGGCTAAAATAAGGTAAAGCACCTAGTAATGACTTTTCTTCAGAAGTGTTGCTCAATAACTTTAAATTATTCTAAATCAGAAGTAGCAATTTTTTGATATAGTAACACTTCTAATTTGGACCCATGCTAAATCAGCTTGTTGTTCTGCAATGTCAAGGCTAATAGAGGATGCTATGGTCCAACTAAAATAAAAGTAAATATATATATATATAGCATGCATAGATGTAGTATTACTAGCCCTTTACAAATTATAACCCAGGAGATGATTTTTCAAAATGATTGGAATTTTCAATGTGCACAGTTTTCTAAATTATTTTCAAAATTAGTTTTCCCAATTCAATGTTGATACTGCCCACTTTCCATATGCTTGGATGTTCCTCATGAATGAAGGAACTGGCAGAGGAACCCAGGTGTGCTAGACCTGGGGCTGAGATCTTCAAGCCTGCTCAGTTCGGGACTGGGTCTTCCAGTAGCTAGACAGTTACACCCACCAACTGCCGTGTAATCCCGTCAAAGGCCAGGATCCAGAGACTATAACACCAAGCTCCTGGAAGCATTCACGGCCGCGCAACTTCTTCTCTAGTTCTCACTCTCAGAGAACTCGGCAGGCTACTGAGAGTATCATACCAGCACATATGCCTGAATAGGAACACCTGTAAAGTTTATTTATGTTTTCAGGCTACTGAGAATATCCCACCCACATGGCAGAGCCTGGCAAGCTATCCATGGCGTATTTGATATGCCAAATCTAGTAAATACAATGGTTCTCATTCCCCTGACCCTGAGTAAGGCAGCGTTGAGAAGGATGTGGAAGGAGAGGCTGATAAAATCTCAAGGCTGAACTAGGCTGCCAAAACGAAGAAAGACAAAAATGACTGTCTGTACTTTCAAAGCACGTAGGATAACACTGTTTTGTCCTTCCTCAGGTAGCTTAGGTTTATCAGGTCACACCCATCTAAGGACACCGAATTTGTATTGTAAACAATGTCCTTTCTCTGTGGACACAGGAAGACAGTTAATATTATGCTTTATAACTTGGGAGTTGATTGACTCTGAAAAATATTTACTCCTGGGCATCTGCTTTCTTGACTCAGTTGCCCTTAGTTCTTAACACCCCAAAAGCAGAGTCCTGACGATGGACTGAATGGACCCAGGGCAAGCTGTGAGCTACCCTGGCATCAAAATGGGCCAGGCCAAAGCATCACGATATTCAACTATAAGTTGAGGGCATGATCATGGACAAATGCTGTCATGATCCAAAGTAAGTAACTATGAGACTAGGACCCTGCTGTTAGCGCTAGGAAGACTAACCTGGCCTGAGGACTGCGGAATGTATAATGAGATGTTTATATCTCTTACTGTGCTCACACAGAATGACATTGCTAGAAATATTAGTAGTAGATTTACTACAACTATTTAAGTAGATTTTACTAGCTGAGGAAAGAACACACCATTGTTAGGATCCCACCCTTGAGCAGATCTCTTAGTAATCTGGAGTAATCTCTTTAGATGACATTTTATCCTTGAGTTAATCTCCTGGAGGAGTGGTTTTACCTCTCATTGTTGATTTGTCAATATTCAACCCACCTTTATGTCACCGCCTTATATGATTGCTATATAAACTAAGACTGTAAGCTCGGAGAGGAGAGTCAGAAGCGAGAGGGTTTGGGCTCCAGAGACCCAGAGCCAGAGCCAGAAGGAGAAAGATTCCAGATTGGGGCCCAGGAGAGAAGGAGGCAGAGAGAGACAGGAGTGAAGAGGATTGGAATAAACTACTATTGATATCGACCAGTCTGGCCCTCATCTGCCCTTGGCCAACAACCGTCCTGATCCAGGTCACACACAGTGGCTCAAGAGCAGCGAATGCGGGCAGTGAGACAGTGCCATCCTGTGAGGCCGTGAACACACAACCTTCGGCGAGATAAGATTTTACATACACTGGCTCGGCATTTCACACATTACCTGTCTGAATGCAAGTTTCTGTCTCAATGGAAAAACAGCAGGACTGTACTACTATACAAGTAGGGAGATATTCATGACGTTGGCAACTATTGCCCGATCTGCCTATTGTCTGTCATCTACAAGCTGTTCACTTGAGTATTCATAAATAGGATTGGCAGAACACTAGATGAAGTACAACCATGTGAGCAAGACAGGTTCCGAAAAGGATTCAGCATCATTGACAGTATCCACACGATAACCAAGCTCATTGAGGTTTCTCAGGAGTTCAAGATGCCGCTCTGTCTAATGTTCATTGATTTAAAGAAGGCCTTTGATTCTGTTGAGAAGGAAGCAGTCATCAAAGCCCTAACCCATCAGGGCATTCAAACTCAATACATCAGGATCCTCCGTGAGCTATATTATGGATTCACTACAGGATCTTACCATTCTACACAGAAGTGATCATCCATGTCAAGAGAGGGGTTTGGCAAGGTGATACTCTTTCACCGAAATGCTTCAGTGCCACCCTCGAGAATGTCATGCGATGACTGGAATGGGAAGGAATGGGAGTGAATATAGATGGTCGCAAGTACACCACCTCTGCTTTGCTATGACATCGTTCTCATAACACCAAACGTTAGCCAAGCTGCACACATGCTGACCGACTTCGATCATGAGTGTGGAAAGGTTGGATTACAGCTGAATCTCACAAAGACAATATTCATGAAAAACAGTCCTGTTCCTGACGTTCCATTCACTCTCAATGGAACAATCATCTCCGAATGCAATGTGTACCTAGGTCGAGAAGTCAACATGATGAATGACCTGGCATCTGAGTTGTGCTGGAGGAAGAGAGCGGCTTGGGATGCCTTCAAGAGTGTTAAAGAAATAACCAAGAGGACGAAGGACCTCCAGCTCCAAGCACATCTCTTCGATTTGAGTGTTCTTCCTACATTAACATACGCCTCAAAGACTTGGTCCCTATGAAAGCAGGATGAGAACACTATTCAGGTCTCTCAAAGATGAATTGAAAGAGATATGTTTAGAGTTTCACTCTTCACTCAAATGAGAGAAAGAATCTGGAGTTCCGACCTCTGTAAATGCTCAAGAATCAGGGATGCTGTCTCGTTTGCCAAAGCATCGAAAATCAGATGGCCTGGACACTTAATGAGATTTAGAGACAACCGCTGCACTAGAGCCATTACCGATTGGATTCCAGAGGACGTCAAAAGATCATGTGGCTGTCCACCTATGAGATGGTCAGACTTGTTCGTCAAGACCCTGAATGATCGGTTTGAGGCTCTTCATGTTCCTAGAACGAGCAGATGACATTGGGCTATGCTCGCACAGAACATGGATGAATGGGGACGTTACTGGCACCCGCTTGAGCAAATCGATGATTAACGGAATATCAAGTGATCAAGTGAATGTTGATATTTATGAGGAAATATGTCAAATATTAGACTGGACTACAGCTGTTGGAAATACTTTTAAAAAAGTGTTTAAACAAGTTATATTAATTTAAAAATAATATTTTTAAATGGGCTGGAGCAATAGCACAAAGGTTGGGCATTTGCCTTGCATGCAGCCAACATGGCCGACCCAAGTTCTATTCCTCTGACTCTCTCAGAGAGCCCAGCCAGTTACTGAGAGTATCTCGCCCGCACAGCAAAACCTGGTAAGCTACTTGTGACATATTTGTATACCAAACAGAGTAACCATTGTCACAATGGAGACATTACTGGGCTGCTTGAGCAAATCGAAGAGCAGCAGGAGGACAGTGACAGTGACTGTAAGATATAGTTACAAGCTTTCATGTTTGGATTACAATCACACAATGATCAAACACCCATCCCTCCACCAGTGCACATTCTGTACCACCAATATTCCCAGTATACCCTCACTTTCCCAACATCCTACTGCCTCCGTGGCTGACAATATTCTCCATACTCTCTCTCTACTTTTGGGCATTATGGTTTTCAATGAAGATACTGAGAGTTTATCATGTTTGGTCCTTTATCTGTATTCGGCACACATCTCCCATCCTGAGCGATTCCTCCAACCATCATTTTCTTAGTGACCCCTTCTCTATTCCAGCTGTCCTTGCCCCGGCCACTCATGAGGCAGTTTTCAGTATCTAATCTGAGAGAATTTTTCGGTCAAAATAAATATTTCAAGTACTCAGAAATCAAAATTCCATGAATACATTGAGTTGTTTCTTAAAATTACCTACCAAAAATTGACCTCAGTAAATGTTACTTCAATTCACTCTCCACAGATTCCTCCTCATTTGCAAAGTGTGTTAGACTAATAATGTCTTCTCTATCAGTTTGGCATGGTAATCAAAAAGTTAGACTTGTGACGGGTACCTAGAACACACTCAATAAATAATATTGCTACTAACAGATTGTTTAATTTTAAACAATTCTTCACTTTGAGATCCAACATCATGCACATGTTTCTTTGCATAATGGACTCAAAACTTTAGAGATATTTGGAGAGGCACTCACTGTTTTTGCTTATAAACACTGATTCACAGAATAAGTAAGAGACTCAGATACAGTACAAGGTGAGTTGATTAAACTAAATGGGATGAGATGAAGTAAGAAAGCAAATACCGTAATTAGGAAGAAATCTTGAAAATTGTTAGTTTCTTTTTTTCAGAATCCATCAATCTTGCTGATTGGCAGGCAGGCATAAAAAGTGGTCATGACATGATTTGTTTACTTTTCAATTATTTTAAGAATTATAAAAAAAACCCTTAGTGACCACATGCTGTTAAAATTCCATTTAGAAATTAGCAATTGATTACGTGGCACTTTGCAATTTTTAGTTTCTTCATTAGTACTTAATATTAATTGAATCAAAACTATGCTTAGAGATAGGCTGGAGAGAAGCAAGACAGAGAGTAAGGAACTTGCCTTGCACTTAGTCAACTTGGATTCTATTCTGGTGCCACTTAAGGTTCCCCTAGCCCTGACCAGCGTGATCCCTAAGTTCTAGGCCAGGAATAAGCACTGAGGACTGTCTGGTATGGCCCACCAAACAATCAGAAAGCAAAAACAAATTTGCCAATGGACAGAGGGCTACTATGGAGCTAGTATTGGGTTTCCCTGATTGTTAAGGATAAATCTTTATTCAGTAGAGAGAACTCAAGTCTGAGATAGAACCCAAGCACATCATCATTTTCTAAATTCCCTGGTAAAGACTTAATGCAATATTTCTCATGGGAAATGAAAAAAAATCAACGTTCAAGAATTGTAAATTAACACTTGAAAAAATGACCTTCCTACTCAAGGCATTATATGGACTTGATGCAACACTATAAAAAATCCAATGGCATTTTTAATGGACCTAGTCCATTTTAATGGACCTAGTCTAGATAGTCCTAAAATTTGTATGGTAATACAAAAATCAAGCAACAGCCAAAGTAATCCTGAGGGGAAAAAATTAGATTTCAAATTATATCAGTAAGAATGGCCTGTTAAAATAAAGAGATCAGAAGTAAGAAATGTTGATTGGGTTGTAAAAAAAAGGAACCCTCATTTATTGTTGGTGAGAATACAAAGCTGTTCAACTTCCATAGAAAACAGTACAAAGATATCTGAAAAATTAAAAATGGAAGTACCATAAAATTCAATAATTCTACTCCTTGACATCCATGCTTGGAACACAAAACATTAATTAAAAAATTTATGTGAACTTATATTCATTGCAGCACAATTTAAAATAACTAATATATGGAAACAACCCAAGTTGTCAATGAGATTTAAGCTCATAAATAAGTTTTTATCAGCATAAACACAATAGAGTAGACATAGTTATAAGAAAATGTAAGGCTTTACTTTTTTTGCTACTCATGTGGTTCTAAATGGAGTATACCATACTAAGTTAAATAAGCAGATGAAAAAAGACAATTACTGGATGACCTAACACATAATGCAATAGATGATAAAACAGGACAACAGAACAGACAATTTCCAATGAAAGCAAACCATTTGATTCTTGATAACACACCAAGAGAGCTATTCTCTTAGCAAAGGACCCTATGAACTGTAGTTGAAGATTGTTGGCATTTTAGTGGTGGTTTGGCAACACTGAACCCTTGAAACATATGAACATTTACACTATTATAAACTAACATTATCTCAAGAAATTAACAATAAAAATAGAAGTTTATTATACATTGTTGCGATGCTCACAGAGAGATAATATAATGGATTCATATTTATACTTTTGGTAGGAATTTAGAGGTAATTTTTAAAAAGCAATTTGGTAATGTATGCCAATTACCTATCATTGCCTCTTGATTCAACTTTATTTTAGTTCCTTTTAAAAAAGAAATGTTTGGGAGAGATATTCATTGCAATATGCTTAGAATGATAAATATGTGAAAATAACTTGAATGATTCCTTTTTGAATAACATAAATTACAGTATACTCATATGCCATGTCACGGTCGCGGTCCTCCCGTTGTTCATTGATTTGCTCGAGTGGGCCCAGTAACATTGTGAGACTTGTTACTGTGTTTTGGCATATCAAATACGTCATGGGTAGCTTGCCAGGCTTTGCCGTGCGGGCGAGATACTCTTGGTAGCTTGTTGGGCTCTCCGAGAGGGGTGGAGGAATCGAACTCGGGTCAGCCATGTTGGCTGTGTGTAAGGCAAACGCCCTACCCACTGTGCTATCACTCCAGCCCTATATGCTATCTAGTAACCACTAAAGTATATTTGAATTTTAATAAAATATAATGATGGAATTTTAGGAATATAAAATGCTAATGCCACAGTTTTAAGAGTGAAATATAATGTTCTGCTAAGTATTTATGAACATGTATATTTTACACATTTCTAATTATATTTATATAAATTCTAAGAAGCAGAAATTCATCAATAATTTAAAGCTTTTCACACTTGTTATAATGTCTCCCTCCTGAATGTTTTTGCAATTTACATTTTTGGGAGCCTCCCAAGTGATAGCCAAGAGGTCAAGGGCTTCTTGAGTGAAACTTGGCCATCATGGCTATCAGCTCATAGTGAGGCCCAGGACCTCCAGGAGATTATCAGGAAACTATGTGGTGCTAAGTATCAAACTGGATGTGGTTCCATAAAAGACATGTGCCTCAGTTCCAATACTCTCACTCTGACCCCTCGATTTATTTTATTACCAGAATAATTCTTATTCAAAAATAAATCTGAATACTCTGTCTTAAGAGTACTAGTTTCCTTCACTTTCCCAAACGCAAGGTACTTGGTGTCTTTACAATATTTTTCAATTGGTTAAAAATTATATATGTACATATATGCATATGTAGTGTATCTCAGTAGGCTGAGATCTCCAAGCCTACTCGGATCGGGGCTGAGCATCCTCCACCCAGATCCTCCAAATTCCAGTAGGCAGGAGTCACACCCACCAACTGTCCCTCTGGCGGCCGTGTAATCCCATCAATGGCCAAGACTCAGAGACTATAAAACCCAGCTCCCGGAAGAGAACAGTGCAGTCTCCTGCCCCCACGCCTGGCTGTCTTCGCCGGGGCCCCTTGGAGGGGAGTGGGTTGAGCTTTCCTCCACACCCCGACCAGGGCTCTGGCAGCCGAAGACCTCCAGAGCAAGCCACCACCATGCTGAGACTACTCTCCGCACATATGAAGGTACCGGCAGAGGAACAAAGGCACGCAGATCCTGGGGCTGAGATCTCCAAGCCTATTCGGATCGGGGCTGAGCATCCTCTACCCAGATCCTTCAAATTCCAGTAGGCGGGGGTCACAGCCACCAACTGGCCCCCTGGCACCGTGTAATCCCATCAACGGCCAAGACTCAGAGACTATAAAACTCAGCTCCCTGCAGCGCAGCGACATCTTATCATCTCATTCCTACTTTGGACAAACTGGCAGGTTACCGAATGTAACCTGCCCACACGGTAGAGTCTGGCAAACTCCCCCTGGCATACCCAATATGCCAAATACCAGTAACAATGAAGGGTCTCATTCTCCTAACTCTGAAAGAGCCTTGAATATGGCACTTTTAAAAAAAATCTCAGGGCTAGGACGAAGGAGACGTGACTGGGGCCTGCTCGAGGCAATCGACGAATAACAGGATGGTTGTGATTGTGATTGTGATTATGAACATATAACAGAGTACCTCAATAACTGAATATGATTTAAATAATGTGAATATTTTACTGGACATTTTAGATTGCATATGTAAATGATATGTATGTGACATTTTGGAGATACTCTATGTTCATTTTTTCCTTGGAAAGATCACTTCATATTTTGAACAGAAAATACCTGATTTCTAGCTAATCTGTAATGTGATATGAGTCCAAGCCCAGTAGAAGTCCTTGAGATTTTCTAAATAATTCAGTGTATATTTATGGACCCTATGAAATTAATATTATCTGTAAATCATTCCTTAAGATTCTGTTAGGACCTAGAAATTGAATGAGTGTATGAGGTATAGTTCTTAAACAGGTTGCAATTAAAATGGGGAGACTGATGTGTACATAAAGTGAGTCATGTGATTAATTCTAAATTTGAAAGTAAATTCTGTCTGTTTAGTACTGAGGTTATTTCCCCCCGTCTTAATAATCTTACTTCACAGAGAGAAAACTCTCCCTCATATAGCATCTGTTCTGAGAATCAGTGGTTATAAACTGACATTGGAATGAGTAAAGGATATATTACAGATATGAAAAAGGATATATTACAGATATGAAAACGGATATATTACAGATATGAAAAGCAAAGCAAAGCATTCTGATATACATCTCTCTTCTTCTGTCATGTCTCTGCAGATAGATTAGACTATGTACTTTTTTCTTTCTTTCTTATTCATTGTCACTGTAACTTTTTGTTTCCATGGCTAAATATCTTAATTTATGATTTAATTATAAAATAAAAAATCAATGAAAATATATTGAGTTTGAATACCTTTAATTTTCACATCATGCTCCTTAGCTCTCAAAGAACTCCACACCACCCTATTAAATCAAACCATTCTTTTTTTTTTTTTTTTTTGCTTTTTGGGTCACACCTGGCGGTGCTCAGGGGTTACTCCTGGCTCTGCACTCAGGAGTTACTCCTGGCGGTGCTCGGGGGGACCATATGGGATGCTGGGAATCGAACCCGGGTCGGCCGTGTGCAAGGCAAACGCCCTACCCACTGTGCTATCACTCCAGCCCCAAAATCAAACCATTCTTAACCCTTTACATGTATTCTAAGTCTTTGGACTTCGACTTATTTTCTGTGTGGTACGAAAGCTTGTCTGTTCAAATTGGAAAGCCATGAACTACAGAATGTTTTCAAGATGGTCCAGATTGACAAACAGTGCTGCTTCTTATTTCTTATGAAGAAGATGATCTAATATTACACAAAGGATCTGAGGAGAATGTGTTACAGATTGAATATTTTTGTGCCCTCAAAATTCAAATGTCGAAACCTAATCCAAAATTATATGGTATTGGAGGTGGGACTTTTGGGAAATGATAAGCTTATGGGGGTTGAGTCTTTATGAATAAAATTAATGCCCTTGTAAAAGATGCTCTAGTGATCCGATGTGTCTTACCATATGAGAACACAATGGGAAGACAATCGTCTTCAAACTGAATCTGCTGATACCTTATTCTTGGATCTCTCATTCTCCAAAACAGTGAGAAACAAATCTGTGTTTTTTGTAAGCCACCAAATATCTTTGGTACTCTATTATTGTAGCCTAAACAGACTGAGACAGGGATAGTATATAGATCCTATGACAAACCAGTAATATAAGATTTTAGAGGAAAGAAAGGACATTTTGGGAAGCACACACTGATAAAGACAAAAACTTGATCATGGGATACCACACAACAAGCACCAAAATAAAATACCTAGGATAAATAAGGAATAGAAGTTAATGTTTAAATGATTAGAAGATAATACAATACTATGTTTATACCCATGATGTAAATGAAAGATATATAAAAAGAAGTCACACGGGTCCTGAGAGATAGTTTTGTGGGTAGGGCATTTGCCTTTCACACAGCTGATTTGGATTTGACCTAAGGAACTACACTTGGTTAAAAAACAAATGGAATATTGAATATTTTTAAGGATAATATAAGCAATTAAGATTATTATGCAGAATCTTTATAGTCTTAGAGATTAATAAAAATTGCTAAATACCAATTAATATAATAAGAAAAATAAATATCAAATTCAAAATCATGTAAAATGATGCTTAACTCCATTAACAATCAAGAAAATGTACCTTAAAAGTATTATAATTTATAGATGTTCACTTGTCAAAAGATGTTAGAATATTAATTTGGAATAATATTGAGAAATCAGAGTATTCTTAAAGTTCTACTGGAAGTTTACATTAGTGCAAACATCTCTAAGAGAAATTCAAAAATAATTAGAAAATTAAAGTTAAAAACATTTCTATTTTTCATCAGGAATTTTATTTTCACAGAGGAAATTATGCCAATATAAGCAAGGCTTTCTGTTAAAAATCAATACAGATGTTGATGAAACTTTTAATGAATTTAAACCATTAAATTTCTAATAATAAAAAAAAATTAAAGCAAATGCTATTGTAAAAAGTAGAACTGTGGCCACACTAGAAATTACTCCATTATTGATATTTTTTACCATCAATGATTAAATTCTTCTCTGTATCACTGCCATTGGGAAGCAAACATGGGTCTTTGCCTTCAAGATATTTTTATATGCCTTCTGGAAAATGGATTTTCTTTCTACTGATAAATGTTAGTTGCATTCTAAAAGGGTTTGAAAATTACTATTCATGATGTCTAACAATGAAATAAAAGTTAGTACGTTACATATATCATTTGACTTGTCCAAGTGTAAAGAATGTGTCTGTAAATGTTGTCAAGACTTTTTACTTATTCATGCATGAAAGAACTTTTAATCATTGCATTTACTTTTAAATTTTGCATTAATGAAATCCTGTTCACAAGTGATTCTTGTTCTTTCCCTCTATCATTTGGTGGTCAGCATTCAAAGCAGGAAAAAAAAATAACAAATGGTAAAATTTTAGTGTTACTTTGCATTAAAGTAATGTAAAGTAAAGTAAAGGCCCTCCCGTTGATCATCGATTTGCTCGAGTGGGCCCAGTAAAGTCTCCATTGGAGACTTTGTTGTTACGGTGTTTGGCATATTGAATACGTCACGGGGAGCTTGCCAGGCTCTGCCGTGCGGGCGAGATACTCTCAGTAGCTTGCTGGGCTCTCCGAGAGGGGTGGAGGAATCGAACTCGGGTCGCCATGTTGGCCGCTTGTAAGGCAAACGCCCTATCGCTGTGCTAAAGAATATAGTTTTTAATTTAATTTGTGTTTCTGGAAAAATTAATTAGAAAGCAGTTATTTGAAGATGTGATTTAAAATGATTTCTCCTAGTAAAACATGCATTTATACTAGTGCTTAGGAATTTAATACTTTATTAATTCTATAGCCATATTATGATCTCATGTTTTTCTTATTAGGAAATACATGTTATCATTAGCTTTTATTCACCTATCTACACAACTATTGAGGTGATCTAAATTTTTCAAAATGTCTTCATATAAAATTATAATGCCTTTAGTTAGAGCATGTCAATTGTTAACCTGTATCAGATAAAAGCTATTCATAGTTTATAGGACAATTATACAAAAGAAAAAAAGGCACACATAATTATTATTATTATTTTTAAATTTTTTTATTAGTCAATCACTGTGGGGTACAGTTACAGAGTTGTAAACTTTCGTGCTTGTGTTTCAGTCACACAATGATTGAATACCCATCCCTCCACCAGTGCCCATTCTCCATCACCACTGTTCCCAGTATCCCTCCCACCACCCCTACTCCATCCCCCCTCCAATCTCACTCCGCCTCTATGGCAGGACATAACCTTTCATTTTCTCTTTTTTGGGGGGTGTTGTGGTTTGCAAAAAAGGTATTGAGTGGCCATTGTGTTCAGTCTATAGTCTACTTTCACTACGCATCTCCCATCCCGAGCGGGTTCTCCAAACACCATTTTCTTGGTGTTCCCTTCTCTATCTGAGGTTCCTCTCCCGCCCCCTCCCATGTGAGGCCGGCTTTCAAGCCAAGGCACACATAACTATTATGTTTTGGTTATCCAAAAATGATTTGAGATTAAGCCATAGAATTAGGATGAGAACCTATTTCCTGCTTTATGATGAATGAAGAATTTGACTTTCTTTTTTTTAGTGCAAAGGGTTTCACTTAGAGATACATCCATGTACGCTTATGCTCTACCATGGAAGCAGAAGCTCCCCACCCAACTCTGCCATAAAAAAATTAAATGGCATTATATGAGGTGATGAGAGGAGTTAGAGAAATATTCCCATCAAAGGAAAGAGCTTTAGCAATGGACGAGAGCCTACAAATTGTAGGATGATATTGGGAGAATGAAGTTAATTAAAATCCAGTCTGAATGTAAGTAAATAGCAAGAAAATAAAGGCTAAAATTTTGGTGGGGATGGATCAAAAGTATTTGAGTAACTGATTAAGAGCTTAATTTTTAATCTTCTTAAATGATGGAGAAAATTTTGAATAATGTTAATGACTGAATACTGACTGTATCATTACTGTGTGTCACTTTTGTTCTTAGCACTTTCTGCACATTAAATAATTTAATTCTCACAACAACACTGTTAGTCTAAACTATCATTATTCTCATTTTGTTGAGGAGGAGATACTGAGTGATTAGATGACTTGTCCCAGGTCAAACCACTAGATCTTTAAGTCCAGTCTAGTGCAGCTGATGAACATTTAAAATGTGACTGATTTGAATAAAGAACTGAATTTCAAAGATTTTTTTGTCATATTATGAAAATTCATCTGTATATCTTTTATATTTAAATAGCCACACTTGACCAACGGGATTACCTACTGTACAGAAGTCTAGAGGGTACTCTTTTAACAACTGTATTTTCAAGCAAAATAGAAAAGTTATTATGTTGATACATTCTAGAAGAACTTTCAAGGCATCTTTACTAGAATAATAGAAGCAGTGATAGGATGATTAAAATGAGAGTAAGAATTAGAAGTTTACACAATGGCTTCTTAGTCATGAGGTTGATTACAGAACATAAGAATTAATGAGGGTTCCAACTGTGCATGAAACAGTAAATGTGGAATGTATTTGAGTGTGCACATGTGTATTCTTATAAATATTGGTGGACATGTGATGTAGCACTGTAGCACTGCACTGTCCTCCCATTGTTCATCGATTTGTTTGAGCAGGCCCAGTAACGTCTCCATCATGAGACTTGTTATTGTGTTTGGCATATTGAATACGTCACGGGTAGCTTGCAAGGCTTTGCTGTGCGGGTGAGATACTCTTGGTAGCTTGCCGGGCTCTCTGAGAGGGGTGGAGGAATCGAACCCGGCTCGGCCAGGCTGGCTGCATGCCTGGAAAATGCCCTACCGCTGTGCTATCGCTCCAGTCCATGTGACGTGATATATATATATACATATATATATATATTTATATTTATATATCTTGAAATTTCTTTGTAATATATATTGTGATGATTTGTTATGATTTCTTGATATATATTCCAATGGAGTTATAATTAGGTGGGAGGATGATGTGAATTAAAATATGGATTAAGAAAAACAACATATTTATGAGGGCATGTGTTCAGAGTTGAATATTATTAGATTGAAATGCTTGTATGAATAGACTCATTTAGTAGATATACTGAGCATATACAGAGCTATATTTAGCAGTAAATTTGAAATGTGGTTAACTTTAGCATTCAGAGGAGGGGTTATAGAATCATCCAAATAGAAGTACTAATAGAAGTCTTTAGAATAAGAATAAAATTGATGAGAAAAAGTGGGCAGACTGAAAAGAAGAGGACAATACCAGAACTTTATGTTGAGATTTAACATAAATTAATGTAGCTGTGCATTGTACATAAGTATGGATCAGAGTGTGCTTCCATTTGAAATAGTCAATATATTAAGTAACTGGAGATTTCAAATAGTGTTCATATTTAGTTTTATGCTAATTTTTGATTTTAAATTGGTATATTTCTTGTTCAAGTGACTTTTTCATTTAGAAAGCCAGTATAAAAGGAACACTTACTGTGTGTTAGATATTGTTTTAAATCCCAAGGCTACATCTTTAATCTGAAAATACCTTTTTACCCTTGTAGTCCTTGCATTTACTTAAGATTTTTATTTTTAATTTGTAACACTTGAGTAATTCCTAATTAATTATTTAATTAGCAATATTTTGTGAAGCATATGGCTTGTTATGATTTCTTGAAAAGGGTTGTAAAAATATTAGTGACTTAATGAGGAAATCATAAAAATCACCCATGACTTAAGATGGAGAAAAAGATAAGCATTTTTATGCTTAGTGTTTCTACTGAATTAGAAATTTGAATAAAGGGTCTGAACTTGAGCATGAGGATGTCAGAACTCATAAAAGAGTTTAAAATAGAAATTAGATGTAGAAAATTAGTTTCTAAAGAAGTAATTAAGGCGTTTTAATTGAAAAGTAATTTTTACTCTATAATTACACATAACTTTCCTTTTTTCCTACTTCTATTTAACTATTTTTACAAATTGGGTTAAGAGAGGCTTTCATGAAGTATGGATCCTTACTGGCTCCAAGTCAGGAAATTAATGTAACATGAGACAACTCACGCATGTACCTGTAAGTTTAATATTAAAATGATAATAAGTCATGATGTAAATTGAGGCATATTACTTTGGTATTAGTCCCCCTGTCTCCCTTTTGCAGAATAGTCCAACAAAGAGAAGTAACAAAGACATGATTTGAAAGAAATAAGAACAAAACCCCAAAACCAAGCCCAAACTATTTTTTTTTCAGTGGAATGGACTCTACAGGCTGAATGCTGTGTCCAAGGTTTTCCTTTCATTTATAGGGACCTCATCCAGGCACTGGCAATGGTCTGCCCTTGGGCTGAGGAGGAGGCATGAGTTACACATGGCAAAGTGATAGAGTGTACAAACATGTCAGGGTGACATAGTACACAGATTTGGTAAAAACAGGAAGGAACTATTAGTTAGGGTTCCCCTGAGAGTGGTAATGAGCCAAAAAGCAGAGATAGGACTAGACCGCCCTATTATTGATTCGGCGCCTCCAAAATGCACCACGAAGTCATTATTTTGTCTCAAATTAAGGAGCCTTCTTAGCTGGTCAGTGGACTGTTATCTCAAGCCCAGCCTGGGTGAGAGAGACAGCCCTGAGTGTGACAAGCAAGGGATTTTAAAAGGCCAGATTGTTTTCTTGGAATTTCACTAAGCAAGCAAGCAAATGTACAGAAGTCAAACAAAGCAGTTAGCTAAACAATCTATTGGTTAATACAGAAAACCTAAAATAGAGTAGCAATAGTTAAACAGAAACCAAGAAAAAAAGTAGGCAATAGTTAAACAGAAATAAAAAAATAAAGTAGTCAAACAGTACAATAATCAATCAGTAAAATAGACAAACAACAAAGTAGTCAATCAATAGAGTAGTCAAACAATCAATTGATCAATGCAGGAACTAAACAGTTAGTTACACTCTTTACTGATCCACTCCCGTCTCACAACCTTTTTAAAGGACAAAGTGAATACACACATTCTGGATACGAAAGCCAAGAGTAAAGCAGGGGAACCTGGTGGGTCTTCCCCTCCTATCATTGGAATCAGACCTCCTCTCATTAAAGTGGAGAGAGGCTTCATAAAGATGGTCCAGGAATCAGGCTTCCTTCAACATCCCCCAGTCACATAGGCTTTTCTTGATATATTTGTAGTAGTAGTAGTAGGCTTCTTCCAATAAATATCTCCTTACTTAGTATGGAAATAAAGGTCAAGCAAATCCTTATGGGTCTTGGGAGAGGGATATTTGCCAAATGCAGATCATTTTAAGAGTACTGAAAACCTTAGAGGCAGAGATGAAGCCTTTATCCTTTTTGCAGTCCTTTGCCCTTTTCCTAATTAAAGACCAAATTCCTGTTCTCTCCTTTTATGACATAGAGAAACGAGGTTTGGTGGATATCATCTAGATGTGAGTTTATCTATAAACATTTCTGAAACTAAGAAGTTCATCCTTTCACTCAGATTAAAAATTGAGGCAATCCCCTCTTTGCTCTGTGGGCCTTCACCATTCCTTGATACCCCCAGGTCCATAAGCCCAGCATAAGTCAGTTTCCCAGATATGCCCTATTTTTCTATAGAATGTGCAGTCATGTGAACCCGCTATGCCTATGTTGTTCAGTTGTGACTTTTTTTTTTTTTTTTTGAGTCACACCTGGTGATGCTCAGGGGTTAAGTCCTGGCTCTGCACTCAGGAATTACTTCTGGTAGTGCTCGGGGGACCATATGGGATGCTGAGGATCAAACCCAGGTCGTCTGCATGCGAGGCAAATGCCCTACCCACTGTGCTATTGCTCCAGCCCCTCAGTTGTGACTTTTTTCTCTTCTTTATATTTTTTTCTCTTCTTTGGTGTTACTTTGTCTGATCAACATCAGAAGAAACCAGACAACAGTACTAAAAGAAATTGTAGGTACTATAATTAGTAGTCACATATAATGAGATTTGTAACAATTATTATAACCATTGGAGTACAAATCTGTGGACCTCATCTCTCCCCTCCTTTTATTTTAATAAATATTAAGGGTTTGTTAGTTTTTGTCTGATTTAAGATAATTATACTTGCCAGGAGATGGCGCTAATGTTCTTTTCTCAGTAGTCCAGAAAACCCAATCCATTTTTTTTTTTTTTTTATTTTATTGAATCACCGCGACATATTTACAAGCTTTCATGTTTGGGTTACAATCACACAATGATCAAACACCCATCCCTCCAACAGTGCATATTCCCTACCACCAATATCCCCGGTATAACCCCCCCTTTCCCACCCTCCCTCTGCCTCCATGGCAGACATGATTCCCCATAATCTCTCTCTACTTTTGGGCATTATGGTTTGCAATACAGACCCTGAGAAAAACCCAATCCTTAAGCCAAAGTTACCTCAGCAATATTAGGTGCATTAAACATTTTATTCTGCTACATTCTACATCCATCATTATTTGTGTTGCATGTTAAGATTATTAGTTATTTCATCATGTCTGTATTAAAAGCCCAATTTATTTTACTGTAAGAAAATGATATATGTTTTAACTAAATATCCTGTTCTATTTTGTAATTTATTTTAAGAAATGGTCTAGCTCGAAAAAGAAGAAAAATATGCATTAAAAGACCAGAGGTTATTAGGTTTATAAATAATAATAAGCTGAAATGATGCCAAGTGAGCTCAAACTTAACATCATTTGGATGTAAGAGTGGTCCTGAATATCAATTTTCCCTATCATTTGGAATTCTTACACCTGTTAGACACATTTCTCTCCCTAATGAGAAGATTTTGACTTTTCCAATAACTATGAGATGATCTCATTCAAAATTCAATACTTAACACACTGAGTTTAAATTTTATTTTTATAAAAAAAAATCTCTTTTTCTTAACTATTCTTGTGCTATGAGGTGGGCTTATCAATTGGTTATGATGTTTTCACATTTGCTTGCAAGGAACACACTTTTTTTTTTTAATTGAGGCACTGGATATTGCTCACGAGACAGTTTCACGTGTACAATGTTCTAACACTACACTCACCACCAGAGGGTCTTCTTCCCTCCACATTTATTCCAGAGTCCCACCCACATCTATCCTTCCTACCCTGCTCATGACAAGCTCAGTTCTGTAAGTTCTAGATTGTAGCTCTCTTTCTATTGCCTTTAGCTATTGTTGTTCCTTACTTATTTTTTATATCTCCCATATGAGGGAGATCATTCAGTATCTGTCCCTCTCCTTCACACTCCACTCTGCGGGATACTTTCTAGTTTCACTCATATAGTGGCAAGTTGCATGATTTCATCTTGTCTGAGTAGGTTTGGCTGAGTAGGGTTCTACTATGAGTAGTATTTTGTGGAGGTACAGTGTTCTGTGTCCTATACCCTCTCCTTTGTTCTCAGACAACTGGGTTGTTCTCAGAGTTTGTCTATTATGGTAGGGGAAACCCACATTTTATTCACGGTGTTTGCTTACAGCCAGTTTCAGGGTACTTGAGAGCTCAAAGTCACTGGGATCACAGGTGGGGATATAGAGTAGTGCCAGGGATTGAATTTGGAACTTCACAGTCATCACACTCTCAAGGCTGGTCTTATTCTGATGAACCGTCCCTAGCCTACCCCCTCCCCATCGCCACCAACACATTTTAATTTTCACTTCAGTGTTTAAAAATATTTTTCTCTTGGGGGTGTTAGAGGAATAATTGTGACTTAGAACACCTGCTTTGCAAGTATAAAGCTGTGACTTCACTCCCTGGCACCACCATATGGCAAGCATGATCCTGGCAGCTTTGCTGCTTTAGCCCAGGAGCTGTACTCTCACTATTTCGAGAAAGTCAAGCTTCATAATAAAGGGGATAATTGCTGGTGATAAGTTAAAAAAAAAACGATGTGAAAATACCATGACCAGGAAGTGACCAAGTGGTGTAAGTACCTTCTGTATGCCACAAGACTGTACCTGAGCACTACAACTCAGAGTGTGATCTCCAGCAAGCACATGCGCAGTTACTACAACTTAAAGTGTGCAACCCTCATTAGGCACTGCAGTTAAGAGTATGAGCTCCACAACTGATGTGTGGCCTCCCATAGGCATCACAACTAAATGTGCAAACATCACTGCTAGGCATGCCTGTAAGCCCCAGTCACAGCAACTACAGTGAAGAAAAGGGGGAAGATGGGTAATAATAAATAAAACAGGAGGCCACAAAGGCAACCATGATTGAAAATGCTTATTTTTGTTTTTATGAGAGTTTATATAGGTATTTTCTGGCTAACTTACCATGAAAAATAAGCTGCTTATTTAGGACAATAACTCAAAGAACTTCTAGTGTCAGATGAAAAACTTGAGTGTCCTTACCCTCAGAGATCTCACTATATCATATCATGTATTTTTCTGTATATGTTCAAATATTTTTATATTTTTGATGCTAGAATGCTTAAAAAGGATTAACTAATAGTTTGCTAATGAAGTGAGGCGGTTTGAAATTAATTACAACTGGGAATTTGAAAGATGCCTATGGTACCTTTGATGTTTCCTGAAATAGGAATACTGGTTATGCGAGTATATTTCTTTTTTAATTCATGGCTGCATGAATTAAATTCTGCTTTTCAGACTGCACGGCCGCGACACATTATAAGACACTTCCTGTCCATTTTCCACAATTACTACACCATATCTGATGGGTAGGCAACAAACATATGCCTCTCAGGGAGCCCTGCAAGCTTCCGAGAGTATCCCGCCTGCCCGGGCAGAGCCTGTCAAGCTCCCTGTGGCATATTCAATATGCCAAATACAGTAATGACAACAGGTCTCATTTCTCTGAACTTGAAAGCGACTCCAACCATTGGGAAAATACAGTAAGAAGAGACTGCTAAAATCTTAGGACTGGGGGGAATAGAGACGTTACTGGTGCCCGCTTGTGTAATTCAAAGATCAATGGGATGACAGTGATACAGTAATACAGTGAACTCATGGTTCAATATTGTGCCTTCACAAGTTATCCACTGTTGTTACAGAAAATGGTGATGGCCAATAAAACACAAAACCAAAATGTTTTTTCAGTGTTGAGAATACTATTTTAAACTTTGAAAGAAGTTTGGTGATACAAGTTCGAATAACTTTTTAAGTTATTTCAAGGGGTTATCAAATCACTGTAGTGGAAAACCCGACAGTTGGCATTTCTTCATGGAATAGAAGTGCCTGATTTAAGCTTTGACGCCAAGGCATCCACTTTAAAGACACAACTGACTTGATAAACATGTTACTAGTATTTTGGCACAACACAAATGATCTGTATTCCTGTTTCTTTAGACTCTAGGTCAGTTACAAGCATCAGAAAAATAAGAGAATAAATAAAAAGGAATCTAGTGCTAAAAGAAATGTGTGTATAATAATAATAATAATAATAATTATATATATATTCAATATCCACAGGGGAGTGGGGTGGAGGAATAGAGCAACGCTGAGAAACTGACCACACTGTCTCAGATACCACCTTGAGATAGTTTAGTCGATGCTGAGGACATTGGAGAGGAGTAAAGGAAGGTTAGTTAGATGAAGAAGACATACGGAAATAACAAGCTCTGCTTTCTTTATTGATTAGCTCTTCCCAGTAACCCCTTAAGAGAAATGTTTAAAAGTAAATATATTTTTAGAGGTGATCTGCATCCTGACTTCAGAGTCTCTACCATAAAATTAATTAATTAAAGGCAATTCTGGGGTAGCAAATGTTTTCTCCTTGATACTATCCATACAACTACACAGAGAATTGAGGGGACATCTTGTTTCACAAGTCCCAGCTGATTTAGATAACTGGATGAGTCCATTTCTGTGTTTTGTCTCTTCCCTCATTTAAAATCCCCTACTTTAATGTTTTAGATTCATAGATAAAACCCACATCCTCAGACCCAATAGAAGCATTCTAGGCTTACGGAGACTATGTTGGGGTGAGATACTGAAAGAAGAAAGAGATGGATACAGCACCCTATGGATCTAATATTTTTCAGATGGTTACTGCTGCAGACCATCTTATAATCATAATAAGAATGACATGAACTGGTTCCTCCCCCCCAAAAAAAACAGTTAAAAAAAGCTGAGATGGGCACACAACAATCACATTGTCTGTTCATGTCTTTAATTTAATTCATTTTTTTTTTTTGCCACACCTAACTATGCTCAGGTCCCACTCCTGGTGACTCCATGCACAGGGATTACTACTGAAGGTTCTCAGGGAAACATATGTGGAGCCTGGTATCAAAATGGGGTCAACCCCATAAAAAAGTGCCTTAATTCACCCTGTACTTTTTTCTATCCTCTATTGTGTGATGTTTAATCTTCACATAAATAGGTGTCTGTCATTACATTCCAGAAAGCATATATCACATAGTATTTGTTATTGTTTTATTAAGCAAGTATTTAAAAGACTAAGCAATAATAAAAAGAGAATAAATGTAACAGACTTGGATATAAAAGATATGCTTTTGTGAATTTCAGTACAAAAATACAATAGGTACAACTATTTCTCTTAAAAAGTACAGGTTTGGAGGCTAGAGAAACAGTATACAGGGATTAACATGTTTACCTAGCATGTGCCCAACCCTGGTTTGATCCCTAACATCATTTTCCATCTCCACCCCGACAACATGGCAGAGAAGAACTACCGAACATAGGAAAGGGAATAGCCCCCCAGTACAATGATTTTAAGATAAAATGAGGAAAACACTAGTTCTTCATACATCATAGATTTTTCAATAGATAAAGACATCTGTGTGTTTACACATACAGTCTAGATCCCAAATAAACATATTTCATATAAAAACTTGTATTGAAAACTTTCAGCGGCTCAAAATATGCTTCAGTGTTATGATCAAATATATAAATGATTTATAATATTTTTAATAGTAGAACCTTTTGTTTAAAGGAGATCCAAATAGGAGATTTCAAATAGATGTTACAATATAAACCATAGAGAAAGGAATTCTTTCTTCTGGCTGAAGATGTGTTGAAAGTCTTAGAGAACTGCTTCCTTTAGGCCCTGAATCAAGGTAACTTACCCTCACGGCTGCAGATTTCCCAATACAAAAGACAATAAGTAGTGCTTTTCCGCTATAGATCATCACATCAAGCAGCTGATAAAGTATTTATTTTCATCTTTTCTAGGAAAAAGAAAATTAAATCATAAAATTCTTACCTCTTTTCAACTTGCATTAAGTATTTTTTGGAGGGCTCCCAAGCAGTGCTCTGATTTGGAGGCCAGTTCTGCCAATTCTTTGCCAAAAAGATGACATAGTTCAATGCTAGATCCTAGCTATGCAGTGCTCCTTGGGTTCTGTAGTGTCAGTGATTACTGGTGCCAGCCCTGGAGATTTTGGGGGGACTATATGGTTATATCTAGTGGTGCCTGGGAAATCATCAATGCTCTAGATAGACACAGGGTACAAAGCATGTGCCCTAAGCTATGATATCTCTCCAGCCCACATTTATATCATTATTATTGTGATGAGATACAAAATTACAGCTTTGTTTTTGCACTGCTAGTTAAATTATTCTTGAACTGTTTATTGGAGAAACTAACATTTCTTCACTTTGCACTTCTGTCAAAAATCAGGTGTTGATATCTGTGCCTGAGTTTCTTTCTGTTCAGCTGATGTACTTAATTTGTATGTAAATTACACAATTCTTTATTGTTGTTTATTTTGGTCTTTGATATCATTATTTTTTCAAAGTAATTTTGGGTATTCTAGTTCCTTCATATTTCTATTTCAATTTTTGAATTAACTTCTTAATTTCTACCAAGAAAAAAAGACATAAAGGAAGATTACTTGGATTTCAAATGTAATCAAACGGATGCTATAGATAAAATTGGGGAAGTCTACTTTTGAACAAAATTGAGTCTTGTGGAACATAAACACAGAATATTCCCCTTTAGATTTTTATTAATTTCTGTCAGGAGTGTTTTGTCTTATTCATGTTTAATAAGGTTTATTTCTAGTTATTTTGCTATTTTTGTGTTATTGTACAATACATTTAAATAAAATTAAATTTAAAATGTTTTGCTAGCATATCAAGGAAAAAAACTATGCTAGACTTTATTACAGTGCAAGAATTTGTTTGATATGAAGGGAGAGACACCAGACATTGATTTGATCTCCACAGAATCAAAGGTATGAAGATATTTAAGAAACGAAGTAGTGATTCTATAGCTACTTAGTACCTGTATTGCAAACTATAACACCCAAAAGGAGAGAGAGAGTAAGAGGGAATGTGCCTGCCACAGAGGAAGGGACTGGGAATAGGTGGGGGTGGCGGGAAGGATACTGGGAACAATGGTGGTGGAGAATGGGCACCAGAGAAGGGATGGGTACTTGAACATTATATGACTAAAACATAATCACAAAAGTTTGATAAAAAAGAACAAACAAAACAAAAAACCCAAAGTAGTGAATAATAGGCCACCTGTGTTTGTTAATTGCAATTACACAGATAAAGAGTAAACATTTTCCTATAGTTTTAAAAGTGGGAGAAAACAGACACAATTTTCCTTGACTACATTTTTCCCTATTTAATTTTTTTAAAATTGAATCACTGTGAGATAGACTCTTACAAAGCTTAATGATTAGGTTTCAGTTAGTGTTCTAACACCCATCCATCCACCAGTGTACATTTCATAGCACCAGTGTCCCCAGTTTCCCTCTCATCACGTTCCTACCCCCCACTTCCAGCCTGCTTCTATAGCAGGTGCTTCTCTCTCTCTCTCTCTCTCTCTCTCTCTCTCTCTCTCTCTCTCTCTCTCTCTCTCTCTCTTCCATTTGGACATTGTGGCTTGCAATACAGATATTGACAGGTTATCAGGAACATCCTTTTATCTACGTTTACATTCAGTTCTTACCCAACGTGATCATTTCCAGTTTTGACTACATTTTAAAAGAAGAGTGCCTAATTCTATTAGAGGTTCAAGAGGAAGAGTCAGAAAAGGACATTATAATCACAAATTTTCTAAAACAAGTACTCATAAAAACCAAATAACAACAATAACAGCCACAACGGCAGGATCATCCAAAACCTACAATTAGGATAAACTTATCTGTAGTTTAGTCAAGTATTCCACTTGACTAAGCTTGACTGTTGCCATCCTGGTGGCATCAATCTGTCCTTTTGTTTCACCTCTTCAATTTACATCTAACTGAGCACTGATAACAAAATGAAAATTTTCCTCACATTACCCCAGCAAAGGGCAGGACACATTCCTTATGTTTCTGCAGATATGTGGGTTGGACCTCCTGGAGACTTACAGCCAGTGCTGTTATGGCAGCCTCGGTGTAAGGGTAGTTGTAGAGGTGTCATTGGTGTCAACAGCACCAGTAGTGACAATGGTTTTTGTATCATGGAAGCCAAAGTGATAGCAGCAGCAGTCCCAGTGATGGTTGTATTACCAGCAACACCTGTGACCACTGGATGAGATTAGGTGCATTCCCAGGGATATGACCATAAACACAGTCCTCAACCATTTAGAGGGTGAACCTGGTGAGTTAAAGTCTGCCTGGCCTTGAGGGTTGATGCTGGGAGTTTTGTTGTTCTTCAGTGGTGCCCGAGTTTATGAGAAGAGACTTTCATAACAGGAAAGAGGTAAAGGACAGTACGAAAGGCTGACAAAAATGAGAACAGCTTTTATGTTCTTTGTCCCAGGAGTTCAGTAAGAAGTTGACCTGGATTTTTGGGACTCCTCCCCACCCACACCATTGATTCTGCCCCTTCTCTTCTTATAGTGACAAGGCAGCTCTAGTAAATTAAGCAATTTTTTTTGTAATAGCTGCCTTCTGTATAACAGTGAGAAAAATTATTTTCTAATTCCAATCTATTGAGCCATTAGACTCAAAATATTCAAAGCATTATCTAAGAAGCATTTTCACTTCTTCATGCATGATGACAAATGTGCATTTAATGAAACATTATGAAAGTCAATGATCATGTGTTATCAAAAAATAATATAATTCTCTAACCAGATTGTTTATTGAAGGAATATAGGTTGATGCAATATAGGAAATATATTACACACAATCAACATTATATGCAATAATTAGAGACAATATGAGAACTTTATCTAAGATCAAGAGCAAGACAATGATGCCAACTCCTGCAAGTCCTTAGGACTGAATATGGTCCCCTGGCCACATCTAGGGGTGACCCCTGAGTATAGCAGTGCCCTTGAGCACTGCCAAGTGGTGTCCAAAACCATCCTTCCATCTAAAGCCAGAATGCCTTGTTTTATCACTCCTATTTGGTATACTACTGGAATTCCCACTACTGGAATTTGGTATACTATCTAGAACAATTAGGCAAGACAAAGAAATTAAGGACATCAAAATCAGAAAGGAAGAGTTAAATTATCATGTGCTACTGGGATTTTCTTTCGATATTATTTTTTGATTCTTCTTTGAAATTGAAAAAGCTATGTTTGGAATATCATGCTTCAATCAAGTGAGAGAAGGAATCTGGAGTTCCAATCTCTGTTGAGGATCGAGGATCAGGGATGCTGCCTCATTTGCCAAGGTGTCAAAAATCAGATGAGCCAGATATATAATGTGATTTGGAGATGACCACTGAAATAGAGCCATTACTGACTGGATTCCACGGGATGTCATAAGAACGCCTGGCCACCACCCACCTACGAGATGGTCAGACTTCTTCGTCAAGACCCTGAATGAACAGTTCGATGCTCTTCGTGTTCCTGGAGTGAACAGACGCCATTGGACTACACTAGCATGAGATAGGGATGAATGGAGATGCTACTGGTGCCCACTCGAGCAAATTGATGAGCAATGGGATGACTAGTGATACAAGTGATACTGGAATTTTTACAGTCTTTTTATTTTTAAATAGATCAATTTATTTTTTTTTAATTAATTAAACTTTTTGGCATTTCTTGGTCACACCTATTAATGCTTAGGAGTTACTCCTGGCTCTGCACTCAGGAATTACCTGGCAATGTTCGGGGGACCATATGGGAAACTGGATCAGCTGCAAGCAAGGGAAATGCCCTACCCACTCTACTTTGGCCCCAATAATTCCATAGTCTTTTTTTAAAAAATTTTTATTAGTGAAACACCATGAGGTACAGTTGTAGACTTACAAATTTTTGTGCTTGGGTTTCAGTTGTACAATGATCGAGTACCTATCCCTCCACCAGTGCCCATTCTCCACCACCACTAATCCCAGTATCCCTCCCACTCACCCCCCATCCCCCCATCCCATCCCACCCCACAGGGAATTTTCTTTTGTTTTCTCTCTCCTTTTGGGTGCTGTGGTTTACAAAAGAATCAATGAGTGACAATCATTTTCTGTCTATAGTCTACTTTCAGCATGCATCTCCCATTCTGGGAGGATCCTCCCAAAACCCTTTATTTGGTGCTCCCTTCTCTATCTGAGCCACCTTTTCCCCTAGCATGTGCAGCTGGCCTCCAAGCCATGGAGTAAACCTCCTGGTACTTATCTCGGCTATTCTTGGGTGTTAGTCTCCTATTTTGTTACAAATTCCATAGTCTTAATGAAAAGAATGTTGGAACTAATCAACAATTTTAGCAAAGCTTTAGTATACTATATTAACATACATAATCGGTCACCTTCCTGTACAATTATGATAAAATATTTGTAAAAGAAATACACAACTACACCATTCATAATAGTATCAAAAATAAAATGCCTGAGAATATATCAAACCAAGGAAATTAAAGAATTATATAACGAGAACTGCAAGTATTTATTGAGGGAAATTAAATAATACATAAACACATAGGAAAACACTGTGTTAATGAATTGGAGAAATAATTATTTATTTTTATGCAGGGGTACTGCTATTTATTCAGCCACTGATTAGCTGATTGAATTGGGCATGAACTCCACCTTACTTTTTTTTCATAATTTTATTTATTTATTTATTTATTGAATCACCATGGGAAAAGTTACAAAGCTTTCAGGTTTAAATCTTGGTCATACAATGATCAAGCACCTGAAAAAATTATTTTTAAAATGTCCTTCCAAACCAAAGTCATCCTCAGAATTCAGTGAAATCTTCATCCAAACAGATGGCATTCTAGAACAAATAATTCTAAAACTTATATGGAGTAGAGAATAACTCAAATAACCAACACAATAGTGACATAACAAAATGGACGCACATTTTCTGATTAAAATCTACTACAAGTCATACTAATAAAAGTAGTATGGTTCTATCATGAATTTTACATAAATAGAGCAGAACATAAAATATTAACTTGGAATTTTTTTCAATGTTTCCTCATATAATGGTCTAAATTTTGAAATTCTTATTTTTTGATGTGGTATTCGTTTTTGATATGGTATGTTATCATGCTATTTTATATTATTGTTTATTAAGGTAAAGGTAAAGGCCCTCCCGTTGATCGTCGATTTGCTCGAGCAGGCCCAGTAACGTCTCCATTTGAGACTTTGTTGTTACTGTGTTTGGCATATCGAATACTCTCGGTAGCTTGCCGGGCTCTCTGAGAGAGGCGGAGGAATCGAACTCGGGTCGGCCATGTTGGCCGCTTGTAAGGCGAACGCCCTACCCGCTGTGCTATCGCTCCAGCCCTCCTATAATTTTTATATATTGTGTTTTCACTTCCATCAAGGCTAAAGAATTTTCTAATTTCTAATTTGATTTATACTTTGGTTTATTTATTATTTGGAAGTGTTATTTAATTTCCAGTTTTTTGGAAATTTTCTTGATGTATTGTTATTACTGATTTTTAGCACAATTCCGTTGTGTTCAGACAAAATACACCATATTTATGAATCCTTTGTTTCTATATTTCTATGTGCCTTCTCAAAGAATGGATAAACTGGAACTGGAGAGATGGTACAGAACTTAAGGCACTTGCCTCGAAAAAGACTGATCCCAGGTTAATCCCTAGCACTGTGTATGATTTCCCCAAGGACTGCTCGGAGTAACTCCTGAGCAGAGAGTCAAGACTAAGTCTGTAGAATTGCCAGGTGTGACCCCCAATCAAAACAACAAAAGATCATATATTCTGTTACTATCAGGTATATTGTCCTAGAAATATAAATTATGTAGACTTGATTTTTAGTGTTGCTCATTGTTTCTATTTTTACTGACTTCCTTTTCCTTTAACTAAATAGGTGACTATGGTATTGAGATTTTTGACTATGTTGGTAGATTTGTTTTCCGTGCATATCTATCAGTCTTTGTTTCACTTATTTTTGAAACCCTGCTGATACATGCAATTTTAAGGGTATGTCATTTGGATAATTTGCTTCCTATTATAAAATGAGCTTGTCACTGTCACTGTCCCTGTCCTCCCATTGTTGCTTGAGCGGGCCCAGTAATGTCTTCATTGTGACACTTGTTACTGTGTTTGGCATATCGAATACATCACAGGTAGCTTGCCAGGTTTTGCCGTGCAGGTGAGATACTCTCGGTAGCTTGCCAGGCTCTCCTAGAGGGGAGGAGGAATCGAACTAGGGTCAGCCATGTTGGCCGTTTGCAAGGCAAACGCCCTACCGCTGTGCATTGCTCCAGCCCATAAAATGAGCTTATTAATATTTTATAAAAATAGATGATTTAAGGGCTGGAGCAATAGCACAGTGGGTAGGGTGTTTGCCTTGCACATGGCCGACCAGATTTTGATTCACACTATCCCATATAGCCTCCTGAACACCGCCAGGAGTAATTTTTTAGTGCATAAGCCAGCAGCAACCCCTGAGCATCACCGGGTGTGACCCAAATAGCAAAAAAAAAAAAAATATCATTTTTTGACTCTTTGCTTTTAGAGCTTGTCTGCCTGCCTGCCTGCCTGCCTGCCTGCCTTCCTTCCTTCTTTTCTTCTGTCCTTCCTTCCTTTCTTCCCTCCAGCCCTCCCTCCCTCTCTCCCTCCCACCTTTCTTTCTTTCTTTCTTTCTTTCTTTCTTTCTTTCTTTCTTTCTTTCTTTCATTTAATTTTTATTGTGACTTGTTAAGAAGAACCCACCCAGAATGATCAAGTCCTCTAGAGCCCTATTTTCTGTCCTACAACTGCTTTTAGACATGCTTAAATTTATATTTAAATTGGGTTTTTAGTAAAAATGTGTTCATTTTTATTTCCTTCCCTCTGCTGTGAAAACCTTTTGTTTTTAACTGAATTGTTTAAATAATTTAAATTTAATGTTATTATAGGTACAGCTAGGTTTATTAAGGAATATTTCTTGCTGGGGGCTTTGATCATTGAGATTTCTTTTATACTTTTCATACTAGTTACAGTGGCATATCACCTACTTATATATATTTGGTGTCCTATCTTTTTGATTTTTGTGATCATATGTTTTACTATTCAGACAAAGACACTTGTGAGAATAAAATATGTAGTATTATTTGTATTTTTTTATGATAGGCTTAATGAGAAACTTCCAAAAAATCAGATAAATATTCACATTATCTCTAATTTCTGTTTTGCATAAAATATTTATTTGTATAACTATATGAGCATATAATTTTGGTAAATGTGAGTTTCTAAGAGGTTACCATATACTCAGCCTCTATACTTCACTAATATATAGTGAATTCTGTCTTTACTAGGATGAGCTACCGGGAGTATCTCACCTGCACGGCAAAGCCTGGCAAGCTCCCCAAGATGTTTTAGATATGCCAAACACAGTAACAAGTCTCACAATGTTACTGGGCCCGCTCTAGCAAATTGATGAACAACGGGAGGACTGTGAAGGTGACCATGATAAAATAACATGTAGAAAATTTATCAGACACTTGCAAATTTATCATGCAAAATGTTTTATAAGATTTATCAAAAAATAGATAAGATACACATGTGATTTTATCCCATGTTCATCATTGAGGTTAAAATATTTTTGAAACTCTAAAAGACATTTCAATTAAACAATAAAACAAACTCATTCTTGAGTCATATAAAGTATCTGATTTAATAAATTCTAGTTTGAAAATTACATTATATAAATATCTTGAAAGTAATTTAATGTGTAGATTTATATGTGAACACCTGTTAACAATTGTGACATAATAGATATGATATATGCATATATGAAACAAAGTTTTTCATCCTATTTTCATGAGATGCTACTAGATATTTAGACACAACTGATTGAAATTAGGTTTAGATTTTGTTCAGTTGAATTCTTATTCTTACAAGATTGATAACAAAATTAATTTTATGATGTTCTATTAAAATAATCATTTAATACGATAATTTATATGTATTTAAAATGATTTTAGAAAAAACATTTTACAAGTGTAATATTTCCATGATCCTGTGTCTTAAGACCTTGATTGTTCTCTAAAGGTCTTTCATTGATATAAAAGAGACCTCAAATGTGCTAAATTTTTTGAATTATAATAACTGTGATCTTATTACATCCATTTTTTAAAAGTTTCTTTTGAAATTCTGAAAACTGAAAATAATGATTTCTGATTGTCTTTGTTCTTCCTGTATATATAATTTTCATTAGATTAACAATGACAAATTACTATTAAAAAGGACTTTATTGAAATTTGAACAAGTTGTCTATGAACAGTGCTTGGGAAGACAAGAGCACAAAGCTTAATTATATGTAGTGTATAAAGACAGCTTTGTATTCATGAATGGGTAATTATTAATGACAGAAAGAACTTTTGACAAGCAATTGTTTCATTGTAAAAACACAATTTTAACTATTGAATTTCTTCAAGCACAACTCTGAAATATCTCATTAGTTAAAACATAATTTTTCTTGTATTTTTATGTTTTTGAAGGTAATTTTGATCCAGAGCTATAATGTTAAATTATTTCAGTAGAGGTTATCTTATTCTCTGCTTCAAGTGTTTCCTGCACAACTCAGTTCCATCCTCTGCCCACTCAATTCCTTATCTATCAGATATCAACCTAAAAATCAGTTCCAGAGATTCAGGGAGAATCTCCTCCTTGATTTCTTGAACTAATCAAGTGTCCTGTTATCCACTCACAACAATATTATTTTTTTATTTTACTTATAATAATGATTGTGATTTTTTTTACTTTTTACTTATAATAATGATTGTGATTAAAATATTAAACTAATTGATTATTAAACATTAAATTGACTAAATATTTGTCTGTTTGTGAGCTTTGATATAAATGCCAAAATACTAAGAATTATGACTTGACACAGAATCCCAAGCAGCTAACATAGCATTGGGCACTGAATGTGGAGTCAAGAACCTAACATAGAGTTGGATTTTCAGTGATATTAATTTTAATGAAGTTGAATAGATCGAAGGGCAGATATTGAAGCTATAGCATAATTTGACTTGAGATTTGTGTGTGTGCTCTAAATCCCCTAGTTCCATATGAAGTAAGAAATTTCAAAACAATAAAGCAAGAGGAATTATTTAAATGCTTCAGCTTAATTATTTTCTTGCAACAGATTGTTATCCATTAATAAGTTACTATATACTGGCAAGATAAAACTTGTTTGGAAATCACAAGTTTGAAATTGGGAAATTCTTTTTATTAATTTTAGAGAGGAAAAGGCATAAGGAGGACTTTTTCTATGGAATTGCAGTGTTAAACCCCAACTTGTGTTATACATTGTCCTGATATTCATCAGCAGCATAAATCAAAAGAGTAAAGATGTCTTAGTACTACTGCTTGTGTTGTGTAGTTTCACTGAAAATTCAAGTTAACAAATATTTATTGAACAGTGGAGATATCTGAGAGAGAAACTGGCTTGAGAAGCTCAGTATCTAGCAGAAAACCAATACTGATTTCATCTCCAACAGATAGTTACTGTCATTTTGTGTGTGAAGTTTATCTGCTTTCCCTTCCCTTTAAATTTGAATTAAATAATGTCTAACAACTTGGTCATGTTAAAAGGCCTTATTATTAGTCAAAGGATAGAGCTTATGATAAGATTCTCAATCATAAGAACTCAAGCTGCATTTTTTTTTTTTTGCTTTTGGGGTCACACCTGGCAATGCACAGAGGCCACTCCTGACTCTGCACTCAGGAGCCACTCCCAGCGGTGCTCAGGTACCACACTGGATGCTGGGAATCGAACCCGGTCCAGCCACATGCAAGGCAAATGCCGCACCTGCTGTGCTATCTCTTCAGCCCCAAGCTGCATTTCTTTATTTACTCAGAAACCCCCAAGTTCTGATCATTTAAGGATAGATTTAATTCAGTGGAGCTTTTGTAATCATGACTTATTTTGAAATCTTTCTCCACGTACTACAGAGTAATAGAACTGAAAATTCAAACCACTGAAAACAAACTACAATCAGTAATTTTTCATTAACTTGCTTCAGAATATTCAAAACATAGACTAGTTTTTGAACTATGTGTTTCCTAGATTAGATATACTTGCATATTGTTTGCAAGCTTAGAATTTTTTTTTAGCAATAGAGGTATTTATTACCTGTTGTAGACTATTAATATTTCACATGCTCTATTGCAGCTTCACATTGGAACTGGTTTTATAGTACCAGTTGGAACTATAAACAATATGTAACAAAACAAATGATTTTCAGATAATTTAAATACATATTGGTGGATATTCATTTATGGACAAGTTGCTCTACTAGTGAACTTAATGAAAATTTTTTGCACTGCAACAAGTAAATAAAGATATTTTATTTAAACAAACTCAAGAAAGAAAAGTTGTTTACAATTCCTCAGAAATTTAAATATCATGCAATCAGACTTTCAGGTCCAGCTAAGAGTATTGATATTCTGTCACTACAGTTATTTCAATTATTATTATTTTATTTTTCTACACCTCTCAGTTATCACGGTTACTCCTGACTGTGCGCAGGGATCACTCCTTGTGGGAATCAGGAGACCGTATGGGAATTGAACTCAATTGGCAGTGTGCAAGGCAAACACCCTTCCTGCTGTATTATTTCTTCAGTCACATTTAACACTGTCCTGTAGCACTGTCCTCCCATTGTTCATCAATTTGCTCGAGTGGACACCAGTAACGTCTCCATTGTGAGACTTGTTATTGTTTTTGGCATATCGAATACGCCATGGGGAGTTTGCCAGGCTCTGCCGTGCAGGCGGGATACTCTCGGTAGCTTGCTGGGCTCTCTAAGAGTGGTGGAGGAATCGAATTTGAGTTGGCCCTGTGCAAGGCAAATCCCTATCTGCTGTGCTATGGCTCCAGCCCTACTGTCACATTACTGCCATTTAAAATTACTCCTTATTATTATTGAGAAGCTGGTTCAGGGTCTGTTTTTGGTTGGAGCTGCCAGATGTTGAGTTTTGTTATTCAGGTACGACCTGTAGGCAGGAAATCCAGAAAAGGTTTTTCGATCTTTGGCTTTTTCTCCCTTCCCAAACAAGCCAAGAAACTGTACAAAGACTTTTGAATCCTACCGGTCTCTCTTCCAAGCTTCCTTTGTTAGGAAAGATACCACCCTGAGAACTGCATTGCCAACTGGAGCTGGCCCAGATCCAGGAAACTATAACAGTCCACATCAGAAAAGCCATTTTAAGAAATCTGCCGTAGGGCTGAGGTGATAGTAGAGAGGATAAGGTAAGTAAGTGCATGCTTACCTTGTACAAGGTAGACCTGGGTTTGATTTCCGGCACCCCTAATGAGCCCCTTATGGTGCCCTGAGACTTTCCAAGAGTGATTCCTGAGTATAGAGCCAGGAGTAAAACTTGGGACCTCTGGGTACCCCTCCCCCTCAACAAAACACAAAACAAACCAAAATAAAAAGAAATTTGACATGTTGCCTTTGCATTTGTTCTGGATTTCTCATTCTTATGTGTTTGTTTTTCTCTTGTATCTCATGGGGCCCAGCTCTGCGATAGAACTCTTTCTATATTACAGAGCGAGGCTCCACCAGCCATGGGAATTCTGCTAGCAAATGTGGCACTCAACATGGGATTCTTGGAAGTGTTCCTCCGAGAGGACTGCCACTAACTCTGACGACTCTGCTGGGACAGCAGTGGGCAACTCTCCTCTCCTGAAAGTCAGCTTGCTGCTGCAGTGCTAATCAGCTGGGATTCCAGGATGTTCCAGGACAGCAGCAACTGCTGTGAATGGCCAGTTCGCTCCCCTCCCCTCCCCTCCCCTCCCCTCCCCTCCCCTCCCCTCCCCTCCCCTCCCCTCCCCTCCCCTCCCCTCCCCTCCCCTCCCCTCCCCTCCCCTCCCCTCCCCTCCTCTCCTCTCCTCTCCTCTCCTCTCCTCTCCTCAAATCTCCTCTCCTCAAATCTCCTCTCATCTCCTCCTCTCTCCTCCCCTTTTTATATTTCTCTTTCATCTGCTTTTCCCTTCCCTTCCCTTCCCTTCCCTTCCCTTCCCTTCCCTTCCCTTCCCTTCCCTTCCCTTCCCTTCCCTTCCCTTCCCCTTCCTACTCCTCCCCTCTACTCCCTCTCTTTCCCTTCTCTTCCTTTCCATATTTTCTACTCTCTCTTTTTTTTCTTTTTGGTATGTGTGGGACACCCAGATTGCTCAGGGCTTGCTCCTTCTGGAAGGTCTTAGAAACAATATGGGGTACCAAACCTTAGCTGGGGTTGGTTGTGTGCCCTACCTGCTGTATTATCTATTGCTCCAGACCCTGGATCTGACTTTTCTGCCTTTTCTTTCTGTTCATATCCTTTTTTCAGTCAATGCAACAATCTCAAATGGGAGAAAGGGTAGTGGCAAAAGCCAGGACCCAGACCCAGATCACCCCTTCCACTTTCCTGGCTCAATACTAGCATTCTAGCACTGTCCTCCCATTGTTCATTGATTTGCTTGAGTGTACACTAGTAACGTCTCCATTGTGAGACTTGTTACTGTTTTTGACATATTGACTATGCCATGGGGAGCTTGCCAGGCTCTGCCATGCGGGCGAGATACTCTCTGTAGCTTTTGGGCTCTCCGAGAGGGACAGAGCAATCAAACTTGGATCAGCCATGTACAAAGCAAACACCATACCCGCTGTGCTATCGCTCCAGCCTGGGGCCAATACTTAGATCCTGTTATCTTGGATTGTGCAGGTCTCACCATCAGGCCAGTTCTGCCTCTGGAGCTGTGGTCACACTCATCAACACAATTGCCATGTTTGTATGTGCAGGTGCCAAAGAAGCACAAGCTGAGCCAAGGTCACCCATGGAGTGCAAGCCTCTGCAAGGGCCACATATAACATCATAAACAGTGCTGTGACTCAAAACATGGGTCCAGCTGCACTTGGACTAGAGAGCAAGGAAGCAAAGTGGTTAGTGACCTGCCATCTTTGCCACAAACTGAACCTACCTTCTAAGTCTGCAGGCTCCCTCATCCTGCTTTTGAGATTGGATTAAGGTTTTTCCTGGCTCTTGTTCATGGATTGTGTATTTCTGAGAAATGGGCACATGTGTCTGATATCTGGTGGTAAATTAGTACATGTTTCTGATATAAGCTAAGGCTAAGTCATATCTTTTTATGACTGTATATTTGTGTCTTCCCTTTTAATTTTTTGACTTGTGTATGACATAATCAAAATTTGTTTCAATTAATGGTACCTTACCTAACTCAGATGCCTTTAAAATATAATTTGAAGTAATTTTGATAAATGAAGAACTAGCTTGATGTTTTACAGTTTGGTCTGAAGCATAAATGTCTCTTCATGTTCATACTTGGGTTGCAGCACTTTTGTCACACCTGTGTTTAAATTAACCCCCATTGTATGAAGGAAAAATAACTTTACATATTTCATTTCAACTTTACCATCAGGTCATTAACAGCTAAGGTAAAACAAGTCTTAGTTTTAAAGAATCTGCGACCATGAAAATTTTATACTGATTGAAATTTTTGCTACTCTGATTCAATGAGTATTACTTCATGATAATATGTATGTTTTAAATCCTAAATACTCCTAAAGGAAAACTTCCTGGAAATAAAAATTCTGAGAAAATCTTGATTGGTCAAAGTGAAAACGAAAAACCCATAAAATCTTTGTTGGTTAAAGGGATAATAAAAAAGTGAATTTGAGACATCTTAGAAGAGCTCCTCAAGCATTCCATTATAACTTTTATATTTCCTTACGGAAAGAAAATACAGTTCGAGTAAAGAGAGAGAATGGGGGAAATTTTCTGCCATAGAGGCGGGGGAGGGGTGGGATGGGGGGGATACTGGGAGACATTGATGGTGGAAAATGTGCACTCGGAGGGATGAGTGTTCGATCATTGTATGACTGAAACTCAAACATGAAAGCTTTGTAACTGTACCTCATGGTCATTAAATCAAAAAAAAAGAAAAGAAAAATATAGTTTAAGCTATTTGGTATGTTGAAGATTTGTGGGAAGTTTTTTTTTTATTTTTCACGAGATGTATTTAATCTTAAAATATGCGTGGAAAATAATATGGATATTCTAAAGTTAGTTGGAACTCCTAAAACTCTGATAGAGCCTGGTCAATTCTAGGTAGTTTAGATTGCATGCCTCAAAATTGAGCAACTTCCTTGCCAATTGTTTTAGTTGTGTTTGCCTTAAAGCCTTTCTCCATTCACAGAATTGTAATGTCAGAGCTAATGAAGAAAAAAAAGAAACAAACAAACAAACAAACTGAATTCTTAAAAAATTTAGGAGAAAGAATTTTCTAAGTGGGACTTAGATCAGGAAACAAGGTTGGAGATAGGAATGGGAAGAATACAGAGTTACTAGTGTGTCCCCTTCAGAAAACTCCTAGCAGTGGTTGTCACTCTCACTCTCCCCCAACGACTGTGGACCCCTGTTGCACTTGGGGTAGATGACCATCTCCCTTGGCTGATGGCCAAAGAAACGAGGCCACTGACTGTCATTAAGTGGCTGGTAATCAATTTCAATTTATTTAAATCAATCAGGATTATTATAGAGAAATCTAGAAGAGTTGCTAGGGCAGTCATTTCACACAGGGGTGGTTGAGCGTTAACATAAACAACCAACAGATCTAAAGTCCCACCTTCAGGGAAGTTCTTCAAGGAGATCCACCCAAAGATGAAATCTCATCTAGGGGCTCCAGCACTCTAGATTCCTACCAGGAATTCTGCCCAAGGGCAGAGTTCAATCTAAGGGCATATTGCTTTCTTCTTTCCTTTGCTAGTATCCATTTAAAAAAATCATATTAAATTTACTTCTTAATAATATTTCTAGTCATTTTGCATAAACCCAGTAAGAGACATAGGCTTTTATCTATACTTAAGATTAAAGGATGGCTTTTCCTGGGACCTCTTGCTATACTTCCCATACTAAGGTCCTCAGGTCAGGATAGTAATTCCTAAGCCCAACAGGGTCCTTATTCAGTTACTTCTTTTTGGGTCATTATCAAAGTTTGTTCTGTGACTATGCTCTTAACTTATTATACCTCTTTTATGGCACTTTGGAGGTCCCATCCTGAAGCCAGGGTGACTTATGGCTTGCCCTGGGCCCATCCAATGCAGAACCTACAATTTGGAGCATTAAGAACGCAGGTCAATCTAAGGGCAGCTGAAGCTCAAGTTAAGTAAATATGATGAATATCCAGGACTAAATATTATTTGTAGTCAATTAACCCCCATGTTACAAAATCAGTACTTACTGTCTTCTTGTGTCTATACAACAAAGGACATTGCTCTAAAATAAAACCGTACAAAGGACATAAAGGAAAGAAAAAAGCAATACTTCACTTATATATACTAAATCCAGAGGCATCAGAAAGTTTGACTTTACAACTTTAAGTGTCTGATTTGGAAATATTTGTGACTGACAGGTAGGGGAAGAGAGCACAAAGGAGACATTAAAGATAAATACAGAGGATTGGGAGTGTCCGGATGGAATTGGGTGTGTCTCAGGAGCACTGTTGTAGGTGTAGGTCTAATCCAACTAACCTATACTCTCTACAGAAGGAGAAATGATGACACAATGTTAAACTTAAAATACTTGAAAATAAAATCCAACAAGTATTCAGGATGTTGTTGTGTGCACCTTCCTTTCTCCATGAGTGATGGCGCTCAATGTTGAGAAATCCTTGATAATATGCAGGACTCCCTGGCCCCCAAAGTTTAAGGATGAGTTTGAGAACTAACTGCACATCTTATCCTAATTGCGATATAGTGACCATTCTAACCACGGGTAATAATGCAGAAAAGAATCATACACTAGATTAGATATGACAGGAGGTAAAAGGCAGCAGATAGATGTTTGTTTAGGCAAGAGGGAGCAAACCATCCCTCTTTCTTGAGCCTAATTGGGACTGTTAGGAGTGAGGTGTTAGGAACTGTGGTCAATCTAAGGACAATTTACAGTAGTGATGGAGAATTGGTGGCCATGAAACTATCTTCTACTGGAGGACATGGACAGAGCTATCATGCCACCCTGAATGCGCCCGATCTCGTCTGATTGAAAAAGGTAATTAACTTACCCCTGTTTTAGAGGTTTGTGCTACCCAAATCCACTCAAATATATACCTCACCTCACTGTATTGTTTGGAGCTCAAAAAGAGAATTTCTATAAAGAGAGATCATCTCTATCCTAAATTTAGATTTATCACCCAATATCAGCAAGAAGTAGATACAGAAGACACAAAATGTTCCAAGATCCCAGAAGAATAATGAATAAATGTTTCTCATGGAAATGTTTTTTAAGTGTTTTTGACACTTAAAAAATATCTATTGTCACATCAGGAAAATTGGTGCAGAAATCCCTTTTTTGTGTGTGCTGGATACTATTGTTGCAGCACTGGATTTTGTTAGCTAGGTGTGGCTCACAGGGCAGGAAGTCAAACATAGACTTTTGGATCTTCTCTCTCTCCCCAGTTTACCTTAAAAGGAGAAAGTGCCAAACTGAGACCCCCATCTCAGGCTTGGACCTGCTGCAGAACTATGAAATTATAAAAGCAAGTTGTAGAATTGCCATTTTGAGAAAACTGCTTTTCTACTTTTATAGGTCTGGATTCTCCCACTTGAGTGTTTGATCCTCTTAGCTGAAAAAGATAAACTAGCTTGTTATAAATACCAGCTCTGCTGTGTAATTCTTTCTGCATCACAGAACAACAGCCTACTAGTCATGGGAATTTTCTGGCTAACAAAAGGGAAAAAGAAAGAAAAATCAAATTAATTAGGCTTTTTTTCTTGTTTAAGGGAAATATTTTGGTTCTTTTAATGACCACAAATCCTTTGTTAAGTCATAGTTTTTCTACTAATCCACCCTGTGAAAATAACCTTATTTGTGTCAGAGATCAAAGCCAGGTCTTACGCAATGCTTCAAAGACATATTCTTTACCACTGAACCTTAGCTCTTTCACTTATTGTATGAATTTGGTTATTATTATTGATTTAGATTTTCATATAAGTTAGATTATATGGTATGTCTTTCTCTTTCTAACTTATTTCACTTAGTATAATGTTCTCAAATTTAGTCTACGATGTGATAAATGGCAAGATTTTCTTCTTTTTATGGTTGAATAGCATTTCATCTTACAGCTTCTTTATACATTCATCAGTTAATAGGAAATTAGATTTCTATTGTAAATAATGCTGCAATGAACATTATCTTAAATTTTCCTTATGCATTCATCAATTAATAGGCAATTAGATTTCATAGATGCCTGCTTACTGCAAATATTGTTGCAATGAATGTTTGGATATATATGTCCTTTCTAGGTAATTTTAGTTGTCTTTAGATAGCTCTACATAAGTAAAATTACTAGATTATATATGGTAGTCCTATTTTGTAATACCTTCGAGAGAACTGCCATTCTGTTTTTCATAGTAATTTCACTAATTTACACTCTGACCAATAGTACACACATGTTTTATTTCTCTCTGTATGTTTACCAATAGTTATTACTTATTGCCTTTTTGATGCTAGTAGTTTCTCTTGTATATATGATACATATATTTTGTTGTGATCTCTGTGGTGCTAGAAAGTCCTCACTATTTGCAGCATATAATCTTTCTGGATTACAGTAACATAATTTATTTTTGTGGAAATTGCCTTCGTGGATTTATCTTTCTGGAAAAGAAATATCCTCCCATTTTCGAATATAATTGATCAAATTGTTGTAATATGGATGGGACTATAAAGTACTTTCCTGGAAGCCCTGAGCACCACTGCTTATAACTCAAATGTTCCCATTCTAAAATGGGTAAAGGAATAAAGATGTGTTTAGTTTAGGCCCAGAGTATTATTTTTATTTTTAATTAAACAACTAATGCTCCTCTTAGTAGTGTAATATATTTTATTGTAATGTAATATATAAATATATATGTAGTGTAGTAATATATATAATACATGTTGTAGTGTAATACATGTATATACGTAGTGTAATATATATGTTGTATAATACATGTATGTATCATAGAATATACATATATACACAGACATATACATGTATGTATGAATATATACTGTCTGTAAATTTTTTTCCCTGAATTTGTTTGGAAGCTTGTCTTTTTTTGACATTTGATTCTTTTAAAAGAGAATGTGGTGTTTGTTTAAATTTTTTTCTGAAGTTGGGCATTTTTTTCTACTTTGATAGATGCTTGCATTTTGTTTTAGAAACTCTTCTCTCTTTTTCCCATTTTTTTGGTACCAGTAGTGCTCAGGACTTATTCTTGACTCTGCTCAAGGATCACTCCTGGCCATTCTTGGGGACTATAATGTGGGGTGCAGAGATATAACTTGGGTAGGCTGCATGCAAGGTAAGTGTTGTGTCCACAGTACTACCACTATAGCCCATCCATAAAATTATCTTTTACTTTCTGTAAGTAGGAGCAGTTTTAGAGACCACATGCCATTTCTACCTTTCTTTTACATATCTTTTCTGAGCTGATGCTATTTCTAATATTATTTCTTCACATTAGGCCTTTATTTACTTTTAAAGCAATGTGTCATATAAAATATTCTGTAAAACATCTCTAATTTGTAATAATCTGTTTTCTGGTGTTTCTTACCTATTTTAGGGGGTTTGTTTTGGGGCATGGGGTACACCCAGGGGTTATTCCTGGTATGGTGCTGAATAAGAGTACTACAGGCAGTGCTCAGGGAGTCCTGGGGTGCCAGGACTCAAATCTAGAACTTTTGCATGCAAAACATAGACTTTAGCTCTCTCAACCATCTTCCAAGCCTTTTCATATTTCCATTTAATGCCCCAATTGTCAACATGTTATTTTGTCTGCTTCATTATCTATTACTTATTTTGTTGACAAAAATATTCTCAAGTTCAAAATCTATAGCTGCATCCACATTCTTTTGCATTTTACTACAGCTGTGTCGTTATTGATTTTGGTTTCACCCTCTGATAGTTGTCTTTGAATTTGAGTTGGAAATTTGCAGGATGTTTTTCATAATTTACATTTCTCCATTTGCTCGAGCGGGCCCATTTCTCCATGAAAGCTAATTTAATCATGAGTGACTTTGTAGAAGCCACCATTTGCAGCATTTACATGTTGTTTTGTGTAGATACAGTCCTAAATTACCCTCAGTAATGAAGCCAGCACTTAAAGGGCAGGCTTTGCTGACTCCTCCTCCTGGCACTTTGGGACTTTACACATAATGGATCTCAATTTACACTTGTTTAATTGAATTAAATCGAAGTGGTAGTTGGTTAAATCCACCTTTATTGAAAAGTGTGAATTAAGGCCTACAGCAGAAGGTCTCAAAAGTTCTCATGGATTTTCATATTTGATTTATACACTGAGCCAGAAGCTTTAGAATTATCACTGCACTAGTTTAGAGAATATGTTTATAAACATTCCTTTGGGAACATAGATTTCTTCTGCTTTGAAGGAGGTAGTCTTTATGAAAATGTTCTATGGTAACCTTTTCAAAAACATCATGTACTTTGGACAATAAAGCTCAAAATACAATTAATATTGGAATAGGAAAATCTGAATTTAAGAAATAGTAAATGTTCAACCCCATGAGTAGGGAGGTTTAATTTTTTTCAATTTTTAATTTAAATGAAAGGAAAAATAGAAGTGATAATATTTATAGGAGCTATTTTTAAAGAACTACTTCATCTAAGTGATAGCAAAATATTTCTAACTACCATTTTAATTAGAAATCAATGCTTATAAGAAAGTATTTAAGAGTAAAAAGAATCTGTTTCTGATCAAAATGGAATAACTGGAGTTATTCTAATAATAAGAGAAATAATAAAATATAAAATCAGACTAATGTGAGCATAGATATTCATACATACATTTACATATGCACAAAAACAATACTTTCCAACAAAAGATAGTATTCTACTTTCCAAGAAAGGGTAGAAAAACAATGGGCAAGTTTAGTCATATCATTACCCTCACTTCCAGCTTTGTGAGAATTACAAGCTGAGGCATTAAAGATTCCAGCTGATAAGACAGTGCTTGCATTATCAGGGAAATCCAGACCAAAATGACAATGAAAGGGCTGAGAAAAGTGGCTCACTTAAAGAACTGCCTTGCTTGTGTGAAGACTTGGCTTTGATGCTCAGCATAAAGATACACCACTAAGTACAATACCTGACACTGCTTTGGGACCATTATATCACTGTAAGAGTATGAACACTTTGTGAGCACTGCATTCAAGTGTGGGGGCACTAGATTTTTCAACACACACAACAGAAGTAACAGCAAATTGAAGAGAAAAGAAGGAGAGGGAAACTGCATAAAACAATTCCAGACAATGAAATATTGTCTTACACTAGTGAGAATGGCTTATATGAAAAAAGACACAAAGTCACAAGTGCTGGTGGGGATGTGAAGAAAATAGAATCATCATTCACTTTTGGTGCTCAAGTCTCTAAGGAAAGCTGAATGGAGATTTCCCAAAATATTAAAATGGAACTACCAGAATTTTATAGTAAATTCCTCTCCTAGGCATCTATCCCAACAACACAAAAGCACTGATTCAAAAAGATATATGCAGTAGTATTTACAGTAACCAAGATCTTAGAATAGTTGAAGTGCCCAGTGGCATATGAATATATAAAAACGGGTAGTATATCATAGGAGCCTTGTGCTCAAGTGTAAGAAAAAATCAAATCCTGCCATTTTCTATAACATGGATGGATCTGGAGGGATCATGCTAAGCAGAATAAGTCAGAGTAAAGCAACTATGGATTATTTTATATACGGTACATATGGTACAATAGAGATAATTTATTATTTTGGAGGTTGTTAGGTCTTCAAGGCTAATATACTGGGAGTTCAGCATTGATTTCATTGATGGGCATGTTGGACATTCAGACATAGCAGTAGTTAAGTCTGTTTATACTTTTGGGGCCGTATGATAATCTTCATAGTGTTTTATTCTTTCTTTCTTTCTTTCTTTCTTTCTTTCTTTCTTTCTCTTTTCTCTCTTTCTTTTTTTTTTAATATGTGGGTCATGCAAACTCTAGGAAGCAAGGTTCTTTGACTTAAGTAGGATAACGTCTACCTGCTTCTATTTAACTAGTTTAATGACTCTTCCAACATAGGCACTATATTATGGACATATTAAAAGGTAAAGGTAAAGGCCCTCCGGTTGTTCTTCGATTTGCTCGAGCGGGCCCAGTAACGTCTCCATTGGAGACTTTGTTGTTACTGTGTTTGGCATATCGAATACATCACGGGGAGCTTGCCAGGCCCTGCCGTGCGGGCGAGATACTCTCGGTAGCTTGCCGGGCTCTCCGAGAGGGGCAGAGGAATCGAACTCGGGTCGGCCATGTTGGCTGCGTGCAAGGCAAACGCCCTACCGCTGTGCTATCGCTCCAGCCCTGGAGCGATTATGGACATATTAATATATGTAATAATAAAGTTTTCCATAAATTATGCCTATTCATATGCTTATCCATGCACATGTGCTCCAGATATCCTCCAGATAGTTTTTTAAAATTTCTTTTCTAGTCCTTAATCTATATGCTAGGACACACATAAATAACAATTGATAAATAATTAATATGGTTGTTTAGTTTCTCGCCTGCATGGCAAAGCCTGGCAAGCTACCCGCGACGTATTTGATATGCCAAACACGGTAACAAATCTCACAATGGAAATGTTACTGGGCCCGCTCGAGCAAAATTGATGAACAACGAGAGGATAGGAGTGTTTACATAACTTGGAAACCTTCTCCTTCCACATAAATGAATGACTAGGTATATTTACCAAGCCTCTATTCATTTGCAAGATATTACTTTGCCACTTGTATTACAAGGTCTCTTTTTTGTGAAGCTATTCTGAAGTTACTGTTAACCTTTGACAGGCATATGTCTGTAATATGCCAACTCATTCATACACAGAATTTGAATTTTACTTCTCCAGATGATCAATGAGAAGGCCCACATTTGAGTAAACATAAGAACAGAACAGAACTAAACTGACTATAGCTAATAGAAGGATTTTTATGCCTGCAAAAAAATAACTTGCATGTGTCTTCTTGGTACTTTGTGTACTTGGTTCCAGATATATCATTTTCATCTTATTCTGTATTTCTGCCCCATCTCCCCGCACCCCCATGCCCCTCAAAGTACTAAGTTTTGGGAAGTTTTATAGGATCTAAATCATATCAAGCAATTGAGGTGGGGGATGTATGTCACTTGGTTTCATGTGATTAGGTCCTCTGTGGCCAAAAATTGCTCAAAAAATTGTTTTTCTAAAGGTATACTCTCAGTGACATGCTTTTTGATGTTTCTGCTGGCCTTCAAACTTTTTCTTCCATAGAGTCTTTCAAAATTGTAGAATCTATAGAAGTAAATCTTTGAAATAGTAAGTTTTCTTGAATCTCCTACAAAGTTCTTTTCTGTTCAATGCCCTACTCAAAATTGATATGCATTTTTGATTTGTTTGGTTTTTTTTTTTGGTGGGGGGGAATGGGGGAATACCAGGTGATGCTCAAAGATTACTCCTGGTTGTGCACTCAGGAATAACTCCTGGCAGTGCTTGGGAACCATATGGGATTCCAGGGATTGACTGTGGGTTGGCCTCATTCAGGACAAACTCCCTACTCACAGTCCTATCTCTCCAGACCAAAATGCACATACTTTTGTGTCAATTTGAAATGTGGTATGTGAATAAGAAGCTATTTTCTTTTTTGTTTTTGTTTTTGAATCACACCTGGCGATGCACAGGGGTTACTCCTGGCTCTGCACTCAGGAATTACCCCTGGCGGTGCTCAGGGGACCATATGGGATGCTGGGATTTGAACCCCGGTTGGCCACCTACAAGGCAAATGCCCAACCTGCTGTGCTATTGTTTCAGCCCAAGAAGCTATGCTTAAGTATAATGATTGTGTTCCTTATAGAACCCAAGGATGTTCTTCATGCATTGTGCCTCTTTGTTATTTATTTATTTATTTTTGTATTGAGGAATAAAAAATTCAGCAGCTTGTATTTTGCCTTAGAAACAATGCCTCAGCTCCCATGATCACTGAACCCTTGAACCTTTAATGAACTGTCAATTGAGAGAATCTTTGGAAGTTTTATATTGCATTCTCTGTAGCACATGTGCTTTATCAAGTCTTCTAGTGTTCTAATCAACTGCCATTCATCTTGACCACTTCAGCTGTGTTGCTAAATAATCAAAGTGATGTTTGATGTCTTGTGGAACAGTCAGAAGGTGCAGATCTCATAAGATTATATTATGACAAAGGTGGGAGAGTTCAATTTGATCTCTGCTGAAAAATTCTAAATGTATAGCTTTTTCAGTTGCACATGGATTTATAAAGTTTCTGGTACTGTTTAACTGACTGGGATGAAAAAGAATGGATTTTTCAGATCTTTGCTTGAATCCATAGACCTTGAATCCAAATGATTCTAGTCTAGTTAAACTGTACATTTGGCATGACATGTGTTTGATTTTTTATTGTATTAAACTTGAAATAGATTATATCCATCTTCTAGGAACAATCCAGTAATGTAGAGGTTACAGTGGTGAATTAAGAGGTATATAATAGATATTGGACTTTCACAATCTTAAAATGCTTGAAATGACAGTAATCTCCATAATATATCACAGAACATGATGCTAATTTTTAACATTTATTATTTTGGCACGGGCTTTGGAGGGACACCAGAAGTTTTCATTTGATTATCTCTACCACGGTAGCTCTTATTCCTGTAGACCAAGTAACCCTGTAGGGGTTTATTTAACTTCCAAGAATGTCAGTCTCTTTGACTATCAGGATATAAATACTGCTTAAGAGTGTGTGGATCTGTTCAATATACTGTAAACCAGACTTTATATATCACCTTATTGTCATTGGCTCTCATTATAATATGGAGGCCTTTATGATCCTTCAAGTCTTCTTGTATAAATGACCCCTTGAATCCTATGTTTTTAAACACATCAGCATTTTAGTAAATGGTCACAAGTTCTACATGGGGAAAGGCTTGTGAACATTCTACCAAATACTTGCCATCCTAGTGTATGAAGAGGCCTTTACCCCAAAAGATTTGGTTACCATTTCCATACAGGTTTTTGTTCTGAAGCCTGAGTTAATTGGGAGAGTGATCACAATGCTTTTAAGTAACCACTTTCATTGAAATTGTTTAATCCAATTAAGTGTAATTGGAGTAATGACTCTCAGCTTTTTGCTCATTCCTTCTCTCTCATGTATTTCCTCCCTTACATTTTTTAATGTGGTAAGATATACATGATATAGAAGTTACTATTCTAATCATCTTAAATAATTCACTGGCATTAAGTATATCCATGTTGTTGTGCAACTGACATCATAACCATTTCCAGAGCTTTAACTCATCTGAAACTGGAGCTCTGTACCCAGTAAACAATCTTTCTATTTCCTTCACCTCTCTTCAAGCCTCTTATAACTATTACTCTATATTGTCTCTTGCTCATTTTTGTTTATCTGTATGCTGTACTCTTAATGACTGTTTGCCTCTTTTGACCCTAGGGAGGACGTGTTCTGTTAACCATTTCCATAACGTTCTACTGTTTAAGCATTGCTGGCTTCCACTCTGATTTTGTTGCTCATCAAAATAATTATAATCCTCTGGATTCCAGCAGTTAAACCACACCACCTGGCCTTTATTACATCAGGGTCCCAATCATTCCCTTTGCTATCAGCAAGCTAGTTTCTGTGATAGCCTCTACCATCAGCCCTGGAATACAGAGGAGAGAGCTATTACTGAACATTTTATGATGCTAATGATGCACATACCAGCACATTTCTTTTTTATTTCCAGTTTTATTGAGAAGTAATTGACATACATCACTGTATAAGTTTGCCATAGAGCATGATGGTTTGATTTAGATATATTGTTAAACGACTACAACAATAGGTTCAACTAAAGTATATCTCATAGTTCTCATATAGATACAAAAAGTAAAAGGAAAAAAGGAAAAATATTCTCCTGTAATGAGAACATTTTGTGTTTACTCTCTTAACAACTTTACTATACATCATCTGGCAGTGTGAGCGTTGTACATTTTATTCCAAGTACTTATTTACTTTGTAATTGGATGTTTGTACCTTTTGCCAACCTCCTTCTGACACTTTCTTCTCTCACCTATGGTAACTCTACCTATGGTAACTATAAGTCTGAGTTGTTTTTATATAGCTCTGTCTTTTGGTTTGTCTTTTAGATTCAGGCAGAAATGAGATCATATGGTAGTCATCCTCTATCTTACTTATTTCATTTAGTATAAAGATAGCACATTTATTTCAGCCTTGGAAAATTCTGTATTCCTTAGGTCTTTATAAGAACAGTCTTTCTTTGAGTCTTGTGGCCTCACATAACTGTTTCAGAAGACCCAAATTCCTGAACCTTTTAATCTCTTCTACCATCTGCCACAGCAGTTTAAGTAGATCAATCCTGGGTGACTGTTCCTGGATTCTGCTAAATATCTTTGCAGTAACTTTAAACCATCTCGTGAATTTTTGCCAGATTCTTACATGCTGCCTCTAAGTTAATAAACACTTCCTTATCTTGTCTATGGTTCAGGTCCTTTGATTGAGCACCTTCTTAATCCAATTCCAGAAGTTCTCTCCTGGGCTTTGCATGCCAGCTCCATCACAGCTTCTTTGGATACAATCTACTTGCTTCCTCATTAGGACCAATACTTATTCAGCTATATTATCTGTCTTAACACATAGTACAACTTTATCACATTATCCAAAATATAGAGTGTTCCCTTTTGGCATTATTTGGGTAGTTTAACTTTGGGGTCATGAGACTCCAACTATCCTCTTCTATGAAACCACTCTTTAGCATTCCAGACCTCAAAAAATACCCTACAAATAGTAATACCTTACATTTAGAAAGCAAGGGAAACCTCCATTGGTCTGGAGAAGAAAGATCATATATTAGTTTATATCTGGGAGAAACTTTTGTAACATTTTTCCACTGAGGAGGAGTTTCTATTCATACTTAAAACATACTTAGGAAAGTTTTACATTATCTACCTTTAGGCAGGGCTGGAGTGATAGCACAGTGGGTAGGGCGTTTGCCTTGCATGAGGCCGACCTGGGTTCGATTCTTCCACCCCTCTGGGAGAGTCTGGCAAGCTACTGAGAGTATCCCTCCCACACGGCAAAGCCTGGCAAGCTACCCATGATGTAGTCAATATGCCAAAAACAGTAACAACAAGTCTCACAATGGAGACATTTCTGGTGCTTGCTTGAGCAAATCAATGACAAGAGGACAGTGCTACAGTGCAGTACTACCTTTAGGCAAATAATTTTAGTGCATCATTGTAATGCAGAGTTTATTTAATTTTTATCATCTTTATATTTATAGACCTCTCTATATAATTAAGGTGCTGAATTCTCACACTCTTCAGATTTCTGCCAGAAAATACTCCAGGTAGCCACAGGTGGAAAGGTTTATTGGGATATTCTCTTATGCCAAACATTGCTCATTCTGTTTATCACTCCAGAGGGCAATCTCATTACGAGAGTGTGTGACAGTCCCATACTGCGTACTACTACTTACCGTCTTAGACTTATTCCTAGCACTTGTTTCCATTGAGTTATTCAGAAATAAGATATCAAAGGTAATTTTGCTCTAGGGTAATGTCTATTGGGGAAAATAACGAATAATAAAGAGGCAATTGGACTTCTAAGAAAGGCTCTGACAGCTTCATAGAAGCCCTGGAGCAAAGATCCATGAAGTCAGAGGAAAGTTGGTGAAATCCTTTACCTAGATTTGATCAGATCTTTGACTGGAAGCTCACATAATGTGTGACACTGATTCAAAAGCTAAAACAGATGTTAAAGCTAAAACTGCTAGAGTGTATCACTATCTGCATTCCTCACAGTTGAACAGTTGAACATCTTTTTGAAACTAGTCTTAAGATCAGTGTTGGAAATCAGAAAAGTTGTCTAGGTTTGGTGCTTGTCTTAAAAATAAACATCAAAGTCCCTCAAAGTCTAACTGTTCCTTAGTTTAGGTTTGTAAATAATTTGGGGACTATCTTATTCATCAGGATACCAGTCAACCTAGGAATTTATTGTTCATTCCATTGACCACTGGACTTTTGAAATGATGCTTTCATGTTCTCTTTATCTATAAAATATAATTCTGTGACCAAGCAAGCACACTCTTTGGGGGACAAATGAGGATAAGGGAGGCAGAGATAAGTCCATCAATTTCAAACCTGTGACATGTTATCAATAAAGCTTTTTTCAACTTCTAATCAAATCTCACAATTGCTTGACCTTGCAAGTAGCAGAAGTGAAACTTCATGACTATATTCTTGTAATGGAGAAACCATATTCTCATCAGGGTTTTTACAAAAGAAATTACTTATTTACTACAGTTTTGGGAATTTGTTCTTATTGTGAGACTAAATTCAGATACTGGAAACTGTAAATGTTGCTTTTGGTGGATTGCTCTTCTCTGAAAGAGACTCAGAATGATTATCTAAGTGGCTTATATTGCAAGTTAAAAGGTCTCAAAGGAAAATTCACTCATTAGAATAAATAGAATCATTATCTCTTAAGAATGTGTGTGCCCTGATATTTATTTACCTTTTCATATGCATAATTATTTTCTCTTTTGTAGGATTAATAATATTTTTAATTGTAGTTTCAGTAACACGTTTACAACAATGTTAACATTCATGATCTTGATATACAATGTAACTGCTCCTTCATCCAAGTTTCAGTGGATTGCAAGATTTTGTCTTTTCTTATCACTGTATTATTCCAGTGTGTAAATATACCACACTTTCCTTTATCCATTCATTTATTGGACATTCAGATTGTTTCTTTATCCTGGTTGGTGTTCTTAGTGACACAATGAACATCGGTGTGAAAATATATTTTAATCTAATGTTTTTGTGTCCATGGGGTAGATGAAAAAAGTGGAATCACTAGATCATTTGGAAGCTCTGAGTCTTGCTTTTATGAGAAGTCTCCATACAGTTTTCCATAGAGGCTGAACCAGATGGTATTTTTACCAACAGTGAACAGGCATTCCATTTAAACCACATCCCTACCAATAGTTTCCAGTAGATTTGTTATATTCCATTGCCTCTGATTAGAGATAATATCTCATCGTTGTATGTATAGATTTGCATTTCCCTGAAAATAAGTGATAGTGAATGCTTTCTCTTGTGACTAATGTCATTCATATATTTTCAGAGAAGAGCTGTTCATCTCCCCTCTGTTTTCTTAGTTATTAGGTTTTTATTTGTTGTTGAAACTTGGGTGTTTTATATGTTTAGGATATTAGTCCTATATCTGATGTATTGTAAAAGGTAAAGGCCCTCCCGTTGATCGTCGATTTGCTCGAGCGGGCCCAGTAACGTCTCCATTGGAGACTTTGTTGTTACTGTGTCTGGCATATCGAATACTCTCGGTAGCTTGCCGGGCTCTCCGAGAGGGGCGGAGGAATCGAACTCGGGTCGGCCATGTTGGCCGCTTGTAAGGCGAACGCCCTACCCGCTGTGCTATCGCTCCAGCCCCTGATGTATTGTATGACAATATTTTCTTCCACTTTTTATTTTAACCTGTGCATCTTTTGTCATGCCTAAGCCCTTTAGTTTTAATTTGTCCCATTTATTTATATATATTTTTTCTTTGCTAGATGGTTCAAATTCCTGAAGACACCTCTGAAGCCCATATAATGGAGACTTTTGCCTCTGTTTTTCTCAATGTATTCTATGGACACTGGTCTAATCTTCAGGTTTGGATCTATGTATCACATAATTAATTCTTGATTTCAGTGACAAGACAGTATGAAATAACAGGATTTAATTCTGCTAGGATGTATTACTTGGGGAATTACTTGTATTATTAAAAAATAGTTTTGGTATTAAATTGGGTATTTAGGTATTAAAATACAATTTTGGAAATTTTAAATCAAAGATATATATATATATATGTATATATATATATATATATTGTTTGATGTAACTATCCTTCGCCTATTCTTTGCCAACTACAAGACCAAGATGACTGCCCTCCGATGTCCTGATGGATCCATCACATCCTCCAGAACGGCAATGGAGAAGATTAGCCATGACTTCTACTCAAATCTCTTCGATAGCCATGTCCACTTGCCGACATACCAAATTCCACAGGATGGATATGTCGTTCCCAACGTTCTCCCTTCTGAAATCTGACACACCATTTTGTCAGTAAAGAAATGAACAGCACCCGGCCCAGACAAGGTCAGACCTGAACACCTGAAGAACCTGCCATCAGTACTCATCAATACACTGGCTTGGCTCTTCACTCGCTACCTGTCTGAATGCAAGGTTCCGTCCCAGTGGAAAACCAGCAGGACAGTACTACTGTTCAAGAAGGGAGACATCCATGACATTGGTAACTATCACCCGATCTGCCTATTGTCTGTCATCTACAAGTTGTTCACTCGAGTCATCCTAAATAGGATTGGCAGAACACTAGATGAAGGACAACCATGCGAGCAAGCCGGGTTCCACAAAGGATTCAGCACCATCGACCATATCCACACGATAACCAAGCTCATTGAGGCTTCTCAGGAGTTCAAGATGCCGCTCTGTTTAACGTTCATTGATTTAAAGAAGGCCTTTGATTCTGTTGAGACGGAAGCGGTCATTGAAGCCCTAGCCAATCAGGGCATTCAAGCCCAATACATCAAGATCCTCTGTGAGCTGTACTGCGGATTCACTACCAGGATCTAACCATTCTACAAAGAAGTAATCATTGATGTCAAGAGAGGGGTTCAGCAGGGTGATACCATTTCACTGAAACTCTTCAGTGCCACCATCGAGAACATTATGCGATGACTTGAATGGGAAGGAATGAGAGTGAAGATAGATGGTCAGCAACTGCACCACCTCCGCTTTGATGATGACATTGTTTTAATAACACCAAACATCAGCTAACTGGCACAAATGCTGGCCATCTTTGACCGTGAGTGTGGAAACGTAGGACTACAGCTGAATCTTATGAAGACAATGTTTATGAGGAACAGCCTCATTCCTGATGCCCCATTCGCTCTCATCGGAACGACCATCTCCGAATGCAACAGCTCGGTCGAGAAGTCAACATGACAAATGACCTGGCATATGAGCTGCGCAGGAGGAAGAGAGCGGCTTGGAACGCCTTCAAGAACGTCGAAGAAATAGCTAAGAGGATGAAGAACCTCCGGCTCCGGGCACATCTCTTTGATTCCACTGTTCTTCTTGCATTAACATATGCCTCAGAGACCTGGGCCCTACGTAAGCAGGATGAGAATGCTATTCGGGTCTTCCAAAGAGGAATTGAAAGAGCTATGCTTGGAATATCACATTTCACTCAAATGATAGAAAGAATCTGGAGTTCCGACATCCATTGACGATCAAGAATCAGGAATGCTGTTTCGTTTGCCAAGGTGTCAAAAATCGGAATGGCTGGTCACGTAATGAGATTTAAAGACGACCGCTGGACTAGAGCTGTTACCAACTGGATCCCACGGGATGTCAAAAGACCGCGTGGTCGCCCACCTACCAGATGGTCAGACTTCTTCATCAAGATCATGAATGATCGGTTTGAGGTTCTTCATGTTCCCAAAGCAAACAGATGACATTGGGCTACACTAGCATGCGACAGAGACAAATGGAGATGTTACTGGCGCCCGCTCAAGCAAATCGATGACTAACGGGAAGTTAAGTGATAAGTGATTGATGAAATCACAAAAAGAAATATTACCAATTAGACACCTAAATTATGTCTAGACATATGTTCCTCTTGTTTAAATAATATGGTGAATTAGGGCTGTCACTGTCCTCCCATTGTTCATCGATTTGCTCGAGTGGGCTCAGTAACGTCTTCATTATGACAATTGGTTATTGTGTTTGACATATTGAATACATCACGGGTAGCTTGCCAGGCTGTGCTGTGCGAGCGTGATACTTTGGGTAGCATGCTGGGCTCTCTGAGAGGGGCGGAGGAATCGAACTCGGGTCGGTCATGTTGGCAGCTTGCAAGGCAAACGCCCTACCCGCTGTGCTATCACTCCAGCACAAAATTAAGGCTGAATTATTTAAATTTTACTTTCTTGCTCTTCATTAAAAATGGATTTAGCTATTGAACAAATACCTAGAAAATGATGTTGCAGAAAATCTTTCTCTTTTAAAGTCTAGAAGAAACAATTTATTATGACCAGTCTATCTGTTTCAAGGCTTATTATATTTTTTTTAATTAAGGCACATCCTCCAAAAGTTTTGCATAGCAACCCGGTATTACTCCGGCTTTAAGTGCTGTACATATTTGAAGGTAAAGATTTAATAAAGTATTTTATAAGACAGCCATTTTACTAATCAAGATTGGCTTTTCCCCTCAGGGAAAACATGTACTTGAAAGTAAAGAATTCCACTTAAATGTTGTGTAAATAAGATATTTTTCTAATCTATATTGGTTTTTGCCAATGCATTATTTATTTATTAGTTAGTTTGGGACTTTTAAGGTTGATCTAGTACAAACAAAAGGCAAATTTACTATTGGAGTGACAGGAGTAATTGCCACTAAAACAACTGCTGCCTAAGGAGGTTGGACACTGTAAAATTACTTTCTATTGAGTCCCTCGATGGATTTGAATACACAAATCTGGGTTTTGAATTGAAATTCAAAGCAGTGCTTAAGACTGTTATAGCTCTTCTGGAAAGAAGGTGACGAGGGGAAGATGGTATTGAGGAAGAAAGAAATCAGAATGATGGTCAGAATTTAGAATTCTAAATTGAGGAATGGAGCCAATGGATAAATAGATAAAAGTTTAAATCTAAATGCATATTATTGCTAACTCTTTATTGTAAATGCTATTAATAATTTCTCAGATCTTTATTAGAATGCTTCACACACATAAGATATGTATAAGAGCTAGATTATTTTGTTGTGGATTAGAAGTGTGTTCAAATCTTTAATTGCATTAAAGATTTACAGAAAGAGATTGAGGCTAAATTCTAAGACTACTGACAAATTATAGAGGAACTATATCATTAGGAAAATGAGTAGAATTAAATCATCAGAAGTTAGAGAGGATAATAAAATCTAGGTCACATTCATATTCATGCACCCACCCTTTTAGTCCCAGTAATTAACAGAAATATTAGGAATTTATTTACTTGTCCTAGAAATAATGGAATTAGAATTCAAGACCAATTAACAAGGGATTAGGGGGATGAATCTGAGTAGCATGGGAATACTAGACTCCACGAGTAGGTTACACCATGGTTTAAGTCTCAATAATAACAGGATCAACACATAAGATTTATCAGTGACTCACCTATTTTTTAGGTGTATAGTTAAATAATCCAATTTATTGTAACTTTTTTTGTTCTCAAACATATTTTATTTTATTTTATTTATTTTTTTTAGAGAAGTTATTTTTTAAATATTTTTATTAGTGAAACAATATGAGGAACCACAGCACCCAAAAGGAGAGAGAGAACAAAGGGGAATGCCCTGCCACAGAGGATGGGGGATGAGAGCAAGGGGGGTGGGAGGGATACTGGGATCATTGGTGGTGGAGAATGGGCACTGGTGGAGGGATGGGTATTCAATCATTGTATAAATGAAACCCAAGCACAAAAATTTGTAAATCTGCAACTTTTTTTGTCCCTGCATGCCCCATCTCCTCACACTTAGTCTGCTTTAGAAAGCCAATACACGTAGCTTGAGGCCTGTAGTTTGTGATTGGGACACACTCTCTGTGCAAGAAGCCATTTTACTACATACTTGTTTTTTTTTATTTATAAGGACCCCAGATCTCTGAATCCCTGGCTGCACAGCACTGGTCCTGGTCAGTAGCCACTGAGCAATGGAGACTCCCTTAATTTACAATTATCTTTCTCTTCATTCTCATTCTCATGACAATTCTCCACCTTTTCCTTTATGTGTGATGTGTGTCCACTATATATTCTTCAACTGTGCATGTGTGTCACAGACATGCATGGGTTTCCTGAAAAACTCCTAAGCTTGTACATACTATTAAGTCACACTAAATCAGCCAGGTATAAATCCAGAATTGCACTTCCTCTTTATGAAGCTTGTTATTTAGACTATAATTTTTGGACATGCTTCTCAATTTCTGTAAGATATTTTCTTTACTAAAAGTGTCCCTCTATTCTATTCAGATTTTCCTGGGATTTTTTTGATGATAGTTCATTGATTTTTAACTTTTATTTTTAATTTTATTGTAGTAATAATATGAGATCTACCCTTCTCAATATGAGAATTTAATATGAGATCTACCCTTCTCAATAGATTTTAAATGTGCATTACAGATTGCTAACTTATTTGCAACAATTGGTTTTTTTGTAGATGAAAATGTAATCTCTTTTTCAAAGGTCTCTGTGGGAAAGCAAGGTTTTGATATCCAGTAGGCACAATATTAAACAGCAGCTCTATAGAGCGTACATAATTAAAGCTTTTTACTTGTTGCTCTTATTTATATTAATCGTATAAAAGACCTTATTTCTCCACCTTGTAGAAAATTCAATGGCTAACAGCTACTTAGAAGATATTATGATTAAATTTGATAGGTTCGAAATCACCAAATTCTGAGAAAAAGTAGGATTTTTCTTGTCTTAAGTAGTTCCACAATATTCTTTGTGCCTGCCAATTGTGATATTAGATAGTCTTGTTTTAAATCAGTAAAAGGATTTTGTTTTTAGAACATTTTTGGATGTATTGCTTCGGTGTTCCTATAGTCACCCATTTATTGTTCTGATATATGGATTAAGAGCTTTGCATCCCCCAGTGTTACAGGTGTTTTGGTTCACTTGTTACAGGATATTATAAACTGCCTTTTCCAATCATAAATCATGTCAGGATTGAAAAATAACATCTACTAAGAGAATTTAGGGACATGGTAGCAAATTACTAATAGAACAATTGAGACCATGGGAAGGATATACTTATTAACCAGGAACAGATGATTGATGGCAGAACAAATTTTTTTCACAAAGAATTTATGTTACACTCCCAAAAGGCCATCTGGAAAGTCTTCACTGAATGTTTACCTGTGTTTTTCCAGGTTAATAATAGTTCTCTACATCTCCTAATTAATCTCATCTGTCAGATGATGTTGATGATAGACACCTAACATGATCTCCTCAAGGACAGTCTGGCTTTAGTGACTAAGAATGTCACTCAGGGAAAAAGATTTGAAGTTTTGATATGTGTTGCTTTTCAAATGCTCTGACTTAAATCACATATACTGTAAAACACATATGGTATATTTAAGTGTTTATCTGGGGATGGAGATGTGGAAGTATGTACATATGCAAGATTATATTATAGGTTTTATATCTGGTCTTATTGCCACCTTTGAGCTCATATTCTGTAAACATAATGGCAGACTGGCTATTATTTCTGTTTCCTTAGGGGAGAGGTAGGAAAGGAAAAGCATTCCTTTCATTTGCATTGCTCTTGCAGTTCTTTCATTATTCATGAAGTTTGTTATGACAGTAAAACAATGAATTAACCATAGAATCTCAGGGGCCAACAGAAGGCTGGTAACCTTATAGCAGAACCATCTGGAATAGCAGCTCTCCTCAGCTCTGTGGTAGGCAAAGACAGCTCTGGAGAACTTCTCACTGATAAGTAAATACTTTTCTCTGGAAATGACATGTATAATTAATTTTATTGGGTAGAACTAGACACAAGGCTTCACCTAACTGCAAAAAGACCAATGTATAAAGAGCCCATGGAATAATGAGAGGGTTGACTAACTCTGCCACACTGTGATCAAGACCCAGGCTTCTTAAATGTTGCCTATTTTCATGTGATGTGATTTTCATGTGTGCAAAATGGGATTTTTGCTCAAGAAGGGCAACGTAGTTGACCACTGACAGAAACATCTCAGATTCATTATCTTCTTGATTTTGAATTATATTTTAGTCTTTACTTGTTCAAAGATCTTTCTCTTTGCAATTAGTTTTTTGTGAAGCTCATCTAATCCCATTCAGTTCTTTGATGCAATAGAGTAGCAATGTAAAATTTAAGAAGCTAGGTTATAGCTTTTACTGGGCAAGAGAAATTTTAAAGAAAGTATGGGACAAAATTTAAATACCATTCCTCTTTGTTCCTTTCTTTTTATTCCAAGGGTATGGCATATGTAAGAGAAGATGACACATTTAGACTCCCAAATCAGATTTTTACTGATTTACATGCTGAGGACACATTTTTTTCTCCCTATAATAGAAAAAGCATCTTTCTCTAACATCTCTCATGTGTTGGATGAGCATTACTCAGTGTGCCAGAGAAGTGCTGAGAGCTCTAAGATGACTCTGCCTGGTGAAAACAAATATAGATTTGCACACAAAATTAAACAATGATTTCATTGTTCATGTAAAGTTCATTCCTGGCTGAGAATTTATTATTTGGGATAAAACGAAATAAATCTTAGTCTCTGTACTTCCTTGACCTTCATCTTTTTTCATATTTTGTATTTTTAATCTCTCTCTTTTGTTTTTAGGGACCAAGTTTGGTTATTCTCAGGGCTTACTCTTGGCTCTGTGCTCGGGAATCACTCCTGGAAGAGCTCAGAGGACAAATGTGCTGGGGATTGAACCCAGGTCAGTCACACAAAGGCAAATGCCCTACTTGCTTTTACTATTGCTGCAGCTCTTCTGATCTCTTCTTAATGAGGAACAAGTTGAATGAGCACACTCCATCCCCTTATTTGCCTGTTTACTGTGAACTACGGTAGTTTTTATTAAACTTTCCTTATATGACTCATATTAGAGTTGAAGTTGAGATTGATGACATGAGATGTTGGAGAGCTACAACAATAAATAGATAGCTAGTGAAATCACATTGTAGAATACATTAGGCCTTCATTTGAAAACTGATTAATCAACATAATACCTCAATAATAATTATTTTCATTTATTATCAATTTAAAGAGTAATCTGAAAAGACTGTTGATTTAGATAAATACAAAATGTTTAGCTATTCAATAAAATGTCACAAATTATTTTCTCAATTAGACTCAAAATACACGCATAGAGAGATATAGCCTTTGGTGAGAAAACCTCAGTCAGATATTTATTTATAAGATCCAAGTCAGTTTTACTTCTTTCAAGTATACAATAATTTAAGAAAAAACTAAGAGGAATATAGGTCTGTATGATCTCCTTGTGATACTTGTTCTTGTAAGCTCATTTTTAAAAATCCTTAAAACTACAGTTGTGGGTTCTTAGAGATGAACCGGATGCCACAAATCAAATCCAACATTTATTAATATTTATTGTAACTTACTGAGAAGTAAAGTTGCTAGCAAAAAACTTCTAAAGTGTAAAATTGGATATTGAAAAATTTCTTTCCAAGAGAGGTCTTTGAAAAATAGATTAGATGTTCATCTGTGAAAATAATTCTGACTTTTGCAAATGGGAAATTTTCTTATTTGGTAGGATCACTGAAAAAGGTGAGGAACACATAGGAAACACAGTCAGGCAGATGAGTGCAAACATGTGTGTGGGTGAGGGGGGAGAAATGGAGGTGTTGACAAGAATTTGCTTTTCTCAGGATAATGTCAGAAGCCCAGAGAAAAATGATACAGGCTCTGGATAATGTCAGCTTGAGACAGAAAACAAGATGGTAGAAGCCACTGCAGTGTACGATCTTCAGTATAATGTGTGACTTCTCCATTTTTCAGTGATATTACCCATTGAGTTCTTAGGACAAGCTCTTTTTATGGAAATCAGCACACGCACTAACATCCAGGTTGCTTGTTAGGAGTTGAACTGAGGTCTCACAATTACATCCAAAAGTAGAGACAGATACAAGCTATAATAAAATTTGGAGATTTTTAGAACTTGTTCAGAGAGCATCAATTTTGGATAATAATGACAGTAATTATGTCTCAGTGCTTATCCAGGTTATAAAGGCATGTATCAAATAGTACAGCATGTTTTTACTGCTCCAGATAAATCCTGAGTCACTGGCACTGTCACTGTCCTCCCGTTGTTCATCAATTTGCTTAAGCCAGCCCAGTAATGTCTCCATCCTGAGACTTGTTGTTACTGTGTTTTGCATATCAAATATATCACGGGTAGCTTGCCAGGCTTTGCCGTGCAAGCAAGATACTCTTGGTAGCTTGCCGGGCTCTCTGAGAGGGGTGGAGGAATCGAACCCAGCTCGGCTGGGAAATACAGAGTAATGTAAATAATTTTGTTTGATATTATTAGGGATTAGTAATCCCTTAAACTTTCAAGACTTGACAAATATCTTCAAAATATATATCTGTAACTGAGATGTTAAAAAACACAAATTACTGATATTAGTAAAATGCAACTCATCTTTTGCTGCAATTTGTCCACTATTCCAACTTTCAACTTACAGATTCATTTTCCTTTTACCCCTTGGTTGACTGATTTGATTAATTGGGTCTCCTAAGAAAGATGTTCTAGAAACCTGAAGACCCCAGGTGGGTGGTTAAATATTAGGGCACTGGAAGCAATGCTGCCCAGACTCTGTGGTTATTGGAATACCTAGGGCACCTGACAGGATAGGGGGCCTCCAAGACTATCTGGCAATGACTGGGAACCTCCAGGGTTGCATCATGACACCCAGGGGACCATATAGTGCCAGGAACAGAACCAGATCTACTTCATGCAAGGGATGTGCTTTGCATGAACCTCTCTACTATCCTTGAGGACCTCATTCATTTATTTTTAATCTTTAATTGAAGTAGTGTTGGTTTACAGAAATTTGCATTTTATGGATACAGTTCATAGCTCCTTAAAAATGTATGTTACTGTAGCATGCCCACTACTATCAAGAGCCAAAATTCTCCCACTAGAGTCCATTATAACATTTAAAATATTACTTTTTATATCAGTGAAAAGCATGTGAATCACCCTTTTGCTTACTTTATTGCCCCTCTCCCTTTGCCCCTCTCCCTCTTTCATTCTGCTAACCACTAAATTGTTTCCTTGGAGTGATAGCACAGCGGCAGGGCGTTTGCCTTGCACGCAGCCAACACGGCCAACCCAAGTTCGATTACTCCGCCCCTCTCGGAGAGCCTGGCAAGCTACTGAGAGTATCTTGCCCACACGGCAGAGTCTGGCAAGCTCCCCGTGATATATTCGATATGCCAAACACAGTAACAACAAAGTCTCACAATGGAGACGTTACTGGGCCCGCTCGAGAAAATCGATGAACAACGGGAGGATAATGTGTGTTAGTGTTAGTGTTAGTGTGTCCAAAAGTTCATATTGTAATTATTGATGCAATGTTATAATTTGAACTTGATACAATGCTACAATCAATATTGCTTCACTTAATAATATAGTAGTCAAGTGGATCAGTTTTATTTCTGAAATGTATACAGAAAAAAATTCAGTTAGTTAAAATTTTTCATTTAAAAATTATTTTAAATGAAATAATCAAGAGCGTCGAAGAAATAGCTAAGAGGACGAAGAACCTCCGACTCCAGGCACATCTCTTTGATTCCACTGTTCTTCCTGCATTAACATGCGCCTCAGAGACCTGAACCCTACACAAACAGGATGAGAACGCTATTTGGGTCTCCCAAAGAGGAATTGGAAGAGCTATGCTTGGAGTATCACGTTTCACTCAAATGAGAGAAAGAATATGGAGTTCTGACCTCTGTCGATGATCAAGAATCAGGGATGCTGTCTCGTTTGCCAAGGGGTCAAAAATCAGATGGGCTGGGCACGTAATGAGATTTGGAGATGACCGCTGGACTAGAGCTGTTACTGACTAGATTCCACTGGATGTCAAAAGACTGCATGGCCGCCCACCTACCAGATGGTCAGACTTCTTCATCAAGATCCTGAATGATTGTTTTGAGGCTTTTCATGTTCCTAGAGCGAACAGACGGCATTTGCTACACTAGCACGAGACAGGGATGAATAGAGTCATTACTGGTGCTCACTCGTGCAAATCGATGATTAACGGGAAGTCAAGTGATCAAGTGATCAAGTGAAGGTTTTGGGTCACACTTAGTGATATACGGGGCTACTGTCTCTGGCTCAGAAATCATTCCTGGTGGGACACAGGGCACTGTATATGGCCCCAGGGATAGAACTCAGGTCAGCTGCACATAAAGCAAGCACCTCACTCACTGTACTATTTTTCTGGCACCAAGTTAGAAAACTTATTTTTCTAGTAATACACATTTGATACAAATGTTTTTATTTATTATCTTGTATATTTAACATTATGGGTTTTCTGGGCATTCTTTTGAGATTTCCATCATGCCTGGTTATGCTCAGAGACTATTCCTCCATCTGTGTCAAAAGTGACCCCTGAATCTTTTCAGTTGATAGTAGGTGATACTGGGGATTGAACCATAGTCAGCTGCACGCAAGGAAAACACCTTACTTCCTGTGTTATTGCTCCACCATCTAGCACAGAGTTTTAATATTTCTCTGTATAAAAAGTCAATGATATACCAATAAACACTTAGAGAGAATAAAAATTTAGAGTAGCTTATTCTAAATAAGATTATAAAGTTTTGTTGATAGGTGAAGTGAATAATTGCTTCAGTAGTAAGGATTGTAGTTGCTTCCTTCTAATTGATAGAAAACTTGACAGGTAATAATGTTCGGGAAGATTAAAATTTATTTAAATTTTTAAATAGCAAACCATCAGATATTATAGCGTACTTTCAAGTTATTAATCAGAATTTATTTGGCTTGAATTAAAAGATATTTGTGTACTGAAAATGAAATTAAGATATATTTTTATAGTTTATATAGTATATAGTCTTTTTAAAACTGTGATAATATGGATAACTATTACTAGTGGTACTTGTAATATCTTTGCAATTAGATTTTAATTATATGTATTTATTTTATTTACTTTACAAATAAATCTTCACTTGTAGTGTTTTCTCTTTATGGTGTAATCATTATGTCAAATTCCTTTCTAGATGAGTAAATCTCCTAAGTAATTTTATTTAATAAACAATTTAAATTAAGTTCATTAAAATATAACAGACTTTTAAATATTTAGGCAATTAAGATGAAAATATGCACATTTCAGTGGTTAATAATAAATACAGATTTGTATTTGTAATTATAAAACTAATAGCCCAGTGGCACATTTATATTTGGTTTCAAGAACGTGAGAGGGAATTTCATCTTTTTATTTTTTTGCTTTAATACATATCCCGCATACTTTCCTATAAACTTGCTTTCTGGGTCCCAGATAAGTTCTATCATCCCACAAGAATCAATAATGGGAAATTTCTTTTAGTATTTTAGAAAGAAATGGTTTGGTCACTTTCAGAATTCATTAAATACTCATTTTACTTTGGGCTGGAGCGATAGCACAGCGGTAGGGCGTTTGCCTTGCACGCAGCCAACATGGCCGACCCGAGTTTGATTCCTCCGCCCCTCTCGGAGAGCCCGGCAAGCTACTGGGAGTATCTCGTCCGCATGGCAGAGCCTGGCAAGCTCCCCGTGACGTATTCGATATGCCAGACACAGTAACAACAAAGTCTCCAATGGAGATGTTACTGGGCCCGCTCGAGCAAATCGATGATCAACGGGAGGGCCTTTACTTTTACTTTAATTTACTTTACTTTGCTAACCATAATAATTTTATAAATAATTTGTAGACATAATTTTATTAATTTTTGTATAGTTGAAGCAAATAAGAAATCAGGATATTTATTAATAAAGATGAAAATAAAAGAAATCTTTTATAAGCTGTAAATCAACCTAAGCAGCTTCAGAATAACATTGTAGAATATTGTTTTGTTTTCAAAAGATTTACCTATATTATCTTCAATTTATTCTTCTGCTAAACTTATTCAGAATAAGATTCAAGAAGTAGATATACTGGTGTTAATAGCTGATGCAAAATATTTACTCCAGATAATGGAAATCTTTAGAATAAACATCTTTGTGGCTAAGATAAACTATCAAAGTGTTTCTGAGATATTCCTAAATGCAATGTTTTAAAATAAAATGTGAGTTTAAATAGTATAAACATATCAACTATTTATTGTTATTTGGCCTCAAAATTTTCTGTTTTTTGTTGTGTTTAGATATGTGAATGGAAACATGATATTTCTTTTGAAGAGTGCTCACAATCACAGTGAATGTTTTAATCTCAAGTATTTTTCAATAGATTGTTTTAATGTAGCTAATGTGACTTTTCCAACATGATAACTTATTAAAATTCAAATACTCTACCTTAATGGTAATGTGAACTTAATGACAGTAATGTCATCAATAATAAAGATAACATTTGTCACCCTAAAACTATTAGTCATTCTCACAAAAATACCCACCAGCAATGATTTTATGCTTGATAATATTGTGAAGGGTCAGAATCTAGAGGTGAGCTGAAGCACTATTGTGGGCTACAAAGACTAAAACTAGTATTGCATTAGAAAGGAATGAAGAGTGGCTACACTCAGACTAGCACAGTATTGCTGCAAGAGGGTACATTGGTCCTGGGAATACTCCAGTGAGAAAAATAGGTTTCTAAAGTAAATATCCAGCATCCACAGTGAGATGCTACCCAGAAGCTTCAATGGTTATTTCATAAGGATCACAGGGGAAAATCTCTAAGATTTGTTCTACTATTAAGATCTGAGAAAAACAAAGAGTACACAATCTATGGCAATCAGTGTTCAGACTGAATTTCTTCTCAACATTTTTGGTGTTTTTTTTTTTATTAACTAATAGACTAGAAGTGAATCCGAAATAAATCATATTCCTTCTTCTCTAAAGCATAATATAGTACATTTCTAGTCATTAAAGACATTTTGAGTCTAGATTACTGATGGTTTCTGATCCATTCTGATCCATTCTCATCCATTCTGAGTGTAGGTTACTGATGGTTCTGTGATGAAAGAATGTTCATGACGGTCCATGAAATTCTGTGATACACAATTCTGTCCACTGAGAAACACTCTTATTTTTGTGGTTCTTTCTGCATGTGTTTATAAATTCTTCATTTTTTTCTCCCTTGGTTATTTTATTGATTTTAGGATGTTTGTAATTTTTAATCTGCTGCACCATTTGATAAGGACTTGTCAAATAGGTCACGGTCACGGTCCTCCTGTTGTTCATCGATTTGCTCGAGTGTGCCCAGTAACGTCTCCATCATGAGACTTGTTGTTACTGTGTTTGGCATATCGAATATGTCACAGGTAGCTTGCTAGGCTTTGCCGTGCGGGTGAGATACCCTCGGTAGCTTGCCGGGCTCTCCAAGAGGGGTGGAGGAATCGAACCCAGCTCGGCTGGGAAATCCAGAGTTAGGTAAATAATTTTGTTTGATATTATTAGGGATTAGTAATCCCTTAAACTTTCAAGACACCCTACCCCTGTGCTATCGCTCCAGCCATGGGTAGCTTGCCAGGCTCTGCTGTGCGGGCGAGATACTTTCCGTAGCTTGCTGGGCTCTCTGAGAGGGGCAGAGGAATCGAACTCGGATCAGCCATGTTGGCCGCTTGTAAGGCAAACGCCCTACCCCTGTCAAATAGGTAGTTTAAGTAATTCCTACTCAAGTTTTGAGACTGTGATCTAAATTGTTAATATGAAACAAATACATAAAAAAGGAAATTGTAAAAATTTTTCATTTCATTTTTCATTTCATCATCCTGTTATTCGTCGATTGCCTCGAGCAGGCTCTTGATAAGATGTCGCGCGGCCACGAATCTCGGCCCCCGGAACCCGCGTGGCTTTGTCCTTCTTCCAGTACCTTCATGTGTGCGGAGAGTGGTCTCAGCATGGTGGTGGCTGGTCCTGGAGGTCTTCGGCTGCCGGAGCCCTGGTCGGGGCGGGGAGGAAAGCTCAACCCGCTCCCCTCCAACGGGCCCCGGCGAGGAACAGCCAGGCGCGGGGGCAGACTGCACTGTTGTCGTCCGGGAGCTGGATTTTATAGAGTAAAAATAGAGTAAGGAAAAAATGTTACTGACTGGGAGTATCATAAATCTCTCCTCCAAAGTGGTTTTTACTCCATTAATGATACAGAAGTAGAATGCTTTTGTCTGGCACTTCAAATACAAATAGAAGCCTTTACTTTAGTACTTTGTAGTTAAGAAAATAGTCATAAATATTTTGTAATTATTTTTTCTAAGACTTTTCACATGTTTCAAAGTTTTCTGACTAGTGAATTTAAGTACTTACAGAAAAATATGTTTGGTATGTTTTTCTTCCTCATCATTATTGTTATTATTTCATGCTAACTGATCCTTAAATAGTAGGGGACTACGAATAGTAAAACTTTACAATTATAATTCCAGGACTTCACACATGCACATGATGATTTTCACGGTGTACACCTGTTGTTCCCAGTATACATGTGCATATACTGGTTAAACAATTAGTAAAGTAAGTAAAGTAAAGGCCCTCCCGTTGATCATTGATTTGCTCGAGCGGGCCCAGTAACGTCTCCATTGGAGACTTTGTTGTTACTGTGTCTGGTATATCCAATACTCTCGGTAGCTTGCTGGGCTGGTGTACACAAACACACATATACACATATACGCACTGTAGCACTGTCCTCCCATTGTTCATTAATTTGCTTGAGCAGGTACCAGTAATGTCTCCATTGTGAGACTTGTTACTGTTTTTGGCATATCAAATATGCTACGGGAAGCTTGCCAGGTTCTGCCTGCAGGCAGAATACTCTCGGTAGCTTGCCAGGCTCTCTGAGAGGGATAGAGGAATTGAACCTGGGTTGACCACGTGCAAGGCAAATGCCCTACCTACTGTGCTATCACTCCATCCCTTGCTATAGCTCTATCCCTATATACATATATATACCACATATAAATTATATTATATACTATATATAAATATACTGGTTTCTGTATATAATGTATCCTATATAGAGAGAATATAGATGATACGTTTAGAATATATATATATATGTATGTATATATATATATAGAAAGATAGAGAGAGAGAGAGAGAGAGAGAACCGCTGCGGTATTCGTATTTATTTTTGATTACATACACTGTAAATAAATTCATTCCATTTCTATAAGATGACTGTGGTAACTGATGTTATCTTCTCATTACAAAAGCTAGGAAATGTAAAGAAATTCACTTTTAGAGGAATTAGACTAACATAGAGCTCAATTCTATTGTCCTGAATTAAAGGAGAATTCTTGGACATCCAATAATAATTTTTAAAATTCTTGTAAATTAAAGCAAGCCCTTATTTATGGGGATTTAGCGGACCCATGGATCGGAGTCCTGGAAAGGAGAGCAACTCTTTCTAAATTTGGAGTGAAAAGAGTGAATACAGTGAAAGTCTGAGTCAGAGATTCTGCGGAGCATAGCTGAGTTGCCTTAAAAATGCTGATGGTATGTTTAATGAAAAAAATGAAAGTTGTGGGATTTTACCTGCTGGTATCAATAGGTATGTTTAACTAGAAATCAACATGTGTGGCTAAAGTATAGGAAAGAAGTTTGGTTTTGGGGAAAGCAATAAAAAAAAAAAACCTTGAAACCTGCAGAAGAGATTGTAAAAGCCACAGATACAAATTTACTTGGACAAGATTTTTTTTGGTGGTGGTAAAACATTGCTGACACTAATGAAAATAAATAAATTTATCCACAGTAACAATAATTATACTACCACCCTAAAAAGAATTGTTTTTATTTTTGATGCAATCTTCATTAATATGCATAGGCAATTCCATTGTGCTTACCAAGTTTGTACATTTATATAGTTTGTTTTTCATTTAGAAATATATCCAATGCTGTGTACAGCCATTATTTTTCCCATTTTATCACTTTATTTTAGGTTGATTTTTGTAGTGAATCCTACATAATTAGATACATACGGAAACATCATAAATTTTATTTTCTTTAGCTTTTATATTGTAAAACATGCTATTTTCAAAAGCAATACGATGTTGTGATTAATTTAGTGATATACAATGGCATGATTTTCACAATCAAGTTTATAAGCACAACATCATTCTTCTAATATACCTTCGTGTGTGTGTGTGGTGAGAGCTCTAAACTCAGCAAATTTTAATTACACATTATAGTATTAATATGTAGCTAGGCCGTCCTTCACGCCCTACCGAGGTCACAAGTTGCCCCCCGCGAGCGGCTCTCCAGCACGGCCACGGCCCCAGAAGCACAAGGACTTAATGCAGAACCCAGCAGCTTGGAGCAGAAAAGTGAATGGACTATGCGTTAATCCAGGCCATCATGTCTGCCCAGAGGGGAAAGGGTGTTGGTCCCTTCCACCCTCCTCCCTCTGGAAATAAAGATGGCGGCCACATGGGAGCCTTGTGGACAGCAGGTATGAGCCGGGGGTGTGGGGGCAACTAAAACCTCATGGGAAGGGGGGCGTTCCAGTCCGTCCTTCACGCCCTACTGAGGTCACCAGTTGCCCCCCATGAGCGGTTCTCCAGCACGGCCATGGCCCCAGAAGCACAAGGACTTCATGCAGAACCCGGCAGCTTGGAGAAGAAAAGTGAACGGACTATGCGTTAATCCAGACCATCAGGTCTGTCCAGAGGGGAAAGGGTGTTGCCCCAGTCACCTTCTCCTCTCTGGAAAGAAAGATGGCGGCCGCATGGGAGTCTTGTGGACAGCAGGTATGAGCCGGGGGACTGGGGGCGACTAAAACCTCATGGGAAGGGGGGCGTTTCGGTCCGCCCTTCACGCCCTACCGAGGCCACCAGTTGCCCCCCACTAGCGGCTCTCCAGCACGGCCACGTCTCCAGAGCACAGAAACCAATTTCTTAACTATCTGACTTTCAGTAGAAATACTTCCAGAGTCAATAAGTAAAATAGCAGAAATCCAAAACCAACATATAATTCTTGAACCCAGCTGTAGAAAGCAAATCACTTCACAATGCTTTTTCAGCATGTCTGATTTGGGGGGGGGGTAAACTCTAAATAATAGTGGTGAATCTTTTATTGAAACAATGAATCTAATCAAAGCAGATAGAGTGTTAACTAGAATTCATCTGCCCCACAGGGACTGGGAGGGGTGGGGGGTGGGGTTTTATTGGGGTTCTTAATGGTAAAAAATAAGTTTTGGTAAAGGGAAATGTGTTTGATATTTGCATGACTGAGACCTAAACCTGAAAGCTTTGTAACCTTTCCCACGGTGATTCAATAAATAAATAAATAAATAAATAAAAATAATATGTAGCTAGGGTTTTTCACCTTGTAACAGAAAATTTGAACCTTTTAATCATCATCTAATATTTTCCCATGCTCTGGTATTGGAAGCTAATTTTTTATACTCTAATTTGATATATTAAGTAATTTTATTTAATATACATGATCACACAATATTTGTCATTTTGTGTCTGGATATTTTCAGTTAGCGTGTGTCTCCCATACTCATCTATGCTCAAGTGGCAGGATTTCCCTTTTGATAGCTAAGAATATTTATACCTTGATAGTAATTTCCTATTTACTTTTCTTTCCATGTGTTTTTCTTGTGAATAATACTACAATGAACTTTGGAATGTAAGTATTTCTTCAAGAGAGTGATTTCAGGAGTGAAATGGAGAGTCCAAAGATAGATCCTCAGGCATATGGACTGTTAATTTTTGATGAAGGAGCAAAAGGTCTGAAGTGGAACAAGGGAATTCTCTTCAACAAATGGTGATGGGAAAACTGATTTGTCACGTGAAAAAAAAAGAGGTCAGGTCTCTTTAACATCATGCACAAAAGTCAAATCAAAATGGTATTTAAGATCCTGATATCAGAGCTTAATCCATAAATTATATCAAGGAAAGCATACTGAAACATTGAAAAATCTAAAGGTATCTAAGAAATAACATTAGTCAAACAAATGGAAGCAGATATAAGCAAACAGGAGTGCATCAAACCAAGAAACTTCTGCAATGCAAAAAAAAATGACCAATATAAGAAATAACACACAGATTGGGAGAAAATATTTTCCTATCACTCATCTGACAAAGGTTCTCTATCCACCATGTACAAAACACTCATGGATCTTAACAAGAATTTTTTTTATGTGGGAGAAAGATGAAGACAAACTTCTTCAAAGAAGACATATAGATGGAGAAAAGGTATGTGAAAAATTCCCTGTATCTCTTATCATCGGGAAAATGAAACTCAATACAATATTTCCTCATATCAATGAGATTGGTATATATCACAAAGAATCAGTGTTGTTATAAATGTAGAAAGAAAGGAACACTCCTCATTCACTGTTGGTGTGAATGTCAACTGTCCTAGGCTACTTGGAAAACAATATAGACAATTTTCAAAAACTTAGTAACTGAGCTTCAATATATGCCAGATATTTCGTATTAGCTAGCTATTTCATGTGTGGGTTGCAAATGCTATTTTATACTTATATTTTATCTGAAAGAAATAAAATCACATTTCTTGTCTCCCTTTCCTTGTATTTTTGGGCCGGAGCGATAGCACAGTGGGTAGGGTATTTGAACTTGGTCAACCCGGGTTAGATTCCACCTTTCCTCTCAGAGAGCCCAGCAAGCTACCAAGAGTATCCCACCTGCAAGGCAAAGAGTGGCAAGCTCCCCATGATGTATTTGATATGCAAAAAGCAGTAACAACAAGTCTCACAATGGAGACATTACTGGTGCCCACTCTAGCAATGGGAGGACAGTGCTACAGTGCTATTTTAAATTATTTTAAATGCTGTTAATTATAGGGCTTCAAACATAAAACATTCCAGTACCACACCCTAAGAAACTTCTGCACCTTAAAATAAACAGTGACCAAAATACAAAGACAGTCTACAGAATGAGAAAGTTTATTCGCCCAATACTCATCCAACAAAAGGTTGATATAAAGGATATACAAAGTATTGGTTGACCTCCTCAAGAAGAAAACATCCAACCTCATCAAAAAATGAGGTGATGAACAGAAACTTTCTCAAAAAAGAAATCCGAATGGCAAAAAAGGCACATGAGAAAATGCTCTACATCATTAATCATCAGGGAGATGTAGATCAAAACAACAATGAGATATCATCTCACACCACAGAGACTGGCCCACATCCAAAAGAACAAAAGCAACCGATGTTGGCACGGATGTGGCGAGAAAGGTTAATTTCCATCACTGATGGTGGGAATGCAGACTGGTTCAGCAATTTTGGAAAACAGTATGTTAGGACTCTGTAATAAGAGTAAATATACTTAATACCACACCTTTTAAAAAGCATTACTCTTATGAAATCAGTGTGGATACTTGTCCTGAAAATAATTGGATGTTTTGGGATACTGTATATCTCCTTCCTATTTTATAGATGAAATAGAGAATTTCTACATTGAATTTGTAATGAAATTTGTAATTTGGCATTATCTGTACAAAAACTTTCCTTTGATGAAAATTGTAGCTCATAATCAACAGCTATTTTACTAAAATAGCACTCATTAGAGTGTTTTAATATGTTAAAAAGAGCACTATTCCAAAAAACTCCTCAAATGATGTATTGTTTCAACATTAAAACTGTAAACTTGAGGACTGAAGATATGTCTTTCTGATAGGATGCTTGCTTTGCATGTGTGTGAATGCTGTATTAAATCCTCAGTAGTTTAAAAACATTAAAAATTAAAATAAGTTAAAGAATTTAAGCTTGGTCGTGTTGTGAGTGATGGAAGGGTAACTGGGATACTCTCCACTGTCCTCACATTGTTCATCGATTTGCTGGAGTGGGCGCCAGTAATATCTCCATTGTGAGACTTGTTGTTACTGTAAGACTTGTTGTTACTGTTTTTGGCATATCGAGTACGCCACAGGGAGTTGGCCAGTCTGCTGTGCGGGCAGGATACTCTCAGTAGCTTTCAGGGCTCTCCGAGAGGGATGAAGTAATTGAACCCGGGTCAGCCGCATGCAAGGCAAACGCCCTACCCACTGTGCTGTCACTCCAGCCCAACCGGGACACTAGTGCTGGGAAATGTGTAGTGATGGAGGGATGGATGTTGGAACGCTGTATGTCTGAAACAGAAAAGAAGAGGAAAAAAAGAAAAAAATAAAAAGAGAAAAAAATAGTACTTCAAGGATATAGAATAAGATTTCAAGGAAATGGAATTCTAAATCACGTATTTGTCCCCCCATTCCCTACTCACTCTCTATATAGATTTTACTACTCTCTTTCTGATGCTTGACATTTCAGGAAGTATGATGATGAATTTCCATTCTTGTCCCTTGCTGCATCTTGTCCTTCAAATTTTTCTCTATGTCCTCTGCAATTTGAATATGATATTCCTTGGGGTTTTGTTTCTTAATGCTGCTTCATGTTTTATCTTTCTTGTGTAGAAATTTGAAGATGAGATGAGTTTAGGTATTTATTTAAATAAATAAATTTATTCTGTCAGCCTACTCTTGTGACAGTGACATGACACAACTGACTGGTGGCTTGCATACAACACAGTTATACCTCAAAGGTCTGAGATCAAAGTGAGTTGAGGGTACTTTTCTGCATTTCAGATTTCTCATTATCCTCATATGGCAGAGAGGACTAGGATTAGGGAACACTGAGTAATCTCCTTGATAAGAACGCTAATTTCCTGATCATGAGGCTCTATTCTCCTCGTAAGCTAGTATTTTTCCAAAGTAACTTCCACTAATAAAATGGCTTTGGTGATTAGAATTCCAGTATATGAATCTTGGGCTACACAAATATTTAGATTATCATTAACTTCTACTTCTCATTCCTTAAAAGGAAAGTATTCTTTCTTTTAAGGGAAATGCAAAAAAAAAAAAAAACAAGTAACTTTGTCCAACCTGATAAACACTATGACAAGTATGACATATGTAAGTGATCTTAGTAGCATACACCATTGATATGATGTGGGGGGAGCAGCACCCTCTTGGAAGTCTTTCTATCCAAATCTTATAACCCCTGTATAACACCATGCAAATGCTAATTAAAGAACTTTCACAAAATGCCTGACCTATACTTCTCAAAATTCTAAAGGTTGTGCAAGACAAAGAAAGTCAGAAAATGCCACAGCAGAGATTAATCGACAAAGATGTGACATTATTCAGGATGGAATCTTGTAACAGGAATGTTTATTTGGTAAAAATGCAAAATCTTTGTGACCAGGAGATGGTACAGGAAGTAAGCCTCCTCTGAATGTGACTTTAGTGGCAGCAAAACTCTGGTTCAAATTCTTAGCACCATCACCTGAACACTGCCAGGGCTCACACCTGAACACAGAAATGGGAAATGGCCCTGCCAGTGTGCTCCCCCATGGAAAAATGCAGTCTCAATAGCGTATCAACTTTAGGTACTAAGCATATGTTAATAATAGTTTATTTGTTATAAAAGATATCACATTTGGGGCCGGAGAGTACAGGGGCAGGTTGCTTTTCTTTGCAAATGGGGGACCTGGCTTATGTCCCTGGTAATGCATGTGCCATCATACCCTGAGCCCTGCCAGACTGATCCCTGAACACGGAGCCAGGGATGCAAGCCCTGAGCATTTCAAGGCGTTGCTCCAAAACAAGAGTGCAGCCAAATGAGAAGAACGTGAGCACAATGTTGTTAATGTGAAATGCTGGACATGCGACCTTCTATAATAATTTTTCAATTTTTCAATGCTTCTATAAATCCAATACTATTCTAGCACTAAAGGTTTGTTTTAAATTCAATTTGCAGGCTGTTTCCCTAAAATTTTCATTAAATAAAAGATTTCTTCAATATGATAAAAAAATTCTAAGTTTGAATTATTCCCTCAGTTCTTGCTTATTGTATCACTTGTTTGGGCTAATTTTATATCATAGCCTATGACTTACTTTGGTGTTTTTGAGCAAGATTCTAGCCTACTGCTTTAATTCATATATCAGATTTGTCATTTATTGACTGTGTGAATAGGTCCTTGAGTAAGTTACTTAATTTCTCTGGATTCTGTTCTTCTGTAATCTAAATGTAGCAACTTGAGCCTCACAGATTTGCTGTATATTAGATTATGTTGTAAAGCAGCAATCACTCCTGGGCAATGGTAAATGCCTGATGAATTGTTAGTACTTTATATAGTAGCATGCCTATGATTTCACTATGCATGTCCTTTCTCCTTAATCAAGTTTGAGATTTATGGAGACATTTAGGATTATAGCAGTTATTTCTCACAGATGTTCAATTAACTCTTTAATCCATTGACTGGGTTCACTGATTTGAACCTTGCATTATTGATTAACAGATACAGAAACTACACCTTATGTAGTCCCTGCTTGAGAAATTACATTTAATATTTTCAGAAATAGTACCCCATCATATATTTTCCATTTGACTCTATGAACAAGCTGTTGCACTTCTTTGAATTTCTCTTAGCTTCTAGTGATATTGACATTCTTTGCTGTCTAAACTACCATTTGTTGACTGAGGTCTACTTATTATATTAAGGAATTCTGATAGATTTATTCCTGAATTACAATCCTTGAGTCTACTCCTTTTGTTTCTTTTTCATTTTAGCCTCCACTTTTCTTTTATACTTTTATATAGTTTCCCACACCCCATCCATGTAGCAGTACTTCTTCTTACTCTTTTTGTTTGCTTTTTAGGATCTGGAAACTCACCTCAATATCTCCATCATGGAGTAATTAAAATATATTTACATTATTTATAAATATAAAAATTTATATTTTATTATTTTATTATAAACGTATAAAATAGTCCATTATCACACCTTCCATATACAATTAGTTTTACAACTAGAGTTTCATAAATTAATTAAATATTACTGCTATATATTCATGAACGAGCACTTTCAAATCCATTGGAATAAACATACTACATAAAATTATCTCACCTACTATGAGAGTTAAACTGAAAGGAAAGCCCAGGAACTCCACAATTCGGAGAAGGGGTGCAGCACTCATATTTTCTTTATTTCAACAATTTGCACCTAAAAAGTTTATTTATATTTGAGGTAAATTTTCAGTTACATAACAAGAGGGGCTTGACCTCAAGTGATTTTAAAGATTTAATATAAATATTCCTTCTCATTCAAAGGAATATTAATAATATAAACAAAAATTCACAAAAATAAAACCAACAGGCAGATTTCACATTTCTATTTCTAGTAAAGCTTTTTTCTTCAATCACAGTGTAGCCCAGATATACTATTGTAATTAATTTTATACATACTGCTCAAAATAAAATACTTTAAATATAAGTATGTCTACTATTATTTTACATGATTCTAACCACATTTGTATTCTTAAATTGTATCTTGATAGTTGTTAAACATTTGTAAGACATAACAGTCATTAAAATTAAGTATAGAAAAAACCTGAATTTGGAATCAAAGTAGCACTGTGGCACTGTCCTTCCATTGTTCATCGATTTGTTCGAGTGGGCACCAGTGAAGTCTCCATTTTGAGACTTGTTACTGTTTTTGGCATCCGAATATGTCACAGGTAGCTTGCCAGGCTTTGCCATGTGGGTGGGATACTCTCAGAAGCTTTCCAGGCTCTCAAAAGGGGTGGAGGAATGAAACCTGGGTCAGCTGTGTCTAAGTGTTAAATTGTAACATTATAATGTTAAGAAGCAATTAAAAATAGTAATTTGACTTTAAATAGTAGTCAAAGACATAGTACAGGTTTGCTTAACCTGAGTTTGATCCCTGGCACCTGATGGGCTTCTAAACTTCTCCTTGTGTGGCCCTTTAGGATCCTGAGCATTTCTGGTTGTGACCCTATACACCTCTGCTCACTGCTAGAATGATCCTGGTGGCACTTGGCCCCAAAGGGCTTGAGCAACTCTGCATTTTTGGACTCAAGATCTGAACAGCCAGCTTGTTCTTACTGGATATTTCTGAGAGAGGCCCTTGTGTTCCTTGAGCACCACTTGCGAGGTACCCTCCAATTCTGAACAGTGTATTCACATGCATATTATTATGCTTTTTGACAGAGACAGAAAGAGAATTACAAACTCACACCCATGTTAATGCACTGTGGGCTCTACATTATCATAAGTTTCATTGAGGAGACATCACAGGAAGATCTTAGCAGGCAAAAGCAGTTACAGAACACAGTAAGTGCTGAGCTGCTGGCAAGATTTTTCCTTCTGTTATTTGGAAAGACTGTTGTGGTGGGCAAGCATACAGTAATCCTAATAAAGATAATTAGCAATGAAAAGAATATTCCATTTTTTATTATTGTGGTGACATTGGTTTACAATGTCAATTTTAGGCATATAGCTTTCACCTCTGCAAATGTATATATAATGGCATACCTATTACCGAAGGTTTAATTATCATTTACCATCTCCAATTTACGTACTTTACCTAATGTATTGTGACCCATCCCCTTCCCTATCTGTAACTACTGTTCTTTGACCAGAATTTAAGAGTTTATTTTGTGTCAGCTTGCTTTATTGTCTCTTTTTTCATATATGAGTGAGAGCATTTGGTATTGTATTTATTTTTCTAATCTTAGTAGAAACATACTAGCTTTGCATTTAATATATTCAAATGTACCAAATATATTTTGTACATAAATATATTCAATGCACCAAAATGCATTGAATTATACAGTAACACAGCTAAGTATTGTGTCGTTTGATTCCTGGGGAAGTCCTGAAAGCTTAGTTGTTTGGGGGTAGGGCACCACTAGCAGATCAACCTGTACCTTCAGAGAGTGTGGATTAGCAGCCCTGATGGTATCTTCAGGCTTCCTGATCCCCCAAATCGCCACTGTTCGTCTGGCTGGGCTTTAACTATTCAGGATTAAGCTTCCTGAGAAATTAAATCAAAAGCTAGGTATATGGGAGCCATGCCCACAAACCATCTCTGGCTCAGCTATACAAGCTCACTTATTGACCTTGCTTCAGAGACCCATCAATAAATCTTCAAAGAGATCAAAAGCTGCAGTTAATCTCCAACCTGCGCAAGGTTAAACATAGTTGGGTAAATTGGAAGGAGAGGGTAACCTGGTGCCTGCCCATGTAGAGACCCAACAGCCTTTTGCTCTCACAATCCAAAATCATCACCATGCCCCCAGTCTGACTCCACCATCTCAGGACAGACTTCATGGAAGTATAATCTGGTATGTGAGTTTTGTGACTGAAATTTTCAGGCTTTCTCTGGGTTGGGATGGGCTACCTCCCACCACCTTCCTGTATTTCTGGAAGCCTTGGCAATCACATCCATACTCCAAAGCTGCCATCCAGGTAGAAAGCTACTCCAGCCTTACTGTACAGATAAAAATACTGAATTCCTTGACAAACACGATGATCTTTTAGTACCTGTATTGCAAACCATAATGCACAAAAGGAGAGAGAGAGAGAGAGAGAGAGAGAGAGAGAGAGAGAGAGAGAGAGAGAGAGAGAGAGAGAAAAAATAACTGCTGTAGAGGGAGGGAGGGGTTGGGGTACTGGGGGATGGTGGAAAGGAAATGGTGGACATTAGCAGTGGGAAATGTACACTGATAGAGGGATAGGTGTTGGATCATTGTGTGAATGAAACCCAATGATGTGTAACTTTGTAATGATCCATCTCACAGATATTCAATAAAATTTTTAAATTCAATAAAAAACTTTAGTTATTTCTTCTATAACAACAGCAAAAATATTAATATAATAATAATAATAGAAATGGTGGATATTAGCGGTGGGAAATGTACACTGATAGAGGGATAGGTGTTGGATCATTGTGTGAATGAAACCCAATAATGTGTAACTTTGTAATGACCCATCTCAGGGATATTCAATAAAATTTTTAAATTCAATAAAAAACTTTAGTTATTCCTTCTACAACAACAACAAAAACATTAATAATAATAATAATAGTATATGCCTTTCAGAACTATTGTGAGAATAAGAAATCACATATGGAGAATACAGAAGAGGCTCCTACTGGTAAGTAACTACTTAATAAAATTAGCATTGGTCTATGTATTGGAAAAATTTATTTATAAAACTCCTTTTGGCTATTAGTTTTCAAAGACATTACAGGAATGAGAGGTTCTTATGGCCAAAGATATTTGGAAACTTTGAGAACAATTATTGATCTTAATTTAAGTGAAATTATAAATATATTACATAGAAAATCTATATTATATAGAAAAAATATACAAGCACAGATCTACTTTATGAAAGGCAGCCAAGAGATAATACATGCGGTCAGGCACTTGCAAGCTCTGACCCTGCTTCAATCCCCAGAATACCATCAGCAGTAATCCTTGAGCACAGAGCCAGAATTAACTCTGAATATCTCAAGATGTAGCCACCTGACATTCCCTCCTCCCAATAAAAGAGAAAGGAGTAGTTTTAGAGAAGAAATTAGTGTAGATAATTATAAACTTTTGTTTGTCTTACCTTTATTTTACATAATTATTTTTCAAAATAACAATAGGTACAAGAATTTTTATTTTAGCAATAGTTATTGCTCCTGGATAGCAGAGATGAATGATATTTATGCCACATTAGGCCAGAAGAAATAATTGCAAATTCATTGTTTAAAAATAAAGTATTCTAACAGTGAAGTGTTGTAGTTGTTGAATTGAGATTAATTGGAAATATTATGATAGCTGCATAATTTTTATTACATGTAACTGGCATACTAAGAGAGGGGAGAAAATCAAACCACATAAAATAAAATGCCCATTTATGCTAGAAAAGGCAAAGAGTGAAAGATGCAAAAGAAAGCAAAGAACAAGGATAACAAGCTAAAATATTATAAAAGCAGTATTGCTAAACATAGATTGATGTTAAGTAAACATTATTGATGTTTAGTAAAAAGCATAGACTGCCAAACTCAGTTAAAAGAGAAAAAGATGTACTCCTATATTGTGTATGAGAAAGCAAATTTAATATAGACACATTTAGAACAAAAGAAAAGGAATGAAAAAAGATCTTAACACTAACATATACTATATGTAGGTATGTAAATGCTTAACTTAAGAAAAATGTCTTAATTTCAGTTAGATCTAATTGTACACATAATTCATGATCTATCAATTTCTCTTAATCAATAATATAAAGGATAAATAGAATAAAATGCATGACAAATATTAGAATGAGTGAATTATTGTAGGAAACTATCATAAATCTTACAAATAGGATTAAAGGAAATGAGACACACAAAAATGAGCACAGTGTATAAACAATTGCTATAAAGTACAAAAAGAAAGAGAATTTAAAATCAGAATAGTGATTACTTGAGAAAAACAACAGACAATGACTTACTAAAGGAATTTTGTAAGCTTTTAAGAGTTGGTTATAGGACTGAATTCACTATGCTAGAATTTTTTGAATCATTATTATCTGTGCATTTCCTACATAGATGTTATACTTTTTTCAGTTTATTTTGTTTTGTGGGGTCTACACCTGTCAATGCTCAGGAATTACTCATACTCAGGGGTTACTCTTGGTTCTTCACACAGGAATCACTTCTGGCAGTGCAGGGAGACTATATGGGATACTGAGGATCAAATTCTACTGGCAAAGGCACCCTACCAGCTATCTCTCTGGCAGAGATACTTTAAAAATACCTTTATACTTTTAAAAATAAAATACTTAACTTTAATGTAAAATTCTACATTATGTAAGCATCTTAAAATAAAATAAAACTAAAAAATGAGTTTTAAAATGTAAAACAAAATCTGTAATTGTAAAAAAGTCAGAGCTAGAGGAGAACCTTGTAAAAAATTATTTTGTTGGTATAGAGATAATTTTTTTGGAAAATTGTGAAAGGAAATATTTAAGTTTTACAATGGGAGGCATATAAATTGATAAAGTATTTTATATCTTGGTTTGTATCCAAGAATAGCCTCAGGAAATTTAAAAGACAGATTGGAAATTCTGAAAATGCTAATAGTAACAAAATATATTTGCAGGTTTTGAGATAATAAAATGAACAAAGGAAGGGTGGGGCAAATAGTTGAGGCATATAATCATATATTTGTCTGAAATCATATATTTTCTGAGGTGGTCGGAAGTGGTCACTGGTGGAGGGATGGGTATTCAAACAGGCTGAACTGCAAAATGGAAATTATTCCTTTTTCCTAAATAGATTAATCTTCAGAATCAGCTAGAAAGCACATGAAAGATATGATTGAAAATATGAAGAGCATTCACCTTTTAAAAGTAAATTCACGCCTCCCCCAGATGGAACCCTGGTGACCATGAGCCTCTAGAAGCATAGTTCGAGTATGCGGGAACCAGGACTTTTACCCCAAACCGTGCAGCCGCTTACATGGCCGCGCAACATCTCCCTATATGCAAGGTGATCAATGGAAAGTAAATCATCCAACGTTTCTCTCTGAAAACCAGCCTTACTCTTATACAGGCCACAACACCCAATGGGAGAGAGAGAACAAAAGGGAATGCCCTGCCAGAGAGGCAGGGTGGAATGGGGGATGGGGAAGGATCCTGGGATCCGAGGTGGTCGGAAGTGGTAACTGGTGGAGGGATGGGTATTCAAAATAAATAAATTAATTAATTAATAAAAATATAATCACTTCACTTAATCACTTAATCCCCGTTATTCATCGATTTATTCGAGCGGGTGCCAGTAACGTCTCCATTCATCCCGGTTGCGTGCTAGCGTAGCCCAATGGTATCTGTTCGTTTTAGGAACATGTAGAGCCTCAAACCGATCATTTAGGGTCTTGACGAAGAAGTCTGACCATCTTATAGGTGGGCGTCCACGTGATCTTTTGATGTCTCGTGGAATCCAATCAGTAATGGCTCTAGTCCAGCGGTTGTCTGTAAACCTCATTACATGTCCAGCCCATCTGATTTTTGATGTCTTGGCAAATGAGACAGCGTCTCTGATTCTTGAGCGTTGACGAAGATCAGAACTCCGGATTCTATCTCTCATTTGAGTGAATCGTGATATTCCAAGCATAGTTCTTTCGATTCCTCTTTGAGAGAGCCGAATAGTGTTCTCATCCTGTTTTCGTAGGGTCCAGGTCTCTGAGGCATATGTTAATGCAGGAAGAATAGTGGAATCAAAGAGATGTGCTCGTAGTTGGAGGTTCTTTGTCCTTTTAGTTATTTCTTCAATGCTCTTGAAGGCATTCCAAGCCGCTCTCTTCCTCCTGCGTAACTCAGGTGCCAGGTCATTCATCATGTTGATTTCTCGACCTAAGTATATATAACTGTTGCATTCGGAGATGGTGGTTCCGTTGAGAGCGAATGGAGCGTCAGGAACAAGGCTGTTTCTCATAAACATTGTCTTCGTAAGATTCAGCTGTAGTCCAACCTTTCCACACTCACGGTCAAAGTCCGCAAGCATTTGTGCCGCTTGGCTGATGTTTGGTGTTATTAGAACTATGTCATCAGCAAAGCGGAGGTGGTGTAGTTGCCGACCATCCGAAATCCAACATGCCATCTCGTCGGTAAAGAAACAAAAAGCACCTGGCCCAGACAAGATCAGACCTGAACACCTGAAGAACTTACCATCAGTACTCATCAATACATTAGCTCGACTCTTCACACGCTACCTGTCTGAATGCAAGGTTCCATCCCAATGGAAAACCAACAAGACTGTACTACTATACAAGAAAGGAGACATCCACGACATTGGCAACTATCGCCCAATCTGCCTATTGTCTGTCATCTACAAACTATTCACTCGAGTCATCCTGAATAGGATTAGCAGAACACTAGATGAAGGACAACCATGTGAACAAGCTGGATTCCGAAAAGGATTCAGTACCATCGACCATATCCACACAATAACCAAGCTCATTGAGGTATCTCGGGAGTTCAAGATGCCGCTCTGTCTAACGTTCATTGATTTAAAGAAGGCCTTTGATTCTGTTGAGACGGAAGCGGTCATGGAAGCCCTAGCCAATCAGGGCGTACAAACTCAATACATCAGGATCCTTCGTGAGCTCTATTGCGGATTCACTACCAAGATCTCACCATTCTACAAAGAAGTAATCATCCATATCAAGAGAGGGGTTCAGCAGGGTGATACCATTTCACCAAAACTCTTCAGTGCCACCCTCGAGAACATCATGCGACGACTAGAATGGGAAAACATGGGAGTGAAGATAGATGGAATAAAAATATAAATAACAAAAAAACCCAAAAAAGAGTAAATTCAAAATTCCAGATTAAGGCAAATAAAAACTGTTGAAGCAGTGTTTAGTTTAAATCCTTTAAGAATTAAAGAAACCAGGGGAGGAATTACAAATATGGAGAGGTGAAATATTTTTCTTACTTTAAAATACGCTAGCTCAGCTCTTCACATGCTACCTGTCTGAATGCAAGTTTTCGTCCCAATGGAAAACCAGCAGAACTGTACTACTGTAGAAGAAAGGAGACATCCACGACATTGGGAACTATTGCCCTATTTGCCTATTTTCTGTCATCTACAAGTTGTTCACTCGAGTCATCCTGAATAGGATTGGCAGAACACTAGATGAAGGACAACCATGCGAGCAAGCCAGGTACTGCAAAGGATTCGCACCATTGACCATATCCACACGATAACCAAGCTCATTGAGGTTTCTCGGGAGTTCAAGATGCCTCTCTGTCTAACGTTCATTGATTTAAAGAAGGCCTTTGATTCTGTTGAGACGGAAGCGGTCATTGAAGCCCTAGCCAATCAGGGCATTCAGTACATCAGGATCCTCCGTGAGCTGTATTATGGATTCACTACCAGGATCTCACCATTCTACAAAGAAGTAATCATTGATGTCAAGAGAGGGGTTCGGCAGGGTGATACCATTTCACCAAAATTCTTCAGTGCCATCCTCGAGAACATCATGCGACAACTGGAATGGGAAGGAATGGGAGTGAAGATAGATGATCAGCAACTACACCAACTCCGCTTTACTGATGACATTGTTTTAATAACACCAAACATTAGCCAAGTGGCACAATTGCTGGCTGACTTCGACCGTGAGTGTGAAAAGGTCAAACTATAGCTGAATCTTACGAAGACAATGTTTATGAGAAACAGCCTCGGTCCTGATGCTCCATTAGCTCTCAACGGAACCACAATCTCAGAATGCAACAGTTATGTGTACCTAGGTCGAGAAGTCAACATGACAAATGACCTGGCACCTGAGTTGCGCAGGAGGAAGAGAGTGGCTTGGAACGCCTTCAAGAGCATCAAAGAAATAGCTAAGAGGACGAAGAACCTCCAGCTCCAGCATGTCTCTCTGAATCCACTGTACTTCCTGCATTAACATACGCCTCAGAGACCTGGGCCCTATGCAAACAGGATGAGAACGCTATTCGGGTCTCCCAAAGAGGAATTGAAAGAGCTATGCTTGGAGTATCACGTTCACTCAAATGAGAGAAAGAGTCCAGAGTTTCAACCTCCTTCGACGATCAAGAATCAGGGACGCTGTCTCCTTTGTCAAGGTGTCAAAAATCAGATGGGCTGGTCACGTAATGAGATTTAGAGACGACTGCTGAACTAGACCCATTACCAACTGGATTCTATGGGATGTCAAAAGACCGCGTGGCTGCCCACCTACCAGATGGTCAGACTTCTTCATCAAGATCCTGAATGATCGGTTTGAGGCTCTTCGTGTTCCTAGAGCAAACAGACGCCACTGGACTACACTAGCACATGACAGGGACAAATGGAGACTGTTACTGGTGCCCGCTAGAGCAAATCGATGAACAACGGGAAGTCAAGTGATCAAGTGATCAAGTGACTTTAAAATGGTGTTTTTGCATATTATATGAAGGCAAATTTAACACAGATGCCTTTTAAATTTCTTGGGTGACTTTTTAGACTCAATGGTTTCATTAAGACTGAAGTTTGGCAGGAGGTGATATACTGGTGAGAGCTAAAACTATATTTAATTTAATTTCAAAGAAGTCACTACGAATGTTTTGTTAATTTCCCTCTTAAGATTTTAGAATTTATAATAGCTATTCAACTTGCAAAAGTTTAAGTGGTTCTGAAATTTATGTTCTATTCTCTACAATTATTCCAAAGATTCATTTGATTTGAAACAGTACTTTTTAAAAAATTGTAGATAACATTATGTTGTAATTTTATGATTACTTTTGGCAATGATGTGATAAAATCTGTACAGAAGAAGTAATATAAGTAATAATCACTGTCACTGTCCTCCTGTTGCTCATCGATTTGCTCGAGCGGGCCCAGTAACACTGTGAGACTTGTTGTTACTGTGTTTGGCGTATAGAATACGTCATGGGTAGCTTGCCAGGCTTTGCAGTGTGGGCGAGATACTCTTGGTAGCTTGCCGGACTGTCCGAGAGGGGAGGAGGAATCGAAGGCAGAGGAATCAAACTCAGGTTGGCTGGGTCAGCCACGTGCAAGGCAAACACATAATATTCACAACATCACTAAAATATCTAGAAGTGTATATTTATGAATTGTTTTAGAAAACCCTTAGTCTTTTCTATTGAAATTTCTCTAAGCTTTAAAAAAATATTTGTTTCCCCTTTCACTTTATATAAAAAAGTAGTTTGTGATGATTTGTTAATTCAATGTAAAAATACCAGTCCCACCACCATTGAACCTTCCTACCACCACTATTTCTGATTTTCCCAACACAAATTAAGCCTGCCCCAATTGCAAGCCCTCAATAATTTATTTTATATTGCTTGTTATCAGACATTTGATAAAAAAATAATAAAAAAGTGTTTCCTTAGAAGAAAGTTAGTGAATATTTTTGTATTTCACCATGGAGCCATTAAATCCTTGTATAAGAGATTATAAAATGTTGCGGGTTAAGCCTTCAGTGTTTATATTTTATTAATTGAGATTGGTTGCCTTCTACATTACATCCCATCCAGTCTGTCAGTCTACTCATGGTTTATCAGTGTTAATAGAGTTGAGATGTCATGCAGCCACAATATGGATGTGTGCTCCAGGAAGTCCACAAATTTCAACTGGGCGATACAGCAGGAGTTAAATTTTTAACTGTGTGGCTTCTTTGGAGTATGTGCATGACTGCCAGAGCTTCTGGATGTACAGGGAGATGGGGGGTGGGGTAGCCCATTCCCAACTCTGTGAAAGCTTGGAATTTCAGTCACTTATAAATCTTCATACCTGAGTTTTACAAAAGAATTTCTGGATCAGGCTTTTCCTGAGCAGTGGAATTCGGCTGGGAGCACGTGAGGATTGTGGAGTGTGGAAGTTTTTGGCTGCAGGGCTGTGTCTGGGTGGGCACTGGTTTCACCTGCCCCTCCATTCCAGGATGTCAGCTCAGCGTTGCATGCTGCCCAGAAGAATCTCTCTCTGTCTCTCTGTCTCTGTCTCTGTCTCTGTCTCTCTTTCTCGTCTCTCTCTCCTCTCTCCTCTCTCTCCTCTCTCTCTCTTCTCTCTCTCTCTCTCTCTCTCTCTCTCTCTCTTTCTCTATCTCTTTCTCTTAGCCTTAAAGGCTACAAAAATGGTAGATAAATGGCAAAGGATAGAGAGTACCAATTATGTATAGTATTACCAAAACACAAAACATTGACAGTGGAGTTACAGAGTATCTAGACAAATCAAATCAGTGGGTGTCAGTGGGCATCAGTTCCTTCCCTGCTGATTGCCTGCAGGGAAGGAACTGATGCCCACTGACACCCACTTATGTTTGTGGAGTGATATGTTTAGTGGGGGAATCTGAGGTTGACTGAGTGCTACAAATGAATGCTTCAAGGTACAGAAGATTACATAGCTGGCAATAAATCATTTTGAGCATTCATTAGGGTCTTCTAAGGCAGTATCTTAAAAGTCTAACTAAAAAAATAAGGAAAATGGTTGAACATAGTTGCAGTTCAGAAGTGTGTATTGGGTGGGGTAGGGCTAGAAAAGATCTTTATCTAGAGAAAACATCTAATGAAAGTCCTTGGACTAGTAAAACCAGAGTGTTTCTGTATATAAATATATCCAACATACCAGGAATACGGAGATCATAAAAGCTGTAAGGATGAGGTAAAACCAAAGAGACAACATGTTGAAGGACTTATGTAGCATTTTGTATTTACATAAATATGCATAATTTAAGAAGCACAATGGTAGGGTGTCTTGCGTGCAGCCACACCGGCCGAGCTGGGTTCGATTCCTCCGCCCCTCCCAGAGAGCCTGGCAAACTACCAGGAGTATCTCACCCCTACGGCAAAGCCTGGCAAGCTACCCGTGACATATTCTATGTGCCAAACACAGTAACAACAAGTCTCAAAATGGAGACCTTACCTCTCGAACAAATCAATGAACAAGGGGAGGACAGTGACAGACAAGAAATATTATTTTACTGTTACTTAGTGTTTATCATTTTGGAGATGGTGCATTGACTGCTGCAGGTAAGGCACTGAAAGAGATAATTGAAAAAGCCATTATTTACCCAGTAGATTTGGAAAGTCCATTTGAGGAACAAGTTAAGAGGCTGTGAAGGCTCAGTCTGCAGGAGAACAAATGATGCAGAAAGAACATTGCATATTAAAACTGTTTGAAGAACTGTCAAGTAGAAGAAGCAGTTTTTATTTTGTGGGCTATGACAATAATATCGTTCCAAGTAAAGCAAATCTGTCCCTAAGTATTCCCTTCCCCAAGGACTCATTGAACAAGAGATTGATTACCATTTCTTAAGGATTCTGTCAGTCCTTGATATAGAGATGAAAATATTTGACTCATTGCTAAGAGGCTGTGACCAGATGTTTCTCTTACCTGCTTTTATTTATTTGTATTATGGTAATACTCCCGCGAGATTAAAAATGGTAGTAGATTTTCCACCAACTTGCAAGACTGTTAATTTTTAATGCTCAATCAGACCACTCCTATTTTGTGAATGAATGCTTAATTATTCAATAAGAGGTTGACTATGCTATGTTTGATATACACTTGAAACTGGAAAATACAATCAGAGAATAAAGAACAATGAAAAGAGTAAGAAGGATAAAAGATTGTTTGCATAAAAAACTAAAGAATAAATATTAAAACTAAAAAATATAAATTACACAAATATAAGGTTAACATAAAAACAGGTAGATTTAATATGACTCCATATTCAAGTCAGTAAAACATGCTGATAGAAAAAATACCCTTGTGATTGCAATATAAAAGCTTTTAATTTTAAAAAAAAACTAGAAATGAGATTTTTTAATGTGAAAAATTTATTTTATGACATATTTAACGCACTCCTAAAAGAAACAACATATTTCAATTGATGGGAAACATTTTGTGTTCTTGGATAGGAAAACTTCATAAAGATGTTATTTATTAATCTAGAAGTCATTTTAATAAATAGTCACAGAGAAGCAAAAAAGAAGAAATAACTGATATAGTATAACTTTTGAACTTTGTATTTCAAGTAACTTTTCTAAAAAATATTGAGCATTACTTAATGGGGTAGTTTTTTTTGGTGTATTAATTAGCAATTCAAAACAGCTTTATTTATATTTAAATAAATGTATTGTAGATGAGTCAAATCATGTTGTTTTCAGTTTAAAATGGTATTTATAAATATGGAAAGAAAACTATAAATATGGAAAGAGAAACTCAGCCTGAGGATTGAATTAGAATTTGAAAGCATGGGTGATATTAAGAGCTTGTGTATGTGTGTGTGCATGTGTGTGTGTTGATATATATGTGTGTGTGCCTGAGAGAGAGAGAAAGAGAAAGAGAGAGAGAAAAGAAAGATCTGAGATGGAAATTGAGGCAGATGAAGAGACAAGAGGAAGAAATAAATTAATATAGGTAAAGGTAAGGCCCTCCCGTTGATCGTCGATTTGCTCGAGCGGGCCCAGTAACGTCTCCATCGGAGACTTTGTTGTTACTGTGTTTGGCATATCGAATACTCTCGGTAGCTTGCCGGGCTCTCCGAGAGGGGCGGAGGAATCGAACTCGGGTCGGCCATGTTGGCCGCTTGTAAGGCGAACGCCCTACCGCTGTGCTATCGCTCCAGCCCTGGGCTTGAGCAAAAATTAATATAGATATGATGAAAATCTGTGCTGAAGGTATATATAAATTCTTCTATTCTTACAAGCTTTCTATAAGTCTGATTATTTTTAGACCTATAAATAAGTAATAATTAATATTTGAGTTGAAATCTTGTCACCTATTTCCAAACTTTGTTCGGTCAGCTGTTATTGAAATAATCCATATAATTTGTGTATGGTCATTTGTGTTAAAAAATCTACTTGTGTCTACTTTCATTCAGGTTAAATTTATCAGTGCCCCAAACAAAAATTCTGCCCTTCTCATTCATGAAATACTGGTCTTCTAGACTCCAAGTTTAACAGTCACATTTATTTACCTAATCCTCTGGTGATATGGCACAAAAGAACTGTTATAACTGATGCCTTGAAGTATCTTCATGTGGAATTTTTCAAGCAATGGCTAGCTGGACTTGCATAAATAGTCCAGTTGCCTCTTTCATTGAATGGGATAAACACTCTGGTACTCACTTACATGGCTACTAATTTCCATAGCAGATTCAAGCTCCAGTTCCTCAAATGCCTTATTTTAAACCCCTTTTCCTTTATCTCACTATACATTCCCCACATAAACCACTCATATTTATGTCTTTGTTTTGATGTCTATTTCTTGAAAATCCTAATTTAGACACCTACTATATCTACTTCTCTGTGAATACGAGGCTATCACACACATATTTTGTCAGTGTTTTTCCTCTGTACATATATGGCATCTAGAATAGGGACTGGCACAGAGTTCATTCCTTACAACAGTTTTGTAGAGACATTGAAAAAGTATGTACATTAGATTATGATTCATTTAGAATAATCAGGTAATTTCTCATATTTAAACACAGACTTTAAAACTAATTCAAAATTAGTTTCTTTGTGAGTTTGAAAGAAATATAGGGGTAGTCTTGATTTCTTTCTGTTGTTACTTTTTTTAATGTTATAACAAAATATTTTAATGTGAATAATTGTAAATAATAAATTTCTTCTTATTCAGTTTTGCTTTAACATTTTTCGAATAGGGACCACACAAGCAGAGCTTGGGGAAGACTCAGCCTCACTCCTGGCACTGTTGGTCTGGTGATGCAGGTCTGGTGGCTAAGTGCCGAGATGGCACTGCATTATTCTAAGCCAGTGGTACTGGGGACCACCAGAGACACACCAGGAGGTAAGTGTGTATGTGTATGTATGGTACAAGGGATTGTTGACATGTGGTATTAGGGAGGAACTTCAGGGCCTTGCATATGCTAAACATGTGATCTACCACTTTGAACCATATCCCTGGCATCTAAGTATTTATTTTGAAATAATTTTGGAGGTATGAAATGATTTTTAATTAAATGAAAATTCAAATTGTTTTCTTTGCTCACTGTTTTGGTATTTTGGGACCACTCATGGCGGAGCTCAGGGGTTACTCCTGATCTGTGCTCAGGGGTCACTTCTAATGGTACTCAGCAGGAGCAAGCCCTTTAATCCCTCTAGTATTTCTCTGGTAATTTATCACAACTTTTAAATGAAGTAATTGTTTCATATTGGACAAATAATTGCCTGTATTTAAAAATAACCCAAATAGATCTAAAAACATAAGAAAAAATACTTACTTGGTTAAAGCTTTTTTTGATTTTACTGTGAAGTTGTTTGCTCAGTTTTTGAAGTCAAATGTTCATGTCTTGCAGAACACTCTCAAGACATACCCAGAATATTGTCTGACCAAAAATTCTGGGCACCCTGTACCCGGTCTAATTGACATGTAAGATTAATCATAAAAGTGAATAAAATAGATTTCTGAATCCTTTTATGAAACTATAATAGCTCTTTATACAGGTATGAAATGGGAGATTGGACCTACTTTTATTTATTATGGGCTTTCAATGTTATAAATATGCATATCACAGAAAATTGCATTGCTAAAATATCCATGGATTTGAAAATTGAAGGAAAAAGTATCGAAACTTGTATGATGCATATTTTTTATAACCTGAGCAGTAAAACTGAGCTTTTAAATATATGGAATATACTTAAATCGGTTAATTTTTTAAAAGAAACAATACATTATAATTAAATATTAAATGATATGGATTTGTTCTTTTATATTAAGACTTTATCTTACTTTCTGGATTTAATCTACTTATTATCTTATCTCAATTTATTAAAGATTTTTCTGAATCATTTTTTAAATTAAAAATATATGTTGATGAATATATTAAGAAAAGACAGATATGGTTCCTAAATAGAAAAGGGAAAAAAGAAAAAGCAGCTCACTCATTGTAGATATGTTTAATCTAAGGATACTACTGACAAAGGAAAAAAAATTGATTTTAATTCTTGCAAAAAAGTCACATCTACATTTGAACAGGCAGTAATTCCATACTTACAATCTGTTTTTAGAACTTTAAAAAATGCAATAAACCATATTGATGTTAAAGTACATGCTTATTAAGTATAGGGTTTGATGAATTTTAAAATCCAGCACAATGAACTCACCGATGTAAATAGAAAATTGAAGCCACCTTCACAACTATTGTTTTGAGCAATTAGAAGTAAACAACCATTTCTTTGGTGATCTCCTTGGTTTGAGCAACTGAATAGAAAAATTGAAATATATTGAGATATGTAAGGTGGAAAACTTTGAGGGGATTTATTAAACACTTGATTTTGATTTTTTTACATTGAAAAATAGTGTCTGAGATATCTCAGAGTGCTAGACTGTATGACTAGCCTACACAGACTAAGAGTTTGGTCCTTCACACAACTAGGTAAGACCCTAGATCCACAAAACACTATATTCAAACAGCTTGTGTTCCTGGACCACTGCAGAGGATCATTTCACCTGTATAGTCAGGTTAAAATTAGCAGGAGTGTCCTTTGGGCACCCAATACTATTGGGGTGGCCTAAAAACACCCCAAGTGAAAAGACACCTTTGGATATCAAATCCGAGGTAATGAATAGAAAATTAGACATATGCATGGTAAGTTAAGGTGAAAGTTCATTCTTAGTCTAGACTGTATTTATAAATTTGAACATAATGGTTAGGGTGGAGTCTGATGTCTTTGACACTGGGTAAAATCACCAAGGAAGTGAATCATGCTTCTTCTCCCATCATTATTACTCAATCACCTGCCACCATATTTCTGTGACTGTTAGTCTAGTTTTTACCTTTTTATGAAATTTGTGTAAACTTGAATTGTAGTCCATATCATCTTTTACATGACTCTTTTTTAATCTTCATATGTGTTAGAGATTCAACCATGTTTTCTTACTGCAGCAATTTTTTTCCCCTTGTTGCTATGGAATTTTATTCCAACACATGAACGGGATAATGTACATACTATATGGTTGACGAGTACTTCAATCTTTAGTTGGTAACGACTCAAAAAATGAAAGAGTTCTGCTAAGAGAAACCTTTTAAACAATTTTTGGTATGCATCTTTGTATTGTGAATGGTACTAGAATTTTAGAGCCAAGGGATATATATATATTCAGGCACTACAGAATGATTTTCTCAACTTAAACAAATACCACCACTATCAGTGCAGGGATATCATCTTTAACAGAACTTTGTCTAGTTAGTATTGTAAATATGCTTCTATTAGATTTGTAACGAAAAATATAGCTTTAGTTAGGGGTTTTGCTAGAGACCAGTGGATATTGCACAGAAACAGTGCGCTTATGTTTGTAACACAATGTTCTTGTTTCTTTTCAACATTAAAAAAATTATTATCCTTATATTTGTGTCTCCTGCCTCCATGCCTGGCTGTCCTAACTGGAGCCCCTTGGAGGAGGGTGGGTTGAGTTTCCCTTCCCACCTCAAGCAGAGGCCCAGCAGCTGAAGACCACCTGTTTCAGCCGTAGCCATGCTTAAGACCACTCTCCACACGTTCTCATGAGCCTCATGCATGAAGAAACTGGCCAAGGAACCCAGGTATGCGAGACCCGGGGCATAGATCTCCAAGCCTGCTTGCATTGGGACTGGACCACCTCCACCCAGATCCCCCATCTTCCAGTATGTAGGTGTTACACCCACCAACTACCCCAACGCTCTGCAATCCCATCAGCTACCAAGACCCAGAGACTATAAAACCCAGCTCCTGGAAGTGCGTGGCAACATTTATAGCCGCATGACATCTTATTGTCTAGTTCTTACTCTGGAGAACCTGGCAGGCTACCAAAAGTATCCTGCCCACATGGCAGAGTCTGGCAAACTCCCTGTGGCGTATTCAATATACCAAAAACCAATAACAATGATGGTCTCATTCTCCTGACCCTGAAAGAGCCTCAAATGTGGCACTTTCTAAAATCTCAGGGCTAGAACGAAGGAGATGTTACTGGTGCCTGCTTTAGGAAATCGATGAACAACAGGATGACAGTGATACAGTGATTTATTAGTGTTAAGAATATATTAAATATATAGGATCTAAATCATTTGTCAGATATATATATAGATAAATCAAAATTTTCTTTTATATCATGGTTTGCATTTTTACTTTGCTAACATAGTGTATCAGAATATTCAATTTTAATAAAATCCAACATCATTGGATTTATTCATTAAAACAGACGTTGTTATTCCAAACATGCTTTCCAAACTTTGGCTTTAATTCTGTAATCAACCTTATCAAATTTTGTATATATTAAATGGTAGGGATTAAGGCTAAAATTTCCAAGTATAGACAAAAGTGCCTCATTGCAATCATCACCTTTTAAGTTTTAGGGGAAATTCCACCAAAAAATTATACATTTATGTTTGATATCTGAGTTACAGTAGTAGCATCTCATCCACTTTTGCAACAAAAACCAAAATATTTTGTTTATTGTTATGTAATAATGCATATTTCTATGTCATTGTCTTTCTCAATATATTAATTGTACTAGTTTTTTCAAATCCAATATTTTTATGATATGTTTAAAAAGTCTTTTTTTATCAGATGCATTTTCTAGTAATAATAATCACTGTGTCACTGTCATCCCTTTGTTCTTCAATTTACTCAAGCAGGTGCCAGTAATGCCTCTATTCATCCCAGCCCTAAGATTTTAGCAGCCTCTCCTTACTCGTCTTCCCAACGTATCAGAGGCTCTTTCAGGGTCAGGGGAATGAGACCCATTATTATTACTGTTTTTGGCATATAGAATATGCCATGGCTAGCTTGCCAGGCTCTGCTGTGTGGGATACTCTCGGTAGCTTGCCGACCTCCCCAAGAAGCATATATATGTATGTATGTACATATATTTCTCTATAAATATGGTGTGGTGGCAATTATGGAAAATGGATAAGGGATATCTTATGATGTGTCCAGAAATATGTTCACTCATACGTAAGGCTCGGCCTTAGTGAAGCCAGTTATAATTATGAATTTTTTTTAAATTTCAAATTTTACTTTAGTAACCCTAAGTAACAATTTTTTTGCCTGTAAGTAATTAGTTTACATAACATAAGTAATATTTTGAGAACTTTAAAAAACTCAAGTAGGGTACTAAAATATTCTCATTACACTTATTGAAATATTTTTCAATTCAAAGCTAGTGAAAATAAAGACACTTTCCCCTCCTTTAACTAAACTGATTCACTTCCTCAATTCTATCCAGGGACTCAGCTTAAAGACCCTTGGCTTAGGGCAAAAGTACAAAATTAAGTTTTGGATCTAGAGCTTTGTGTTCTAGAATTCGGACTATAGACTTCCAACACTATTTACACCTGAGTGACCTTAGACATCAAACATCTGAGCTTTGGTTCCCTCATTTAGAAAATTTCCTAGGCGGGGCCACCTCAAAGAGATAGCTCAATGGTCTAGGCACATGCTTTGTGAAGCAGGAAACCAAGGTTTGCTCCCCAACACTTGGTGTATCCCCCAAAACACAGCTGGGTGTGACCCAAGAACAAAGCAAAAATTAAACAAAAACCTCCTATATTATGACCTTTTAGGGATCAAATTAGTCAACAAAATTCCAGATGAACAGCGTGCATTTTTTAAAAGCCAGATTATATATTAATACTATATATTCAGCAAACATTTGGCGACACTGTTAATTTTTAAGAAAACAAGAAAAATTTTGGACTACACATTGATTCATAGTGAAAATAATTAACGAAAAGTAATAATAAAGGACTCAAAATAAAATATGAAACTACATTTATGTAAATATTATCTTTTAATCAAAGTTGAAATCCAAGAAGAAACAACAGATTATCACATTCATTGTTTTATTCCATAAATGCTTTTTAGTTTTTAAAGTTTCAGTTTTTGTAGGTAAAGAAAATTTAATTCGGGGCTTTAACTATAAGAAATTTATTATAGTGTGCATCAACAGGCTAGAAATTTACTAATAAATTGAATGTCATAGAAATAATTATCTGTCAAAGTATTGTTACAGACCATGTACACTATATTAAGTCAACAGAAAGCCAGTCACTATTGAAATAATTGCAAACTCTGTTTGGCCAAAATATAATTAATTTTAAAAAATAGCCTAAATTCAGAAAAATATAGTTTCCATATTTTTGTAGCTTATCTATAATACATATCCTTTATAAGGAATAGCTAGTATTTATTAATTTAGTTTATACCACATAGATCTTCTGTAGATATTTTGTATCTGATGCAAATTGGTTACCTTGTAATTCTTTTTTTATTTTACAATTTAAATGTTTGTATTTGAAGTTGATTTTGAAAATGAGATATTCAGAGTCTTAAAACAGAGATACATAGTTTGCTTTAAAATATATGTGTGTAAGTCACATGACTATGAATCTATGCTGCTCAAATCCCTCACTGCTAGGATTATGATGGGTTGATCATCTCAGTCGCTGTTACTCATCTTCCATCACTGTGCTAAGACTAAAGTTACACTTTCTGTGACCTTCTCCCACACAGTGTCTGAACACAGCATGGGAACTAATACAAGACATTTACTGGATTTCAGAAAAGAATAAAGTCACGACTTTCATGTTGATGTAAAGTGAACATATATGTTAGAGAGTTTAACTTATGAGTTTAACTTACATAAGGGCTGGAGAGATAGTGCAGGCACTAAGGTGCATCATTTCTATTCAATCTGGTTTGATTCATATGCTCTTCTGAACATCAAGCCAGAAATAAATTTCTGAGGACACATGGTTGTGACTAAAAAATTTTTTTAAAAAAAGGAAGATTAAAAAATAACATATGATATAATAGCAGAAAGACTTAATAACTCAATAAAGGTAAATCTGAAAGACATGCACATTTAAAAATCAGAAATATTACAATAAACATGAAAGTTTCTTGATCCATTTGATTTTTTATTCATGCTAATATCATTATTGGGCTCTCTATGTACCACAAGGTTTTAGAAAATGAACAATTTTTCACTGAACAGGTTTCTTCTACTGTATCCCCATATATATATAAAAAAATCTCAAAGAATATTTCTCTTGGGTCAAAGTAAGGAAGATCTCAATAAATTTTCTTTGTTTATTTATAGAGGTACAAGAGTACTAATGTACCAAATACACTTTGACGTGTTTTCATAAAAAATGCAAACAATCTCTTGATTAAAATTTTAGAAAGCTTCTTTTTGTTTTCCAGAGTATAAGAATTAAAGCCCAAGAATATTTCTCATCAATATTTTTTTCAGTGGACGTATCACTCTGGGTTAAATTCCTCTTATCCTGAGGTTCCTGAAAGAATCCCAAATCCCCACCACCAAGAAGATTAGACATTATATGTCAAGTAAGTGACTCACCAGTTTTTTTGTGGAAAGAATTATAAACTTTAATTTCATAAAGAAAATGTCAGTTCCTTAAAAGTGCTAGTAGTAGTCAATTATATGAACATCATTCTCAAATATAACATTGCAGGACTTGATTGCACAAATCTTTTTTCAGCTATATTCCCACGAAAAAGAGGACACATGCTTTTTGAGTCTATGCAAATTGCTATGAGAAATAAGAATACTCAGTTATTCTTTGTGAATTCTGGGAATCAAGGGGATGCTGTGAGGCAGGAAGAATAACACATGATTCACAATGTTTAATTTCACTTTCCAAAAGCCTGGTCTGCCATTTTTTAATTGGTTACAGATCACTTAAGAAAAAAAAAAAGAAAAGAAAAAGAGGGGAGGGTTTTATATATTCAGGAAATAGAATACTAAAATAATATTAACAATTTCAATGATGTCATCAGAGTAACTGGCAAAGTAACTGGCTGCTGGCAAGACTCTTTACTAAACACAGCCAGAAATGACCGCCACAAAGAAATATTACCAGCTCATTCAGTTACCTTTACTAGGCTCACCTACACATTTTCTTTTCTGAAGTGGGGATTGACCTCTGGCTGAGGTACTGAAATACATTATGTAAGTCCAGGTTAGGCATTGTAATTAAGACAGAAGACATGTGATTCTGTGTTTTATTTGTTTTCTACAATTTTTTCCTTCCAGAACAGCTGACACCATACTTCAGAATAGATCTCATGAAATTGTCTAAGTCAGAAGTAATTTCATTATATTACAAAGACATTATTGACATGCAGTTGATATATTGTTGCTATCTTCAAATAAATGAATATACATTTAATTTTTGATTTTAATTTAATGTAATTTTAATTTCAATTATAGAAAGCATCAATGGCTATTAAGCAGCAAAAGGAGAAGGAAGAGGAAGAGCCATTTACTTCAAACTATTGAAATTTTGAGTGTGAGTACCACAAAGATATTTGGAGAAATACTAAGATGGGCAATCTAACAAGTCCCATCAAAAATGTTCTTTGTCTTTTAGGTAACTGCTTTTCCCCATAAAAACAGCAATACAAAGGGCTGACATACAGCGGGTAGAGCCCTTTCTTTGTGTGAATCTGCCTTGGGTTGGTTCTTCTGCACCAGATATGGTCCTCCAAGACCCAGCCCCATTAATGATCCCTGAGCCCAGAGCCAGGAGTAAGTCCTGAGCACTGCTGGGTGTGGCCCTTAAACAAAAACAAAACAAACAAAAGCCCAGAAATACAAATACATATTGTAAATCTTTGACCTTAATTGTTTTTGAGTTTAATCACATACAACTTCACTGTCACTGTCCTCCCGTTGTTCATCAATTTGCTTGAATGGGCCCAGTAATGTCTCTATTGTGACAATTGTTACTGTGTTTGGCATATTAAATATGTCATGGGTAGCTTGCCAGGCTTTGCCAGGTGGGTGAGATACTCTCAGTAGCTTGCCGGGCTCTCCAAGAGGGGCGGAGGAATCAAACTCGTGTTGGCCATGTTGATGCGTGCAAGGCAAACACGCTATCCACTGGGCTATCGCTCCAGTCCCACATACAAATTACTTTAGCAAAGTCTTAATTTATAATCTGCTCTCACTCTTTTATTTTTCAGGTATTTGCCAATAAACATTTGACACATTTATTCTTTTCTTGGCATCAGCTCTTCAAATGGGCCGAGTAATATTTCCAAAATATTTACTTTTGGCATCATTTGTTAAGGAGATTTAAGTTACTTTACTGAAATGTCATATTAGTCTATTTGATGATTGGAATTAAAAATTGTAATTTAATAAATAAAAAAACTTTGAAATTTAACATTAAATTTTTGCCCAGGTATTTTACTAGCATTTTATATTTTATGTGTCATATGAGTGAGTGTCTTGATTTTTTAGTTACTTTAATATTACTTTTCCACTCATAGATATTAAAGTCTAATCAAACTTTATGGCATACATTTTTCATCTTGGTATTATTATGACATTTTGCTATTATAATTTCCATTTTTTTTCCTTTCTCTTCTTTTTTTCCCTTCTTTATCTTTTTTTCTGTTGATTGCTATTTTTAATCATATTAATATTAGAAATTTGTGCTAACTCATAGACAATTTGAATCATTGCCTATATAGCATTTTCCAGTCATACATGTTTTTAAAACTTAGATTCTATAGGTGAAAATTAGTTGTTGGAACTTTCCTATGGAGAAGTTTCTCTTATCTTTTTAAAATGCTTCACAATATTATGTACTTTTTCCTTCAGATAATTACACAGAAGACAGTTAAATCAACAGAAATTTAAAGATTTTGAGTTGTTGACTCCTCCAGGCTAAGCCTAATTATTTTGCAAATGTGGAGACAAAATGCAAAGTTAGCAACTTTAACAGAGATAAAAATTTGATGATGTTGAGGAATCCTTTCCTATATTTCTGCAGCATTTAAATAGCAATTATGTACATTTTGCTTTTATCAAAAATTGGCCATTTTTAGTACTTTCTGAGGCTTGACCTATAAACTATCTGACTTTAATGTACAATAGATAATATAATCCACAGAACAACCTTCATCTTCTTGTAAAATTAATTAGTTGTTTAACCACTTTAGAAACTTAAAGACCTTAAGCTAATTTTCTGAACTAGAACAATATGAACAGATGTGTGTTTAAAAGTGATTTTAAAAGTAATAATTGCAAAAAATAATTACCCTTAATGTGGAACACCAGAAGGAATTTGACTGTAAAAGAACAACTGCACTTTGGACATACTGATTTTTCTCTCTATGAACAGTCAATTAATGTGATTTTCTTTTCTAGATTACTGTCATAATCTTCATCCTTTTTATGGTCCATATATTACGAAAAGTGAATCATTGAATAATAAACAGAAATAAAGCCAAAGACTTAGTTTTTGTGTTTAAATGAGAATCTACTAAAAGCACTATACAGATTGAATGTAATCCTTATAAAATTCCTCATGGCACTTTTGAGAAATATACACAACTTGCTGTTAAAATTTATATTAAATGATAACCTTCTCTTTCCACTTCGGCACCCCAGATTGCTAAAACAAATCTAGGAAAAAGTAGACAAAAATTTCCCCTACAACCTTGACTCAACTTTAAATTATACATAAATGTATATAATCGGGGACCAAACCCGGGAACAGCCACTTGTAAGGCAAGCGCCTCCCCATCATTCTATGGCTTAGTACTGAATAAAAACAGACTCCCAGACCAATGGAATCAAATTGAACATCCAGAGACGAATCCTCGTGGATGCTAATCTACAGATACTAGTTTTATGAAGCAAAGTTAGAACTACCTCTTCAACAAATATTATTGGGAAAAAATAGTCAGGCACATGTTAAAAAATTACCTCAGGCCTCCATCTCATATCTTACACACAATTCATTTCAAAGACCAAAATAGCGATCCCAAATTCAAAAATTATATTGAGGACAGCCTACGCTGAACTGTTCATAAAATTAATTGAATCTGGAAGCATATTTATTGACTCAATGCCATTGGCCAACCAAACAGAAGCAAAAATAAACAAATGGGACCACATTAAATCAAGAATTCTCCATTGTTAAATAAAGACTCCCAATGAAAAACAATATGACAAAGATAGAAGAAATAATTTTTCACCACTCATCTGAAAAAGGACTAATATCCGAGATATTTATAGCACTTGTAAAATTTAACAATTAATAAGTAGCACCATTAAAAAGTAGGGAGGTTATAGGCGTAGCTATCAGGAAGTAACCTATCAATTAAAGCTAGCCCAACAACCAGTGCTGGTATGCATGTGGGGAGAAAGGGACTCTCATATATTGTTGGTATGAATGCCTACTGGTCCAGGCTTTTGGGAAAACAATACGAGCATTCCTTAAAAAACTAGAAATTGAGCTTCTTTATAACCCAGAAACACCACATCTGAGGATATATCCTGGGGATGCAAAAAAAAAAAAGAGTAGAAATGACATTTGCACTTGTTTGTTAATTGGAGCACTATTCTCAATAGCCAGAATCTGGAAACAACCCAAGTACCTGAGAACAGACAACGAAATAAAGAAATTATGGTATATCTGCACAATGGAATACTATGAAGCTATTAGAAAAATTGAGGTCATGAATTTTGCTTATAAGTGTATGGACATGGAGAGTATCATGCTAAGTGAAATGAGTCAGAAATAGATGGACAGGCATAAAATGACTACACTCATTTGTGGAATATAAAATAACATAGTATGAAACTAACACCCAAAGATAGTAGAGACAAGGTCCAGGAAGATTGCTCCATGGTAGGAAGGCTGCCTCAGGAGCTGAGGAGAAGGCAGTTGGCATTGAGAAGGAACAATTAAGTCAATGATGGTTGGAGGGATAGCTCCTCACAGAAAATGTGTGTGTGCTGAAAGTAGACAAAGGACCAAACATGAAGGCCTCTCTCTCAATATCTGTATTGCAAACCAAAATGCCCAAAAGTAGAGAGAGAGAAAGAAGGAAAGTGCCTGCCATAGACAGGGGGTGAGGTGGGTGGGGGTGGTGGGAGGGGTACTGGGGACACTGGTGGTATAAAATGTACATTGGTGGAGGGATGGATGTTTATTGTATGATTGAAACTCAATCATGAAGGCTTTATAACTATTTTATTGTAATTCAATTAAAACAAGTTTAAAAAGCAGGGAGAATAGATGAACAGATACTTCCTCAAAGAAACTATATATCTGATTATCAGGAAAATGCATATCAAAGCAACAACAAGATATCATATCACACCAGTAAGATGGGCGTAAACTAAAATTAACAACAAAATAGTGCTGGTACAGATATGGAGAAAAGGGAAACCTGATCCACTGAGGGTTGGAATGTTGAATGATTTAACAATATGGAAAAGAGTGTGTACATACCTCAAAATTTTAATAGTTGAGTTTCCATATTGAGCAATTCCAGTTCTTGGCATCTACTTAAGGTCCCAAATCACTGTTTTAAAAAAATCTGTGCTTTTATGTACATTGCAGCAGTATCTACAAAAGTCAAGATCTGGAAATAACCCAAATGTTCAAGAGAAAATACGTGTTTAAAGAAATTGTGGTTGGGGTTGGAGCAATAGCACAGCAGGTAGGGCGTTTGCCTTGCACGTGGCTGACTCGGGTTTGATTTCCAGCATTTCATATGGTCCCCTGTGCACCGCCAGCAATAATTCCTGAGCGCAGAGCCAGGAATAACCCCTGTGCATTGCCAGGTGTGACCCAAAAAGCAATAAATAAATTAATTAATTAAACAAAATAAAAATAAAGAAATTGTGGTATATATTAACAATGAACTGGAGTGATAGCACAGTGGTAGAGTGTTTGCTTTGCACGCAGCCAATATGGCCGACCCAAGTTCGATTCCTCCACCCTTCTCGGAGAGCCCGGCAAGCTACTGAGAGTATCTCGCCCACACGGCAGAGCCTGGCAAACTACCCGTGATGTACTCGATATGCCAAACACAGTAACAACAAGTCTCATGATGGAGACATTACTGGGCCCGCTCGAGCAAATCGATGAACAATGGGAGGACTGTGACCATTGACAATGAAATATTCCTTAGCTATAAGAATAGATGAAATCATGCAATTTGGCAACACATGGCTGGAGTCAGTCAGGAGAGACAGGTGTAGAATGATATCTTCACTCTGTCCTCTTCTCTCTCCCTTAAGCACATACACATATCCTGAGTTCTAGTCTTATCAAACTACTATTTGATTTTTTACTTTTGAGAAAAGCATTTTATATGAATATAATGTATATTTTGTTTGATATTATTATATTGGGAAATTTTTCTTGCGTTTTATTTTCACTCGATACTAAAATACATGGCGTAGACAATTTGATTTTTAAGGAAGATTGCAAAAAATATTTTGTGAACCTACAAATTACCTCTAAATCACTCACACTGTATCACTGTCATTCTATTGTTCATTTTCCTCGAGCAGGCACCAGTAATGTGTCCATCCTAGCCCTGAGACTTTAGAAAGTGCCACTTTTGAGGCTCCTTCAGGGTCAGGGAAATGAGACAGATCATTGTTTCTGGTTTTTGACATATTGAATACGCTACGGGGAGTTTGCCAGACACTGTCGTGAGGGCAGGATGCTCTTGGTAGCCGCCTGGTTCTCCAGAGTAAGAACTAGATAATAAGAAGCGCATTTGCAGCTGCGCTCTTCTGGGAGCAGGGATTTATAGCAGAGTCTCCTGCCCCTGCGCCTGGCTGTCCTCACCAGAGCCCCTTGGAGGGGAGTGGGTTGAGTTTCTCTCCCCACCCAGAGCAGAGCCCCGGCAGCCGAAGACCTCCGGAAATAGCCACAGCCATGCTGTGACCACTCTCCACATGTTTGGATGAGCCTCATGCATGAAGGAACCGGCATAGAAACCCAGGTGTGTGGGAGCTGGGACTGAGATCTCCAAGCCTGCTAGGATTGAGACTGGTTCTCCTCCACCCAGATCTCCCACCTTCCAGTAGCTAGGCATTACACTCACCAATCGCCCCCTGCACCGTGTAATCCTATCAAAGGCCAAGACCTAGAGACTATAAAACCCTTCTCCTGGAAGATAACAGCACAGAGTCTCCTGACCCCATGCCTGGCTATCCTCACTGGGGCTCCTTGGAGAGGGGTGAGTTGAGTTTCCCTTCCAGCCCCAGCCGAAGACCTCCAGAACCAGTTACCTCTAAATAAAATTTATAATACATTATCAAGTAACTAAAAATATGTTATTTTGAAACATATTTTGAAACATGATTGTAACATATTTATGTTCTTCCTGCATGTATGATGATGGACACATGCATCTTAGTAATTTTTTTCTACATATATAATATTTCCTTCTTTTATGTTATGTAAATTTGCCACTGCAGCATACATATATTTCCAACTGTTCTCTTTTTGGAATTTCAATATGCCTGGGGTAATAAAATAAATAGGGAGACAAAAGGTTAAGTGCCTTTAACAACATGATATGCCCAATGACTGTCTTTAAATGTTTTGCCTGAAGAAACCTAATGTTGTTATAAAATTGAATTGTTCCATGAAAGGGAAAAAAAAGGAAAACAGTATGAATTGGCGCTTCTTTGGCAGCTTTTATAATGGATTTGACAATTCTGTCATCCAGTCATAAACCTCCAATTATGTCCAATACACTAGAGCCATTTCAAGATAACAAATAAGGGCTTCATTCATTGAGTGTCAAATCATTCACTGTCCTCTATCCTGTCAATAACTAGCTTAAATGTGAAGGTGGCAAATAGGGTCAATTTATATAACAACATGCTGTGTAGACAGCCAGAACAGAATTTTAAGTGTAGCAATATCACTTGATGATGGAATATATCAATGAAGTGCTCTTCTCATTAATTTTATTTATGACATTTTGTAAGAGCAAAATGTAATCAGTGAACTCTGCAGGCTGCAGCCTGCTAAATATTATGCAAATGTTAGGGGGATTAAATTACTTTTGTTCTGAATACTACCAATAGAAATATTAATATTATTCATCATATAAATCAAAATAGTCTAAATATTGTTAACTTACTTAAACGATAAAGTCAGAATAAGAATTGTATAAGAATTGGTTTATCATACCAGCTAATCATTATTTATAAAGTTCTCAGTATCACTTTATTAAATATAAGCACATACATATATGTTGTATATTATGTGCATACAGCATATGTATCACGATCACAGTCCTCCCATTGTTCAGCGATTTGCTCGAGCGGGCCCAGTAACGTCTCCATTGGAGACTTTGTTGTTACTGTGTTTGGCATATTGAACACATCATGGGTAGCTTGTCAGGCTCTGCCGTGTGGGCGAGATACTCTTGGTAGCTTGCCAGGCTCTCTGAGAGGGGCGGAGGAATCGAACTCGGGTCAGCCATGTTGGCTGCATGCAAGGCAAACGCTCTGCCTCTGTGCTATTGCTCCAGCCCCAGCATATGTATATTCATGTATAATTATATAGTATACATAAGCACTGTAGCATTGTCCTCTCATTGTTTATCGATTTGCTTGAGCAGGCCCAGTAACATCTTCATTGTGAGACTTGTTGTTACTGTGTTTGGCATATTGAGTACGTCATGGGTAACTTGCCAGGCTTTGCTGTGTGGGTGAGATAATCTAGGTAGCTTTCTGGGTTCTCCGAGAGGGGTGGAGGAATCGAACCCAGGTTGGCTGGGTCAGCCGGGTAGGTAGCATGCAAGGCAAACGCCCTAGATGCTGTGCTATCGCTCAAGCCTTATACATAAGCATGTGCACAATATATAATATGTATATAACACATGTGTACTAAGAGGCTAAACACATAACAGCAAATTACCTAAACTTGTACTTATCTAGATGAGAGCCACAAAAGAAATATTTTAATTTATTTTTGAATATTAAAATTTTTGTGTATTATGTTCAGACCCTTTTTTACTTAAATTCTAAATCAAAATTTAAATTTTGTTTAATTTATTGCCCTTCACGTATCATGAAATGATCAAATGGAGGCAGGAATGTAGTCTGCTTAAATGATAGGATTAATATGGGAATAAAATTGAGGTATTAGGGGTGGGGAAGTAGCTCAAAGAGCTTGTGTATAAATTTGCATTCTTGCAATCCAGGTTCTATCCTCAGTTCTATTTTGCATCATTCTCGAATGGATCCCTATATCCCACAATGACAGTAGTAACACTGAACACTACTGGGTGTGAAAGAAAACAGAGCAAAACAAAACAAAATAAACAAAAGATAAATGTTGTCTACCAAATACACATGAACAGGCACACACACACACTGTTTCAATTTTCAATTTTGTTAAAGACTAGTCATAAAATAATCATCATAATCAATCTCTTTCAAAAATCTGCTCAGGTTCCTTTGTAGTTTTTTTTTTGGGGGGGCAGGGGTGAGCAGTGAGAAAAATACTGAATGAGTATAATATGATGATTCTAAAACAGTCAAATTCATAGAATCAGAGAATAGAATGGCATATGCTAATGGAAAGAAAAGAGTAGTATGTAATTTAGTTATAAGTTTTTAGATCAAAGTAATCTAGTAAGCATTTAATTAACCATTTCAGTTTCTCTTACCATGTCTTTCTCCCCCAAACAATACAAAAATAACAGTGCAAGGTAGAATCCTGAATCTCAAATCTTTCTTCAGATTTGCAGTCATAGATTAAAATCTGCACAGGTATACCAGAGCTGAGAGTAGTTCCTGAGCACTTCCAGGTGTGGTCTCTAAATAAAAACAATCAAATTCCAAAATTGAAACAAGCAAACTTTAGGATTTACTGTTAAGTAAAAATGTCTGAGCTAGATTAAATGTAAAGATTCTATTTTCCTTTATTATGTCTTTCCCCCTCAAAAAAACCTATACAAGGATTACAATGCCAGGCAGACTGACCCCTTCATTGAAAAAAATATTTCTTTAGATTTATAGAACAGAAACACTGCTAATAATAGTTTTTGACTACAAGGTAGCAAGTGGTGTGTCACAGAATAAGACCACAACAATATCTGTTGACCACCCTGGCCCCCACCAGTTTGCAGCTTGTCCTGTCTGAAAAAATGGACTTCCTTGTTCTTTTCCTTCGTGAGCTATATCTTGTGACTACTGACAAGAGGTCTGACTACTACATAATGCCTTCCATCTTCCAACCTACAAACGTTCTTTCTGTGTCTCTGTTGACACTCAAGAGCAGCACAAAAAAAGCGTAACATTACACTTAGGAGTTCCAGGCTCCATTTTAACCTTTCTAGCCCCTTTCGTTTCTGTTGCAGCAATGCAATCACAAGTACTTCAGAGCCCCTGAAAGATGAGAGCCAAAGTAAACATCCATAATAGTAAAAGTATATTGATCACTGAACATGACTTCTTTTCCTAAGGGTATTCAAGTTTTATCAAAAGTGTCAGCAGCAAAAATATTTACAAGGAATTACAGTAAATATTTTTCTTGAGGTAACAGTTATTTATTTTCACTAGGTAAAATGCTAAATTATTGCAATGAATAAATTATAATAAAAACGGATCTGATTTCTAGTAATAGAAGAATTTAAAATGCCTATCATTCTCTACATATTTGGGGGGAACTTCCCCAGCAGTTCTCAGGAACCTGGAGGCCACTTGTAGGCATACTTGCCTCATCAGTGCAAGGCTGGTGGTGTTTATGAGCCTGAAGGCTGGGGAACACAAGGGTCAGCCCTGGTGGTGCTTGGTGGGGACCTGTACATGCCTGCATCTGGTAGTGGTTGGAAGATCCTGAGGTTCCAAGAACTCAGGATCCTCCCTCGGCAAAGCATGTGTTTCAGTCCTTTAAGTCATCTCCTTATCTCATCTAAATGTACATTTTTGACCAGGAATTTGTTATAGAGTGAAAATAAAATTCAATCACAAAGTTGAATACTTAGTTTTATGGATACATAAAATCAGGAAAGATTGTCGAATAATATCTATAGAGGAAAATATTCACCTAAAGAAAAATGGGACAAGCTATCTTAGAAATGCCTGAAAGTACCCACATCAGTAATGTTAGGCTCAGCCAAAATTAGGGATCCTTCACAGGAAGAATATTGAAAGGATAAGCATTGCATTTTTATTTGCAATGCAGATTGCTCTAAGAAAAGAACTACTTTGATTAGGATAATTTACTAATCTTCTCAAAATGTGGCAGAAAAATGTTGGAATTACTCAAACTGGTCTCTTATAATGTGCCAGAGAATTTTTTAGTAAGACTGTGGGTTTAAATAGAAAGCAAGCAATGAAAAGAATTAACATTTAATCTAGTGTATTTATATTTGTATTTATAATCCTGCTACTGGAACCTTAATGAAGATACTTTGGAGGAAATTTAAACACATCCTTCTCTGCTGTAACTTCATTTAAAACCACAGTCTAAAAAAATTGCTTGAAATATTTTTATGTAGTTTTATGCACTAGTTGACAATTAAAACCTAAAGCTCTGTAGGTCTTTTGGTTGTTCTTAAAGACTTTAGGTTGACTCATAAATATCATGTATCCTTCTACAAAAGAGAAGGAGGAAATCTTTTCAACTTTCTCTCATATTTACCAAGTTTAACCAGCAGTAAGATTATTTCCCCGAAATTAACAGTGTATTATTTGAGACTTTTGTGAATACTTATAATCTTTCTGTTCCTATGTCCTAGAATGAAGCTTTTTATTTGTCTCTGGAACAGTGAATGCCTAAGGTCGACCAATGAAAAGAGAGTCAGCAACAGTATCATTCACTTCTAATCCTAATGGTTGAATGACAATAGTCTTCTTCGTTCACTTTCATGGCATTAGAGTGAAAGTACATGGTGATGGAGGGAATCAGAAAAGACACACAAGTCATTAGCAAATGAATAAATTATTACGACTCAGGTTGATTTGACATGATTAATAGGTTAGACGTTTTTTATATATTTTTTATTGTTTTTGTACTACCAGGTCTGTACTTGGATCATTCCTGCTAGGGATCAAGAATTAGAACCCAACTTTAGCACATGTGAGGCAAACCCCCCCCCCCCCCCCCGTGACTGTATTATCACTCTGGCCCTCTCGCCTGGGATTTTTCACATCCTCATTTATTGTTTTCTACTTGAAAACTTTTGAAGTCTTTCTTTTGTAATTCATTTATTTTATAGTCTAGTTCTCTATATAAGTTCTGAGTAGATTCTATTTATTGTGAACTTCGAGATATCCTACTTTAGTTTATATCTTAAAGTTTCCTATTGTGTAATTCATGGTTCAAATGTTATAAGCATTCATATAATCAAAGATCTCTTTGACCTATATACTTTATTTGCCTTTGGATATTTATTTTAAAAGGCGTAATCAGGTCCTGGAGGAATAGTAAAGTTCTTAGGTTACTTGATTTGCATGCAGTTGACCCGTGTTTGATTTCCAGCACCACAAATGTTTCCCCAAAGTACCTTACCTGCTGTATGATCGTTCCAGCTCCAATGCAACACTTCTAATGATAAAAAATATTCACAGCATAAGACAACATATATTGGATATCTAATTTTATTTTTCAAAAACTCAGCAGTTTTTGTATATGAAATATACCCCTCCTTTTTCATGTCATTGAATTGGAAATTTTTATCACCAATGCTATTCCACATAAATTTAAACATTTATTTATTTTTATTTTTTAAGTTTTGGCTACAGTTATATATTCACTCTTCTATTTATAGATTAGAATCACCTTTAAATTTCTCATAGAACTTTTTATGAGAATTTTTAGAACACAGCAAAATATTCTGAAGCAATATTATAAAGAAATTTGTGCTTATATCTAATCTAATTTGGTAGATAACGTTTACTGTAGCAGAGTATATGTCAATTACAAGAGAAATTAGGAAGAAAGAACAGTCTGTTCATTTTGAGAATTTTACTTGAGTTTTATTAAGAAGGGTGAGCAATTTCATATATGTACAATGATCAAAAATAACTTTTATTCTAACCTTAAATGTATTCTCTCAAGAATGATTTTTTAGCCCTGATATTACACAAATGTGAGATGCAGTTGAACTACATTTATGGGAGAATTGCCTACAATTCAGGCATAGCTGAAGGATTAAGCACAAAACTATAAAAATGGCAAGCTGCTTGTCTACTTAACCTTAATAATTGTGTATGAGATGAAAGTTTAGATTCATTGGGGTAATTAGTTTAACATATTGTACAAGATTTATGCAACCCTAGGAGAGGAAATAACTCTAGACAACAGTGGAATCTGAAATGTTCTATGTATAAGTAACTAAAATGCAATAAATAGCATTGTGAAACAAAGATTCTCTCTCATGATAAAAAAGATCAGATTACTTTAAATAATGTATATTAATTGGATGGCATTCTGTTTGGTATAATGACTTAACTCATTCAGAATTTTAAAACACTAACAATAGTCATTATAATTAATCTGATTTGTTTTTAAAAAATACAATTATCTGAATTTTAAATTGTAAATTAAATAATTGTTATTAGCAATTTTTTTCTTTTTTAAAAAATACAATTATCTGAATTTTAAATTGTAAACTAATTAAATAATTGTTATTAGCAATTCTTTTCTTTGATAAATTTAATGTTTTAAGCCTTAACAGCATTCTATATTTTTATTTTTAAAATGTTTTCTTTTAATTTTTTACAGTAATATTAGTGTTATCTGCTCAGTTTCTCCCTCTCCCTCCTTCCCCAACCCTGTTTATCTATTGCTTTTCTTTATTTCTTTATAGACAAAATATAAGTGAAATCAGATGTTTATCTGATGTTATGCTTCATCCTCTGATTTGTTTCACTTAGCCAGAAATCCTTTAGTTACATTAAAGTTGTAACAAAAGATAAGAAATCATCTTTTCCTCATAGTATTCCATTGTGCAAATACAATAAAATTTTGTTGTTCACTCATTTGTTGTTGGGTATTTGGATTGTTTCCAGACTTTGGCTATTGTAAACAGTGTTGCTATGAACAACGTAGGTACATAAATGTTTTTTAATTAATGGTTTTGTGTTATTAAGGTATATGCCAATGAATGAAAAACTGGATAACATTATAGTTATATTATTAAATTTTGTTGAGAAGTCCCCATGATGTTGTTTAAATTTGTTGTGAGACATTACTATTGCTCGCTCGAGCAAATCAGTGAGCAATGGGAGGACAGTGCTACAGTGCTAATGTCTTCTTTGACTCTGTGCTCTCAGAGTTTGATTTGACACTCTCACCCAGATGGGTGGCTGCCTCTAACTCATCACTTGCTCCCTAGTAGGCTGCTGGATATGGAGCAGTCCTCATCCACACTCACAGAGCCTGAGAGCAGAGGGAAGCCAAAGGCACAAATGGACCAGATAAGTGGCACTGAAACGCAGTCTGCTGAGCAGAAGACTTCATACTAGGTTACAGTGGAGGGAAGAATGAGTGAGGACATATACTGGAAAAGACATCAGGGAACAGAAAAAGTGACTTTGTCCACTGAAGAATAACCAAGAGAACAGAATCAATCAATGATGTTCACTAGAAAGAACAAAAAAGGAGTGGATAGAATGCAAGGTGTACCTGGGGATCAAGGAAAGGGAAGCCTAAATTTAGGGGAATCTAGAAATACCTACTTAAACTGTACAAAACATTTCAATATCATAAGCACCAGGAGTAACACTGTAGCACTGTCCTCCCATTGTTCATTGATTTGCTCGAGCAGACCCAGTAATGGCTCCATTGTGAGACTTGTTACTGTGTTTGGCATATTGAGTACGTCACGGGGAGCTTGCCAGATTTTGCATGCATGATACTCTCGGTAGCTAGCTGGGCTCTCCGAGAGGGGTGGAGGAATCAAATCTGGGTCGACTTGGTTGGCCATGTGCAAGGAAAATGCCCTGCACCAGGAGTATTTTATGTCAATTTTAAAGTAAAGTAAGTAAAGTAAAGGCCCTCCCGTTGATCGTCGATTTGCTCAAGCGGGCCCAGTAACGTCTCCATTGGAGACTTTGTTGTTACTGTGTCTGGCATATCCAATACTCTCGGTAGCTTGCCGGGCTCTCCGAGAGGGGCGGAGGAATCGAACTCGGGTCAGCCATGTTGGCTGCTTGTAAGGCAAGCGCCCTGTGTCAATGTCAATTTTAATACAATAAAACACAGCTGCAATCAAGGCTCTAAGTCATATTTCATGATTAGATAAGTCACTGTCACTGTCACTGTCCTCCCGTTGTTCATTGATTTGCTTGAGTGGGCCCATTGGAGACTTTGTTGTTACTGTGTTTGGCATATCGAATACAACACAGGTAGCTTGCCAGGCTCTGCTGTGCGGGCGAGATACTCTCAGTAGCTTGCCAGACTCTCCAAGAGGGGTGGAGGAATCGAACCTGGGTCGGCCATGTTGGCTGCGTGCGAGGCAAATGCCCTACCGCTGTGCTATTGCTCCAGCCCATAAGATATGTATATTTGACAAATGTCCTTTCATGCCATCTGTCCATTTTAGTGAAGCAAAATAGTTTATATTGAATGACATTTAGTTAAAAAGATGTGAGGATAGAGGGAAAGATATGTTCAATAGAAAATACATGCTTCTTCAGAGATGGAAAAAACTGAAAGAAAAGATATGTGTTCAAGAAAGAACACAGGCTTGAGAAAGCGCGTCCTTTTGTCCTTTTTCTAAAGGAAGTGTGTACTTCCTTTAACACTGAGTTTCAAATATAGTTTATGTATTCTAGAAGTGACTTCATTGTCAGTTGACATCTTGTATAAAAATATTTTTCCCTGTTTATAGTCTTTTCATTCGCATAATAGAGCTTTCACAGGGCATAAACTTTTATTTTGATGAAGTCTTATTAACTTTTTCTTTTATGATATGTTTTTGTGTCTAAGAACTCTGTATTAGCTCCAAGTTCCAAAGACTTTTGCCATTAGACTTTTTTTTCTCAAGGAATGTCTTTTATTCTAATAGCTTATAGCATTATATTTGAAATTTATGATCCAACTTTTGGTAAATTTTAGGAAGACTGCAATATTTCGGTATTCATTATTTTATGTATCATTCTATTTATCTACCTACTGGCAATAATTGTCTATAATACATAATCGTCCATTGAATAATCAGTTGCTTCAACACTGTTAGTTGAAAACTTTCTTCTTTGATTTGAATTGCTTGCATTTTTGTCAAAAACATTTGAGTATTTTATATGGATCTTTTGGGGCTATTTCCTCGCTTCCTCTTATCTCAGTGTCTGTTTTCAGCCAATATCATTTGGTTTGTATTGCTAATAATGTCTTAAAATCTAGCAGTCTGATTTCTCCCACTTGACTACTTTCAAAAAGTTGTTTTAATTATTTTTATGCTTTGATTTTTATTATAAATTTTAGAGTAATCTTGTTATGATCTAGTATTTCTTATATATGAGAAATTTTAATAACTCACTTTTATTAGACAGGATCTTCAAATTATACACACAAAATAGTGTAGGCTTTTGTATTATTTGAAAATATGTGTTTTATTCTATGGTTGGGAAGAGTATTTTATAAGTCTTTTGGATCCTGTTGAGTGATACTATTTAGGTCCTTCTAAAGTATTTTTTCACTTTTTGTTAACTAAAAATCACTTTGTAACAAAATAAATGTTAACCATAATCTGAGCCTCTGACAAGTTAGTTGGGATCATTTTGTTGGCAGTTTCTTGTATCCATGTTGATTACTTCTGACTGATTAAGTGATGGTTGCAGAAGGTTTTCGTTGCTTGGGAATTTTTTTCTGTTTTCTTCTTTTGTTTTGGGGACTGTTCACGGCTGCCCATAGGATTTACTCTGGCTCAGTGCTTAGGAGTCACTTCTGGTGATAATTATATAGTGCTAGAGATCCAACCCAGGTTAGCTGCATGCAAGACAAGCACTGTACTATCTCTCCAAAACTGCTGTGGCAATTTCTAAAAATAAGACAAAACGAGACAATAATTTTGCTGCATTGATTGACTCTTTGTTGACAAATATCAGTTAGCATAATTCTCTGACTGGGCAATATTGTTTCATAGCACTTTATCCACAGTAGAACTTCATTCAAAACTCTGAGTCCCACTGATGTTTTTCAACTAAATTTATATATTATTCTAAATTTTGTTGTCATGTTAACAACTTTCAGAATATTTTCACCAAAAAATGATTGTATTTTTAGAAATCACTTTCTTTGCTCAACTAGAAGTTCCTATTTATTAAATTTTTATAACAAAATTTTAATGATTCAATCAAAGTATTTCAAAATATTTAATGTTATTTTCTACCAATGTTATTTTTGTAAATGCTATGAAGGAAATATTAGAGTTTCCAACTTTATTTTTGAATTTGTCTCTTTCATTTATTGATTTTATCATTGGTTTCTTTACATGCACTGCAGTTGTTTTTTCTTTTCATTTTGTTTTGTTTGTTTTGCTTATATACATTGAGTTTTGCTGTTTTCTTGGTAGACTGACATTTTAGGAGTATGTGAAATATGTTTGTCCCAATACTTTCCTTTACAGTGAGAACTGTTACATCGTGCATTAATAATGTTCCTTCCCTCCCTCCCTCCCTTCCTTCCTTCCTTCCTTCCTTCCTTCCTTCCTTCCTTCCTTCCTTCCTTCCTTCCTTCCTCCCTCCCTCCCTCTCTCCTCTCTCCTTCTTTTTCTTTCTCTTTCCTTCTTTCTTTCTTTCTTTCTTTCTTTCTTTCTTTCTTTCTTTCTTTCTTTCTTTCTTCCTTTCTCTCTCTCTCTCTTTCTTTCTCTCTCTCTCCCTCCCTCCCTCCCTCCCTCCTTCCCTTGTCCCTCCCTCCCTCCCTCCCTTCCTTCCTTCCTTCTTTCCTTCCTTCCTTCCTTCCTTCCTTCTTCCTTCTTCCTTCCTCCCTCCCTCCCTCCCCTTCCTTCCTTCCTTCCTTCCTTCCTTCCTTCCTTCCTTCCTTCCTTCCTTCTTCCTTCCTCCCTCCCTCCCTCTCTCCCCTTCCTTCCTTCCTTCCTTCCTTCCTTCCTTCCTTCCTCCCTCCCTCCCTCCCTTCTTCCTTCCTCCCTCCCTCCCTCCCTCCCTCCCCTTCCTTCCTTCCTTCCTTCCTTCCTTTCTTCCTTCCTTCTTCCTTCCTCCCTCCCTCCCTCCCCTTCCTTCCTTCCTTCCTTCCTTCCTTCCTTCCTTCCTTCCTTCCTTCTTCCTTCCTCCCTCCCTCCCTCCCCTTCCTCCCTCCCTCCCTCCCTCCCTCCCTCCCTCCTTCCTTCCTTCCTTCCTTCCTTCCTTCCTTCCTTCCTTCCTTCTTCCTTCCTCCCTCCCTCCCTCCCCTCCCTCCCCTCCCTTCCTTCCTTCCTTCCTTCCTTCCTTCCTTCCTTCCTTCCTTCCTTCCTCCCTCCCCCTTCCTTCCTTCCTTCCTTCCTTCCTTCCTTCCTTCCTTCCTTCCTTCCTTCTTCCTTCCTCCCTCCCTCCCTCCCCTTCCTTCCTTCCTTCCTTCCTTCCTTCCTTCCTCCCTCTCTCCCTCCCTCCTTCCTTTCTTCCTTCCTTCGTTCCTTCCTTCCTTCCTTCCTTCCTTCTTCCTTCCTCCCTCCCTCCCTCCCTCCCTCCCCTCCCCTCCCCTCCCTTCCTTCCTTCCTTCCTTCCTTCCTTCCTTCCTCCCTCCCTCCCTCCCCTTTCCTTCCTTCCTTCCTTCCTTCCTTCCTTCCTTCCTTCCTTCCTTCCTTCCTTCCTTCCTTCTTCCTTCCTCCCTCCCTCCCTCCCCTTCCTTCCTTCCTTCCTTCCTTCCTTCCTTCCTTCCTTCCTTCCTCCCTCCCTCCCTCCCTCCCTCCCTCCCTCCCTCCCTTCTTCCTTCCTTCCTTCCTTCCTTCCTTCCTTCCTTCCTTCCTTCCTTCCTTCCTCCCTCCCTCCCCCTTCCTCCCCCTTCCTTCCTTCCTTCCTTCCTTCCTTCCTTCCTTCCTTCCTTCCTTCCTTCCTTCTTCTTTCCTCCCTCCCTCCCTCCCCTTCCTTCCTCCCTCCCTCCCTCCCTCCCTCCCTCCCTCCTCCCTCCCTCCCTCCCTCCCTCTCTCCCTCCCCTCCCTTCCTTCCTTCCTTCCTTCCTTCCTTCCTTCCTTCCTTCCTTCCTTCCTTCCTTCCTTCCTCCCTCCCTCCCTCCCTCCCTCCCTCCTTCCTTCCTTCCTTCCTTCCTTCCTTCCTTCCTTCCTTCCTTCCTTCTTTTGTTTTGCCTTTGTGCTCAGAACTTACTTCTGGCTCTGTGCTCAAAGATAAGTAATAGTAAATTTCAGGGAACTGAATATAGATCCAGAGACTACCCTGAAGCCTGCTGAATGCAAGACAAGTACTTTAAGCCTGGTATTATTTCTCCCATCCCTGTCCCACACTGACCTTCTTTGGATCAATATTGCATGATAAAACTTTTCTTTCCTTGTAATTTAGCTCTCCTTACTTCATTAAATTTAAAATGAGTCTCTTATGAAAGTAGTTACATAATGTTTGTTAATTTATTCTGCCAACGTGTTTTTAATTGCTATATTTACACAGTGTTTGTTTCTGGAAATTATTGTTATGTTGGGAGTGAGAAAACAATCATTTATATTATTTTGTTCACAGTGTTTTATCTTCCTCATTCTTCTTTTTGCTTTACTTTGAAGTTCTTAAATATAATTTAAGAAATGAATTTTAATACACTCATAGTGATTTTTAGTACAATTCCTTATATGGTATTTTAGTGGTTGTTCTATTCTAGGTATATTTATAATGTTGTCCTCTAAAAGGTTTTTTAGTGTCAAACATAGAAATCTTAACTTTGTGCCTCTTTATAGTATAATTATTTTAAATATTTTATCCTCCCTCCCTCCCTCCCTCCCTCCTTTCCTTCCTTCCCTCCCTCCCCCCCTCCCTCCCTCCCTCCCTCCCTCCTTTCCTTCCTTCCCTCCCTCCCTCCCTCCCTCCTTTCCTTCCTTCCCTCCCTCCCTCTCTCTCTTCCTCTCTCCTTCCTTCCTTCCTTCCTTCCTTCCTTCCTTCCTTCCTTCCTCTTTTTCTTTTACTCCTTTCTACCCTTATTTTTATTCCTTCCAGAAAGTAACTTGTTAACATTTATAACACTTCATTCATAACTGGCCAAACATTAAAACAACTCATATGTCTAGGAACAGATGAGTGGACAAAGAAAATGCTATATATGCATATGAATGGAATCATTTCAATATTTTAAACTACACATGAAAAGAAAGTCTTCTATTATTTGGCATTTCAAAAAAGGAAAACTCTAGCAACAAAAACAAATCAATGTTAGCCAAGGTCAAGTACAGATGGAGAACACTGTCTGCCAAGGGATGCCAAGAAACTTTTTGAATTTTGGATATGCTTTAAAAGTTGATTATGATTTTTACATGAATGAATATGCTTAAAATTTTCATCTTATTGTAAAGTTAATTGATTATTTGTTTTAGATAAAGCAATCCCAGTAAAAGCATTTCAAAATAGAAAATCACATGTATCTCAAACCTACAATTATTTAAATTTACAGTTTTTAAAAGGTTTCACTGTAACACTGTCCTCCGTTGTTCATCGATTTGTTCAAGTGGGCCCAGTAATGTCTCAATTTTGAGACTTGTTGTTACTGTGTTTGGCATATCTAATACGTCACAGGTAGTTTGCCAGGCTTTGCCATGAGGGCAAGATACTCTAGGTAGCTTGCTGAGCTCTCAAGAGGGGCAGAGGAATTGAACTTGGGTTGGCCATGTTGGCCATTTGCAAGGCAAACACCCTACCACTGTGGTATCGCTCCAGCCCTTTCAAAGGCAATCTTTGTATATTTTATTACGCACACTATATTAAATATTATAATATACTTTGTATATTACAAAGAATTTGTGTCATATAATTTTGTTTGCTCAAAAAATACAAAAAATACCTGAACATGAGTATGACTGGATTTGAAATCTGTTTCATTTTTGACAATGTGACTTTGAGAATTATATTTGCGTTCTTTGAGTATCAGTTTCAAGCAGAGAAGCAGGTAAATAGGGAAGGGCCCCCCATGGAAATGCATTTCTGAAAGTAATAAAACATAGCCTTAAGGCTGCTGAAACCCATTTTATGCACACAGGGACTAAAGCTTAATAAGACTTTTACCTGGTGCCAGCAGAGACCCAGAGAAGACTGGACTGCCCTCCAAGAGAAGCTCCATCAGAACAAGAGGCAGAAAAGGAATTTCAAAGAAGACTATCAAGTTCTCTCAACTTTCTCCATTTACAACATTTTAGTAATGGATTCCTACCTAGGTTTAAAGGTCCGTGTGAGGCAGCTTAGAACAAACCTTATAAAAGCCAACCTGAACAAAGGAAGCACATGTGCATATGCTGCCCCAAACCATGTGCTTCCTATGCCAATGGGTTGCTGTTGAGTGTTATCTTGCATGGAACGTGTGAGTCACCCACATCTTTCCTCTTGAGATGTGTACTTTCATACTTTCCTATCTAATGCTGGAGTGTGTACTGGGGCTCCACCTTTACATTAAGTGTATAGAGATCATGAAACTTCAGATATTTGCTACTTTTCACCTTCACTAGATATCAAATCTACTAGGAGTTAAAGTAAGGGTTAAATATCAGACCTAATGCAGCTAGATAGCGACTTATTAGGAGCTATTTGGGTTAGAATCAAAAGCTTGGATTAGGGTTAGGGAGGTAGGGGGTTTAGGTAGAATGTAATGTGGTTTTTGAATGTAAAATGGAGAATGAAGCATTTTGGGATCATGTTGGGGCTGCCCGGTAGGATTCTGCCTATTCTAGCATCCAGTAGATTTGAAATACAAAAGTAGATTTGGGCAAGATTTGCTATTAATTTCTTGGAGGAATTGGTATTGTTCTGTAATTTCATAACAATTTTTAAGCATTTTTAAAAATTTGTTTATTGAATCACCATGAGAACAATTACAAAACTTTGAGGTTTAAGTCTCGGTCATACAATGATCAAACACCCAGCTCTTCATCAGTACATATTTTCCACCACCAAGAACCCAAATATACCCCTCATCCCACCCCTCCCCATGCCTGTGAGGCAGATGATTTCCACTTAACTCTCTCTCTACTTTGATTACATTCATTATTTTGACAAAAGATGTACCAATATTATTCAAAATTTTACCCTAAGAATCAGATTTGCTGAAAAGGCATCGTGAAATAATTTGTTTTTTATTGCTGGTTATGAAGACCACATGATTTTGGATTTCTGATATTTTATTATTTAAGTCTGGAGAGATTTCTGCCAAAACCCTCATAGTTCCGAGATTGGTTTGTGTGCCTCTGGGTCCATGGCCGAGCCGGAGAGCTGCTAGTGGAGGGCAACTTGTGGTCTCAGTGTGGCGGAAGGATGTGCTGCTTCTGCCCCTCATCCCATGAGTCCGCAGTGCCCCATCACCGTCGGCTCATACCTGGCTGTCCAATAAGCTGTGAGACGGCGGCCCCCATGCCACCAGGGGTGAAAAAAGGCGGAAGAGAAAGACATCCTTTCCATCGACACGGGGGGCATGGCACTGTAGCTTAATGGATAATCCATTCACATTTATGCCAAAAGCTGCTGGGTTCCAGATTAGGTCCATGTGCCTCTGGGGTCATGACCATGCTGGAGAGCCGCTTGTAGGGCGCAACTCGTCGTCTCCTATATTTTGTGAATCTTAGCAGTAGACTATAAATTTTACAACTTTTGGTAGGTTTTGCTATCCATTTTGTTATCCAAGTACATGAGAAGTTCTTCTTTATTTTTTTCTTTTTCTACTGTAAAATTTTCTAAAAATATGTTCTTGTGATTGACGATTTGGATTTATATTTTAATAAAGATCTAATTAAAAGCAGTAATATGAATTTATAACAATTTTCATTGACAGTAAAACATATCTTGGCTTTAATTTTGTTACTGCAGCTAAGAAATTGTGCAATGTTGTATGTTTGCTATATGTTTCTCCATGTGCCTTGGGGGTTACTAACAAAGCCCATTGAATAAGACCTTTAATTTTGGAATGTGGCTGAGTGATGTGTTGGACTATACTCAGTTTTGCATAGGGGGAACTACTGGCTTAGATATCACTCAAGGGTGTTGGCGTATAGCCCTCTGAATGAAGTTTGTAAAAATCTATTCCTCTTGTAAAAAAATGTTATGGAGACTATCTCGAATGCATTTTAGAAATGACCTGCCCCTCACAGTGTCATGGAAAATATCTTCAATGCATTTTAAAATTTTCCTTCCCCAAACATGAGTAGTTTTTTCTGACTTTTTATCGTGAGAACCATTTGTGTTTCTTGAATATCACTTGATCACTTGATCCCCCATTATTCATCGATTTACTCGAGTGGGTGCCAGAAACGTCTCCATTCAACCCTGTTGCATGCTAGCAGAGCCCAATGGCATCTGTTCGTTCTAGGAACATGCAGAGCTTCAAACTGATCATTCAAGGTCTTGACAAAGAAGTCTGACCATCTTGTAGGTGGGCGTCAACACAATCTTTTTTTTTTTTTAATTTTATTTATTTATTTATTTATTTATTGAATCACCATGGGAAAGGTTACAAAGCTTTCAGGTTTAGGTCTCAGTCAAGCGAATATCAAGCACATTTCCCTTTACCAAAACTTATATTTTACCATGAAGAACCCCAATAAAACCCCACCCCCCACCCCTCCCAGTCCCTGTGGGGCAGATGAATTCTAGTTAACACTCTATCTGCTTTGATTTGATTCATTGTTTCAATAAAAGATTCACGACTATTATTTAGAGTTTACCAACCCCCCCAAGTCAGACATGCTGACAAAGCATTGTGAAGTGATTTGCTGTCTACAGCTGGGTTCAAGAATTATATGTTGGTTTTGGATTTCTGCTATTTTACTTATTGACCCTGGAAGTATTTCTACTGAAAGTCAGATAGTTAAGAAATTGGTTTCTGTGCTCTGGAGTCGTGGCCGTGCTGGAGAGCGCTAGTGGGGGGCAACTGGTGGCCTCGGTAGGGCGTGAAGGGCGGACCGAAACACCCCCCTTCCTATAAGGTTTTAGTCGCCCCCAGTCCCCCGGCTCATACCTGCTGTCCACAAGGCTCCCATGCGGCCGCCATCTTTCTTTCCAGAGAGGAGAAGGCAACTGGGGCAACACCCTTTCCCCTCCGGACAGACCTGATGGCCTGGATTAACGCATAGTCCGTTCACTTTTCTGCTCCAAGCTGCCGGGTTCTGCATTAAGTCCTTGCGCTTCTGGGGCCGTGGCCGTGCTGGAGAGCCGCTTGCGGGGGGCAACTGGTAACCTCGGTAGGGCGTGAAGGACGGACCGGAACACCCCCCTTCCCATGAGGTTTTAGTCGCCCCCACACCCCCGGCTCATACCTGCTGTCCACAAGGCTCCCATGTGGCCGCCATCTTTCTTTCCAGAGGGAGGAGGGCGGAAGGGAGCAACACCCTTTCCCCTCCGGGCAGACATGATGGCCTGGATTAACGCATAGTCCTTTCACTTTTCTGCTCCAAGCTGCTGGGTTCTGCATTAAGTCCTTGTGCTTCTGGGACTGTGGCCGTGCTGGAGAGCCGCTCGTGGGGGGCAACTGGTGACCTCGGTAGGGCGTGAAGGACGGACTGGAACGCCCCCCTTCCCATGAGGTTTTAGTCGCCCCCACACCCCCGGCTCATACCTGCTGTCCACAAGGCTCCCATGTGGCCGCCATCTTTCTTTCCAGAGAGGAGAAGGCCACTGGGGCAACACCCTTTCCCCTCCGGACAGACCTGATGGCCTGGATTAACGCATAGTCCATTCACTTTTCTGCTCCAAGCTGTCGGGTTCTGCATTAAGTCCTGGAACCCCGGTGACCAGAAGCCTCTACAACCACAGCTCGAGTATGCGGGAACTTGGACTTTTCCTCAAAACCGCGCGGCCGCGCGACATCTCTCTATATACAAAGTGATCCATGGGAAGTAAACCACCCAACGTTTCTCTTTGAAAATCATAGTTAAGCTTGGAGCACGGCCACAGCCCCAGAAACACAAGGACTTAATGCATAACCCAGCAGCTTGGAGCAGAAAAGTGAATGGGCTATGCATTAATCCAGGCCATCATGACTGTCCGGAGGGGAAAGGGTGTTGCCCCATTCGCCCTCTCCTCTCTGGAAAGAAAGATGACGGCCACATGGGAGCCTTGTGGACAGCAGGTATGAGCCGGGGGTGAGGGGGCGACTAAAACCTCATGGGAAAGGGGGCGTTCCGGTCCGTCCTTCACGCCCTACCGAGGTCACCAGTTGCCCCCCGCGAGCGGCTCTCCAGCACGGCCACGGCCCCAGAAGCACAAGGACTTAATGCAGAACCCAGCAGCTTGGAGCAGAAAAGTGAAAGGACTATGCGTTAATCCAGGCCATCATGTCTGCCCGGAGGGGAAAGGGTGTTGGTCCCTTCCACCCTCCTCCCTCTGGAAAGAAAGATGGCGGCCACATGGGAGCCTTGTGGACAGCAGGTATGAGCCGGGGGTGTGGGGGCGACTAAAACCTCATGGGAAGGGGGGTGTTCCGGTCCGTCCTTCACGCCCTACCGAGGTCACCAGTTGCCCCCCACGAGCGGCTCTCCAGCACGGCCACGGCCCCAGAAGCACAAGGACTTAATGCAGAACCCGGCAGCTTGGAGCAGAAAAGTGAACGGACCATGCGTTAATCCAGGCCATCAAGTCTGCCGGAGGAGAAAGGGTGTTGGCCCCATTCGCCCTCTCTTCTCTGGAAAGAAGGATGACGGCTGCACGGAAGCCTTGTGGACAGCAGGTATGAGCCGGGGGAGCGGGGGTGACTAAAACCTCATGGGAAGGGGGGCGTTCCGGTCCGTCCTTCACGCCCTACTGAGGTCGCCAGTTGCCCCCCACGAGCGGCTCTCCAACACGATCTTTTGATGTCTCGTGGAATCCAGTCAGTAATGGCTCTAGTCCAGGAGTTGTCTGTAAACCTCATCATATGTCCAGCCGATCTGATTTTTGATGCTTTGGCAAATGAGACAGCGTCCCTGATTCTTGAGCGTTGACGAAGATCAGAACTGCGGATTCTATCTCTTATTTGAGTGAAACGTGATATTCCAAGCATAACTCTTTCGATTCCTCTTTGAGAGACCTGAATAACATTCTCATCCTGTTTTAGTAAGGCCCAGGTCTCTGAGGCATATGTTAATGCAGGAAGAACAGTGGAATCGAAGAGATGTTCTCATAGCTGGAGGTTCTTTGCCTCTTAGTTATTTTTTCAATGCTCTTGAAGACATTCAAAGCCGCTCTCTTCATCCTGCGTAACTCAGGTGCCAGGTCATTCATCATGTTGATATCTCGACCTAGGTATATATAACTGTTGGATTCAGAGATGGTGGTTCCGTTGAGAGTGAATGGGGCGTCAGGAACGAGGCTGTTTCTCATAAACGTTGTCTTCATAAGATTCAGCTCGAGTCCGAACTTTTCACACTCATGGTCAAAGTTGGTCAGCATTTGTGCCGCTTGGTTGATGTTTGGTGTTATTAGAACGATGTCATCAGCAAAGTGGAGGTTGTGTAGTTGCCAACCATCTATCTGAACTGCCATTTCTTCCCATTCCAGTCATTGCATGATGTTCTCAAGGGTAGCACTGAAGAGTTTTGGTGAAATGGTATCACTCTGCCGAACCCCTCTCTTGATATGGATGATTACTTCTTTGTAGAATGGTGAGATCCTGGTAGTGAATCTGTAATAGAGCTCATGGAGGATCCTGATGTATTGAGTTTGTATGCCCTGATTGGCTAGGGCTTCTATGACCGCTTCCGTCTCAACAGAATCAAAGGCCTTCTTTAAATCAATGAACGTTAGACAGAGCGGCATCATGAACTCCCAAGAAACCACAATGAGCTTAGTAATCGTGTGGATATGGTTGATGGTACTGAATCCTTTTCGGAACCTGGCTTGTTCACATGGTTGTCCTTCTTCTAGTGTTCTGCTAATCCTATTCAGGATGACTCGAGTGAACAGTTTGTAGATGACAGACAATAGGCAGATTGGGTGATACTTGCCAATGTCGTGGATGTCTTCCTTCTTGTATAGTAGTACAGTCTTGCTGGTTTTCCATTGGGATGAAACCTTGCATTCAGACAGGTAGTGTGTGAAAAACCGAGCCAGTGTATTGATGAGTACTCTTTACCAACGAGATGGCATGTTGAATTTCGGAAGGGAGAACGTTGGGAACTATATATCCATCATGCAGAATGTGGTATGAGGGCAAGTGGAAGTGGCTATTAAAGAGATCTGAGTAGAAGTCATGAATAATCTTCTCCATTGCCCTTCTGGAAGATGTGATAGATCCATCATGATGTCGGAGGGCAGTCATCTTGGTCTTGTATTTGTTGAAGGACAGGAGGGCATTACAAATGCTTTTCCTGGCTTCTGCCGCATCTACCAGCACAGCTGCTGCTCTCTGTTCTTTGAGGTCATCCTTGATCGCTTCTCTGCATTGTTTTGCCAGCTCGGACGTTCGCTTGCAGTTGCCTGAGGCATGTGCCAAACCATGTTGGTGAATAAGTTCAAGAGTGTTTGAAAAAAGGCAGTTTCTTGAATATAAAACCCCAGAAATAGAGAACCCACCCATTTGTCATTCTTTCCTTAGTACACACTGGGACTGGATCAATTATCTTGCAAAAGTCTGAACTCTAGGAAAATTAACTTGAAAATCTTCCTACAAGTGTATGTTTCTAGAGGGTTTTCCTCCAAGAAAGATGATCTAGACTGTGATTTTGGATTTGGGTGAAACCTGTGAGCTATTGGGGGTACTAGTTTCCTTTTGGGCTGGAACGATGGCACAGAGTTTGCCTTGCACACAGCCAACTTGGCCAACCCGAGTTCGATTCCTCTGCCCTTCTCAGAGAGCCCGGCAAGCTACTGAGAGTGTCTTGCCTGCATGGCAAAGCCTGGCAAGCTACCCGTGACATATTCGATATGCCAAACACAGTAACAATTGTCACAATGGAGACGTTACTGGGCCCGCTCGAGCAAATCGATGAACAACGGGAGGACAGTGACAGTGACAGTGATAGTTTCCTTGTATGTCATAATAAATTTTGTTATGTCTTCTTTATTGGTTCAAAAAATAATCACTTCTGTGTAAAGAAAAGGATGAACTAAATATTTTTAGGAGATAGGGCTCAGTTAGGGTTCATACAGAGGAAATGCAATGAAGAGAACTTTCTGATGCTACCCTACTTCCCACCCCCACAGCGCATGTGCATGCGTGTGCGTGCACACACACACACACACACACACACACAGAGCATGGATCTAATTCAAATCCAATCTGCACCTTCAGGTATATTTTCAATAAAGAAAAATTTACATTATATAATCATTTAATGAAACAAGAATTTTTAAAAGTATATGATGATTTTTTAAAGATCCAGGCCACTTGAGGAATGTGTGCTTCAATTATGGGTGTAGTTATCTCTCCATCACTTGTAGCTTAGGTGTAAAGAAATGCAAACTAAGAGGCACAATCCATCAGAAAATGCTTTTGTTTTGATGAGCATTTCATCTCTCTGTCTATTTTTGTAATTTTTTCATAGTTTCAATATGCATTTTCACAAATGCGATCTGCTCATAAGCAAAGAAATAATTGTAACTGTGGTTTTGTAACAGATTAACATTACATTTTTACATGCTTTTCAAACAGTTTGAAACCCATTTTTGATTGTTATGTAATTTTCATATAAAGTTGATAAAAAGGCTAAAATAACAGCATTAAAAGAGTGTTAGTATCTCACCTTTAACTAAGTATTATGTCCAAATGAATATTGATTTGTGTATGCTTTATATTCTATGTACTGGTTCTGTAAATCTCAGGAAAGGTTTCTAAGGAAGGTGTCTGCCTATGTGCTTTTACGCAGAATAGATTTTTCAGGAAAGGGCAAGATAAGGGACATATAAAATTTTCTTTATATTTTTGATAGTCCATTCTGGTAATCTCAGATTCTTACCTGTTCTAAGTAGTGCTCTTAAATTCTTTGGGTTGCCTTCTTTATAACTATATCACATATAAAAACCAGTTTGTGTGTACATATATACTATGCATATGTTTGATGTTGTCCTACCTTAGTTATAGAGTGTATTAAATAAGCATTTTTGTCCTACTTGGTAATTACATGTTTCATAACAGTCCTACTTTTATGATATAACAAACTACTTATAACATTAAAAATGCTTGGTACGTTTTAAGTACCGCATACTTTAGGAGATCAATGGTAACTCTTCTCTGTAGGCCAGAAATTACAGTAGAAACTACCGCCAATGAATTGAGGAGCCTAAATGCAATTGGGCTCCAGGTTGGCATTAGGTCTATGGCAGCCTATAATGCATAGGCCTAATTCAATTGCCAAAGCAAAGGGGTATATGTTCATAATAAAGAACCCAGTCAAAGAGCAGAATATTCTTGAATTAAGAAAAATAACATTTGCTACTTAATCATGATGTTACTCAAAGTAAGTATAAATAAGCGTAGTGTTTACCATATTCTTGTTTATTATATGTAAGTGACAGTTCCAAATTTGCGGTAAAAAAATTACCTTCTTTGATTCAAAAGAAGCTGCAACTCTTCTTTAGACAATTGCCTAGACTGCAGCCAGGCTTTGGACCCATATCTTAAAGGTGTGTTATATGAAACATTTCATATAATACTTCCTATAAAGTCAATAATATTGTTAAACTATTTTACAAAACAAACTACTGCTCAGGTTAATTTGGCAACTTTCGCTAGGAACAATCATAGGTCAATTGAATAGGATTTGGACTAAGATCTATCTATAGGACTTTAAAATGTTATGATTTTGCTATTTGAAAATGTGACTTATTTCTTCTAGCCATTGCATCTAAATAATTCTTCTAAATATAAAAAAGTATTTTTATGTATTTCATTCAGGAAATAAAATGTTCCAAAAATATTATTAATATTAGTGCTAGATGGTGGACCTAAAGTCCAGATTTTTCTTACAATATATCTTGATTACTCTCTGATATAAATAAGTCTCACTTCAGTGATAATTTAGGAAAATATTTAAAAATTAATTGAAATAAATATTAATCTATTTTTAATGGAATGGAGATGATATAAAATGTAATCACTGCATTTTGTTGAAACTGGATTATAAAGTAGGGCATCATATAATCCCATTAATAGGAGAGTTCTTGAATTCACTTGTTCAGCCCAACTTTAGAGTAAAAGAAAATATTTCTGAATCAATCTTAGCAATTGAATCACTGAAAGAAAGCATAAAAGGAGTCAATAAAGCATTACTGCCTTCTTTTTGTACATCTGTCTTTAAAGGGGGCATGTTCTTTAAAGGTAAGATTAGGTTTTTCTTTCTATTCTTTCCCCATTGCTCTCTGAATTCTGCTTGTTAATATTTGAGGTGCTGTAGGAAGAACTTGGAAGGTTTGAGGAGAAAACTAAACTCAATATTCTTAGTCTTCTATGTAAAACAATGAGAGCACCCATGCTAGTTATTTAGGATTTTATAATACTAGAAAATCTCCAAGAATTAAGATTGATCACTTTTTTTTCAGGTAGTCAGTTCAGGACATGATGTTTAGGGAAATTATTGTGATAAGATAATTTATTGCTATTTTTTCATATGGAGTCTCAGTTTTTAGGAGATGCAAATTAAACTCTCCCACAGAGTTTAAAGATCAAAGGTGAAAGAAGATAGCACCCTATAATTTTCCCTTGTTATTTAGGACATGAATAAGGCAATTTCATAAAAACATTAAATTTTTATAGAGATATCTGTTATCCCTCAATTTATGCAGACGATGATGAAGTGGATAATATATATATACATATATATTTACTAAAATTAGTGTTCTTGCAAGCTTTATCTAGCTTCTTAAAGTATTGTCTGATAGTTCTATAATGTTCCTTTTCTTTTTTTCCCTGGATTATAGTTATAGAGATTTAAAAATGTTTTCTTGACACTGTTGAACACATTTCCCTTATACAACAGAGTTTGAGGAATGAGGCAAGCCTGAGTGGTTAGTATAATATGATAATTGTTGCTATATTAGACCAAAGGAATATATTTTAGAGTATTTGATAATTACTAATAAAATGGATATAAATAATTTGCTCGAGCTGGCCCAGTAACGTCTCCATCGTGAGACTTGTAGTTACTGTGTTTGGCATATCGAATGCGTCACAGGTAGTTTGCCAGACTTTATCGTGTGGACAAGATACTCTCAGTAGCTTGCCAGGCTCTCAGAGAGGGGCGGAGGAATCGAACTTGGGTCGGCCATGTTAGCTGCGTGCAAGGCAAATGTCCTAACCCACTGTGCTATCGCTCCAGCCCAGATATAAATAATAGGTGCATATAATTGGAGAATTTCAATGATTACTTTTTAACACATTTATTTATTGAGAATTATCAAATGTTTTCTTTAATTTTTAGGAAACACAATCTGTACCTATTTTAAATTGCCTTAAATTATAGTATCTTATTCCACCCTATCTCACATATTTCAGGAAACTGAAATGGAGCAAAAAGATGTAAACTACATAAGGCACTTTCTAGGAAAAGGAGAACTCAGAATTATCAGTTTAAATAGGAAGTTATCAAATGAAATCTTAGTGGAATATTCAAATATAGATTATATAACAGTGAGGCTACTCTGATTAAAATGGTATAGAAAATATGTGAAATTTTTCACTTTTTGGCAATATGACTTTTAGTTTTCCAAGTATATGTACTCTGTTACTTTACCAAGACTTGTAAAATTGCATATCAATTCTGGATATTTTTTTATGAGGGTTGTTTCATTTATTTAACAAACCTTGTTTGAACATCTAATTTTTGTTAAGAACTATTTTCAGTATAAGTGCTGAAATGCACCCTAAATGGTACATCAATGACCTGAACAAATATTCTCTTTTTTTGTAGAAATTATATGCTAGAGGGACAAAGTATTTAATAGGTATAATGAATATCAATTTATTGTATATTCTAAATGGTCTGGGGTGATTGCACAACGTGTAGGGCATTTGCCTTGCACGTGGCTGACCCGGGGTGATCCTGGTTCAGTTCCTCCGCCCCTCTCGGAGAGCCCGGCAAGCTACCAAGAGTAGCTCGCCCGCACAGGAAAGCCTGGCAAGCTCCCCGTGACGTATTCGATATGCCAAAACACAGTAACAACAAGTCTCACAATGGAAACAATACTGGTGCCCTCTCAAGAAAATCAGTGAACAATGGGAGGACCATGCTACAGTGCTAAATGTTGTTAAGGGATTGCGAAAAAAGAACAGATAGAGCAGTATGAAGAAAGTCTAACAATGAATGTTATCATCAAAGGAAAGTTACTGCTTTCTGGTGACATTTGAACAAATTTTTGAAGAAAGTATGAATGAGATGGGAGTATGCTGGATAAAGTCGGGGTAAAGTCCTTTGATCAAAGGGTAACTGACATACTTCAGGAATGACAAGTATCTGATGGGTCTGAAATATGATGAAGATCTAGAGTTAGAGACAACTGCAAATCTGAGGTCCATAGACAAAAACTGCAAGAATCTGTTTAGCATCTCTCTTCAGAATATGAGGTCACTAAACAAAATGGTTTGTTATTTTAGACCTCAGTCAAAATAAGAGACATAAATTTCAATTTTTTAGGGAAAGTTTAACTCTTTACCATAAGAGGTTATATGTTACAAATGAATTCTATCAAAATATTATTTTTCTATTATTTTAACAGAAACAAAATGATCAACTTGTATTTTCTCTTAGAAGAAAATATGTTTGGGAGATTATTTTTTATTTGTGACACTAAGTAAAAAACTCATAAATATACTCACTTAATATCAGGAACAGGACTTCAATTAAGATGCAGTGCATGCAGGAGGTCATCACCTAGAAAAACTAGCATATATGAGATTTTTAATACCAATATTCATCAGAATATGGAAGGAGAAAATATAAATTAGCACCACCACAGTACTTAACAAGCAACATTCCTAAGTGAGTAGTAGTGTTTTACTCATATACAGGAAAAAGGCTTGAAAAATATTTGTGAAGCTGCTATCATAATGGTTTATATTTATAGACAAGTAAAGAGAACTTAGTTCATTCTAATCAAATCAAGTTACCTATAATCTGAACTATTCTAATCAAGTCTTATTTCAGTTAAAAAAAAACAGCAGAGGGAAATTATCTGTTTTTTCCTAATAAAGCCTTAGTGTTTTCTAAAATTAGGTGCACATCTATTAAGTCCATATCCATGACAGTGATTGCTTGGAGGTCTACAGAAAAGCATGGAGTTGCCTGAACATCTTCCCTAGTTACCATTCATTGCATGGTATATAACTTATATGAAAACAATGACACTTCTTAAAATATACCTCTTCTGTTCTTTGGCTTCCAACTGCACTAGCTAGTTTAAGCTGAAAAATCAGTAGGTGGCTAAAAGTACTATTCATATAAGAAACATGAGAACAACAGTAGTCTTAATAAAGTGCATGAAAAGCAATTTCTTGGTTTGTTCATAAAATATATCTTTTAATTTTTTCCTCAAATGAATTTGTGATATCCATTGGATTAGTTCTATCTTCATCTCTAAGAAATATGAATTTAAACCAATTTGATGTCCAAGATTCAATCCAGAGCTAATACAGTGAGAAACTAAAGATAGATTGTCATCATCCAGCTACCCAGAGATTCCTTACATAGAGTATCCCCTTCTTAATGTTTGCTAATCTAAACATGTTGCTAATGCTCTCTATGTTGGTCACAAGTCTCTCTTATAGATTTATCTTAGTTTATATGATCACACTGTCACTATGCTCCCGTTGTTCATCGATTTTGCTCGAGTGGGCCCAGTAACGTCTCCATTTTCAGACTTCTTGTTACTGTGCTTGGCATATTGAATACATCACGGGTAGCTTGCCAGGCTTTGCCGTGAGGGACGATATACTCTCGGTAGCTTGCCGGGCTCTCCGAGAGAGGCGGAGGAATCGAACCTGGCTTGGCCAGGCTGGCTGTGTGCAAGGCAAACACCCTACCACTGTGCTATCACTCCAGCCCTGTCTATATGATCACATAAAATATTTTTTCATGCTTCCTGCTTTTTGATACATCCAAAAACGGCTGGAGTACCTATTTCAGGTTCATGAGCCCAGATACCACACACATACTCGCATCTCTATAATGTCAACACAATTATATAATGTTGACATTATATAGCCTTGGGCTGGAGCAATAGCACAGCGGGTAGGGCGTCTGCCTTGCACGCAGCCAACATGGCCGACTCGAGTTCGATTCCTCTGCCCCTCTCGGAGAGCCCGGCAAGCTACCAAGAGTATTCGATATGCCAGACACAGTAACAACAAAGTCTCCAATGGAGACGTTACTGGGCCCGCTCGAGCAAATCGACGATCAACGGGAGGGCCTTTACCTTTACCTTTTATATAGCCTTACTCAGGGGACCATATGGGGTGCTGAAGATCAAATCTGAATTGGCCACATGCAGTCCAAATACCCAGAACACTTTAGTACTGTTTTTTTTAACTAGCTCAGGAAAACTGATTTTATTTAGGGTAAGAAAAAATCAATTACTACTAATAAATTATAAATTGATATTTGACCTTAAAAGCCACTTTTTCTTTATTATAAAATCCTTTGGGTTTTAACTGGAAAAAACTGACATTCAGAAAATATAGCAGTTGTATTTTCCAGACTGTTTTTGGAATTCTGTGTAGCGTGTTATGGTAGGACCAGAGATCTTCAAGTGAAAATCATATGAATAACTTTTGAAACACTAAAAGAAATGGTTTGTCTTTTTCTTGGGCCACACTTGACTGTGATCAGTACTTACTTCTGGCTCTGTGCTCAGGGATGATTCCTTTTGAGGTTCAGGAGACCGATAGTTGCTGGTATTGAACCTAGGGTTAATAGCATGCAACACAAGTGCCCTAGCTACTGTTCTATATCTTCACCTCATCATCATTGTTATAGCATGATTTTCAAAAAAATAAAATAAAATCACGATACTAGTGCAAATAGAAAATGAACGTATACCAACAATTTTATTTCATATATTTATAAAGGAACGAAGAAGCAAGATGTTATAACAAGTCCAGACACTATCCCCAAATTATTTTATCAGTGATTTAGCAATAAAACTGTTGGAATAAGATTACTGTGTTAAAGATAAAATCAAATAATGCCCATAGAGTCATAACATTAACAATTCAGCAAACCATTCACCTGAGTATGAGACCCTTAATTAAAAATAGATTAGTTATACTTTAAGATTAGTAATGCTTGTGTGGCCTTCATTACCTACAGCATAGTAAAGATTTGACATCCAATTTTATGTTTGCCTTTAGGCATATTTTCTATCATGCTCTAGTTTTCCCTTTTGGATGAAATGTGATAATTATGCCTAGTGCTACAGCACACATCTCAAATGTTGAAAGACGAATCTTTAAAATGACAGATAACACGTTAAGAGGGTGATGAGTACCCAGGATCAACAAGCATTTATGCTTCTCCTGGAAGCCTCTCTGGAATTTTATGTGGGTAGGACAAATATCCTATATAAAGTGTTCTGTTTTCTTGACACCTTACTCTTCTTTCTAACTGAATTTTCTACCTAGAATGAATCACCCACATAAAGAAAACACTAAAATATGTTGCCTTCACAGTTGATTTTGAAACACCAATAAATATATACGATGTACTAGAAAAGTAGCAATACTTGGTTTTCCATACTAAAGTAAAACTGTGCTTAACATATTTTGAAATCATACCATTAATATTTATGAAGCTTGGGATATGTTTAAGCAAGAATAACAAATAATGGGGTCAAAAAGATAGTGCAGGGCTAAAAGAACTTTGCCTTGCATATGGCCTACCCTAGTTCAGATGCCACGCTGCACCTCCAGGAGTAATCCCTTAAAAAAGATTCAGGAATAAACTTTGAAGTACTATCAAGTGTGACCCCAAAACAAAAGCAAACAAAATAATGAAATTAAAAATCAAATAACACTGATTCTTTTCAGATTCAGTCATTTATACTATTACAGAACACCTATAAGATAAAAAGCCCATCCTTGATTATTTACTTTGAAAGCATATAAGAAACATAGTGCAGTTTTGTTAAGGGAATTTCTTATAGCCTATATATAGCCTGTAATCTACTTTGAGGGATACAACTATAATTTGGGGCCTCTCAAAGGCAGAATCACAAACAATGAGTGATTGTATTCCTATAAATTAAAGCAGAACAAAGAAGCAGCTTTAAAAGTCAAAAATTCTGACTACAGGCTTTTCTTAAGCCACCTCCATTACTTATTTTCTGACAATGACAGTCAAACCATCAATACAAATTGTAGTGCATGTATTATTTTCACTGTCAAGGTTATAGTTTCTTCAAGTGAGCATCCATTTTAACTTAGAGGTACACCCATCTGTAAATAAATGACAAACTGGCATTTATGAGCCATTGCAAGGTATTATTTTGTTTGGTTTCTTAATAGGATAGCTATTCAAGAAACTTTATTGTTCATTTTCTTTTTGTACATTTAATGGGCTATTTCTGTGTGTGAAAGAAATCCCAGCTCTGAGAGTGTTAAACTATAAAGGAAAGCTTTTGTGATTTCCAAATTATATCAGCAATAGTCATGTAATCACCAGGAAGGGCATACTATCTAATGTCTCCTTCTGTATGGTTATCAAAGAGAATAGAGAGGAGAAATTTTCAGACTTAAATCACAATACCAGATGTTTGAACAAAGAATCCCACTATAATGTCAAGGAGAATTTATCATTTGACTAATGATATTTCCAATTTTTCTCTTTTCTGCATAGAACTTTTAAAATTGTGCTCTTTTTCTGTGGTGCTGTTTAAGACAGAAGGAGATAGATAACATAGCCATTACGTTTTAGGTCATCAGTCTTATATGAGATTTCTGGAAAGAAATGCTTATAACCTAGGCAACAAGGACTTATTAACATGGCAATTGGATTTCTGTCGGTGAACATGCTCTGCATTTTCACTGTGCTTTATCAATATACCCAAGAAGCATACTATGTTAATATTATTAGTTTACACCTAAGATCTATCACTATTTTTTCCTTTGAGGCATTGAATCTTTAATTTTAATTGACTATAGGGCTGGAGTGATAGCATAGCAGTAGGGCATTTGCCTTGCGCGCAGGCAGTCCGGCCGAGCCGGGTTCGATTCATCCGCCCCTCTTGGAGAGCCTGGCAAGCTACTGAGAGTATTCAATATGCCAAACACACTAACAAGAAGTCTCACAATGGAGACGTTACTGAGCCCGCTCAAGCAAACCGATGAACAAGGGGAGGACAGTGTTGTTTTGACCATAGAATATGCCCAATTCTCTCTCTGCTCCCCTCTCCTCTGCTGCCCTGCTATACTCACACATGTAAAATTACCATCAATTTTAGCTTGCAGCTTGCCGAGGTTTTACATTTATAATATGTGGACAGATACAAAAGGCAACTTCTTCTAAGAAATATAATCATGAAAATATACTTTCTCTCTTTTCCTTTCCCTAAAGCTTATAATATGAATCTTATTATAGAAGGTGTAATACAAGCTTTGTGTTGAGAATGGCAGTTAACAAAGAGAAATGTAGGCCAGAACAATAGTATGGTGAGCACGGTTTTTGCATTCCAAGTGATTCACCTGGGCTTGATCCCCAGCACTCCATAAAATACCCCAAGCCCTGCCAGGAGTGATCCCTGAACTCAGAGTCAAGCGTAAATCCTGAGCACCATTGTGTACAATCCCCCAACAAACAAAACAAATGAAAAGCAAATATAAATACAGTGGGTTGTCAACATGATCAGATTTCTATAGAAATGCTTAGACTCTTAGACTCTAGTGTGAAAGTTGTTATTTATAAATTTTTACCTTTTTTAAAAAAATAAAATTATGTTTCTAGGTATCTCCTTTTAAGTTACTCCTGAATTTTCTACATAATACAAGCATCCCTTCAAATAAACTGTGCATTTCTAGTCCTTTAGCTGAGATCAGGCTCCTAAAAATCAAATCATTGATTTTCTTAGAAGAAAAAAGTATTCTTCATTTTTGATGTCTTCTTTTGGCAATGGATGTTACTGTTTCTATGAAAAAAGGAAAAATTTTAGGAAACTATGTGTTATATTTTATATAAGCATACAGCAAGGGGGAAAAATCATCAAATGTTTCTCTGCTAAACATTTTTTTCATGCTGTTTACTTGGAGAGTATTTCACATTATGTCTTTTTCCGTATCCTTCAAGAATATCACATCATAAGTAGATACTATTTGCTGCTTTTTAATTTTGTAATTCATTTTATTTTTTAAAGTCCCCATTTTTATCGAGATACTCTCTTTCAAAATACTGTTCACAATAGTTTCCCTGCACACATCATTCCAGTAACACTCTCACCACTCGCTTTCTTCTACCAATGCCCTGAAACCTCCTTGCAATCGTCCACCCTCCTCATCAAATTCAGTTATTCCTACAGCTTTTTTTATGTTAAAGGCAATCATAATTTTGACTGTGTTTATTTGTCATTTCAAGCTCTCATTTTTTGAGATATTGTCTCAGTCATTTCCCTTTACTTCTAGATGTCCAAACCCCTCTTTCTTTTTCATAAATAATTGAAGATACTGAATACAATCGATGACTTTGGAGTCCCCAGGTTACTTATGTGAAGTGCAGAGGAGAGAGATGGTAGCCTCAAGAAAAGATCTGCTGCTTTCTCCGAATCCACCTCTGCTCCTGTCTCCCCCTCCACCCTCTCCATACGCTCGCCCAGAAATTGCTTGGAAATCTAGAACTGTGAGCCAGCTGTGAGACTTGTTTTTTGCTCTATAGCCCTTTAATTACTCTCTAACACTTAAAACTGAGGGAGTGTCTTCAAAGTGATTCTTACCTGGCCTGGGTCCACTCCTGTTCACATTTGCCCAGCCAGGTTGGTGATTCAGTGTTAGGGTCCGAAGATATACTGGTCTTCAGGCCCTGAGGATACCGGGATCATCAGGGTCACCCCAACCATTTTGGGACCCTCCAGGATGTTACCAGGTGGTATTCAGGGACCATTGGGTGCTAGTTTTAGAATCTAGGGCTTCCTCATGAAAAACATATGCTCTCGTTCTCTTGTCCTAAATAATAAATATTTAATATATTTGCCTTGCACACAGCCAACATGGCTAACATGAGTTCGATTCCTCTGCCCCTCTCTAAGAGCTCGACAAGCTACCTAGAGTATCCTGCTGTAGGGCAAAGCTTAGCAAGCTACCCATGATGTATTCGATACGCCAAACACAGTAACAACAAAGTCTCACAATGCAGACGTTACTGTGCCCACTTGAGAAAATCAATGAACAACGGGAGGACAGTGACAGTGATAGTGACGATGTTGGTAATATACCTACATAACAATAAGTATGAAATGCAAAATGTTAATTATTCTTTATTGTGAAAATGTGATTCAAAACACATAAAAATTATATAATATTAATAATACTCTTTAAAATGTTCTGTGATAAGATATATTGAATTATATTTACTTTGATCAGGATTCAAAATCAGTAAGGTTGGGCTATAGAGAGAGCATAATGGGTAAGAAATTTGCTTAGCCAAAAGGTATTCAATCCCTGGTATCATATATGGTGCCCTGAGTTATGCCAAAATAAAACCAGACTAAATATAATAACAAATATAATAACAAACCAAAATAATAATAACAATAACAACAATAATAATAATAAAACATCTATCAGTTAGTTTGGAATTGTTTGTAAAAATGGTATTTTATTCAAAATTTTAATTTGTAGACTGTCATAATGGTGAAATCAATTCAATAGGAAGTATAGCAATATGAGTAAAGTTGATAGAAGTAAGACATCTACCTATTTAGATACACTTGTCAAATATATTTTAAACATTTTAGCAATTGAAAAATAAGGTCTGATGGATCGTATTTATAATCTGATAATGCCAGTGAGAGAAGATTTTTCCTTAAAAAGGTTAAAATGCAAGAACAATGTCATTGTCCCAGGACAATGTTATTTTCCCATGGTTAACAGATCTTTAGAAGGGAAATTTTCCGTTTGTGTTTGAAGAGCTTAAGTGACTGTCTTATTTTAGATAAATACTTTTCCAAATAAGTTCTGCCCCACTAATTGCCTTTGAGACTGAACTTGCCCACTTGTCATTCAGTGTCTTCTGCAGAGTAACTTACTTTCGTGTTTTCTGACATCGATTTCAATTTTTAATTCTAATTTGAAATAAAGACAGCTTTTCCCTTGAGATTTTAATTAGTTCAAATTTCTTTCCTAGAATTTTCACTCTTTTAACCAGTTAGAGTCATCTACTTACTAGAATTTTCACTCTTTTTTACCAGTGAGACACACTTTTTCAAATAATTGACTTCTAAATTACTTCATCAATTTCATCTCTTAAGTTTTGAGATAATTTGTTTTATTAAAAATATTGAATTTTGATCCTATGCAGAATTCATTTTTCCAATAAAATTAAACTTATTTTAAGCTTCTTTTCTAATATATTTCTGAGAACCTTAGGCTATTTTCTCATGTATAAAATAATATGACTTGCCTGCTTGTGTGCATTTTAGACCTCAGACACTACAATAGATAGTATAGCAAGCAAGGAAATGACATGAAGGTCAGGGAGATTACCCAAAGGGAAAAGACCCTGAGTTTAAATCCCCAACACATCATGATCTCCACCCCAGCACCTCCAATGTAGTCACGTTTTCCTCTGGCACTATACGTCTAAATACTGACCTGTTAGGCCTTTACTCACAGGGGCAAACATAATGGATGTGGCTATACCTCCTCAGCACCAAAGCACAAGATATTTATAAATCTTAAGAATTAATACTTCACATAAGTGTTGGGGCTGGAGCGATAGCACAGCGTGTAGAGAGTTTGCCTTGCACATGACTGACCCAGGTTTGATTCCTCCATCCCTCTTGGAGACCCCGGCAAGTTACCGAGAGTATCCCACCTGCCCGCCTGGCAAGCCTGGCAAGCTCCCTATGGCGTATTTGATATGCCCAAAATAGTAATAACAAGTCTCAATGCAGAGATGTTACTGTTGCCCAGTCGAGCAAATCAATGAACAGCGTGAGGACAGTGCTGCATTGCTATGGGTGTTGTCATTACAATTCACTTTGGTAACTACAAATGGAATGTTTATAACAGGTCCCTAGAACACTCATTTGCATAATTGAGACTGCATGTGTAACACAAAGAAATTGATATTTTACCTTCTCTCCAGGTTCTGTAGCTTTCTTATATTTGTTTGTTAATTCTAACAGATGGCCTTTTGGTAGACTTTGTTCTTTTCTGTGTAGGAAATTGAATTGCATTCAATCATGCATTCAATGTCCAATTTGGATGCTTTTTCTTTCTCTTTTCTTGTTCTGGCAAGGACTCCCAGTGCTATGTTTAAAAGGAATGGTAAGAGTAGATATACTAATATTTTTCATGAATCCAAGGGAAAAAGTTTTTCACTGTTAAATATTGTGTTAGTTGTGGACTTTTTTCTATATAGATATCATAATCTTAAATTATTTCCTCTAATTCCTAGTTTATTGAGAAATTTCTCATAAAATAGAACTGTCTTAGTTCATTTGGACTGCAGTAAAAAGTACCATAGTAAGCAAGGTGAACTATAAGTAACAGAAACTTTTATCTAACAGTTTTGGAGGTTGTGAAGTCAGAGACTTAATTGGTAGCAGATTCAGTGGTCATAACCATTTTTTGTTTTAGATGCCATCTTCTCATATTCACACACAGCAAAAGAGGTGAGGAGATTCTGGAGTTCCTTTTGTTATCATTTATCACACTGATAAGTAATTCCTTTGTAATCATCTTCCTAATTTCCCACCTTCAAATAGCAAGGATTAAGTTGTGTTTATGAAATGTTGAAGGACACACATATTCAACCTATGAATTTTTAAAATGCCCTTTCAGCACTTAGTGTGATGGTATTGTGATTTCTAGCCTTTATTTAATTAACATATGGGTGTATCATGCTGATTAGTTTTGAAGCACTGTAGCACTATCCTCCTATTGTTCATCAATTTGCTTGAGTGGGCCCAGTAACATCTCCATGGTGAGACTTGTTACAGTTTTTTGGCATATCGAATACGTCATGGGTAGCTTGCCAGGTTTTGCTGTGTGGGTGAGATAGTCTTGGTAACTTGCCGGGCTCACCAAGAGGGACAGAGGAATCAAACCTGGGTCGGGCGGGTCGGTCACATGCAAGGCAAAGGCCCTACCCACTGTGCTATTGATAAGTTTTGTATATTCATTTATTCTTGCATCCAGAAGATATATTGCATTTGTTCATAGTATATAATTCTTTAAAGAGGTCATTCAGTTTGGTATGATTGTGTTTTCTTAAGGATTATTGTATCAGTGTCTCTTGGCCCCGCACCTGGCTGTCCTCATCAGGGCCCTTTGGAGGGAGCGTGTTGAGTTTCCCTCCTCTCCTTGAGCAGAGCCCCGGAAGCTGAGACCTCTGTAACTAGCCACAGCCACTCTCCAAATGCTTGGATGAGCCTCGTGCATGAAGGAACTGGCAGAGGAACACAGGCATGTGGGACTCGGGGCTGAGAACTCCAAGCCTGCTTTGATTGGGACTGGGCCTCCACCCAGATCCCCCATCTTCCAGTAGCGAGGTATTACACCCACCAACTGCTCCCAGCGCCATGCAATCCCATCAATGGCCAAGACCCAGAGTTTATAAACCAAGCTCCTGGAAGCATGCGGCCACATATGCAGCCACACAACCTTTTATTGTTTAGTTTTCACTGTCACTGAACCCGGCAGGCTACTGAAAGTATCCTGCCTGCATGGTAGAGTCTGGCAAGCTCCCCGTGGCATGTTTGATATGTCAAAACCCAGTAACAATGGTGGATCTTATTCCCCTGAACCTGAATGAGCCTCCAATGTGGCACTTGCTAAAATCCCAGGGCCAGGATGAATGTTACTGGTGCCTGCTAGAGGAAATTGATCAACAATAGGATGGAAGTGATACAGTGATATTGTATCTATATTGATCATGGATATTACATTATAGATCTTCTTTAAACTGGCTTTCATAGCCAAAATTAATATGGATATATGTATATATTCAGTATTATATACACAATCTGATATAGTGTAATAAATTTTAGGAGTTGTTATACTGTATAAACTGGAAAATATTACTTAATCTATATGAACTATGTACATGTCAATATATATCAATATGTCAATATATATAAGTAAAATATGCTTATAAATGATGCTTTTATTAGATTTGATTACAGAAAAAATAAACAGTAGCCATAATAAAATGTATTTGATGATGGCTACACACAGCGTTGTTAGGGCCAAGGACCACCCTGATTATACTTAGTCCTCATTTGGACCTGGCAGTCAGACACTTGTGTCTGAGTACTCAGAGAGCTATATTGTACTGCATAGTACAATAGATAGAACTGTGGCAGTCACATAAATTACATATGTGCAAGTATCTATTCATTCCTGGTTTCCTTCTCCCAATGAACCAAAATAGAACACAATTTATATTGATTTTATTTTCTCCACAAAATTTAATTTCATTACTGATCTTATATATTGAAATTTTACTAGTGACCATTCTTCAAATGTGCTCAAATGAAACAACCAAAAGTCCTTCATAAACCAAAGTCCCAGACAAGACTTCAGTTACATGAACAAAATATGAACTAGGTGCAATAAAGTGTGAATTCAACCAGAGCTTTAAAGATGACATGATAATTATGTTTCTCAAGTTATTTGAGAAGAATAATTAAAAAGTAGGCATCTATCCAAACACTTTTTTGAGACCTAACACTACCCTGATAAAAAAAGCATATGGGGACATTGCACAAAAATGAAAACTGCAAACTAATATCCTTGAGGAAACTAGATAAAAAGATTCTCAGCAAAAAACCTAGTGAACTGAATTCAACAATATACTAAAAGAATTATACATCACAATCATTGGGATTTGTTTGAGTTGCAAGTAGAGTTCAATATACACAATTCGATTAATGCAATTTAATTGAACATTAACAAAAGAAAAGATGAAAGTCATATAATCATATCAATAGAAGCAGAGAAGACTTGAAAAGATTCAGCATCTGCTTATAATAAAAACTCACAACACAATGGGGATAAAAGGAGCATACTCATCCTAGTAGTGTTTGGAGGATCCTTCCAGCTTAAGGGTCACTCCTGGTTATGCTCAGAAGTTCCAGCCGGTGATGGTGATTGAACCAGGTCTGCTGCTTGCAAAGCAAGTGTCTCAACCACTCTACTATCTCTCTGGCCCACCATTAATTGTTTTAAATTATCGAAGTTCATATGGAAATACAAATGACCACAAAGCCCAACACTTCTTGAAACAAGAGAAGAATGCTAACTTTTAAGTATGCCATAAAATTATAATAATTAAATCTGTGTTATCATAATCAAAAGAACAAAGAATAATACCCTCAAATATATGAGGTTATTATTTGTAAAAGAACTGAGACTCTAAAATAAAAAAAATGAAAAGTATCAATAAATTCTATTGGGAAAACCAGGCATATACATACAAAAATATTAAATCACTAGTTTATATCATGTGCAAAAGTTAATTTAAAATGTCATTAAAACTTGTATGTTTTTAGATCCCAAACCATAAAATACATTGAAAACAAAGGCAGAATACTCAAAGCTATAGACTTTTATGTTACATTTGAGGATAAAAGTCCTATAGTGAAGGAAATGAAAGCAAAAACATATACAAATGTGACTACATTGTACTAACAATTATTTATGCAGTTAAAAAACTGTTATTAAAACAAAATCTATCCTGCTGAATGGGAGAAGCTATTTGAATAAAATTCATCTAATAAAGGATTAATACCTAAGAGTATTATATGCAAAAGTAAAGAACAATGATATCAAGAAATAAAGAAAAACTGAACACCTGCCTTTAGCAAATATGACACACAGATGACTGGCAGACATATTTTAAAATATACTCAATATCATGTAGCAAGGAATATATTAATATCTTAAGCAAATCAAAATGACAATGAGGTATCACCTGATACCTCTGAGGGTGTTTTATACAAAAATAACATGCTGGGAGGAATATGGAATAATATGCACAATCATACACTGATGATGGGAATGTAAATTGGTTCAGCCTATACTGAAAACAATATAAAGTTTTCTAAAAAATTTCAAAACAGAACTACCATATGATCCATCAATTTCACTTCTTGAAATATATCCAAAGAACAAATAAGACTATTTCAAAAACATAAACGGATATCTATGTACACTGTAGCTCTGTCTACAATGACACAAGTGTAAATAACACAAGCACTCAGCAACTTTATCAATGCGTGAAGAAAATGTGATGTAAATAAAATGGAATATTATTCATATATAAGAAAATATGGAACTTTGTCTTTCACTACAACATGAATGGAACTGGATGAGGTTAGAACTGAAGGTTATTATAGAAAGTAGTGGGAAACCCCTCATAGTAATATCCTAAAAACTCCATTCTCTCTCCTTTTATGTCTCTGTCACATGCACATGTGCAAAGTTAAAAAATGTACAGGAATCACATAAAAAATCACCACTTTGTAACAGTATGTAGATAGTTAAAATGTAAATAAAATAATTTTATGTATATCTCATGGTTTTTAATGTTGTGAAACTACAACATCCGAATAACATATCCACTGTTGCTATCAGGAAGTATTGTTAAAATGTCCTTTCTTTTCATTGCTAAAGACATTGACCAGCTTGACATAGAACATTAGCATTTAATCACTTTAGAAATATTATTATAGTTGATATTAATTTATAATGTTATATATCTTTTCTAAAAATAGCATTGCTAAGTAACAATCTAAAATATAAAAATTAAAACATCTTCACCGTAAACAATTAGTTTCTACTAAACACTTTCTGTAGCTTCATCTGATCAATTTGTAATTGAAACTGGAAAACACATTATGATTCACTTAAATCCTAGATTGTCTGCAATCTGTGTTTTCAAATCAGTTTTATAAGAAAAACAATGGGGCTATATTTGAGACATATACAGGTGTGTTTATTTATTCATTATTCTGTGAGTCAACATTAGTATTCCACAGAGCTGTGGAGCAATATTGAACAGTGACCACGGAGATGATTCAGATATACTTCATTCTTTGAAGATTATGCCTTGTATACAGCCCATTTCCTAAGGGACAAGGTGATATTGGCAGACCAGCGAAAATGAAAATCATGTGGAAGTCATATGATGAGGTTCCTTGGGGAGAGACTGAAAGAAAATGCTGAACTTAATTATAATTTTCTTACCTATAACTGGTAAGGGGCAATGGGTTAGACTAATTATTTGATATTGATTCATGGATCATTATTAGCTTTTCAAGGATACAAAATTATGCTTTTGTATAAAAAAGCCGAGAAGCTAAATTAGCAGCAACAGAGTAATTAAGATAAAAATCAATACTTTAAAAACATATGTTGAAGATAGAATACTTATAACTATAAACTTTTAAGAGCATCAAACTGCTTTATTTTTATATACATTTCAAAAATGTAAAAGATAAATTGTTACTGCAATAGTGATGCAGGTAATGCAGAAATGGTGAGCAAGTCTCTGTTCTTTTGCAGTTCCCAGTTTCCAAGAATGAAAATACTGAGTAATAAAGATGCTCAGACTTAGAGTTGGACAGTAGAAAATTTATTGGAAAGTAGAAAAGAAAGGAAAAGGAGCTCCCTAGGTGGGAAGAAATTTAGTATAGGATTAAATTAATTAATGGCTCTTTTGTGGAGGTTTTATAGGAAAACTGTGTCATTGTGTAACATGGAGTTGGGGAAGTTAAAGATAGAAGGGTTTTCCTGCAGACTTTTTGCAATGAAAAACGGGACTCTTGGCAAGTGTTACAGAGGATGCAAAGATCTATCAGACCCTTGTCTGGCCATTTGCCTTCAGTATTTCCCATTATCTTAGCTTCTTGGCGAGCTTAAACTCTGAGGCAGAATTTTATGATTGACAATTGTTAACTCCCTGTTTACCAGAAAAAAAGCCCAAGAATTTGCAGGAAGTCAAGAATATAGGATTGGCCAACCAAAAAGAGACTTCTCACAGCAGCTGGTGAGGGTAAACTGAGGCCTCCTCTTTCAATAGTAAACTTAAATTTATACATAATTATAATATAATTAAATGTGCAGAAAATGCTAATAGAATCAAATAGGTTAATGAAAGAACACCCTCAATCTGACTTAGAACACTTCTGCATTTCACGGTCATCTAACTGTATGCTGCTACACTTCACTATTATGACTGTTGAAGCTGGTGGTGCATGAGGTTCTGGCTTTGTAGGGTGCAGTTCCTTACTCTGACCTCTGGCTTTGATTCTTGGGTTTGGAAGCTTTGCCTTCCAAGAATCTAGAGAACCTTTGCTCAACTTTTGTCTTGAGATAAGACCTGGGGAAGTGGAAGGGTACTAATTTGTCATTGTCTGCTGCCATCTGAGGTTTTAGCCACTATGTTTCTGATCACAAAGCTACTATATATTTCTGAGCTTTATCTTGACCTTTTCTGGGTTCCTGATGGGCACTTTACTGCTTCCTGACTAGACTCTGTGCTGTTGAGATGGTGAAGAACCTGGGGGTCACAGGCACACTGGTCACTCCTTTTCTTTATCCCACACTATGAACTTTTTGCGATAGTTCCCCTTTGTGGCTATGGTGCCCTTTTAGTGTCTTTGCCTTTGCTCTGGCCAATAAGTTTTTCCCTTTTAAAAAGAAGTTATTATTCTATTTTAGTAATTTAGTTTTAATTTAATTAGTTTTATTAATTTAATTAGCTTTATGTAATTGTTAGTATAAGGTGTTATGCATAAAACATTCCAACATCACACCCTCCACCAGATTTTCCACTGACCTCCACCATTGTTCAAACGTCTCCCTCCAACTCCCCTTCTGGGACTTTACCTACTGAAGACTAGGTCTCACCAGAGACAGTGTTTTGGCTGACTGGCCCTCAGGCAACAGTGGAAAGTCTTACGTGAGGAATCATCCACCAAACAAACTCCAGGTTTGGGGCAGTGCTTTGGGAAAAACCATTTGGTCTTAGAATGAAGAAGGATTAGAAATGTGCACCCAGAAAAAAATAGGATAGCAAGAAGGAATAGAATAGATAACAAATATATAAGACCCGTGAATATCCTGGAAAGCATAGCATAAAACTGTTAATGGTATTTTAGATGTCAAAAGATAGTAGGGGCAAAAAAATAGAATAGGAAACAGTCAAGACTTTATAATTAAAGGGTGCCTGATGATTGACAGTGTGGTATACCACCCCACCTCCCCCTCTGCTCTTCAAGTACCTATTGAATGTTGATGTGCTCAGTAACTGTCCTTAATGGTTTTGTTAACTTACACAAATGCTCTAGTGTTGGGAGACTGCCTGGGGAAATTATGTTTTATTGAGTAAATGGCCTGCCTGTGAGACCAATGAAGACCATAAAGCTTGGAAACTTCATGTGTATTTCTTTATCTTCATGTGTATTTGTGTGTCTTTCTCTGTTACCAACCTCCACTGGACGGATGTTGGAAATGCCAATCTAGTTAGCTTTAGACAGTCTTGATTACAGAACCCTTGTAGTTACATAATTACTTATTTTCATTTGCTATTGAATGTCTTAGTGCAATTAGGCAACAAGAAATAGAGGAACGCAGATAGGAAAAGAATAAGTGAAACCGTCGCTATTTGTAGATTATATGATGAAAACTCCGAAGACTTCATTAACAAGCTATTAGAACAATGCGTAAAGAATAATGTTTGGTTACAAAATCAGCATACAAATAGCTGTTGTAGTTCTTTATGTAAATTCTAAACAACACCATCCACAACTATATTCACAAGGATAAATTCTTAGAGAAAACTTAATGAATGTGAAAAAAAAACTGTATAACTATGTGCAACACAGTCAAAAAAATTAGATTATATTTTAACAGAAGGAAAGATATTTAATGTCTATAGCTATGGAAAAATAATGGTATCAAAAAGTACAAAAGCAATTTACAGATTTAATGCATAAAAATTTCAGTGACATATTTTTTTTTAACCCCACAGCAGTCTTCAGGGCTTACTTCTGAGGCTCTGTACTCAGGGCTTACTCTGAGTGAGTATGGGAGACAAAATCTGGTGAGAGTAACACAGGCTTAGTTCCATGAAAGACAAATGTTTCAACCTATGTTATTTCCCTAATCTTTCAGTGGCATTTTTTTTTTTACTTTTTGGATCACACCCAGCGATACACAGGGCTTACTCCTGGCTCTGTATTCAGGAATACTCCTAATGGTGCTCAGGGGACCATATGGGATGCTGGTAATCGAACCAGGATCAGCCGTGTTCAAGGCAAATGTCCTACCCGCTGTGTTATTGCTCCAACCTCTTCAGTGGCATTTTTTTAAGGAAACAGAAGAATTATGTTATGGTTTATATGCAATCATCAAAGACCTCCAAGACCTGCATTATTCCTCAGGAAGAAAAGAGTAGAAGCAATGCTACCTAACTTAAAATATTGCTACAAAGTAACAGAAATAAGATTGTAAATGATTGCAGCATAAATAGACCAAGTTCAATAGAATTAAAAGTCTAGAAATAAATTCTCACATTTATCAATATTTCATTTATGATTTATCAAGACATAAAATTGAGAATCACAACAAGCAGTGTTGGGAAATGTGGACAGTCACACACAAAGGAAAGAATGTTTACTAGTCTCTAGTCCTATGTAGAAAAATAGATTAAAAATGGATAAGAATACCTTGACATAAGACCACAGACTATAAAGCATAGAAAAAAGATCCATAGAAAATAACAGAAAAGTACTCAATAACATTAGAATTAGAGATACATGTGGGGACAAAACCCCAATATCAAGAAAAGTAAGAGTGAAACTAAGCAATTAAAACTAAATTTTAAGATATTATTTAGAACAATAAATAGAAAGACAATCTATTTCAATGCAGATGTATCTTCTCATTCATTTGATAATGGGCTAATATCTAAAATATTAATATATTCAATAAATTGACAACAATAACATAAGAACCCAGCATAAAAAATCTGCAACTGATTTGGGTAAAAATTTCTCTAAAGAGGACATATGGATGACAGGCATATGAAAAAATGCTTATCATCAATGATTATTAAGTAAATTGAAATTAAGATTGTGATGATTTACCACCTTACACCTATGAGAATAGCTTACAACAAAATCACTGATAGCGAACATTAGAGATGGTGTGGAGAGAAAGAACTCTTTTGCACTATTAATAGAAATGCATATTGATATATGTAGTCATTTGCGGGAGAAATGTCATGAAGCTTACTTAAGAAGCTAAAGATATACTGATTTTACCAACCAAAATTTTAATATCTACTAGAAGAATGAAAGTACCTTAACACCAAAAGTGATATCGAACCCAATGTTTATTGAAGCACTTACAATAGTTAAATAAAGAGGCAAATTAAATTCCCATTAAGGTAAGTGGGAGGGGATGGAGTGATAGTACAATGGGTAAGCATATATCTTGCATGCAGCCAACCTGGGTTCAATCTCTGGCATCCTATATGGCCCTCAAACATCACCAGGAATAATTCCTGAGTACAGAACAAGGAGAAACCCGTAAGCATTGCCAGGTATGGCCCAAAAACCAAAAAGAAAAAAGAAGGACAATTTAATAAGAAAAATGTGGTGGAATACTAGTCAGATATTCTAAAAAATGGACTACTATTTAATCGTCAATCATCAATTGCCTCGAGCAGGCCCCAGTAACATCTCCTTCATCCTAGCCCTGAGATTATATTCAAGGCTCTTTAGGAGAATGAGACCCATCATTGTTACTGGTATTTGGCATATTGGGTACGCCACAGGGAGTTTGTCAGACTCTGCTTTGTGGGCAGGCTCCATTCGGTAGCCTGCCAGTTTGTCCAAAGTAGGAATGAGATAATAAGATGTCATAATAACTATTTAATTATAAAAATTAATTATAATTAAAAAATTTTAATTCTAAAAATACAAATTTTCCATTCATAACAATTGAAAGTTTTAATGAAATTATGAGATTGAAATAAGACAGGAGGAAAATGACAGATATTGGTTAATTTTACCCATGTGTGCCATATGACCTGAAACTGATGAACAGAACCAAATCAAAAGACAAATTAGAGAGTATTACAACAGAACTAAGGCTCCCTGAGCAGAGTGTGAAAGGGTCAGCACAGGGGGGATGTTATTTTAAATAATAGTGGTAAGTTTTTGTAAAGGCAAGACATGAAATTTGGGAATGAAAAGGGGAAAAAATGAGCAAAATCCAAAACCACATTTTTTTGCTATGTTCGAATTTGTTTGGATGTGAAAACTTAGAACTCATTGAGAAATTAAGAGACAGAAAATAAAAAGAACAAATTGCTAGGATATAGTCCCAGAAAGTGTGTAAAGAAATAGGATTTAGTGAGTCAAAGGATTTAAGAATTGGGAGGAACATTTCTTTAGTTGCAATAGAAGATTGTGATAAACATAGATGGAAATATCCTGAGAAGACTATCTTAGACCAAGGATTTTTTTTATACCACTTGAAAGGAAAATAGATACTAGCCTCAGTGGGATTGAAGAAGGAGAAAAGTAAACTACCAAAACAAAAATTCCTATAATCTTGAGATAGAATTCTAGCTTATAAAATTTTAATAGGTGAGTTGTCTGGGGGCTTATAGTATTATGATTGTTTATTGCTTCTCAGCTCCAGTAAGCATCACATCCCCTAACCTGCTGTCTCCTAACAATACTAATGTCCACATGGTGTCTGGAATTTTACGTTCTAAAATCCATTTTATGTGAGGAGATTATGGTTGGGCATAGCCAGTTTTTTTCAGGGCTTACGTCTGGCTCTATCCTCAGAGGTATCTCCTGTTCGGGCTCAGGGAACTACATAGGTACCAGGGTCAGCTGTACCAAGGCAAACACTTTGCCTGGTGCATTATTTTGAAATACTAAAATGCAGCAAAAATGCATATTCTTCTTCTTAATAACATGCATTCTTGTTGCTTCTGTCATAGGGTAGGAACCAGCACCTGTAATTGGAAAGGGAAGTAAACATACAAGTGGTGAGAAAGAAGTTTAGTGCTATGAAGACTCAACAAAACCTTAGCTGGCTTTAGGATACTTTCAAGCAAGAATGCTCTTCCTAAATATTGTTTTAGCTGAGATCGCCAGGTTTTCATAGCAAAGCTTACTGTCACTTGATGCAGACTATCTCTGGGAGGGTAGAGACCCAAAGGAGCTCCCCATAAAACTGTAGGAATCTGCCTTTTAGAGCAGAGGCAATTTTGGCCTAGAAAATGTTCTGTTTATTTAGGTATGTTTTGTACAAACTCAGTTTGTCTAGCAAACTCTATCAGTTCTTCTTGGCATAATTTTAGAATGTTTGTGTTTAGTTTTATATTGTGCATAGTATCATTCTCTCCACCTCATCACTGACCCTTACATGTGATAAGCAGAATATACAAACCAACTACCAGAATTGCGCCAGAAATTTGAAATTGAAGTTCCAGAAAAGAATATACTTTCATCACTTAATAGTCATTTCATTGCCAGTAACATAAGCAAAAATGAACTGGATACATTGAATTAGGCCATTGTCTGGACTTCCTAAATTTTATATGAATAAGGTAAATTTGGGGTGAGAGTGGTTAAAATTTTTCTATTTGTTTTCTTAAGAGTAAGTAGTATCTCTGGTTAAAAACTTTCTATTTTTTTTAAAAGATTAAGTAGTATCTTTCCTTGGTATCACTTCATAGTAAGCTCACAGGATAGAAAAGCAAGTTCCTAAGTAGCAATAAGACCAGAAGAGTTGGATAAGGAATAACATGGAAGAATATAAAAAGAGCATACATTCTGAAGAAAGAAAACATATAAATATGAAATTACTTGCCTGTAAAACTTTATCCAATTTGGGCCAAATATTTAGACATGGTCATAAATATGCTTTGGATATAAAATTAAGAAAAGCTCTTGAGTTTTTTTTAACTTTTATTCATTTTGCTAATCTCTAGAGTCTTGCATATACTGAAGTATCAACTATTACATACTAGAATGAATGGGAGATTTGAAAATTGCGATGTAACTAAATGTATGCAGAAGTGGAGAATTGCTTATTTCTCTGGCTGGTGACTGTTTCAGGTATATGCAGAATCCATCTGTTGTACCCGATGCTGGTGGTTGGTTGGACAACAAATATGTGAAAGGCAAAAGGCATCTCTTTCCAAGAAGACCACCAGGAAAGGTGCCAATGCTATTATGCCAAAACTTCTCCTAACCTTTGTCAACAGCCTGACAGAGTTCTTTAATTTAAGCATGAAACATCTAGAACGTTGTGTAGAAATAATTAGAATGCATTTTATGGTTTAATATAAACACAATATTTATTTTTAATGTTTATGATGAAAGTTAATTCAAATTATATATAATATATATAAAACAGAAGCTACTAAAAGACATAGAATTTTCTGTAAATACTTTTTTATGGAGGGTTCTCTTAATTGACTCCCAATATTGAATGAATTAAATGAAAGGAATCTATCCATTTAGTAAGTCAAAAGTTTTATTTAGCTTTAATTCTTTGAGCAGAAGGAACTTGAAAACAATTTAATTAACTTTTGATTTCAGATTTCTAATTCTCTCACTTGTAACAGGAGTTTTGAAACATAATTATGTGAGAATAGCCTTAATTTTTTTGCTGTATTTTTCCTATATTAGCATAGACTTGATGTTTCAACTTTCTATAACAAAGTTAAATATTTTGTTGTAACAGAAAATACATCATAATCACTTAACTATATACTCTTATTTATTTTTACTTCTTTCTCTTACTTACTCCCACATACAATTTGTTCTTACATAGTAAAAGGAATTCTAGTAATTTTAATTTCAGTTGGTACCTGTTACTTATACTAAATGCATAAATCTTTCAGATCCCATATTTGCAAGAGGCTTTTGCTCAATGCACATCAAGTCTTCACAGTTAACTCCAAGGGAAAGCATTATTGTTATTTTTGCACAGTTTAGGGAATTAACTTTTGGAAGGATTCAATGATTTGTTTTCTATCTTCACAGCTGCAACTGACTGAAATGGGACTGAATCCTCAGTCAGTCAGACTACAAAGTGGATGATTAATCATTTATCTCTATTTTTTTCTTGTCTTTGGACTACTGACTACTTTTTAGAGGTAGGAAGGAAATAGGATTGATAACTATGCAGAATAAGCTGGTGGTGTACATATGTGCCTCTCTATTATGGAGTCTGTCCAACTCTATCTTGTATCAAAGCGCTCATGAGAATTGGCCAAGGATAAGGCCAGTCATTTTTAAGGTTGTACTTTCTAGTCAAAATATGACATTTGGGAGGGAAATTCATGAATAGATGAGATGGAAAAGAAAAAGAGGGTTGAATATTAACTAAAAAATTAAAATATGAAAGGAAACATGGAAAGAAATAAAATTGGTCACCAAGCTTACACTCAGAATCTCAGGAGGCCAAGTGAATCTGGATTGAACTCGGCCTTACAATTACATGTTTTACCCTTTGAACTATTTCCCTAGCCCCAATGTTTATTTCCTGAATTTAATTAATGGGACCTGGAGCTCATAAAAGATAAACTGATATTGATTTTTCATAAAGGAAAAAATAAGGTGGTCCCTGAATAAAATAATTTTTACCGAATATTTTTAATATAATTACAATTCAGCAACAGATATTCATTTACTATCACCTTTCTCAATATTATAAACTTAATTCATTGAATTCCACTTATGACACCTTGTCCTAAATCTTTGGCAATGAGTGGAGTAAATATCTTAACCATAGCTTTCTTTCAAGATTGGGTTAAAGGAACAAGATCACAGATGTAAGTAGAGGTAGATTTACACATAACTTTATCACTAAATAACCACCTGATCTTTACCAGCAAATTAAGCCTATTTAAAACTATTTATCTGTAAAATCCGGGTCACTGTCACTGTCATTCTCCTCCCATTGTTCATCGATTTGCTCGAGCGACCCATTAACGTCTCCATTTTGAGACTTGTTGTTACTGTGTTTAGCATATTGAATATATCATGGGTAGCTTGCCAGGCTTAGCCGTGTGGGCCAGATACTCTTGGTAGCTTGCTGGGCTCTCTGAGAGGGGCGGAGAAATCGAACCCAGCTTGGCTGGGCTGGTTGTGTGCAAGGCAAATGCCCTACTGCTGTGCTATGGCTCTAGCACAAAATGGGGGTAATATCTAGAATCAGATTAGAGATTTGAGCAATTAAATTATTCCAATTAAATAAGATAGCATTTGTAACAACATAAATGTACAAGTTATCTTTAATTGTTTTGGGGCTACACCCAACGGCTTTCAGAGATCATTCTGTCTCTTCACTCAAGGATCACTCTGGACTTGGGAGACCATAAATGGTGTCAAGTATAGAACCCAGATCAACTGAGTACAAGGCAAGCACACTACCCTTTATACTATCTCTCTGACCCAGTCCTGGTATCTTATTGGCATATATTAGAAATAGTACATGGCATTTATAGAATTTGCTATAAATTTTATAATTTCTGTTAGATTTACATCTATAATTATACTAATTATAAAATATATCAAATTTTTAATCATAGCTCCAGATATATACTAGTATAAATGCACAAAACTTGAGCATATCTTTAAATCTATAAACTGCTTTTGCAGTTAGACTTTGTATTGGTCTTCCTGATGATGTTGTGATTTAACTTTTGTTCTGCAACAGAAAGCTAGTAGGATTGTGCTGGGAATGAGCATTAATATGCAAGATTTTAGATGAAGTAATGTGAGGACCTTCAAACAAGGTAATGTTGGTCTCAAAAAAAACCAAACAAACTTTTTTGCTGGCTAAGAATATCCATTATGACTCATACTTAAAGACCCTAAACCGCTTACCTATGTTAGCCTAATGAAAGATTTTCATTTATGAAGTTGCTACCCTCACTCAAGAAATGCTTCTCTCTCTCTCTTTCTTTCTTTCTTTCTTTCTTTCTTTCTTTCTTTCTTTCTTCTTTCTTTCTTTCTTTCTTTCTTTCTTTCTTTCTTTCTTTCTTCATCTCTTTCTTTCCCTCCCTCCCTCCCTCAGGGATAAAGGCATATTTTTTTACTGCAATCATATTTTAATACTTAGCTACTTGTAATTTAAACTGAAATCTTGAAAAGTTGAGCTTTCACTCTTTCTTTCTAAAAGTATCACAGTGTATTCTTTGGGAATATAATGACTGCATTAAAATTTGAGTGAAACAGTCACTTTGTCCCCAAGGAACTTCCTTTATTACCAGAAAGCACAAGAAATAATTTGATGAAGTTTGATGTAACCACATGACAGTGACCAGTTACATCCGTTTGGGTAATTTTAAAGACCTCAGTACTCATACAACCGAAGAGAAGGGCCACATGAAGGGCTGGTCCACAGCCCCCGGAGAAAAAACCAGATTCCAAAAAGAGCCGAGATCATCGGGAAGTCCCAGATGGGGTAGGTGCCGCATCCCACCTCCCCCAGATGGAACCCCAGTGACCAGAAGCCACAGCCCCAGAAACACAAGGACTTAATGCAGAACCCAGCAGTTTGGAGCAGAAAAGTGAACAGACTATGCGTTAATCCAGGCCATCATGTCTGCCCGGAGGGGAAAGGGTGTTGCCCCATTCGCCCTCTCTTCGCTGGAAAGAAGGATGGCGGCCGCATGGGAGCCTTGTGGACAGCAGGTATGAGCCGGGGTGTGGGGGCAACTAAAACCTCATGGGAAGGGGGCGTTCCAGTCCATCCTTCACACCCCACCGAGGCCACCAGTTTCCCCCCATGAGCGGCTCTCCAGCACGGCCACAGCCCCAGAAGCACAAGGACTTAATGCAGAACCCAGCAGCTTGGAGCAGAAAAGTGAACGGACTATGCGTTAATCCAGACCATCATGTCTGCTCGGAGGGGAAAGGGTGTTGCCCCATTTGCCCTCTCCTCTCTGGAAAGAAAGATGGCGGCCGCATGGGAGCCTTGTGGACAGCAGGTATGAGCCGGGGGTGTGGGGGCGACTAAAACCTCATGGGAAGGGGGGCGTTTCGGTCCGCCCTTCACGCCCTACCGAGGTCACCAGTTGCCCCCCACGAGTGGCTCTCTGGCACGGCCATGTCTCCAGAGCACAGAAAACAATTTCTTAATAATCTGACTTTCAGTAGAAATACTTCCAGGGGTAATAAGTAAAATAGCAGAAATCCAAAACCAACATTTAATTCTTGAACCCAGCTGTAGAAAGCAAATCACTTAACAATGCTTTTTCAGCATGTCTGATTGGGGGGGGGGGTAAACTCTAAATAATAGTGGTGAATATTTTATTGAAACAATGAATCTAATCAAAGCAGATAGAGTACTAACTAGAATTCATCTGCCTCACAGGGACTGGGAGGGGTGGGGGTGGGGTTTTATTGGGGTTCTTCATGGTAAAAAATAAGTATTGGTAAAGGGAAATGTGTTTGATATTTGCATGACTGAGACCTAAACCTGAAAACTTTGTAACTTTTCCCACAGTGATTCAATAAATAAATAAATTTTTAAAAAAATAAAGACCTCAGTACTGTTTTCCTGATCAAAGCAATAACCTAGTGTTTCCAATTTCCCATGTTTGAGAGCTTGCTTTTTGTCCTCTCTCCCTATCTTAGAAAACATTGCTATTAGTCACTGAGAAGAGGGACATACGATTAATTATTTCAACAGAAAGAATTCAACATAAACAATTGTTAACAGACTGAAAAATAAAATTGGCAAATGGAAACTAAGTATGACAGAGGAATTAACCACAATAAGCCCATATTAACCATAAAATTTAACAACAAAGTTAATATTGAATATTTTATTCCTGGATTGGAAGATATAGTATGGGGGGTGGGGTTCTCTTGCATAGTCATCCCCAGTTTATTCCCAACATCACATATGGTAATATGGTGGCATCATATAGCCTAAGCCCTGACAGGATTGTTCTCTAGGCATAGACCCAGAGATAAGCTCTGAGCACTTCCAGTTGTGTACCCAAAAGAAACAATTATGCTCCTCTTCACAGGAAGGAGTGCTGAACAGTGATTGGTTGGAGAGGGAAGCTCATTTACAGTATCATAAAACTAATTCGGCAACAATTGGAAAAAACACTGTTTTTGAATTTATCTACCTTTATAAGATTATAAAATAATGACTGAATTAGCTATTTCAAACACAAAAGGGAAAAAGAGGATTGAGTGAAATAGAAAGGGGGTACATGTCACTTTTCTTCTTCCAGTCTCTTTGTCATTCTAACCCCCCACATACTTGCAATCTGATAGGGAACCAGTTGGCAAGCAAAAGTGTTGTTAGCAGAGTCCCTGCCACAGTATCAAAGGAAAAAGGATGAGTTTTGAACTAGAGAAAAATAATTTAACTATTTAACTCATGGATGGAATTTTACTTGCAGGGGAAAACAGGAGACATATTTTAAAATATAAAGAATATATCTTTCACATATGATCATTAATTTGGGCTGGAGTTATAGCACAGCAGGTAGGGTGTTTGCCTTGCAAGCGGCCAACATGGCCAACCTGAGTTCGATTCCTCCACCCCTCTCGGAGAGCTCAGTAAGCTACCGAGAGTATCTCAACTGCACAAAGCCTGGCAAGCTACCCGTGATGTATTCAATATGCCAAACACAGTAACAATTGCCACAATGGAGACATTACTGGGCCTGCTCGAGCAAATCGATGAACAACAGGAGGACAGTGACAGTGACAGTGATCATTAGTTTTATAGTTTTGGAGTATTGTTATTTTGAGTTAAAAAAAGAAATAGGTAATTCATTCAATAAAATAGAAAATTATATCAAAAATGTAATATGTACAGTATTTAAGTATGGTAATAGGTTGTAATATGCATGTCTTCTAAAGACAATCTGAGAACAGATGTTATTTAATGAATTATAGTTTCTACAAATTAGGCAGAAAAAACTATACATAATCCATTTACTTGTGTCCACTCTTTATGCATCATTCTACAGAGATATTTTTCATTTGAATATTTATAAAAAGTTTAATTTTTCTTTTGTTAAGAGGAAAAGTCATTGAAAGTTTTTTTTTTTGCTTTCCCCCTCCCCTTAAATGCAAGCTCTACCTCTAAGGTAATAAATGCTTTTACTTTCCCATACTTAGCTCATGTCTATCAGTTCCTCTTTTAATATCTTTCATTCCAATAAAATATAGTCAAATATAAAATTATTATTTTAACTCTCCTTGAGGTTTTTGTTGTTATTTGATTGTGGTTTTATTTCAACTTCTGATGCAATCATACATATATGTATATGTATATGTCATATATATGTATATATGTAACAGAAGTCTAAACTGGTGTATATATATATCTGATATCATCTATTAGTCTTACTAAATATTACTTTTTCTCAATGCCCAACCTATACTTTTATGTCTTTGTATATTGTGATCTGGTATTCACATTGAGAAAAAAATATCAAAATTATAAATTTTTTTACTGCATTATTTTTGTGCAATCCAAGAATTTATTAATTTTATAGTATTTGCTAGCCCCTGAGAAATGAGCAGACTTCTTAAGCATTGTTTGTGATTTTCTTCAATGTTTTAGTATGTATGAATAACATGCTTTGTGTTTAGTGTCAAGCTACATATAATTTATTGTGATTAGAGAATTTATTTTGGAATTACTATGATTTTCATTTTGAACCTGGAAAATAACTTTGGAAAAATAAAATCATCAATAAATTTTTGTGGAATACATCTGGAAGATTATCAAAACTTACTTTTTCATGGCAATGTTTCAAGCGAGGTTAGGTGCTAAAAAGTCATGTATAGAGATTCAGTTAAGGAAAAAACAAATTGGAAGACTTTTACCCACACAACAGGAGCACATTTTTACTGGCTGCTTTTCAAATAATACAATACTATTTTACTAGAGACAGATATTCCCCACACATCTGTTAATAAAGCTTTATGCTTCAGCGTATAAATAAATCTGTCACCTTCAATAATAAAAAACTTAAACATTTTTAACATGTTTCTAATTTTTATTATTCTTAAATGATTGCAATTTTTACATGAAATATCATATTCCTCTCATCTTTGTCAGACTTTACCTAAGTGTCTGTGATCTCTAAATTTCATATAGAAATAACTAATCACACTTAGATTCATAATAAAATAGATTTAAATGTAGTTAATATTACTTGTTTTTAACTTTGTAATTAAAATCATTTGTAATTTTAAAAATATTTGTAATTTATAATTAAGGTATTTGTAATTTAAATTTTTCAAGAACTAATAACTTCTCAGTGAAGATCCAAATTTCTGTCAGAATTTGCACACAAGACTCCTTTTGACATTTCTTATGTTATGCTTGTGCTGACAGTGAATTTTCTAGCTTTTGGCAGTAATGGTTGTATCATCTTCATTTTATAAATACTTCTGGTTAAAGAATCCTGGTTGGAGAGAGGTTTTGCTTTCCTTTTTGCAGTAATTACTTTCAGTAAATAATTCCATTGACATAATTCTCAGAGTTCCTCTGAAGTAATCATACAATGCTTAAACTGTTCTTCCATACCAATTTAGTCTCCTCCCAATCTCTCCCCTGAATCCCATGGCTGTGTTTGATATATTCTTATATATTTTGCTTCAGTAATTTGAAAATAGGAAGTCTGTCTGTAGTCTGTATGTATGTAATGGGTATTTGTTTTATGACATCTAAGTTTCTTGGATCTGCGGTTGATATCTTTCACTATATTTGAAAAGGTTAAAACATCGATTCCAAGATTTTCTGTGTTTTCTTATTCTGTTCCCCTTCAGCCTTTCAGCAGCCCCAATTAAATAAATTTTAAACAGATTAATATTGCCATACAGGTCTTATAAATGCTATATTTTATCTTTATGTTTTGATCAGGATAATTTCTACTGACTTACTTCAAGATTTTTATTTTCTTAGAATTATCTATTTAACTTCATCTCAGGATATTTTCTTTCTTAAAATTCTTATATTTTATGCATTTGCTTACTATTTTCTTTAAATAGCTCAACGTAGAAACTGTAGGTTGTTTACAATCTCAGACTGAGGGTGAGAGAGAGTGCTTAATTAGCTGAATGCATTCTTTGTATGCAGGACTGTGTTTAATCACAGAAGCACATGGTCCCCCAGATTCTATACTGTGACTTCCAGGAGTAGAGAATCAAAACTCACCTTTGAATACTGATTGGTATGGGCCCCAAATCAAAACAAACACATATCTAAATATAAACAAAAATCTCAGGCTCAAAGTTTCAACAATCACATTGTTGACATATTTATTTCTTTGTTATTTGATAAAGTTGAATATTCTCATAGCATTTATATTTTTCATAAAATTTTGTTTATTGTTGGTTATTATGTGTAGAAGAGTAGTGATTAAAGTTAGTGCTGTGTCTATAGAATTAAATATCAGTAAATTGCTGATTTACTATTGGGGAATGTTTGAGTTTTGTCTTTGAATTTGATAACTTACTGTCCTCTAAACAGAAAATTCTCTCAGATGAGACCTACAGCTATCTTTTTTTACTAGTAAAGAGATTAAATATCAGGGGAGATTTTCTGTGTATTTATTCTGAACTATCCATTTCAAAACTATTCATTCCAAATTTGTTCAAGTATCCATTCTGCCCATTTCATCATATATAAACCATCAGTTCCAAGTAATCATCAATTGCAGGATTTCTGTAATAATAAACAGTATTCTCCATACTCAGGCCTTTCACTAACAAGAAAGAAACTTTCTTAGACTGGTGGTCAAGGGTGGGAGTGAACAATGTTTGACTGGTCCAAACTAGTGTGTAAACCTTCTTAGAATTAGAACAATGGAGTGGATTTTCATGAACTTTCCAAGCCTTTTCCTCTTGGAATCATTGCTAGACTACATATCATAAGGCAGATTTTGTATCATTGGTAAATATTGTGTCAGGAAAAGCTTTCTGTCCTTCTGGAGTGGATGGAGACCTGAAATTCTGTTGATAAGAACTTTACCCTGCTTCTACTAAAACGATAGATTTTCTTTGCCAGTTATACAGAATAAAGAACCTTTCCCCCTTTACCTTTATCCTGAAGGTGACAATATTTCTAGCCTATTTCATAGAAACTTCAGGTATCTGCACTGTATATGACAAGAATTCGGGTAGTAATGTGACCTGTTGTGCTTTTCCTTCTTACAACCCTGCCTCAACATAGAAATTTTCTTCTAATCACCTATTCTGCCTCCAAACTTTCTTGAATGTCACTTGTAAGTGAGTGGTAAATTCACACTGGTCTGGATCTGCGTCTAATCTACCATGGAACCCACAGTGTGTTTTATCAATTAATGAACATTTTAATGCTTTATTATTGTTTTGTCCACTTGAATGTCATCTCTTTATCAATGATCGGCTTCAGTATCTCTTGTTGCCGGGATGTGTTCATTAAACTTCAGGTTCTTCATTGCCTAATGACCTCACTGCTCTAATAAGTTCACAGAAAATTATAATTTTTTAATTAATGCATTTTTTGTCTTATTATCACTTGTCAAGCTGTTGCTCTTTCCAGATTTATATAAGTCAGCCAGAAACTAAATTTCAATACATTAAAAATGTAAGAGTATTAACCTTGACACTGATTAAGATCACTTAGAATGGTCTAATCAAATTAAATACCAATATCAGAGAATGCTGACTTTTGCCATATTACTAAAAACATAGACTTAACATTCCCTTACATGATTTGAATATGTTATCTATGTCTACATCTTATATTATTTAACACAAGTTTTAAAAATTTTCCATTTTTATGAGTTTTTAATAGTATTTAAATTATACTTAGGAGAATAGATAGAAAGGCATTTGATAATAGTGAATTTTGGCCATAGAAGTAAATACTCAAGAGACTATCATCTCCCATCAATGAAGTGTAGTTGGAGAAATAATGCCCTGTCAGAATATCAAGGGAGAGCTAGTATGTATTTTTGGGAGACTATTTTCCTTCAGGGTTTAAGCATGATGATTTCTCCCAGTAACCCATTGCCTTGGTACCCACTTAGCTCTTATTGGCATCCATATAATCATCCTTGTAATATTCTGCAGCTCCAAAGAATTATTCTTTAGCAGGCATAGATTTCTTGTTGTATAAAATCTGAACTTTTTTCTAACAGTTACTAAAGACCTGACATTCATGTATGCAGCTAATGATATTTTTATTGTCATATGTAGCCCATTCATATTGAATATTGCCACATCAAACACAATATTAACCAGGATCTTAAAAGGAAGGTCACCCATCCATCTAAATGATTCATCTTTAAAAAAAAATAGAAATTGAAACAGGCAAAAAGCTACCAATAGTTGCTGCATATAAGAAATATCTGTGTCTGGGACATGAAGTTCTGATGATTTCCCAAGGTCAGAATGGGGATATAGACAGAATTTTCATACTTTGTGTATTAAATCAATTATAACTACATTTATTTTATGCTTTTAATACATAAAATTGTAACTAATACTTGAGATGAAATTGGGTGGACTGGGAATAAAGACATATAAGTCTGTGAGGAATCAACAATTTACCAAGTAATAAAATGTTATTTTCATCTTAAATAAATCCTAGTTGATGAGTTTTCATAGTGGCTCCAAGCAAAAATTTTTAAAATTCATATAACAGAATGACTACATTTCAGGTGCTATTTTATCTTGCCTAGTCATTTTAACATATTTGTTTGTAAGTTTCAAAGCTTCAGTTCCAATAGGAATATATTGAATTCATTTTCAAAATTATCTTTTTAAAAAATATTCTAGCTCAGAACTATGTAGTTTATAAAGATTAATATTACCCACAACTTACAATCAATATTTCTACCATTTTCTTCAAAGTCTGTCTCTGGAGAAGGGCGAATCACAAGAAAATAAATAGCAGTTATATTCTACACACAGACACAGCTGTTTTGAAAATAGAGTTTTAAACACAATGGTTTAAAAGTAAACTTTCTAAATGTTTATTAGGTGGGGAAAACAAAAAGAAACTTTAATCTTATAATTTATGAACCAAATACAAACATGTGTATATATACATATTATGACTCATGATTCAACTTTACCTTTTATATAATAATATGAAAATCTGGTACCCCAAAAAGTTGAAACTTTGTGTAAATTATTTTTGATATCTTCAGCAAACATGAGCAGCAGATTTCACTCAAAATAAACTCATTAGTATTACTTTTTTTGCTCTTGCTTTTGTCTAGTTCTGCATATTTGCTCCTCTCTCTTTCTCACACACACACACACACACACACACACACATCCAGGCATGTGCATGCACACACACACACACACACACACACACACACACACACACACACACATACACCCCAGTCTCTCTCCCCTCTTCCCAGCCCCTTTTACATTCAAGTCCCTTCCACACTCTGTTATACAGTAAATTTTAACTCTGTTGAGTGGAAATTCATTTGAATTTTCTCTCTGTAACCTTTTGCTCGATCAAAGGGTAACTAATGAGTTAAGATAATAGAATCCTCCTAAAAGTATATGTGCACAAGGAGGTTAAGGATTTTGTGAAGAACTACTAAATATTTACTCTAGGTACGTTTGTACATGGAGTGATACATTTAGAAACATATATGTGCATCACATTATGTAAATATTTATCAATATTTTAGTGTTAATATAATTTTTTAAAGCACCATAGCAAATATTAAGAACCATAGCAAATATTAAGCACCATAGCAAATATTAAGCAAATATATGCTGCTTTGTAAAAGACAAACAAAATCAAATGATAAAAATACTCATCAGAGAGGTGGCACATAGAGAACTGAAGATTGGAGGACACCTCTGAGATCAGATTATTTGAGTGTTTATCATTGCTTGCTATTTCAAGGCTGTGCGATTTGGGACAAGTTAGTTATCCTCTCTGTGCCTCTAGTCTGTGTAAAATAGGAAAATGATTGTATGGATATCATCAAAGTATTTATTAGAGGGTCTGACACATAGTAAACACTAATGTTTATAATTACTATTAATGTTTTCTGAATCAATTAAATTGGTGTTTTATGGATGTATGCTTTAGCGATAGCACAGCGGTAGGGCTTTTGCATTACAAGTGGCCAACATGGCCGACCCGAGTTGGATTCCTCGTCCCTCTCGGAGAGCCTGGCAAGCTACCGAGAGTATCTCACCCGCAGAGCAGAGCCTGGCAAGCTCCCCGTGATGTATTCGATATGCCAAACACAGTAACAACAAGTCTCACGATGGAGACATTACTGGGCCCGCTTGAGCAAATTGATGAACAATGGGAGGACTGTGGACCGTGACAGTGATGTTTTGTCTTTGCCCATAACAAAAAGTGATTTCAGAGAAAGTATCTTCATAACAGAATGATTCCCTTACATACAGGAAAAATCTGACTGTTTCCATTTCTCTTTTTTTTTAACTGTCTTTTTGGGTCACACTTGCCAGTGCTCAGGGCTTACTTCTGGCTATGAACTCAGGGCTCACTCCGGGTAGTGTTAAGTGGATCATATATGGTTTGCTGGTGATGGGACCTATATCAAGGCAAGTGTTCAGATGAGCATCTTACTCACAGTACTATCTTTCCAGCCCTGGTAAAATTTTATTTTGAAGCTGGCACCTTTTTATCTATTTCATTTATATGTGCTGGGACTAAAATATTAATTATATTTGTACATCACTTCATCAGTAAAGGCTCAGCTTAATTAATATTACATTACTAAGGTTCATGGAGTTTTCCCTTTGCTCTTAAGGAAATGAATAATAAGGCACTTTATCCTAATGGCTTTTATAAAAAAAACAAAAGGCGGAAACAAAAGGAAAAATGTACAACTGTGTTTATGTTCCCTAACCCAAAGTCTCTAGCAGAGAACCATGGCCTAGACTGACATTTTATTTTTTTTTAACAGTTTTTTTTAAAATTTTTTTTTATTTTTTTTTTAAATTTATTTATTTATTTATTGAATCACCGTGGGAAAGGTTACAAAGCTTTCAGGTTTAGGTCTCAGTCATGCAAATATCAAACACATTTCCCTTTACCAAAACTTATTTTTTACCATGAAGAACCCCAATAAAACCCCATCCCCCACCCCTCCCAGTCCCTGTGGGGCAGATGAATTCTAGTTAACACTCTATCTGCTTTGATTAGATTCATTGTTTCAATAAAAGATTCACCACTATTATTTAGAGTTTACCCCGCCCCCCAAATCAGACATGCTGAAAAAGCATTGTGAAGTGATTTGCTTTCTACAGCTGGGTTCAAGAATTATATGTTGGTTTTGGATTTCTGCTATTTTACTTATTGACCCTGGAAGTATGGACAGCAGGTATGAGCCGGGGGACTGGGGGCGACTAAAATCTCATGGGAAGGGGGGCGTTTCGGTCCGCCCTTCACGCCCTACCGAGGCCACCAGTTGCCCCCCACTAGCGGCTCTCCAGCACGGCCACGACTCCAGAGCACAGAAACCAATTTCTTAACTATCTGACTTTCAGTAGACTGACATTTTAATAACAGATTAGAATTCATCCTCAGAGAAGCACCTTAGAACCAGATGGACTATTCTTTTTACATTTGTTTGGGCTCAGGGAAAGTTGGCTTTCCTTGGTCAGAAAGAAAACACTGTGAGCCATAGTCTAAAGATTTTAACTCACTTGTTAAAATCAATTAACTCATTTGTTTAACTCAATTATATGAAGATGCTTGTGTGAATAATGTAGAAAACATATCTAATAAACATCTTCCTGTATACATGTTCTTGATATGTTTAAGTACTTATGAAAGTTAGCAAACGCACCTTAAAGTGTTTGCCAACTGTCATTCTGAAAATATTCCTCAAATACTTTTCAAAAGATAGTCTCCCTGCCTCTATTCATCTTCAGATTTTTCTACCAAAAATATGGAGAAAAGACATGCAAATGGTGATTTCCATATAAATATCTGTTTTAATTAGAAAATCAAATATCCAAATAAAAATATTTCCTATCTAAAAAAATAAAAGTATTTTGGAGTTGAAAATGGTTCCTCTCTGTAAAATATTGAATTGGCCAGTATAAAATGAAAAGCTGGCCTATGTACCTACATTCTATTATATCTTTACCCTGACATTTCACTATTTATATTGCTTTTGCGATTGGAAAAATTGAGCAAACATCGCTGACACTACAGAGTCTATCTGAGTATGACATTCATTATAGTAGTCCAACTTGGGCTCCATGTTTCAATAATGAAGTTTGTTGCAGTCGGTAGAATCAACTTAATTGGTTTATAGAAGAAATAGCTTTGTTCAAAACAAGTTATACACATAATCTAGAAAATGTTACTGGGAAATTGGCTGGGACCAGATAGGAGTAGATTAGTTTAAGCTGTTAAGACAAGAACACTGTTTTCTTTGAAAGAAAATGAAGATTCCACTGAAAATTGATGAGACTTATTTGTTCTCAACCAAAAAATGAGGAGAAGATAAGGAAGAAGGTGAAGAAAATAGAACAGGACAGGGGAGAGCAACAGTAAAAACTAGATTTAATGTAACCTTGCCAGTATGAGTACAAATTATATACTGAATGAGATTATTATTCATTTTAATTATAATATTTAACTATATTTTAATGTATTATAATTTAATAATCACATATCTCCTAATCATAATCAGTTATCCTAGTTCAGAATATCTTTCCTGTTCGGAATTATTCAAGAATTGTGAATTTCAAAGTCAGTCCTCATAATTGATAGCATTACAAGCATCTGGGAAATTTAAAAATAAAAATTTCATAGGGTCCACTATAAACTTATCAACCAGTAGGGGAGAATGTTCTGTTAAGTGCTCAACTAATTCTGATACGTGTGATCAAATATGAGGACCACTAAAATAGATTTTAATTTGTTTATACTGATAAATGAAGCACAAAACTGTATTTGCAATAACTACACTTTCCCTTTTCTTATGTTTATTGGGAATTGAAGTGAAATGTTTACTTAATGAAAAGAGAATAAAGGCATTCCCATAAAAATGGAGAATAGGTGGGCAATTTTTTTCTTTTAAAAAATTAATGCATTACATTCATATTCATATACATATACAACTTTTTGATAGCAGAATAATGTACATAGTCAATGACTCACTAGCCAAATCTTTATAAAAAAATCTTGATTATTCTTCAAAATATAGTAACTTGGCAAAATTAGATTTTTTCCCCCAAGGTTTCAGTGACCCTAATGAATTTTGTTCAAATAAAATTTTGTGCAAGTCAATCACTGAGGTTAATCTGTAGAGTATAATTCCTTTTATTGAAGTATTGAGAAGATTTTTTACAAGATACTTTTGTCAAAGCACATATGAAAAAAGATGAAATGATTGACTAAAATTAGGAACATTTACTCTAATCTAATGGCATTTGTGAAGAAATAATATCTGCACAATGTCTTTTAGTACTAAGAATCACGAGAGAACAAAATCCTGACCTGCAATTTTTTTCAAGAGATTTAGAGTAACTAAAGAAGTTTTCCTGGATATTAGCAATTTGGAATTTCCACATGGCTACAATAGTATTCTCTCCTATCAATTTTTAGTTCCAATGGTATCTTTTCTATGCCTTTTCAGGCAAAGTGAAAGTAATTTTTCCTTTAAGTGGCTTTCAGTTTCAAACCAGATTCTATCAGTGCAGATGACCAGCCTTTTTGTGTTTCCTCCTTATGACTTGAGGAACAGAATTCTGGGTCTATCTACAATTCTATACAGTATTGTTCTTACATTGGAAAGAAATTCCATTTCTATTTCACATCACAGTTTAATGCTTTTAATTCAGTCTATGATTGGAGCTGTTCAAATCTGATATTCTTTAAAAGTTATTTTTTAGACTAATAATGATAAAATAAAACATTATTGCCATGCTCTATTTGAAAATTCTATGCTAAACGCACACAAAACTTCAATGCTAAAATATGTATATTTTACTGGTATGATTCCAGGACTGTTTTCATTACAAGTGTTTAGATAGACTGCCTTTTACCTCTCATGTCACCTCATCTATAATTCTTATTTTACAGATCTCACTTAAACTTGAAAGGAAAACTTGCTTTCCTCATAATGTATTTCATGATCTTTATAATTCATTAATGTACATCGTATTCTCATCTCACCAACACTCACAAAAAATGAAAACAATACAATCCCATGAATCTGTTTTCATTATGGTACATGCAGTTTGGGTTGTTAATGTTTATATTGAGAACATCAGGGTTAGGGAAATACAGATTTTATGTAATAATTATACTACCAAGTGTTTTTTGCCATGGCAGCCTCATATTTTAAATTAGACATTTCATTGTAATTTCTCCATTTGTAATTTTTATTCTTGTTCTATTATGGCTTCAGGCAACGCTTTTCTTTTGAACTTTTAATGTAGCTTTTTTATCATTATCCCTTCACTGCATGTGTCAAAACTTTCAAATATGACTTTTTAATCAATTATATTATGATCTAATTGATACCATGTACTTTTATGGATGTCCTGTCCTTATTTTAATATATATTCCTTATGATATCTTTCAGATACTTCCTGTGCCATGCTGATAGTCACACAAAAGGTTAACACATGCTTTTACTGCAAATAAGACCATACTTTTTCATTATATTACTGTGTCTTTTAAATTCAAGCTGAAGTGGTTTACTCAGAAGTCATTCCAGCATTGAAAATTAAAATAATATAATAAACATCCATTTCTTATTTTGGAAAATAATGCCTCATTTTATATACTCAATATGTTGAAATCTACCCAATTCTTTGAGCTAATGCTTACAGTTTATACAGAATAGCTATTCAAAGTATGTTAGTATTTACATTTTATCTTGAAATTCATTTTTTATAAAGTATGATCCTTTGTCAAAATGTTTTCACAATATTTAAGGGCAGAGTTACTTGTGTTTTTGAAACATTATAACATCTTGTCTAATATCTGAACTGTCTCTCCTTTCCATTTCTGCCTCCTCCCTCTTTCCTTTCACTACTTTTTCACGCACTTTACCACCAGATACTGCGACAACTAGGAGATGGGGTAGGAAAATAAACTGACCTGTGAGGAATTCTGTCTTTAGCCTTTGTCACATTTTGAGGCTACCAGGTATGGGAAGGAAAATTCATTTCCTGCTCACCCTATCTGACACAATTAGGAAGAGTAATCAAAGCTTAGAGTTAAGTTGGGGTTTTTGTTTATTCCTGTTGAAATAAGAGGAAGTAAGGAAAGGAGAATCAAGAAAAAAATTAGAGGCGAGTTCATTTCTTTTGAAATTAGCTAGGACAAGTACTGAGAGAAAAGATGTCTGCTGTCGATGTATTTGTCTACTGCTAAGGAACAGGTGTTCTTTGGAGCTTTTAATGTCTGTGCCTCTAGCAATTTGCAACAGGAGGTTTCACCAGTGCCTGCATGGGATAGATGATAGGCAACAGAAAATTCAGGGAACTCATTGTCAGGTCATTTTTAAAGTCTAGAAATCCTTAGTGAGAATGAATGACTTCAATCTACCTTTTGGGATCTCCTAGGCCTTTATGTGGAGTTCTTAAGGACTTTACTATTTTTTGGTTTTTACCTTTTTTGTGGAGGGGCACACCTAGTGATGTTGAGGGCTTACTCCTGGCTTGGCTCAGGGATCATTCCAGAGATTGAATGATCCTTGAGCAGAGGTTTTTGTATTATTACTTCGTCCCTGATAAGAGGTTCTTAATCTAGATGTAGTTGGTGGAAGGGAATGTACTACTTTCCTTCACTCTAATTGGAACTCCATAATATTTACACATGAAAATTAAAAGGTATTTTTTCAGTTAGAAATACGAGATGGAAACATTTTTATCTTATGATTATGAGATAGTTCAAAGATGGCTAATATTTTCCGCTGATTTTCTCGAAACATTTCTTTTGAAAAAATTGACTAGGTGTCACTTTCTTCAAAATGCAATTTACCATATTTTTTTTTGTGGCTTAAAGTAATGCAGTATGTATTTTCAAAGTAATGCTATTACTTTGCAAATAATGATATAAGTGTGAAATGACTCTGATTCTAGCTTCCTCTTGCAATGAGCACTTCCTATTTCATCACAGTTTTCAGAGTTTGTTTTTCTTAATCTAAAGTGAAGCACTTAGACATGCCTTTCCTCTGGACAATATACAGGAAGACCATTAGTGGTCTCAGCTCCTTTCCCAGACAACTTACTCAACACCCAACAGCATGTGTCCTAGATTTCTCTTTCCTACCTGGTACTGTCCCATCTCTAAAATACTTAGCAGAAATTCTGAGGAATATTTTAAATAATTAAGGTATCTCAGAATAAAATGTAAAATATCTGTAAAGATCAAGAAAGTTAACTCAATGGTGGTTTCATGTTTTGTGTGCCTGATTTAGGTTTGACCCTAGTACTACATGGTCTGAGTTGGGAACAGCTCCTAAGCACTGCTGTGTGTGCTCCCCAAACAAAATAATAAATAAATGATTAAATAAATATTCTTTTCTTTTCCTCTCCTGCATTAAAAAATAATTGTGAAGACTTCATATTTTCTAATGGTTCTAGATAATCTGTCAAGCATGGGTGGATTAGGATGCTACAATAGGAACAAAATTAAATATAAAAAGATTTACCTTTCCCGAGGAATTCAGATCTTATTATAAAATATACCCATATGAACAAAATGGAAGAAAACTGTCTTAACTGAGTAACATAATGAATAACAAAACTAAGACTTAACAAATCCTATGATAATACAATTAAAGATATATCTGAATGTAAGAAGTAAATAAAGATTGAATGAAGAGGTAGAACATTAAGAACTTTCAGCATAGTACTTCTGAGATTATACTGATAAATATTATATGAATAAAAATTTATATAAATGTCAAATAAATATATACTCCATATATTCTTTACATGTAATTGCTCACATGTATTGTCACTGAACATAATTATAGATATTTCTCTACTATACATATTAAGAGGAAAATACCTAAAGGCATAACCATGCAGGTATCTGGGGAGAACATTCCGGGCAATGGAAGGACATATGAAGCCACAACATGCTTAGCATTTTAAAAAAACTAGAAGAAGACTGTGGAACAAGTAAATTCAATTTGAAAAAAAAGGTAGGTTATATGTGCCTAGGGACACTGGGAAGAAAATCTAGGACATGGGGTACTAATGATCTTTAAATTAATTTGCTTCTACAGTGAAATCCTGGGAACATTTGGAAGGATTTCAATGAAGCAGAAACATGATCTGAGTTGTTTCTTTCAAAGAAATCAAACCACCTGCCAGGTTGTAACTTTAGGTGCAACAGTAAAAACTGATAGGCCATTCGTAATGACAAAGTGGTGCCTCCACCAGGAAAAGATTTGCCAAGGTAACTATTAACCAATGGTTAGTAAAACAAACTAGATGAAATAAGCAGAGAACTGAAAAGTCTTAGAATGTTTTTTAGAGACTAAGTACTACATGGGAAAGAAGAGAAAAGAATAGCAAAGTAAGTGCTATTAAGAGACAAACAGATTGCAAATACTCAACTCCAGCACAGAAATTGTTAAGGGAAGAAGCGGAAGGAAAAACTAGCAGTTTGCTCTATGAGAAACTAAAATTAGGCAGAAATCTTCAGCAGAACTTCCATTTCAGAGAACCCTCACACTTTAATTAAAATTGATGGACAGACTTGCCCACTAACATGGTTCTGGCGAGACCCATCTGTCAGGGTGGCATGTCTTCAATCTAAAAGATTTATGCTAGATACACAGACCAAGGGTGTTAAACCCAAAGAGTTTTGATGATTCTTTTGAGCAGATAGAAAGTTACCGGAAAATAATGCAGTTGTCACTGAAACATTCTATTGTGTTTTTGTCAAACCTTATAATTCTAAACAAAACTATTAAACTGGATTCTAAATTGTCTTAATCTTTTAGAACTGCAGAAATTGCCCAGATATCTTTGCTATGTCCATTAAGCTGTGTCGTTTTAAGATATACTATTTTTCGCATCATCGTATAGCCTGATATATAAAAATTTATCTGTTTTGTGCTTCTTTCTTGTGCTGGAGCAATAGCACAGCAGTAGGGCATTTGCCTTGCACGCAGCCAGTCTGGTCGAGCCGGGTTCACTTCTTCCGCCCCTCTCGGAGAGCCCGGCAAGCTACCGAGAGTATCTCGCCTGCACGGCAAAGCCTGGCAAGCTCCCCGTGAGGTATTCGATATGCCAAACACAGTAACAAGTCTCACAATGTTACTGGACCCGAGCAAATCGATGAACAACGGGAGGACGGTGCTTCTTTCTTAATTTGTTTCTGTATAATAGATATACTATTTCAGCCCTCTGTTTTTCATCAACTTGAAATCTGAAAGCTTAAAAGTTTTCTTTCTAGCTATAAAGGTATTTTTTAAAACTTTTATTCAGAGGTTTAAAAAATGATTAAACTTTTTAAATTATTTTTTAAAAATGATTTAAAAATGATTAAAAATTATTAAAATTCCATCTTAGAGAATTTTTTAATGTTAATTAAAATCTATTTTCAGACATCACAAAGTTTTCATGGGCTTGTTTGTATGTATGTATGTGTGTTTGTGTGTGTGTTTGTGTGTGTGTGTTTAATCTGATGATGCAAAACAAGTCAGCTATTTTTAGCATTTTCAGTATATTACAATTTTATGGAAATCATATTTTTATTTTCATCATTTTTAGAAAAGACTTTGCCTCATTTTCCTTCGTGAATTATTTACTTGGTATTGGCTTCTCCTTGCCTCATTACTGCTCTTAGGTTTCCTCTTGAGTCATTGTTCATGTCATTTTAATCCTGTTAATGTTCTGCTTTTGTGTTGTTTCTGGAGCTACTTAGAACTCCAAGGAAGAATAATGTAGTTATAGTCATATTTACCTTTGCTAATTCATCTTTTAATTCTCCTTAGCAATATAAAGCCATATATGCACAACAATTTTTACTCGATATTGGGGCTTTAACATGTGACTATCATAAGAAAAAATAAAACTTAAAATTTAAGGATAATTTTCTCACTGGATAAATCCCCAGAAAGGAATGAGTCTAAAGAGCTATTTCTGTGAGTAAAACTTAATTCTTAGTTTTTTCTTAATTCTTTCTCCATGTTTCTCATCTTTCACTTGTCTAATTTCAACTTGGTGGAAACTTGTCATATTTGGCATATTTGCATGACTTGCACAAGGTATCAGCTTAGTTCCAGTATTAACCTCCTTGCATCTATCCCTCAGAATATTCCAAGATGATACACCCCGATGATACCAAGAACCAACAGGCTGAGCACAGACTTGTGGCCCAGAGCTGAACTTTTTGACATGTACTACCACATTCTGATTTTCTCTGACTATAACCCCTAAGAAACAAAAATAAATAATCAAAACTTTCTTATTAGCCTTAAATAATATAAAGGTAGTTAAACTCAAAAAGCAACTAATTCTTAAATCTATGAAAACATGTGGAGTGCTTGCAAAAATTTTGCTTATAAATGAAGTAAAAAGATAATACTTCATCTTTTCTAACAGCTACATAGTACTCCATTATGTAAATGTACCAAAGTTTCTTAAACCAGTCATCTGTTCTCGGGCACTCAGGTTTTTTCCAGATTCTGGCTATTGTAAAGAGTGCTGCAATGAACAAACAATTGCAGATGTCACTTCGACTATACCTTTTTGCCTCTCTGGGATATATTCCCAGGAGTGCTATAGCTGGGTCAAATGGGAGATCAAATTCTAATTTTTTGAGAATCGTCCATACTGTTTTCCAAAAGGGTTGGACCAGCAGGCATTCCCACCAGCAGTGAAGGAGGGTCCCTTTCTCGCCACATCCGCGCCAGCACCTGTTGCTTTTGTTCTTGTGGATGTGGGCCAGTCTCTGTGGTGTGAAATGATATCTCATTGTTGTTTTGATCTGCATCTCTCTGATGATTAGTGATGTAGGGCATTTTCTCATGTGCCTTTTTGCCATTCGGATTTCTTCTTTGCGAAAGTTTCTATTCATTTCCTCGCCCCATTTTTTGATGGGGTTGGGTGATTTCTTCTTGTGGAGTTCAACCAGTACCTTGTATATCCTTGATATCAACCCCTTGTCAGATGTGTATTTGGTGAATATCCTTTCCCATTCTGTAGGCTGTCTTTGCATTTTGGTCACTGTTTCTTTGGAGGTGCAGAAGCTTCTTAGTTTAAGATAGTCCCATTTGTCTATCTCTGTTTTCACTTGCTCGGCCAGTGGCGTAACATCTTTGAAGATACCATTAGCTTTAATATCATGGAGAGTTTTGCTGACTTTGTCTTCAATAAACATTATGGATTCCAGTCTGATGTTGAGGTCATAAATCCATTTCGATCTTACTTTTGTGCATGGTGTTAGGCAGAGATCTGAGCCCACTTTTTTGCATGTAGCCGTCCAGTTTTGCCAGCACAATTTATTAAAGAGGTTTTCCCTGCTCCATTTCACTTTTCTTGCCCCCTTATCGAAGATTAGATGATTATATGTTTGGGAGGAGATGTCAGTATATTCAACTCTGTTCCATTGGTCTGCAACTCTGCCTTTGTTCCAGTACCATGCTGTTTTGATTATTACTGCTTTGTAGTAGAGCTTGAAGTTAGGTAGGTTGATCCCTCCCATTTTCTTTTTCCTAAGAATTGCTTTAGCTATTCGTGGGGGCTTATTGTTCCATATAAATTTCAGGAGTGTTTGCTCCATTTCTTTGAAGAATGTCATGGGTATCCTTATACGGATTGCATTGAATTTGTACAGTGCTTTGGGAAGTATTGCCATTTTGATGATGTTGATTCTATGAAATTTACATACAAGTGGTACTACATGGAAAGTATCATGTTAAGCGAAATGAGTCAGAAAGAGCGGGATAGACACAGAAAGATTGCATTCATCTGGGGAAAATAAAGCAACAAAAAGGGAGACTAACAACCAGGAATGGCTGAGATTAGTACCAGGAATTTTGCTCCATGACTTGAAGGCCAGCCACACGTGCTAGGTGAAAAGGAAGCTCAGATAGAGAAGAGAGCACCAAATAAAGGGTGTTTTGAGGACCCTCCCAGGGTGGGAGAAGCATGCTAAAAGTAGTCTATAGACCAAACATGATTGCTACACAATGCCTTTCGCAAAACACAGTACCCAAAAGAAGAGAGAGAGAACAAGGGGGAATACCCTGCCACAGAGGCAGGGTGGGATGGGGGGGATGAGGGGGATGCTGGGACCCGTGGTGGTGGAGGATGGGCACTGGTGGAGGGATGGTCCTTGATCATTGTATAACTGAAACCCAAGCACAAAAATTTATAAGTCTATAACTGTACCTCATGGTGTTTCACTAATAAAAAAATTTAAAAAATAAAAAATAAAATAAAAAAAAGTATTTTGGATGAAAAAATGTTAAACTAAGATTTTCAAGATGTGTCTATTTTTTTATAAAAAATTAAAAGATATCAGACCCAAGATTATTATTGATCTAAATTACTACTATACTCCTTATACCTTTGTATTATCTCATTCTTATACATCTTAGGGTTTCTTACATCATCCAGAGACCTATATTTAGGGTTAAATTTTATGTTTTTGCTTTGGAGGCTATACCCAGTGGTATTTGGGGATTACTCCTGGCTTTGTGATTTCGGGTTTAGTCTCAGTGCTTTATGATAATTTAATGTTTTTGCTTGCATTTTATGAAAGAGAAGATATCAGGCACAGAAACTGAATGAAATAAAACTAATACCGGGAAAAAATATAATACTATAAAAGCTAAGAGATTGCTGAAAATTGAAATCATTCTTCTTATATTCAGCCATGGAAGAAGCAACAGACAAAATTCAAGCAGAATGTGTTCAGGGTCATGAATAGGGATGGTATGGATATGTGGGTATTTTCTGTTATTCTGGTTCCTTCTATCACTTCCTTGGTAAGGTATACACTACAGTATTTTTATTGAACAATATCACTGAGCTTGGAACTGGTGCTTAAGTTGTAGAAATTTTTTTTGGAGAAATATATTTTCATAATTAATGAAAAGCTTCCATCACTAGAAAATTAAATACTTATCCTGGTCCCCAGTAGATCCTCTTCTGATATCTTTGTAATTTAGCACCATTTTGTAGACAGGATACTTTAAAGATATTAGTCAGCAAACAAACTCAAGATTCAGAGACACAAATGCAAAGGAATTACTAACCTTTAAAAACAAGTGAAACAGAGAAACAATTTAAAATTACCTGTTTGTACACCCTGGAGGACTGAACTGTGCCTTTGTGATCTTTAAATGGTCAGTGTCTGGCACAGAGTAAGGTAAAGGTAAAGGCCCTCCCGTTGATCGTCGATTTGCTCGAGCGGGCCCAGTAACGTCTCCATTGGAGACTTTGTTGTTACTGTGTCTGGCATATCGAATATATATAATATATAAAATCTATAATATATATAAATGTATATTTGAGTTTACAAACAAAAATATACTCTGAATAGCCTGAAATACTGAAGAAAATATTACCCTCATGAAAAATAAACAGCAAATTTTTAATGATCGAGTTTAGAAATATATAAAATATTCTAAAAAAAGGATTGCCTACATTAATTGCTAAATCATTAGTATCATGGGCAAGTTCTTCTGGAAATTGCTGTAAAATGACAGTAAATAAAATGAAATATAATAGGGAAATATAATAGGGAAATATGAAATGAAATATAATAGGGAAAAGTTAAGAAAATAGAGAGTTGATCAAAAAGTTCTAATATATATTTAATAGTTTATGCAAATGATGGTACAGGAAAATAAAGGAAGGGGGAAATAGAGAAAAAAATGCTAATGTTGAAGAAATGCATACTTTAGATAACAAGGTTCTTTACACACCAGGCAAGGTGAACATTTATTTACATCTAGGCATCACAGAGTGAATTTTCAGCTTCAAGGAAGAAGTAAAAATTACTAAACCTCACAAATCACAAATCACAAATCATCCTGTTATTCGTCAATTTCCTCAAGCAGGCCCCAGTAACGTCTCCTTCATCCTAGCCCTGAGATTATATTCAAGGCTCTTCAGGAGAATGAGACCCATCATTGTTACTGGTATTTGGCATATTGGCTACGCCACGGGGAGGTTGCCAGACTCTGCCGTGTGGGCAGGCTGCATTCGGTAGCCTGCCAGTTTGACTAAACCTCATGAAGGAGATATCATATCTACCTCAAAACATTCACATCAAATCAGAAGTGCACCTAATTTTTTAATTTGTGATGCTTGACTCTATGAGGTAATAGATACAGATATTTTAAAGGCAAAATTAAGATATTTTAAAGGCAAAATTAAGTTTTAAGTTCTAATACTGACTCAAGGGCTGGAGCGATAGCACAGTGGGTAGGGTGTTTGCCTTGTACACGGCCGACCTGGCCGATCTGAGTTCGATACCTTTGCCCCTCTTGGAGAGCCCAGCAAGCTACTGAGAGTATCTTGCCTACACAGCAAATCCTGGGAAGCTAACTGTGACGTATTCGATATGCCAAACACAGTAACAACAAATCTCACAAGGGAGATGTTACTGGGCCCACTTCAGCAAATCGATGAACAAGGGGAGGACAGTGCTACAATACTGACTCAAAAACAAGCCTATTCAAGATGTGCAATATGAAATATCATAGCATGTAATAGCTTCTTAATTAATTTAAGATGCTTCAAGTGGAACCGAAAGTGAACTCAAGAAAAAAATTTAAAATGGTTATCACAAAATCTTGGGAAGGAAAAAACAATATAGAACAAATTGATACCACGTAATTATTAATGATTTACATTAAATGGTAAAAATATTGATAGCTATAATTTTTAATTTGGATTTCTTTAAATTCTATAATATAAGTGCTTAAGCAGTGACTTCCACCGATGTTGGAAAAATATAATTGAAGCTAACCATCTCTTGCTATCTCAGAATTTTTTTCATAAATTCAAAATATAAAAAAAATTTAATTACTAAATATACATTAAAACTAACTATGAAGAGATTATAGTAATCCCCTAAAATACTACAGAATTAAAGGAATTTCATCCTCTTATAATGCAAAGGAGATACAACCCACTGAACACAGGAAGATGGACTATAATTAGCCCTTAAATAAAAGGACTTGACAGCACTATTTGTCACGGACTGTTCATCCAACATACACCTGATAATTGGAGGTGACTATCAGTGTTAGCTAATTGGTCTTATCCTAAGGAAAAATACATCTGTCCTCTCTTTATGAGAGGAAGTAGATATGCAATAAGGTGTCCAAGGAATTTCACTCAGCATCTGGGGGATAGGATCATTATCTTTCAAAATGATTACATTTCAAAGAGGTGGTTCCAGACTCTTGAGAAAGTTAGTCCTAGATTATAGTTGGTAAGAAATTTATCTGGCTTTTAAAAAAATTACATACTTTTCAAAAGAAAGAAAACAGAGAAAACTATGCAATTACACATCTCCTAAGGTAGTTGTTCCAGAAAAAGAGAGGAAAGGAGAATCTTCCCTTAATTTCATTAGGGATAATTAAGTCTCTTTAAAAAAATTATAGTCTTGCTCTTCAAGCCTGTGTTCTCCCTTGAGCATATATCTTGCTTGCTTCTCTGTATGAAATTTTTGCTTCTCTATTTCCACTCCGGAGAAACCTATGTTCTCTCTTGAATACATAGTTCTCCCTTCCTCTCCCTCACATTTTTTTAGAATGACAAATAAATAAATAAGTAAAACGAATTCACCAAAATAAATAAATAAGACTAAAATAATTTTTACCTAAAAATAAGTTTTAAACATGCACTCTTTTTTGAGCTGGAGCGAATAGCACAGCAGGTAGGGTGTTTCCCTTGCACACGGCCGAGTCAGGTTCGATTCCTCTGCCCCTCGCAGAGAGTCCGGCAAACTACCGAGAGTATCCCGCATGGCAGAGTCTGGCAAGCTACTGTGGTGTATTCAATATGCCAAAAACAATAACAACAAGTATCACAATGGAGATGTTACTGGTTCCCACTTGAGAAAAATTGATGAACAACGGGAGGATATTGCTACAGTGGTACAGTCCTATAGTATTCTTTAGCTATCATTGTCCTGCAATATATTGAATTTAACTTCTCCTTTCAATTCAACTGTTATTCCACAAATGAATGTGATCTTTCGGGTTAGGCACTCCCCCAAATGTTCAAGGTAAATAAACCTTTTCTAATGCATGTCATCTTGGCATATGGGCTAACATTAATTAGGGCCATAGAGGCTTTAAGAGAAAAAAGACATTCTGACCCAAAAGAATGAGGATTATCCAGATTTAGTATTATCTTCTCAAATAACATTTTATTTATAGGGAGAAATCTGCTGAAAAGGCAAAGGTTGGCCTTCTGCTTTTCTTGACTAATATGGAACTTTTAGGTCCTGGGCCCTTATTAGATCAAGAAAAAAAAGTTTACTCTGCTCCTCTTTCTCTCTAATTTACAGCCACAAAATTCTCCTTATATATGTAATTAAATTTGTTCTTGTACTTCCGCTAATCTGTGTGATGCTAATTGATTTGCTAAACCAGTTTAAGAAGAACCCTGAGGGATAAATAACAATTTTTCCCCTGGGCTGCCATCAAATGTTCAAATGTTCAAATAAGGTCTAAACATGGCACAGCCACTAATGGGAAGTCAGTCGCGAGCTTTCTTTTAGTCTTTCCAAGTCCCTCTGATTCTAGGCATTCTTTCAGTTGCCTATTATCTGTCACTTGTGGCCTGGGAGGAGTTGCCTTTGGGTAGCCTGAGGTCAGCAGATGTTTCTCACCCCAGGGCTGTTGCAGCCTTGGCTTACAGTGGTGTAATTTCACTACAGGTTGGATCAGAGCAGCAGACTCCTCGCCAGCTTTTAGTGCCACTGAGGTGCAGCCTTGCTGTTAAATTCCAGCATGCACATCTTGCCGAGTTTAGTGCTTCCCATCAGATCAAGAACTGAAGATAAGACAAGAATTTTAAGGTTGTCGCTTAGGTTTTTGGCCTCCTCTTCCCTTTTCCCAGAGCAAGTTTCTGTACATTAGTACATTAGCTCCAACTTCAAATACTTCCTGCTCCTCTGCCATGGCAGGGATTTGCTTTGGTTCGTAAGTCCCATCACCTGCTCCTTGTTCCATAGCAAGATTTGTATCCTAGAGATAGATGGTGGCTGAATTTTCCAGTGAGCTATTATAGCAGGATCCAATGGAAGATCCTGTATCTAGTTCAGTTTTTTTATGCTGTTTTTGTTGTGGTGGTGGTGGTGGTGCCCAAGGAGTGTTTTTAGATCATTCCTTATTTGGTTATTTTAGCCCTGACACCTTCACATTCTTTCTTTTCAAGTAGAGATTACTTTCTTCTTATAAGAGACTACAATAACCATTCACTTCAAAGCTATTGGTGTATGTACTTATTGATCTCAAAGATTTCTTAAGCATTAAATAACAGTAAAAGTACAGATAACAGCATATTATTAAACAATGGTATAAAGAAAATCATAACTGGATGTGATGATAAAGTGATGTAATGTTAGCTGAGCTGTTTAGGAAAGTCCTTTTGAAAAAGGACTTATTTTCATCCCTTTTTGTAGCATATCTTAACTCTTATAAACCCTTAGCTTTTATTTTTTTCTCTTCTAATTTAATAAATTTACTGATGTCTTTGACAATGGGTATTATTCCATATTAAAGTGACCTTTAAGTTGTCTTGAATGAAAAGAGGGCGGAGGGGGACTATCTAACTGGAGATCTTACTTGAGTAATATTTTTTGGAAAGTTTAAGAGTTCATTGAATTTTCTGTTCATGAAAGCGTGGGGTCAATGGATGTCAGTTCTTTTCTTCTGCCGTCTGGACATGTTATTAGTCCTTTTTTACTTTCCAGTGTTACAGGAAGTATAGAATTTTAATTCATGCTTATTTTCATCCCTTTTTTGTAGCATATCTTAACTCTTATAAACCCTTAGCTTTTATTTTTTTTCTCTTCTAATTTAATAAATTTACTGATGTTGTTGACAATGGGTATTATTCCATATTAAAGTTACCATCAGGTTATGTTATTTTATCTAAAGATTTTCTTTAACTTAAATATTTTCTAATATTATTTATTTTATTATCTTCCTCTATTTTTATATATCTTAAGGAAATATTGTTTGCTGTCAACAATAAAATTCTCTCTTGGGTATTAGACTTATTTCCTTCTCTGATCGACAAGGCTCTTCCTTTTACTACCATTTATCTTCCTCTTACTACCATTTATCTCATTATTTTTCTCCTAGTCTCTCTACACGAACTTTTGTCATAAACAGTCTCAAATCTTAACAACATAATTTTATGTTGACTTATACCTAATTAATAGTGCTTAAACTTTCATTCTTTTTATATGACATTTCAATTTTCATAACCCACTTGGAATAAAGTAACATGTGACAGTCTTTAAATTACCCGTGTTGATATCTTCTAAACCTAAAAACAAATAACTTATAGAATAAAATTTATAAAACACAAAAAGAATTATAGGAAGCTCTATTAAATTTGGTCCAATTTTCACTATTTTCTTCAAGAGAATAATCTGAAATATTGGTAAATACGTTATAAATATATCATGTAAAATCTTATTGGTTATATTTATTGCCGACCACAGTCTATTTCTACCCCATTTGAAACAATATCCCCCTTCATGTTAAATGTTCCTTAATAAACCACGTTACACAATTTCCATGTCATTAAACACGGCATTTATCTTTCTGGAGTTAATTATATTTTGGCTTTGTTTCGATAACATCTGTTTATTCCTTACAAGAATTCTTTTCCCTGGAAGACTTTTCTGACATACATTATTTGTATCATTTATAATTATGTCTGGGTCATCAGTGTGATAATCTCTTATTTCATGTTGTCTTGTCCATAATGGTTACCATAGTATTTGCTGCATGGCATTACTAAAGCTATGAATGTTTTTGTCTCTCCTGCCACATGCCAATATATGCCTAGCATCTTACTGTTGAAGTTGGTGGGCCCCCATGGGTTTCTTATGTGAGGCTGGGAGGAGAGAGGTGTTCACTTTCTTTGCATCAGCCTTTGCGACCCCTAGATCCAGGGTTACTGGGTTCTTGTCTTGCCTCTCAGTAAAGAATTTCAGGAGTAGACACCAGTGAAATAAAAATGGATTTATATGGAGGTTTTTAGGAAGGGGAAAGGGGAGAGAGAGAGAAAGAGAGAGAGAGAGAGAGAGAGAGAGAGAGAGAGAGAGAGAGAGAGAGAGAAACTCACTCATGAGAGAATGCGGGCTTCTCCAATGGTGGAGAGAGCCCTTCACACACCCGAGCATTAGATATGACAATATAAAAATGCACATGTATTTTCAGGGGAGATATGCGTGACACATATGCTTGAGTTCCACATGTGTTTGGCCACGTGGGTGCAATCAGCACATGAACTCAGGCAGCATATGTGTGCCCTTCCTTTGTTCAAGGTGGCTTTCATAGGGTTTTTCCACCTGCCCCCAAAGGGGGCTTCTATCTAGGTAAAAGTCCATTGCTTGGGAGCTTACCAAGAGTCTAGAATGGTTCATGGTCTTCTTTGAAATTCCTTTTCTGGTATTTTGTTCCTGTTGGAGCTTCTATTGGAAGAGGGGTACTACCTGTTCTATGTCTATTACTGTTGTCAGGAGAAAAGTCTTTTCAGGCCTTAGTTCCTTGCTCACAAGGTGGACACTGATGGCCTTAAGGTTAGGCAGTTTTATTTCACCCTAGGAATTCCATTGCCATGGGCCCCTCCCTCTCTTCTTGCCTACATCAGTATCAGAAGTATATGTTTAAATGTTTTACTTTGAAATAATTTTAGACATATACAAATGTCACAAAAATAGTTTATACTTCCCTTTATATTAATACTGCATATATATCAAAAGTCAAGAGTCAACTTCAGTACAGCACTTCTAATTGAAGTCATTGATATTTCTCTAGTTTCCAATAATTACGTTTTGCTGTTTTCTCTGAACTTCAAATTCTATCTTTTATTAAATCACTAAATTATAACTATTTCTGTCTCCCAGGTCATTTTTTTACCTACACTTGGCTTGACAAATATGTGTTTACATGTTCTTTTCAACCTTTAATCTTTCTCTGGTTTGTTTTTCCTTCCTGATTTAAACAGTTTCATTCTGGTACAAAATCTTATTTGGATATCTATAAGGAGAGAAAATTGTCATGTTGACCAATCTATCAGACATATCTTATAGTGCAGTTCTATAAAAATTGTACAATAAAATAAAAAATGAGCTTGTTTTTGTGACCAAGTAGATGAGAATGGGACCAGCTAATGTGCTGCACTAAAATGACTTGAAGAAACAAGGGTTGGACAATACATTGTAACTCCATTTGTTGAAAATATTTTGTATAGTTGATTGAGAAATATTTATAAACAACATTAGAGAGCCATCTGTCTCTCTCCTATATCTGTTGCATATCGGTAACCTAGATACCATCTATCATACATCTTTTACCTATATATTTGTGAATTAATTATTATATATTTATAAATTCATGACTTCTTTTGAAGTTAGGGACTTAAAAGAAGATGACAACTAAATTATTTTTTATTTTGCCATGTTACAGAGAGTGGAAATAGTGAATGCCTTTTGAATCTGCTCCTTCTTTGCCAATGTTCTTTCTATATTCAGAATTTAAATCATAAAATAACAGATGATGGAAATAGAACAAAGGAAATTACTTCACAACACAACCAAAATATAATCATTTAGCAGAAGGGTTGGCAAGGCACTTTTTTGTAAAATGCCCAGATAGTAAATATTTTAAGCTGCTTGGAGAATTTGATATCTGTTACAACTATTCACTGTTTTCATTGCAAAAGGAAAGTATCTATACAATACCTAAGCAGATGGGAATTATCACATCCAAATAAAGTTTTATTTAGAAAAAACAGACAAAAGGCTGGGTTTGGTCCAAGGATGATAGTTTGCTAAGTTATAATTTAGCACAATGGGTTATATATAAGAGGAAGTCATTTTCAAACAGCATAATGCTTTCAGATATATAGAATGCATGTTAAGAGCACTTAAAGTTCAAGTGCTATGTCCTTTAATTAACTATTTGCCATTCCCTATCATAAAGAAGATAGAATGCCAATTAACCTATATGATACAGATTTTAGCCATAATTTAAATGACATTAGGAATAGTCAAAGTCATAAATACAATTTGATATCATGGTTTGCTCTTTCAATAAGTGCCTTACTTTTGTCCATTTATCAATTAATATATAAAAATGACTGAAATTTCTTCCACCATATATACTCATGTATTTATTACCTCAACAAACAGTATTCCAACAAATAGTACTCTCTCATTATATGGCTACTTTGGGGTTCTTGTGATTCAAAGTGGTGTGAGCTTCACAGAAAGTTGGCATCTTAACTCCTGTATTAACTCTCTGGCCCCCTCATCAACATGAATTAAAAATGCTATTTAATTTATGGCAGCCAGAAGAAAGGATGTAACTACAGAGAGAAAATACAGAGTCAAAGTTCATTATGATCGAGAACCAAACACATCCAGATTCTAGATTTTCTTTCTTTTTGTAGTGATTGATTATTAACACATTTTTAATCGTATTGACTGTGGCCATCCTCCTTAGCATTACTGTTATTTGTATAGGTGTTTGTTTTAATTAATTTAGAGTTCCCTTGAAATATTTATTATTCTATTCCTAAGTACAGCATCCTCTTTTAAAAATTATTTAACAAAACAATGACTGTGGTAGGTGTACTCATATAATGGAATACTATTAAACTGAAAAAGAACAGGTCATTAATTTATGCACTAATATGAACAAATCAGAACAGTATTTGGCTAAGGGAAAAAAGTTCTAAGACTATACATTGTATAATTTAATTTATGTTTTTTATTAAGGGTATAATAAATATTAATAATTGCAGAAATTTGTGTAGTGTGTTAGCTGTTAACAGCATTGGAACAAGGGAATTTTAATTAAGTGAACAATGTGATACTCTGATGGTAAACTCTAAATTTATCAAAGCTCATTAAACTGTATCTTTTTTTTTTTTTGGCTTTTTGGGTCACACCCGGCTATGCACAAGGGTTACTCCTGGCTCTTCACTCAGGAATTACTCCTGGCAGTGCTCAGGGGACCATATGGGATGGTAAGAATCAAACCCGGGGTGGCCGCTTGCAAGGCAAAAGCCCACCTGCTGTGCTCCAGCCCCTAAACTGTATCTTTTTAAAAAGTGAATTTTAAAGTATTTAAACCAAAAACAAACAAAAATAAATTAACCAGAAAATAAAGAGACCATGCATCAGATACAGAATTTAGTAAGTAAGTTTAGCAGTATTACAAATATATAACATGACATTTAAGTTCTTGAAATAAATAATAAGTTGGCCACACTCTTTTAAAACTATTATTGTGAACTATAAGTTTAAAAACTAAATTTTATCTAAATTACATATAGTTAGAAATTTTGTATCTCAAACTTAGTCCTATATTAAGTTCCTGACCAGATTTCTTTTAAATAAACACTTTATCATTCTGAAAATAAAACAGAAATCTTGAATTTCATATGGGAATAATAACCATTTCTTTACAAGTATACTTAGACTATACAATTATTTACATAAATGCACATAAATGCACCTTGGAAGTCAGATTTTTATTGTGAGGGAGGCAAGTTATAGTAAACAGGAAAAGAGTAAAATGTGTGGTTTTAGATGAGAATCAAAGATATCAGTTTGAGCTTATATTTAGCATATGTTGTTTAAATATAAATGATTGAGTAGTGTGTGCGCGCGCGCGCGTGTGTGTGTGTGTGTGTGTGTGTGTGTGTGTGTGTGTGTGTGCATGTGTGAGTACACATAGACTGATATCTTCTGATCCAGCTAGAAGTAATAATACCCAAGTAGTGAACAGCAAACCCTGGGCCTTGATCTTTTATTTATTTATTTATTTATTTATGTTGGCATTTTGGGGTCACACCTGGTGATGCACAGGGCTTACTCCTGGCTCTGCACTCAGGAATTACTCCTGGTGGTGCTCAGGGGACCGTATGAAATGCTGGGAATCGAACCAGTGCTGGCCATGTGTAAGGCAAATGCCCTCCCCACTGTACTATCTCTCCAGCCTCAATGGCCTTGATCTTTTTTAAAACCATTCTTTAGTAATGTGTATCAGGTACTTAGAGAACCGTTGGTACCAAATTGGTCAAGAAAGCGAAAAGTAAGTCTTTATTCTGATTTTCTCAAATATTTGCAATGCAATTTGCCTTCAATATAAGAAAGTAACATTAAACCAAAAAAAAAGTCAGATGTATTTTACTGAACTTTTACTAGCTCAATGTGGCAAAACATTAGCAGAAAAATCAATTTTAATAATAGATTTACTCAAAAGAATGTAAATAAACACATTAATCCACATAGATAATTTAAACAATAAATTAAGCTATGAGACAAGAAGAGAAAACTGTATAGAAGGTGTGTAATTGAAATAGCAGATGTATCTGAAACCATTAATTTGTGCTGGGAAAACAGGATATTCTTGTAGTCTCAGAAAATCACTTTAAAGATCACATGTTAACTAGACTAGGAGAGATGCCTTTATAATGGAGAGATCTGGCACATAACTCTTAGTGAAATAATTAAACTTAGCATTACAAATAATGGGATATAATTGACATATAGCATTTTTCCAACATTATTTTTTTAATCTGGTTAGAAGGAAGCAATTAAAAATGGCTGAACTAAATTCTTTTAAAAAATTATTTAATGATAGTCTAAAAATGGCTTTGGAATGGTTTGAGTTTTTAAACTAATGTGACATGACAACTAAACACAAGACTAAAATCTCCAATAAAAGTCTAATGAAATTTTATTGGTATAATTTTATTGAAGTTTCGAGAAATATGGAAAAATTTAAGTAAGGTTCTTATAATTGACTGCAACATGATATCACTATTAAAATTATTTGTGGGGGTGAGCCACACCCAGGGATGATCGTAGTTACTTCTGGCTCTCACCCACAAAGCCTTGAATTTTTCTATGACAAGTGTATTAGTGTCTCTTGCTTTGCTAATGAAGGGTGGGGGGTGCTTTTCATGGATGAAAGATCTAGAATATTAGAGAGTTGGAAATAAATTCCTCTTTGACCTCCAGGGAGGAAAGTTTAGAGGTTGAATTCAAGTGACCATGGCCATTGAGTTAATCAGATGTTCTTGTGTAATGAAATCTCCATAAAACCCAAAGAAATTGTGTTTCAGTGAGTTTCCTGGTTTGGCACCAGGAAGACTTGGCAGAGAATAACATATCTACAGAGAGCTTGCAAATTCCATGTCTTTTACCCATACCTAATTCTATGCATGTCTTCTATCTGGAATTTTATTTTAGTATGCTTTATAAAAAATCACTGTTCTCCTAATTAAATTATTTTCTTGAGTTCTGTGAATAGATATAATAAATTTATCAAATCAGAAGTAATCTTAGAACTTTTATCAATGCTAATAAAATCTTTAACTATAGTAAATTTGGAATAGTGAGAGGGATAAATTATTATTTAGAAAATAAGACTGAAGTAAATGTATGACAAAACAGGAGCTAAGTAGTATATTAGCTTTGGCCAATTATTAATTTTACTGATAGTAATTATAGTTATCTGACCATAAAATATTTTATTTAAATACCTTCTCCTGAATGTTTATACTGGCTTCACACTGTACATTATATTAATACCACTAAAGTAGTCACAATAAATGTCTTTATTCTATTTTAGCTTATCTACTACTTTAATAGGTATTTTAAATAGAGTCAAGTATATCTCCTGTAACATATACAACTCTCTTTCATGCATATTACTTGATTTCAAAGATACATAAAATTCAATAGTACTTCATATTTTAGATTTTTGACATTTGTTCTTTTTTGGTTGTTTAATACCCTGAGGAGAGAAGGATAGGATTTAAAAATAATTAAATAAAGCTGGTAATATCACTTCTATATATATTTTATCCAAAGTTAAAGATAATTTTACCATAGCTTAGCTTATGTAATATAGAAAAGCAGTGAGTAAATAAAAAATCAAAGTGGTGATAATATAACTGAGAGAATTATTTACAAAAAATATGCTAGTAGAGCAACTGAAATTATTGATGTTACAAAGCAAATGGAAAAAAAACATTGATCTGTGCAATAGAAAGACGTAAGAGCCATAAAAATAGGAGGAATAGGGGATTGTAAGAATAAAGAAGAGCAAATATTGCTGATAGAATTGAGAAAAAATTGAGAATGTATAGAAATATTTTGAAATGAAAATACCAGAGTCAAATTTAAGAGTATAAGGTAAGGTCATCAGTGAATAATAAAGTACGAATGCTTTAAGGAAAGCATTGAAGTAAAGAGAAGCTAAACTTAGTTCCAGCTGAACCTTTAATAGTGAGAATTTGAGAAATACCTAAATACCACAGAGGCTTGGTTTCCTTTTATATAAAATAATGAGAGCCACATTCTAGATAGAGGACTGCTGCAAAGATTCATTTGGGAGTTTGCTAAGCAACACATGTTCTTCAATAATTCTCCCAGAGGAATCGTGTTTTATGAAACATCAGATTTGTAATACTTCCCATCAAATAACTATTAAGGCCAAAATAGCTATTGTATTTCCTAATATATTTTATATTAAAAATTATGAAAACTTGGAAAATTCCAACATAGAAATATTGATTGTATTTCTCTAGTCAATGTAGAATTGCTATAGAAAAATAGCACTTTTTACTGTCAGTATAGAATTAACCTTAGAAATAACATATTGTAAGCCACTCACTAAAAATTAAATGAGTGAACTGTGCTGTTGTACACTGTATTCTTGGGAATCTGTCCTATTCAGACATATTATTTCAAAAATAATTTTGATTATTTCCCATTTTTCTATTTCCTTCATCAAAACTGAATACTTAAAATCAAGTCCTGCTAATTCTACCTACTTACCTCTCAAATCTTTCCTGTCCTCTATCCACAAAACTAATACCTAGTTCAATACTCACAGTCAATTGTCTGCACTAGGGTGATAAACTGTATGCCCCCTTTCTCTGTTTAATCTCAAACTTCTTTGGACTCTCTACATAGAGATATCTTACTTTATTGTGCCTCACATTATTGTATTTTGTAATTAATGCTTCAAAAATGAATTCAAGTTTTGTGGCAGGTACAGCACTATTAGTACTATTTTTCCAAACAGTATATTCACAGCATGTGTATCTTAATGTTCATGTAATGCATTTCCCACAAATTTTCAAAATTTTTTACTCTTCTATTACTGTACCTGTTACAGTGATCAGTTATCAGTGATCTTTGATCCTCCTATTATAGTTGTTCTGAGGTGGACCCACATCACCAGATAATAGTGAATTTATTGATAAATGTTATGTATGTTTTGACTGCTCCATCTAATAGCTGTCCCCAGTTTCCCTACAATTCCCTCTTTGTGCCTCTCCTAGCCCACATACAATGATATAAAAATGAGGTAAAATAATGACCGTATCATGGCCTATAATTCTTCCATTGAAGTGCCTTCATCTTTTACTTTAAATCAGAAGCAAGAAATAGTTAAATTTTGTGAGCAAAGCATTTTGAAAGCTGAGATAAATCAAAAACTAGATTTCTTGAACCAGTTAGCAAAGTGCTGAATGCAATGGTAATGTTAATGAAGAAGATTAAAAATGCTACTACAGTGAACATACTAATGATAAGAAAGTAAAAAAAAATGCTGACATGCTAAAGACTATTTGTTCATATAGAACAGAACTCAGGTCGGCCATGTTGGCTGCGTGTAAGACAAACGCCCTACCGCTGAACAGCGGTAGGGCATTTGCCTTGCACGCAGCCAACATGGCCAACCCGAGTTCCATTCCTCCGCCCCTCTAGGAGAGCCTGGAAAGCTACCGAGAGTATTCGATATGCCAGACACAGTAACACCAAAGTATCCAATGGAGACGTTACGGGGACCGCTCGAGCAAATCGATGAACAACGGGAGGGCCTTTACCTTTACCTTATAGAACAGAACAAACCAGCCACAAGATCCCTTAAAGTTGTAGTCTTATCTATAGCACAAGACTTTAACTCTGTAAATTAATGAAGACTGAGAGAGGTGAGGATTTGGCAGAAAAACTGTTAGAAACTAGCAGAGGTTTATTTATGATGTTAAGGATAACATAAAGGTGCAAGGTCAAAGTAGCAAACCCTAGTTTGCAGAAAAGATCTAGGTTATTAGTAAAGGTGGCTGCAAAAAAGTTACAGATTTTCATTGTAAATAAAGATCCTTCTGAAAGATTTCATCTAAGCCTTCATAACTAGAATCAATGTCTGGTTTTAGGAATTCAAGGGACAGATTGACTCTCTTGAGTTTGAGTTGAGTTTGAGTTGAAAACAGTTTTAAAAAACTATTTACTATTTCAAAAAGCTCTAGATCATTTAAGAATAATTTAAGAATAATTCTAATTCTATCTTTCTTGTATTCTATTATTTATTTATGTACTGATTTGGACCACAACCTGCAGTGGTGCTCAGTGCTTACTCCTGACTGTTTCATGTATCACTCCTGGCAATGTTCAGGGGAACAAATATGGTGCCAGGAAATGAATCCTGGTCAACTACTGGCAAACTAAGTGCCTTACCTGCTTTATTAATTCTCTGGTCCACTTGTGTTCTATAAGTACAAAATCAGAGTCCCAATAATAATATAGCTGTCTAGATGATAGTTTACTGAATATTTGAGTTCACTCTTAAGGAGCACTAATGGTGATATAAAAGATGCCTGTTAATACAAAATCCATTCTGTAGCCCTGGATCACTAGATCATTTTTAACTTTTAAGTCTTATTACTCAACAAATATATTACATTAGATTATCTGTATCTTAGTGTGTTCACTGATGGATGTGAGAAAAATAAATTGAAAACTTTCTGAAAAGTGTTCATTTTTTTTGATGTCATTAGAACACGTGATGCATGAGATGAGGTCAGATACCAACATTAACAGGAGTTTGGAAGAAGCTATTCCTATCCTCAAGGATGACTTTGAGAGTATAAGGCTTCCAGAGAAATAACTGCAAATAATAATGTAAATAGAATAGAATTAGAAGTGGAGTTTGAAGATGTGACTGCATTGGTATTATCACATAATAAAATTTGAATGAATGAGAAGTTTTTATAGTCTCTGAGTCTTGGCCGTTGATGGGATTACACGGCGCCAGGGGGCCAGTTGGTGGGTGTGACCCCCGCCTACTGGAATTTGGAGGATCTGGGTGGAGGATGCTCGGCCCAAATCCGAATAGGCTTGGAGACCTCGGCCCCGGAACCCATGTGACTTTGTCCCTCTGCCAGTAACTTCATGTGTGTGGAGCGTGATCTCAGCATGGTGGTGGCTGCTCCTGGAGGTCTTTGGCTCCGAAGAGAACAGTGCAGTCTCCTGCCCCCACACCTGACTGTCCTCGCTCGCCGGGACCCCTTGGAGGGTAGTGGGTTGAGCTTTCCTCCCTGCCCCGACCAGGACTCCGGCAGCCAAAGACCTCCAGGACCAGCCACCACCATGCTGAGACCACTCTCCGCACACATGAAGGTACTGGCAGAGGACAAAGTCACGCGGGTTCCGGGGCCGAGATCTCCAAGCCTACTCGAATTGGAGTCCAGCATCCTCCACCCAGATCCTCCAAATTCCAGTAGGAGATGGTCACACTCACCACCTGGCCCCCTGGCGCCGTGTAATCCCATCAACGGCCAAGACTCAGAGACTATAAAAAGCAGCTCCCGGAACCTTATTATGTCTTATTATGACATCTTATTATCTCATTCCTACTTTGGACAAACTGGCAGGTTACCGAATGTAGCCTGCCCACACGGCAGAGTCTGGCAAACTCCCCATGGCGGACCCAATATGCCAAATACCAGTAACAATGATGGGTCTCATTCTCCTAAAGAGCCTTGAATATAATCTCAGGGCTAGGATGAAGAAGACCTTACTGGGGCCTGCTCGAGGCAATCGAAGAATAACAGGATGATTTGTGATTTTCTGTGAATGAGAAGTTACTTCTTAAAAGACATTAAAGAAAGTAATCCCTTGAAATGTAATCTTCTGATTGAAGATGCAATAACCACTGTATATTGACAGCAAAGAATGTAGATTATATAAAACTCATATGAACCCATATTTATTTGGGATCAAAAATGGAGGACAGTGTCTCAGTGTACTGTTAAGTCAAGATTATTTTTGCTTCTTAATGTAGGTTAGTATGTCTCATATTTTTATCTAGAGAGACTATTTTTTTAAATTTTTATTAGTGAAATACCATGAGGTACAGTTGTAGACTTACAAATTTTTGTGCTTGGGTTTCAGTTATACAATGATCAAGTACCCATCCCTCCACCAGTGCTCATTCTTCACCACCACTTTTCCCAGTATCCCTCCCACTCCCCCATCCTCCGATCCCACCCTGCCTCTGTGGTAGGGTATTCCCTTTTGTTCTATCTCTCCTTTTGGGTGCTGTGGTTTGCAAAAGAGGCACTGAGTGGCAATCATGTTCGGTCTATAGACTACTTTCAGCATGCATCTCCCACCCTGGGCGGATCTTCCCAACACCTTTTATTTGGTGCTCCCTTCTCTATCTGAGATGCCTTTACCCCTGGAATGTGCGGCTGGCCTCCAAGGCATGGAGTAAACCTCCTGGTATTTATCTCGGCTATTCTTGGATGTAGAGAGACTATTTCTAATATTATTAATTGCACTAATTAAAAATTGTGTCAAACAATTATTAACTGATAAGTCATTAATTTTACAAATGAAAACCAATTATAGTTCAGCTAGATAGAAAAACCTCTTTTAATGATCAAATCAGTATAGCTGAGTCTTATCTATAAAGAGTGAAATTACACAAAAAATACTTATGGATTAGAACTTCGAAAGATCTATTAACTTTCTCTCCTTCCTTCCTTCCTTCCTTCCTTCCTTCCTTCCTTCCTTCCTTTCCTTCCTTCCTTCCTTTTTTTTCTTCTTTCTTTTTTGAAGGGAGCATACAAAATTGTGCTCAGAACTTATTCCTAGCTCTGTGCTCAGTTTTACTTTTGGTGATGCTGATGGAACCATATGGAGTACCAGGGACTGAACATAGGTTGGCTGCTCGAGCTCGAGGCCCTCCCGTTGATCCTCGATTTGCTTGAGCGGGCCCAGTAACGTCTCCATTGGAGACTTTGTTGTTACTGTGTCTGGCATATCGAATACTCTCGGTAGCTTGCCGGCTCTCCGAGAGGGGCGGAGGAATCGAACTCGGGTCGGCCATGTTGGCCGCTTGTAAGGCGAACACCCTACCCACTGTGCTATTGCTCCAGGTTGGCTGCATGCAAGACAAATACCTTTTTCATGTTCCTTTCTTGCTGAGTTCCATAAAGTTTATTAAATTATTATTTAAAACATTATTTATTTGATATCATGCTGTGTAAGGAATATGTTAAAGTAAATTATAGACATTCTTATACCAAAATAAATATAATCAATAGAACTTGACATTTGGTAATTAATCACATTATATTAAAAATTTTAAATTTAGTTCATAGGCACATTAGTAATGAGAAATATGAAAGTTAAAGAATGTCTGTGGGGGAAAAGATTCATTCATTAAAATATATTACTATGAGAGAGAGAGATGATGATGATGATGATGATAAACCAAATAAGAAAACAATATTTTCTTGGACAGGTTTTAGACTTTTAAAGCCTGTCATGCAAATAAAGGACAATTAAACTCTTATTTCTTCTACTTACTCAGATATTAGTATATTTTTGTATTGCATTTGTTGCCACTGGAACAGGATATTTTAATACAATACTTCTCTTTCTCAATTTTTGAATGAATTTCCCAAAATGTAAAGGTCAAAAGACCAATGTGAGTATATATTCATTATTTATATGTTCAGATTTAATTTCTAAAAATTTCTGTTTCATGTTCTGAAAGACTTCTAGGTTAGATGATGGATTGGAAGGGGGAAAAGACCATGAAAAGATATAACTAGCTTTTTGTTTGATTCTTTGTTTGGAGGGATTTTGTGGGGCACACTCCACAGTGCTTAAGGGCTGCTCATAACTCTGTGCTCTGGGGTCACCCCAGGTTGCATGGTATCAAATATTGTGCTAGAGATAGATTCAGAATCTGCTCCATCCAAATTAAACAAATACATTAACTCATGTACTATATCTTCAATCTCAAATTACTGGGATAAATTTACTGAGGTAAAAGTTTATCATTTTTTAAAAATCCTTTAGTTGTATAATGCTACTATGCTATAGTCACCAACAAGGTTTCTGTGTACTTTCTCCACTGTTCCTAGGTTTTTTCTCATCTGCCTCCTCACTCACCCCTCCACTTGTGGACTATAGCTGTGTTGTCAATAGATGTTTGTTTTCATTGAATGCTATCTATTTCCTTTCTTTATTTTTTCTTTCTTTCTTCTTTCTTTCCTTTTTTTTTTTTTTGGTGTGGGGGTAACATCTGGTGGTAATGAGGGCTTGTTTCTGACTTTCACCTCAGGGATCACTATTGTATGTGCTCAGGGGGCGATTTGGGGTGTTGGGGATTGGAACCTGCTTGGCTGCATGCAAGGCAAATGCCCTACCCATTGTACTATTACTCCAACCCCAGCATTTGTTGTTTCTCTATATTGTGCACAATTAGTAAATATCTGGTCATTCTTCTTATTTACTTTGCGTAATGTGTCACCCTCCAGTCCCAACCATGTTTTCAGAAATGCAAGATTTTCTTTTGTAACCAAGTAGTATTTAATATATGTGTGTGAATGTGTATGTGTGTGTGTGTGTGTGTGTGTATAGAATTTAGCTTCTAAAAATTTCCATGTTCTGAAAGACTTTTAAGTTAGGTGAAGGTTTAGAAGGGGCCAGAGATTATGAAAGTATGTAATTATATGAAAATATGTGAACATGTATACACACATACATATATTCAACAGTTTACTTTCTACTTATTTGTTTTTGGGCACTCAGACTGCTTTTGACCTAGACTATTTTAAATAATGCTACAGCAAAAATAAAGGTGCATTTATCTTTAGAGAAAGTTGTTTTCCTAACCCTAATAGTTTCTAGTCCTCTACTTAGCTAAAATAAACAGGAAGTAACTACTGGAAAATGCTGAGATTTGATGACTAGTTCAAATTTGAGGAAAATGGACTGGACAGGGGACTAAGGCTACTGAGCTGCACTATGTTGGAAAAATTTAATTAAAAACAAAATATCTCAGGCCATAAAACCTCCTTACCAATACAAGAAACATAAATAAAACAATTTTATTATTAAATAAGCATATTTAAACTAGCATATTAAATCTATTATAAGAAATCTGCTAAAGAGACTTCAGAGACAGAGAAAGCTCATCTCTTTATATGGTCAACCAGATACTCTTTATATGGTCAACCAGATACAATCTACTGCATACATGACCCAAAGATAAACGATAACTAGCCTACAAATAAGAACACTTGACAGAACCATTTGTTATATTCTTTATTCTCTATTCACTGGATAACTGGCATAACCCTCTCTGTTAGCTAATTGGCTTTATCCAAGGGAAAGAGAAAGTTTTCATAGTTTTATAACAGAAGGCAGATACTATCTGAGTCCTAGGAGATAGGGGTAAATTTTCCTTGATTCTGTTACCAGTTTATTGAGAGAGGCATTTCTGGCTTATAAAATTGGCAAGTGGCTTTAAAAATAACTTTTAAAATAACTTTATATACTTCTTAAAGGGACAGTGAAAGGATTTTCTAAGGAAAATATTAGCAAAGAACAAAGATATTTTGACACCAGAAAAAACTGTTTTCTTCAAAGTTTCTTCATCCTAATGACTAGAATTAGCTGTATTTCTTACATTCTGTGAGGCTAAGGAATAATTATTGTTTCCTGTTGACAGGACATGATGTAAAGAGAGAAATACACGAGCTGGTTATTGCAAAATTTATCTCAAAGGATCAAGTGGGAGGCCAGGAAAACCTCAGCAGAAGGACCTGGAAATCTCACTACTGATATCATAGCTATAGATGCACCTCCTAATGCTTTCAAATGAGAGGTGTTTCTGCCTTTTTAAAAATTTTTGGGTCATACCCGGCATTGCACAGGGGTCACTCCTGGCTCTGCACTCAGGAATTACTCCTGGCGGTGCTCAGGGGACCATATGGGATGCTGGGATTTGAACCCGGGTTGGCCGTGTGCAAGGCAAACACCCTACCTGTTGTGGTATTGCTCCAGCCCCAAGATGCTTCTACTTTTTTCAAGAAAGTGTTAGATAGAAGCCCCAGGAAGAAATATATGAAGAGCACAAACAGTAAGAATTGATTTCCCTTACCTACTAATGTCATTAAAAGAATTTCTCTACATCTATGTAAGATCCAAGAGGATGAAACCAGCTAGCCAAATAAGAACATCTCTGTTCCCCTGTTTTATTCTTCCTCACCAGTGTTAACATCTGGCAGAAGCTGTTGGTGACCAATGAATGGAGATAATTGGTAGAAAGTCACCTCTGACTTAGATATCCATTCCAAAGGACACCTGAAGGACAGACGTACGGGAAACTCCAGAAATTCTTAGGAAATCTTTTAAATATGTTTGCATTATTTTCTCCATTATAAATTTAACCTATTTATAGGTTATAAAAATGTGGGTGTAGGAGAGCTAGAAGTGAAGAAAAAAATTAATATTATTTAGTATTTTCCATAGCAAAGCATTTAGTAAATAAAATTTTAATTTTTTCACTTATAAAATTGCACCAAACATCAAACTTATAAAATAACATCAAACTTATAAAATATCAAACTTATAAAACATCAAACTTATAAAATAACACCAAACATCAGCCAAGCGGCACAAATGCTGGCCGACTTTGACCGTGAGTGTGGAAAGGCAGGACTACAGCTGAATCTTACGAAGACAATGTTTATGAGAAAGAGCCTCGTTCCTGACGCCCCATTCACTCTCAACGGAACTACCATCTCCGAATGCAACAGCTATGTGTATCTAGGTCGAGAGGTCAACATGACAAATGATCTGGCACCCGAGCTGCGCAGGAGGAAGAGAGAGGCTTGGAACGCCTTCAAGAACATCAAAGAAATAGCTAAGAGGACGAAGAACCTCCGGCTCCGGGCACATCTCTTTGATTCCACTGTTCTTCCTGCATTAACTTATGCCTCAGAGACCTGGGCCCTACGCAAACAAGATGAGAACGCTATTCAGGTCTCCCAAAGAAGAATAGAAAGAGCTATGCTTGGAATATCACGTTTCACTCAAATGAGAGAAAGAATCCGAAGTTCTGACATCTGTGGACAATCAAGAATCAGGGACGCTGTCTCATTTGCCAAGGTGTTGAAAATCAGATGGGCTGGTCACGTAATGAGATTTAAAGATGACCGCTGGACTAGAGCTGTTACCGACTGGATTCCACGGGATTTCAAAAGACCGCATGGCCGCCCATCTACCAGATGGTCAGACTTCTTTGTCAAGATCATGAACAATCGGTTTGAGGCCCTTCATGTTCCCGGAGCGAACAGATGCCATTGGGCTACACTAGCACGCGGCAGGGACAAATGGAGACATTACTGGAGCCCGCTCGAGCAAATCGACAACTAACGGGAAGTTAAGTGATTAAGTGATAAGTGATAAAATTGCATATTGCTATCCAATTTTAATTATACAACATATATTAGTATATATCTTGGACATTCAGAACTAAGTTTAACTATGTAATAGATTGTTGGAGTACACGGAGCTTAGGTTTATCAGGTTGCACCCATCATAGTGCTCCCGAGTCATTCCCATTACTTTGTCTGTCTGTAAATACTTCTATGCTCTCTTGCCCCCACCAATTCGTAAGGTCTCATCCTTCTTAGACACTGAAGCTGTACTGTAAGTTAAATATTGCCTTTCTCCTCTCCTTATGTCTTTTGAGCAGTTTACTTTTACTTTAATGCAATGTCCTTCTGTATAGATACAGGAAGACAATTAATTAATATTATGCTTTATAACTTAGGAATTGATTGGCTTTGAATATTATTCACTCCTGGGCATCTGCCTTCTCAACTTAAGCCTCAGTTGCCCTCACTTCCTAGCCCCCCAAGGGCAGGGTCCCGACGTGGGACTGGATGGAACCAGGGCAAGCCAGTAAGTTATGTGCTACCCTGGCATCGCGATGGGCCAGGCCAAGGTGCCACGATTCTTAACTATAAGTTAAGAGTTTGATCATAGGCAAATGCTGTCATGATCCAAAAGTAACGACGAGACTAGGACCCTGCTGCTAGGAACAGGAAAGATATCTGGCCTGAGCACTGCAGTCTGAGATAGAGATGGCCCTAGGAGAGCAATTCTATAAGCTCAAAGTATTTCTTACTGTGTCCATACAAAATGATTAATATTATGTATGCTTATATGTTGGTTGGACAAGGAGAGGAGAAACACGTCCTAGAAGCAGTTTCCTGTGTGTCCTGACTAGCTTGGATGAGACTGCTTTCTCCCCTTCAAACTGTCTTCAATAAATGATTTCAGTGTATTGAGACAGTTTCCCCTTTCTCTCAGAAACCTAGCTGGTCTTAGATATGCAGTTCTCAGGTGCTAGCCAGGATTGATCTTGGAGATGTAGATTCCAAACTCTAGCAGACTGGTCTTTGTTGTGCTAATCTAAGTGCTTGTAGCTTGTAAAAAGGTGAGGCCAGGATTACTGACTGGCCTGTGGATGTAAAGAAACAATGTATGTTTTGCCTCAGTGTTCTTTCTGTAACTCCTTTTGATGATATCACTATATTGCGCCCTTTAGAGGTACTATGATCTATATAAGGGAGATTTCAGGGCTCTCGGGGGGACACGTGCATCAGAGAACCTGGGAAGATGGGGCTGAGGACAGAAGCTGAGAGAACAAAGGTGCACGTGATTGAGGATTCCTGAGGCCTCCATGACATACATCTCTTCCATGTAATAAATGGCTACTAAGACCAACCAGCTTGGCCTCGTTTTTTTCCTTTGCTTGACCATCGCCATCGACCTCTGGGGAAACAGCCTGACTGCCGGCCTTTTTATTTTTTGTGTGTTTACACAATAGATAGGTAAATGGGGCTGGAGCGATAGCACAGCGGGTAGGGCGCTTGCCTTACACGCGGCCAACATGGCCGACCCGAGTTCGATTCCTCCGCCCCTCTCGGAGAGCCCGGCAAGCTACCGAGAGTATTCGATATGCCAGACACAGTAACAACAAAGTCTCCAATGGAGACGTTACTGGGCCCGCTCGAGCAAATTGATGATCAACGGGAGGACCTTTACCTTTACCTTACACAATAGATAATCATAGGTAAGATTTTTTTTAAATTTTTATTACTGAAACATCATGAGGTACAGTTGTAGACTTACAAATTTTTGTGCTTGGGTTTCAGTTATACAATGATCCGGTACCCATCCCTCCATCAGTGCACATAGTCGAAGTTACATCTGCACTTGTTTGTTCATTGCAGCACTCTTTACAATAGCCAGAATCAGGAAAAAAACCGAGTGCCCTAGAACAGATGACTGGTTAAAGAAACTTTGGTACATCTACACAATGGAGTACTATGTAGCTGTTAGAAAAGATGAAGTCATGAAATTTACATACAAGTGGTACTATATGGAAAGTATCATGTTAAGCAAAATGAGTCAGAAAGAGAGGGATAGACATAGAAAGATTGCATTCATCTGGGGAACATAAAGTAACAAAATAGGAGACTAACACCCAAGAGTGGTCGAGATTAGTACCAGGAGTTTTGTTCCATGACTTGGAGGCCAGCCACACATTCTAGGGGAAAAGGGCGCTCAGATAGAGAAAGGAACACCAAATAAAGGGTGTTGGAAGGATCCTCCCAGGATGGGAGAATCATGCTGAAAGTAGACTATAGATCAAACATGATTACCACTAAATGCCTCTTTTGCAAACCACAACACCCAAAAGGAGAGAGAGAACAAAAGGGAATACCCTGCCACAGAGGCAGAGTGGGATGGGGGGATGGAGGGTGGGAGGGACACTGGAACCCGCGGTGGTGGAAAATGGGCACTGGTGGAGGGATGGGTATTTGATCATTGTACAACTGAAACCCAAGCACAAAAGTTTGTAAATCTACAACTGTACCTCCTGGTGTTTCACTAACAAAAATTTATAGGTAAGTTTTTAATTTGTGAATAGATTTCCTCACATATGACATGAGATTAAAATACCTGCATACTGAGTTGTCATGAATATCAGTAATCCAGATAATATAATCTAAGTACCAGATGAATATCATGAATATCATTACCAGACAATATATATAAGAATTTATCATATAATTTAATATAATATCTATTACAAATTGAAAACTTATGATATTTACAACTCACCAGAAATTATTCACATACTTGAATATGTATGGACAATTGAAAACAAAAAAAGTACTTGCTAAGAGCTAGATCTTAAATCTTATCTGATGTATAAAAAAGTGGGACACACCCACCACCTGGCCCCCTGGCGCCGTGTAATCCCATCAGCGGCCAAGACTCAGAGACTATAAAATCCAACTCCCGGACGAGAACAGTGCAGTCTTCTGCCCCCGCGCCTGTCTGTTCCTCTCCGGGGCCCCTTGGAGGGGAGCGGGTTGAGCTTTCCTCCCCGCCCTGACCAGGGCTCCGGCAGCCGAAGACCTCCAGGACCAGCCACCACCATGCTGAGACCACTCTCCACACACATGAAGGTACTGGCAGAGAGACAAAGCCATGCGGGTTCCGGGGCCGAGATCTCCAAGCCTACTCGGACTGGAGTCGAGCATCCTCCACCCAGATCCTCCAAATTCCAGTAGGCGGGGGTCACACCCACCACCTGGCCCCCTGGCGCCGTGTAATCCCATCAGTGGCCAAGATTCAGAGACTATAAAATCCAGCTCCCGGAACCGCGCGGCCACATTCGCAGCTGCGCAACATCTTATCAGGACATCTTTTTATGACATCTTATATCTCATTCCTACTTTGGACAAACTTGCAGGTTATCGAATGTAGCCTGCCCGCAGGGCAGAGTCTGGAAAACTCCCCGTAGCGTACCAAATATGCCAAATACCAGTAACAATGATGGGTCTCATTCTCCTAAAGAGCCTTGAATATAATCTCAGGGCTAGGATGAAAGAGACGTTACTGGGGCCTACTCGAGGCAATCGACGAATAACAGGATGATGAAATAATGAAAAAAAAAAAGATTTGAGATGAAGGGTTAACTAACCATATAGTGGTAGTTATTTCCAAATAGCTTTTACCCACTAACATTTGAAGTCAAGCTGTACAACTTAAATTATACAATATTTTGTTAATGAAGCTGTTATAAAAAAGGAAAATTTCAAATCAGGGACCCCATCTCTAAAAATGACTTTATCATTACTTGCAAATGTTTATTCTTGAACTTTATAATACAATTTGTGCGCTGCTTAATATTCATCTCTATATCTATCAATATTGTGCTCATCTATTATTTCTTTTGTATAATTAAAAAATAGAATCATTAAGCCAGATGATAATGTAATTTTTCAAAAGTTAAAGAAATAATAATATCTTAAGCAATATCCTTTTTTTAATTTTGTATAAAAATTTCCATGTAGCAATCACTGTAGTCACTGGCTAATGTCACAACTTTTAGTCACAAAGGTTGGAAATATAATGCCCCAATATATGAGTAATATTTATGAATTGTTGAATGAATAAATGCAATAGATATCAAGAAATTACTTTCTTGGTGCACCACTTTTTATGCAAAGCAGATTTTTTGATAGATAAAAACTAAGTGCTTTTATGGAATTTGGATATGGCCTGCTTTTGCATAAGCTTTTGCTAAAACTTTAAAAATTAGATGTACTTAGTTAACTATTCTTATCATAATATTAAAATCCTTTTAAAGGAATCTTTACCTAAGTAACTTCATGCTACATTAAACCTTATTGTAGAGCTTTCTGGAATTGACCTTGTAATTCTGTTTACAGAAAGAGAATGGAGCTTTGGATTTGTTTCATTACAGAATTAGCCATCTTAGTAATGACTAGGAAGTTGTTCTTGCTGTCCATGAGTGCAAATATTGTAAAACAAGAATGATTGCTTGGCTTAGAGGTTCCCAAACATTTTTGTACGTTAGCTTTAATTTGGGATCTGAACAAAACTTCAGAGTCCAAGTCCCACTCAGACCTTAATCTCTAATAATGTTTCTGAGACTTTCATATTTTTGGTCTCACTTTTATTGAAGCATTCCAACTGATTACAGGCAAGTTTCAGAACCAGTGGATTAGCATATGGTTCAAGTCTCTGGCTTACATTAGCAAAAAGAGCAGGCACTCTGCAGTAATTTTAATACTCCACCAAGCACTGTTAATACTTTATTTGCATGTGTACTATATCTGTGATGGAGAAAATTTATCTTTGGAAATCTCAATATGCATATTTATTAAACTTTTACAATTGCTCTACCAAGTGACAAAAGTATATTTTTCTGTCACAGAAATAACCACATCTGAATTGATATGCAAATAGTATACTTATCACCACTTACCTTCATGTTATATAATACTGAATAAATAAGCACCTTGAACATTGTAATCACCCCAATTCATAGGACTTTTTAAATTTGACCTCAGATTACTTTGAAAAAATAAATCAGAAATTTCTTCATCTTTCAAAATTTTAAGAAGCAGTCTAAGTAAAGAAACCTAGCTTTAAAAAAAATCATTATTTTTATAATACCCCTTTATCTTAACTTCTCATCAAATCTTAATTAAAAATTCATTCTAAGAAAGCTATTTTCTTCTTTCTTGTTACTCTGTAGATATATTCTTAGCTTGACAAATATCCTAAGATAAAATAAAGGCAAGAAATACCATTATGTTTATTTGTTTGCAAAGAAAATGCTGAAGAATTGCTCTTCATTTGTTGGACACAATTTCATTTTCCTCCAGAATCTAAACAGGGGAATAAAGAAAGAAGGAAATGGGCAATTCTGACTTGGGTGGTATTTTTCTTCTTTCTAGTTTGGCTGATCCTGAAGCTGCCAACCCTAGATAGATCTGATAGATGTCTATTCCATTGCAATAGAAGTAACATGGTTTGAAATAATATTAACATTTATACTTTGGACATAACAAAGTTTCTGCACCATGATTACTATCAAAATTCCAAAACCTTCCACTAAAATGATGGAATCTTCTCTGGTTAAAGTAAATACCCACTCTTCTGTGATATTCTCTTGGGTTCCTTAATAGTTCTCTGCTGGGATCCTTTACTCTCAGTTCTTGTGAACAATTTTTGGTGCCTAATTTCTCAGTCCAAGAAAAATCATCTTATGTTAAAGAGTACTATTAATTAGTAGGAGTCTTAAGAAATGCACGTTAAGATAGTCATACACTTATTGCTTTAAATTTGTATCTGTCTCACTCATGAGAAACATTTCCCATAAGTTGATAATATCCAGTTGTCTTGTTCAATGTGAGCACAGCATTCTGTTCTCACTTCTCACTGCAGACCCCTGTTGGTTTATTTGCTCTCTGTTTCTACTGTGGCCATAGCCAAGACTTTAGATCTTTCATATCTCTACCAAAGATCTAAAGGAACAATTTCAATACAAATTACCAGCCTTGTAAAATATGTATAGGTGAAGAGGTAAATTTCAAGCACTAATTCATATTCCTTGTACTTCTCATTTTTTAGCCATAATTTAAGATGAATTTCATTCTAATACATGAAAGAATATTACAATTCTGTGTTTATTGTCATCTCTTTCTCTAAATCCTGTAGAAAGCAAATGTCAAAAATACAAATACTGGGGGGGTTGGAGAATTGATATAGCAGGTAGGGTCCTGCCTTGCTCATGCCCAACCCAGGTTCAATCACTGGCACCTGGTATGGTCCCCTGAGGTCTATCAGAAATAAGTCCTGAGCACAGAAACAGGAGTAAGCCCTGGCACAGATGGTTGTGGCCCCAAATAAGCAAACAAAAGTGCAGGTTCTCATACTTATATTACTATAAGTAATCAATTTAAGACTCAAAACTCATTAAGATCTGCTTATGGGTGCTCTTCAGGTCAGTAAGCTATACTTAAATTTCTTTGATATTTAAATGCTTTTAAAACATGAATGTGTATAGAACATACAATTGCAAATGGAGTAGACATGAAGAAATTGAAAATTCTCAAAAGAGTTTACAGAAACATATGACAGAGAATACTTGAATTGAAACTAGAGGAATATGTGTGACTTTATGGCATAATTTTTGTCCCCATTCTCATGGGGGGCTAGGGTTCACATCCAGTTGTGCTTAGAGATCACTCACAGCAGTGCTCTGGGGACTATGCAGGGCCAGGTATTGGACCCTCATACAAATTTCTCGTACAAAGTATGAATTCCAGCCTTTTGAATTCTCAATTTTCAGTTCTCATAAATACATTTTAGTCTTCTAGTCTTAATGACATACTACTGCTTGGGGACTACTTATTATTGGAATAACTGAAGTAATTCATGTCAGTAATTTAAAAAAAGACCAACTTAAAGATGAACTCTTGGTGTTTTAGGAATTAATTTTTAATTATTGTGTCTAAATTATTTTCAAATGTAAATATAATTTCTTACATGGAAAAAAATAAATCTATAGTGTCATTCATTTTTGTTGAAAGGAATAGTTACAACATCATTTTTTCTAAAGAATATTACTTTCCATCAAATTTAGTTGGTCACTTACCATTTCAGAAATAAGCCTGCTCCACTATGTTACCATGATTGGTATATTTTCTGACCCTTAAAAATGTTGAGGTTTAATGTCTGTGTTTCAAGCAATAACTAAGCTTAGAAATCTTTTGAAATAGTTTATCAAGTCAAGTTTGCTAAGGTTAAAATGTTAACTGCATCAATGAATTTATTATATGTATTAAGCCTATGGCTAACATTTACCAACTGTTTATTCTAGGTCAGGTACTATACTAGATAATTTGTGTTTATGCAAGATCTTTAATTTTTTATATAGCCCAAATGGAGTCAGTTGCTATAAGTCTCTCCACAATGAAAATTGACAGATAGATTTCCAGAAATATCCTAATTCTCCAAGGTCAATTAAAACTTACATCCTGAATCCTTGAAAAATAAATGGTATATAGTTATATAATTTTCTATATGATTTTTAACTCATAATATGTGATAACAAATAAAAGGTGTGCCTACTTAACTTAGTTAAAAGACTAAAATAGCACATTCACAATGCGTGAACATTATATGCTGTAAGGATAAGCATATGGATGAATGAATGAATGAATGAATAAATTTGTCCAAGAATCAGTTCATAAAATAAAACATGAATGTCTGAGGTTTCTGCATAAAGATTACTAATAGAGTAAAATATGAATGTCTGAATTTGTTTATTTTTTATATTTCTGCAATTAGAAGTAATTTTCAAGTTTCTTTAAATTATGCATAATACAAGGTTAATCTTTTAAGTTTAATGTAAATGAATCTGCACATAATTCACAATTTCTTTCTTCAACTTTTAGATAACATATTCTCCACTGTCTAATACGTAAATTATTGAAAGGATAAGATCTGTCCCTAATACAAAAAATTATCTTGATGTACATTAGCACAAATGAAAATACTTTTAAAAATAGCTGAAGTAGGCAAGTATTAAATATTGGGATTTCAATGTTAAATATCACTTCTCTGATTCAACTTCTTTTACTTTGAAGAATTTTACTATGCCCAAAGGGAGAACTACGAGATTTCTATTCTTATTATAGTCAAAACACCAGGAATAAAAATCCACCCACTGGCACCATAAATATTTTAATAAACTATAGTACATCCACATCAGTAATGCTGTTGTGAATTATAATTGATAACAGAACTATTTCAAAGTTTAGTTTCAACAATGCTTATGGCTTAGAATTTCAAATGAGATAACTGAATATCTTTGACTCCCGCATCATTAAATACAGATTCAAATGTGGAAGATATACTATTATTTTACTATTGTGGACATATTTTAGTCAGAGTAAGATGTTATTAGGTGAAGATTTTATAAGTTCTTTAAATTTCTCTCAGGTATTTTTTATAAGCCTAGATCGCTAACATGATAAGTGGAAAACGATTTGGGTATGCATTTATAAATCACTAACAAACTTATTGTTGCATTAGTGTGATAGTTCTTTTGACATATAAAATCACTGTATCACTGTCATTCCATTGTTCAACGATTTCTTCGAGCTTGCACCAGTAACTTCTCCATTCGTCCTAGCCCTGAGATTTTAGCAAGTGCCACATTGGAGGCACTTTCAGGGTCAGGGGAATGAGACCCATCATTGTTACTGGGTTTTGGTATATCGAATACGCCACAGGGAGCTTGCCAGGCTCTGCATGCGGGCAGGACACTCTCAGTAGCCTGCCAAATTCTCTGAGAGCGAGAACTAAACAATAAGTATTCATGGCCACGTGCTTTCAGGAGCTTGGTTTTATAGTCTCTGGGTCTTGGCCTTTGATGGGATTACATGGCACTGGGGCAGTTGGTGGGTGTAATGCCTAGCTACTGGAAGATGGGGGATCTGATCTGGGTGGAGGAGGTCCAGTTCCAATAAGAGCAGGCTCAAACCCGGGTCCTGCACACTTGGGTTCCTCTGCTGGTTCCTTTATGCTTGAGGCTCGTCCGAGTGTGTGGAGAGAGGCCTTGAGCATGGCTGTGACTGGGTTCTGGAGGTCTTCAGCTGCAGGGGCTCTGCTCAGGATGAGGAGGGAAACTCAACACCACCCCCCTCCTCCAAGGGGCCCAGGTGAGGACAGCCAGGCATGGGGGCAGGAGACTCTGCCTTATTCTCTTCCGGGAGCTTGGCTTTATAGTCTCTGGGTCTTGACCTTGATGGGATTATAAAATAGGTTCTTAAATTTTCTAAGAACTAAACAAATAAAAAGTTAAGATGGAGAAAATAAGGTTTGGAGAATGTGAAATCTGAGTGATCGAAAATATATAACAATAGGAGCTGGAGTGATGATATAGTGGGTAGACTGCTTGCCAAGCATGTGGTCTAGCTAGGCTCAATCCTTACCTTTCCATATCGTCCCCAAGACCCACTAGACGTAATATCTAATTGCATAGTCAGGAGGAATATCTGAACACCTCCCAAGTATGAAGTAAATTACTCTTCCATAAAACATAATTAGCTAAATAAATAAAATATTTAACAATGATTCTTCAAAAACCACAATGAATATCATTAGCCAATGTATTTTTAGGAGCACTGTTCTGGTGAAGGCAAACTTAAGCAATGCCATATATTATTGCTTGTTGATTATATACGTTTTTTGTTGCTGTCCTCAGTAAAACATCTGTAAATTGCTATGCTAACAAAAAAGGTCAACTTCTACAACATTCATTGATGCTAAGCATTGTGGAATGGTGAAAATACATTTAGTGTCAAAAATGGATGAGAGGAGCAAAGAAAAATGCTTCTTACCAAAGAATTATATTAGATTCACATAGCCTAGCATTTGACTGCAATATTTTGAATGTGCTTTTCTGGTTCCTGAAGGTATGAAAATGAACCAGAGTGTGAAATGTGCAACCTTTTACAAGGACATTTTAATAGAAAAAATTTCTGAAATATAAGAAAAGAGTGTGTATTCCATCACTTGTGTTGAAATTGTTGAATATCTTCTACATATAAATGAAGCTGGTCCCTTTTATGTATTTGTATTCTTTTTCCAATAAGCTGAAACTTACCATGAATCTGACATACTAAAGCATTCCAAATCCAAATGTCCCTCTGTACTTTGAAGAGATAAACTATATGCAATAGCAACTGATCTTTGTGAGACCAGAACTGGGCACAGCTGTTCCATTCAGACTTTCCAGCAAAAAAAGTAGAATGAACTTATAAAGGGACAGGAAGGACTCATATTCAAGAAATTCAGACAGAGCTCAGTGCCTGACCAAATAATTTTTTACAGATTTTACAGTGCCATTTCAGATTGTATCTGCTAAAATACCTTAAACATTTTAAATGACCAAGAATGGGGTGGAGTGGGGGGGAAGGGAAAGAAATAAAGTTGTAAAAATATAAAATCTCCCTTGAGGAGAGATAGATAATGTTCGATTGATGCTCAAGGATTCTTTTTTTTTAATATATACTTTTCCAACCACAATAAGTAAACTGACATATGGTGGTACGTGTTTCCAATGGATCAACACTGACACATCTGAATCCAGAAAACACAGTATATCTGATAAGCCAACAGTTTGATGTATGTAAGCATCTTCTATCACTTATAAGAAGTTTAAAATAGGTATACACAAAATATTAAAGCATATATATTCATAGTTGAATCAAAATAGATACATCATGCTGACTTTCTTATGTTAACTTATTTTTCAGAGTTTCTATCTCTGGCATTTAACTAGAGTGAGTCATTTCCCTCTATCAACAGCATAGAAAATAGCCAATTCACTCATGGAATTATATGAGCTAGGGAAGAAAACACCATATGACTCCAACTAACAGCACCGATTTTTAATCTTTTTAATAATAAAAGAAACTTCTTGATTGAAGCATTATTAAATATCTTCAGTGACAAATGCTTAATCAAATTTAACTAAAAAAGTGTTTACAATCTCAATAATCCAACTAAATTGAGATATCAAGAAACCAATAAATAGCCAAATTGATCATCCACAAAGTTCATTTCTTAAGGAACATTTTAACTCATTCTTTAAAAAGTCTGTCACAAGTATTTCTAGGTTAACAGTAAATTGTTCTACTTTTTTCTAGTCTTGAAAGAAAACTTCTCAACCATACACTAATGTGAAATAACTCAGAGGCAAAGGGACAGACATTCATTACATTCATTTTTAGGAAAAAAAAAACAAAACAGACATAGTATGATAATAATACCCAAAAATAGAAATGAGGGCAGGAGGAGTGGTCCATGGTAGGAACCTTGTCACAGTTTGGGGGGAGTGAAATTAGTATGTAGAAGGGACAACTGTGACAATGATCGTTAGGAATGATCACACTGGACAAGAATTAAGTGCTGAAAAAAGAGGTAAAGATATATATATATATATATGTATATATATATATATATATGTTACCCTTCCAGTAACAGCATTGCAAATCATAGTACCTAAAAGGAATAGAGAGAGAGAGATACAGAGACATGGAGAGACAGAGAGACAGAGAGACAGAAAGAGAGAGAGAGAGAGAGAGAGAGAGAGAGAGAGAGAGAGAGGAGAGAGAGAGAGAAGAAGGAGAAGAAAAGTATCTGTCATGGAGGCAGCTAGGGTTGGGAGAAGAGGAAAACTGGAGAAAATACATGGGACATATGTATACACGTGAAGATATGGGTGTGGGAACATTGTATGACTGAAACCTAATCATGAACAACTTTGTAAATATATCAGGGTGAGTCAAAAACAATTTTTTTTTAATATTGAGAAAAAGTCGTAGGAACAAAATACCCACCACCTGGCAGATGTAGCCAATGACACCAAAAATGAAAGGAAAAAACAAAGAATAGAAAAAGAGAAAATTATAAATGACAAAAAATAAAGGTATATAAAATCAAACAAGTAGTCAACTAACTTACTTAAAATAAAAATAATGATATATTAGTCTACCTTTGTGGTAGACTAATATTATGGCCATCTACATCTACAGCCTGAAGAAGTGTTTTAATACATAAAAAGTATGCTATAAGGATAGTAGCACTGTAGCACTGTACTCCCGTTATTCATCAATTTGCTTGCGTGGGCTCCAGTAACGTCTCCATTGTGAGTCTTGTTACTTGTTTTTGGCATATTGAATACATCACAGGTAGCTTTCCAGGCATTGCTGTGTGGGCGGAATTCTCTCAGTAGCTTGCCGGGCTCTCCTAGAGGGGCAGAGAGCAAGGCCAACACCTTACCCTCTGTCTATTGCTCCAGCCCCATGATTAAGTTAGAATAGATCCAATATCCAGAAAAGACAAATCTATCAGTACAAAAAAAAAAAATCAGCAGCTGCCTGAAACTTACAATGGGAACAAACACTGCCTATAAACAGTAAGAATATGTATTTGGGAGAGATGTCAATGTTATAAACCTGAACTGTACTGTTACACAAGTTTGTTACTAAAAATCATTGATATATACTTGTAAAATGGGTGAGTAATTTCATGTATGCATTTTATAACTCCGAAAGCTGTTTCAAGATATATTCATTGCTTTCCATAATTAATTTTTCCTTTCTCTCAGAGCTTGAAGGCTTCATATTAATTCAACTGCTTTCTGGATTGATTCTCTTTTAGGCCCTGAAGAATTTCAGAAACTTTGTTGCTTTACTTCTTAGTTCTTGTTCACTACTCGTTTGAAAATTACAACTATACAAGTTCCTAAAGAGAAGCAATATTCTAGCAATATGCAAATATCATTATAAAGAAATAAATATTTTTGTCCCTCAAAGGTTTATTTAAATATATAAGTTGTTAGTCTACAACGGTACCTCATGGTGTTTCACTTATAATATATATGTATATACATATATATATTGTTTGCTCTCTTGTGAATTACATACTGTTTCTTTAGTTGATTGTGCATCATGAATGACTTTATTTTCAGACTTCTACACTCCCTAAAATACAAGAATTCATATTCCTCAGATATGAATTAAGCACTTATGCATGGTAGCTGAAATTATTCTTTCTCTTTCCTTCCCTACTTATAAGAATGTATAAATGAGCATAGTAAAGATAATGCTAATGATAATAAAAGAGGATAAGTACTCTGAATTTCCAGAGGAAATAGTTGAGCATTTTTTTTGAAATCTATGAAGGGAGAATAAAAATAGGTCATGACAATCAATTTGGAGTCCTCCATATCAAGGGTGATGAGAGAGTATTCTACTTGTTGACTAAGAAACTTAAGTCTTGAAGAGTAATAGCAACTCTTTTACAGTTGGAGTATAATAACTCTAGTACCAGGGATCTAGCTTTATTGATATTTGTTTTGGGGAGAGGTGAGGAACTAGGGTGATATAAAGATGCTTAAAGCTCTTGAGTTTCATTCAAATAATCTTAATTGTTAAAACCAAACATGTTTTGACCACTTTGGTTGAAAAAATGAATATTTAGAAGACTTGAATGAGAATAAAATCAAGCATGATAGCTGGACTTACTCACTATGACATTTTTAGTCCAGTCCTTATATAGTACTTCATGAGGTTCTAGATGATGCGTGTGAAATATCAAATTTAATCAAAATATAAGCATTAAGCACTAATTGTAATCTTATTCAGAAATTTAGTGTCTACAGCTGTGAATCCTTGAGAGACGCTACTTTGAAGCATTCCTCAATATGGTTGCAATGTTTTATGAGCAATTTGGGGAAATGAAACTGTATTTGAAATCAGGAAGGATTAAATAGTTTGGGAGAATTCTCATTCAGTATTATAAGTAGTGGCGGGTAAAAGTTAAAGGTGTCTAGTTCCTTGTGCAGGGTCAGAATACCTAGTTTTGGTGCCTTAAGAAAAATACCAGTTAAGCAAAATGATTGATAATAATGGATCTTAAGTTTTTCTTCAATTTCTTAATAAAATAAGCATAAATCAAAATATCTCGATTTTTTTCTTTACATGTGTTGCAATCATGGAGAAAGCAAAGGATGGAACTATAAGTTAAATAGACAGTTGCCTTTTATAAAATTCATTTTCTTAAGTAAAAAGGTCTTACTCAAATTCTCTGGTACTCAAAGACTGATACTTGGGGGGAAAAAAAACAAAACAATGAGGGAATCTGCAGAGTTCCCAGACTGTCTCTCCATATTTTTTGTTTGTTTGTTTTTGTTTTTTTGGGGGGTAATCAAACCCTACTCCCGGCACTGTGCTCAGGGGTTACTCTTGGCAGGCTTAGGGATCATATGGAGTGCCAGGGATTGAGCCTGAGTTGATTGAATGCAAGACAAGCACCCTATCCTTTGAACTATTGCTCTTACCCCCAGACTTTCCATACTGAGAAACTATACATTACATATTTTGGTGTGTAGAAAGTATTTTTTGTTACATAATAGTACTCTTAGTGCCTAGGATGCAAGCAAGAAATAAATTCACAAAAGTAGCTGATATTATATGGAAATAATATAAAGCATACTAAAATTGATAAGCAGAAACTGAGACCAAATTATATTTATAAGAAAAATATGTATCAATTGAAAGTGACCTAGAGAAAACTAACAAGGATAATAGATAAGAAATGGTAAAAAAAATAATGAGGTAAGACATAAGCACTGCATTGTAGCACTCTCCTCCTGTTGTTCATTGTTCATCGGTTTGCTTGAGCGGGCACCAGTAATATCCCCATTGTGAGACTTGTTGTTACTGTTTTTGGCATATTGAATACTTCACGGGTAGCTTGCCAGGCTTTGCCGTGAGGGTGGGATACTCTTGGTAGCATGCTGGGCTCCCTGAGAGGGGCAGAGGAATCGAACCTGGGCTGGCCGCATGCAAGGCAAACACCCTACCTGCTGTGCTGTCGCTCCAGCCAACAAGAATAGTCAGAAAAAATTGGGGTGGTGGGTTATGGACAAAAAGCTGAATTCTAAGTCATTTTCTTGAAGACTGTGCTCAGAAAGCTTTAGGCTCTGCTCACAGGGGCCTCTTAATCTTCTCCATTGGGACCAGACACCCTGTGCCCCATTTCAGATCCAGTCCCAACAGATTAAAAAAATGAGGAGGACAAAGCAGAATGAAGGGCAGCCACTCCCTCATGAACAGCAGGGAACTTTGGGAGAGAAACTTGACTTCTCTAAGCCTCTGATTCTTCCTCCTCATTTTCTCCCAAAGACCACTTCACCCCTCACTCTTTAAACTCTACGTCAATCACCATCACCTTCTCTCCCATTCCTTGGTTTCTCTCCAGGGAAATTGCTACATTTCCGTTTGTGTGCTTTTTAGGAGTGGGTTGTCTGTCTCTCCCTAAAATGCAAGCCTCAAAAGAGAGAGACTTCGCCTGCTCCATGTACATACTGTCTAGTGCTCACCACAAAGCAGCCTCAATATATATTTCCAATCATCACGAATCACGAATCACGACCATCCTGTTATTCATCGATTGTCTGGAGCAGGCCCCAGTAATGTCTCCTTCATCCTAGCCCTGAGATTTTTAAGAAAGTGCTATATTCAAGGCTCTTTAGGAGAATGAGACCCATCATTGTTACTGGTATTTGGCATATTGGGTATGCCACGGGGAGTTTGCCAGACTCTGCCATGTGGGCAGGTTACATTCGGTAGCCTGCCAGTTTGTCCAAAGTAGGAATGAGATTGTAAGATGTCGCGTGGCCGCGAACACGGCCACGGGCTTCCAGGAGCTGGGTTTTATAGTCTCTGAGTCTTGGCCGTTGATGGGATTACATGGCGTCAGGGGGCCAGTTGGTGGGTGTGACCCCCGCCTACTGGAATTCGGAGGATCTGGGTGGAGGATGCTCAGCCCCGATCCGAGTAGGCTTGGAGATCTCAGCGCCGGGACCCGCTTGCCTTTGTTCCTCTGCCAGTACCTTCAGGTGTGCGGAGAGTGGTCTCAGCTTGGTGGTGGCTGGTCCTGGAGGTCTTCGGCTTTATGATTTCCAATCATAAAGCTAATTATAAATGAACATTAACAGTACTAATAATAGTGACTTTTTTTTTTCGTTCCATCTCGACTTCATGCCTGGATCTTGTTTTCAAAATAACCCCTGACTTGAACCCACTTCTCCTTCAAAGGGGGCTCAGACCACGGCCTTCCTCTGACTTTGAACTCTGACTCTGGTCGAGCATGACTATTCCCCTGGATTGGAGAACCAGCTCTAAATCAGTAAGAAGTTCAAACTTGAAAGCAAAAGGAAAGATAAATGTGTAGTCAATGGAAGGGGAAATAAGAAATTCCTTTAAAATTTTAGGCAGAACAATGGTATCCAAAAAACTGTCAGTGTTCTAATCCCTTGTATGTGTGAAGAGTTTTAACATGACCGTGATATAATTAATGTATGTGTTTTTTTCTTTGTCCTCAGTTTCTGGTACAGAGTTCCTAAGATTCTTGGCCTTCCCTAAGGTACAGGAAAAAGGAATAACTGTTGGGGGCACAACTCTAAGCAGTGCTCAGGAGGCCCAGCATCTTCTCTCAGTGTTCTCAGTCAAGCTGGCTAAGAGTTCGATGTCAGAGTGTGAGAATGTGGTGCTACTTGGACCATAAATGACTAGAAATTATCCAGGTCTCCCCTGACCCCTTTGGTACTCCATGCAGCCTCATGACTGCACCCAGTAATGCTGGGAGAATCGCGGTCAGCCTTATGCAAGGCGTGTACCTCAAGCTCTGTACTAACTTTTTTTTATAAGAAAAATTCTGATTCTTTTTATTTTTAAGAAATAATAAGAGGTAAAAAAATGAGGTAGAAAATAATAAGAGGTTGAAAACAGACTATCAGAGTGGATTAGCAATTAACACTCATTTTATTCCAATTCACAAGTCCCCTTAGAATGTTTTCAAAGGTAAATGTTATATGAGTATTATTTCCTGAACATATCTTTGACTAGCTGAAACTTGAAAGTATGGAATAGAGCAGAAAAAGCAAATAAGGTGAAAAACAATTGATGCAATAAAAAATTATGTTGTAAACTTAGACCAGGTGGAAAGTAGTGGTAGTGGTGAGAAATTTCATAATTGTTCTATTTTTTGTTTGGTTTGGTTGGGGGGGGGCACACATCTGGTGCTGCTCAGGGTTTGCTCCTGGCTCTGAGTTCAAGAATCATTCCTTGCAGGGTTCAGAGGACCATGCAGGGTGCTTGTAGACTGAACTGGTTGATCACATGCAAGAAAACCACATGTACTTCCTAGCTTTATCATCAGAATTTTTCATATTATGAAAGCAGAGCTGATAAAACTTAGAGAATAGCTTACATGATGTATATGAATACGAGACTTTGAGATAAGTCAATGGAGTTGAAAATAACAAAGGAATAATTTTTAATGGATTTTTTTTTGAAAAATAAAAGTCAGGAAATTAGTTTTGGACAAAGTTTATTTTGACTGACTACTAGCTATCCAAGTAGGACTTTTTTTTAAAGGTGATTTGGATACTTAAGTTTTATCTGGTAGTGGATGAAAGCATAAAGCAGGGAGTTCTAATCAAATAAAACTATGTAACAACCTGAGACTGAATAAAATCACCGCAGGAATAACGATAAATAGAGAAGAGCACTGAGAATAAACCACTGGCACTTTGTGATCTGAAACCGGGAGTAGATCCAAAAAAAAAATAAGAAACCATTAGTAAGGTTATAGAAAGAACATAAGACTGAGGTGTCAAGAAAATTAAGTGAGTGAATAAATGAATGGACATTTCTTATATTAAGTGTACAGAGAGTCTAAATTTTTTTTTGTATTAACTTTGATGCCTCTGCTAAGACTATTGCTAGAGAAGTGAGTTTCAGAGAGAATGGGAGGAAACAATTGACTCAATTCCAATACAGGCAGATTATTGAGCCAGAGAAACCACAGTGGTCAAGGTGCTTTCCTTGCCTGTGGCTGACCTAGGTTAGATTCCTGGTACCACATATGGTTCTCCTAGTGCAATTTGGAGTGATCTGTGAGCACTATAAAGTGTGTCAGGAAGTCTCACATTCTCCAAAATATTTATTTTAAAGGGTCTTGAGGAATTTTGCTATGGGATAATGTCTGAAAGTGAAAATAAGGCTGAATACTCTTTTATTAGCCTGTCTTTTTCTGCAATAGGAGAAATAACTTATTTGTATATTGATTCAGTATAGAAAGAAAAATGGATGATGTTCAGAATGAATATAAAGAATATTGTTTGAGTAGCATCCTATGTAGTTAATAGGAGTTGAGATTTGAGGTCTGTTCTAATGCGAATTTTGTAGAAGTCAGAAACTGTTATATTACCTGTATTTAAGTTGCTATATGAGCTCTGACAAAGAAAGAAATTTAAATATCTCAAGTAGATTACCATTCTGTTTTCGGTGTCACATTTATAGTCATTGGAGACATTTCACTTCATTTCCTTTATTTAGCTATTTTCAGCAGGTTTGACATAAGAGTAATGTTCATTTCCTAAATTCAATTTAAACCTATCCAAATTTTTGCTTACTGAAGAGTTATTTCTGTATCATAGCAACAGATGGAATTTTATCTGTGTAAGAAGGGAAATTTCATTTATCAGTGAAGTAAGAATTAGTGTTATCTTTAAAAAAGTGATAATATGTAAAAAATTGAGATGCAAATATAGATAAACATTGTGTCTCTAAAATATTGTTTTCCAGATGCATACCTAATGACTCTATTTGAAGACTGAATTTTTCCTCTCTTTGGGATAAACAGTGATAGTTTATCTCATCCCGTGTGTAGTTATTAAGCTGGAGAAGATTGAATCGACTTGAAAAAAAGGTGCTTACTTGGGAATTAGGAAATTATACTCATTCCCATTAAAGATATTGTATAGTTTAGGAAATGTTCAATATCATATTTTATTTTGATTAGACTAGCAAGCAAAAGAACTGGTCTAAAGGAACATAGATGATTATAAGACTATCAGGAAAGCAATGATGAATGAAGTAAAAAAACATTGAGATTCGATTGCCAGATTCAAATACATTCTGAAAATCTGATCTAATTATTGTTTTGCAAAGATACTCTATATAGCATAGAACTAGAAAAGAATGTTCTAAATAATGTAACAACATGTGTGTGCCAATGAAAATATTCAAAGAGAACTTTCATTTCCTGTAACATGTGTGGTAGACAAGTATATGCAGATTGGAACTGAACTTTTACTTTTGCCCAAGACTGGATAGTTTTATATCAAGATATTTTGAAAGTACAAGGGGTTTCTAGATAGCACAATTAGGAAAGTCTGAAATGTAGGTAACTATAGAAGATTAATCAGAAAAAATACTTTGGTGGTGGACATGATATGGCAACATTTATTTTAAGGGGCATTAGACAATACTAAAATATATAACCAATATTACTCTGATGAAAAATTAGATCAGAGAGTGGAACTACTGGCTATTTGATACTAGATTATATTCATAGAAAACAGGTTCATATTTTTAGGAGATCAATAATTAAAAGGTTTAGAGAGCACAGAGGTGTTTCTAACAATAGATAGGGAAATATGATAATTTTTGTACTAATAGTTAACTCTTAAAAAGTTCTTGAATAAAAACATAATCAAAGTATGTTACTTGGCTGTCCTAGGAGGGATAGTCCCTTTTAGTCCCACTCATACTAGTTTTCTGATTTTTGAAGGAATTAATTTGGGGCAAGGACTAGTAGATCCTGGTTCCAAATGATGAAAAGTTTGAACTTTGGCCAAGGATTGCTCTCCTGGAATGTATAGTATTCTCTGAGGATATATCTATAAAGTCAAAGCTATAAATTTTAAGATCAGCCCACGCTATTCAATCCATACTCAGAGATATGGCATCTATTAATAGGTATGAGCTAGGTAAAATAGCAACTGGTATCATTACTGTTTGTATGTAAACTTACTACATGAATGAAAATAGTTTTTTTCTAGTTTAATATCTTAGTATGAAGTATTAGAAGGAACCATGACAGTGAGCAGAGTAGAAATAAAATAGACTTTCTTTTACTCAATTATCCTTCTAAATCATCCTCAGTAATTACAGTAGGATAATCTATTTAATATTTAATTAATTGTTCAAATTTTTATTAAGTTTTTGACATTTGACCTTGAAACAGAAAGAAGTTGCTTTAACTTTAAACTATAATTCTTACATTACAGGAAAATTAGGTATTTTGTGTTGTACTTCTCTATGTCACAGATGTTTTAATGCATATGTATGAATATAAGAAATATGCATATGTATATCTTACAAGAAAATCAGTTTAGCATAACCTCTAATTTAATGTTTGGGTATGTTCTTTTTAGTAGCAGCTAGAGGGGAATGGACAATATAGATACATCCTTATGGACAAGGAATGACTGCTGTCATGCTCATATTATTTCACATTGTTTAATAGTGGTTAATCAGTTAAAGAAGAGATTCTTATGGATCCATCTATTTTAATTTCAGTATCTTTAATGTTTGTAAAATGTATGATTTCAAAAAGAAATGAAATATTTTCATTTTTTCATCACCATTAAAAATATTTCCAAATATTTGAGTATTGCAATAGTATAACTCCTTTCATTAAAACCAATTCTGAGTCAAATGGGAGCTCAATTTCTATTTTTTGAGGAATATCCATATTGTTTTCTGAAAGGACTGGATTACTCTGTGTTCCCACCAGCAATGAATAAGGGACTCTTTCTTCCTGCATCCCCGCCAGCAATGCTTGTTCTTATTCATTTAGATGTGTGACAGTCTATGTGGTGTGAGATGACATCTCGTTGTTTCGATTTGCATTTCCCTGATGATTAGTAATGTAGAGCATTTTTCCATGTGCCTTTTGGCTATTCAGATTTCTTCTTTGAGGAATTTTCTGTTCATTTCTTCTCCCCATTTTTTTGATGGGGTTGGAGTTTTTTTTTTCTTGTAAAGTTCTACCAGTACCTTGAATCCAGCAATAGCACTTCTGGGACTATATCGAACAGTCCAAAAACACACAGCAGAACATCATCTATGTTCACAGCACATAGACAGATAGCACATAGCACATAGCCAGAAAATGTTAATTCACAATAGCCAGAATCTGGAAACAAACTGAGTGCCTGAGAATAGACATATGGATAAAGAAACTATGGTACATCTACACATGGAATTCTACACAACTCTTAGAAAAAATGAGGTCATGAAATTTGCCTATAAATGGATGAACTTGGATAGTATCATGCTGAATGAAATGAGTCACAAGGAAAGGAACAGATATAGAATGAATGCAACAGATATAGAATGAATGCATTTATATCAAACTCAGGTCGGCCATGTTGGCTGCGTGCAAGACAAACACCCTACTACTGGGCTATCGCTCTAGCCCCGCATTTATTTGTAGGGTATAAAAATATATTATGAAACTAATATCCATGGCCAGGGAAAATGGACAGGAGGACTGGTCAATGATTGGAAATTACCACAAAGTTATAGGAAGTAGAGAGAGAGAGAGAGAGAGAGAGAGAGAGAGAGAGAGAGAGAGAGAGAGAAAGAGAGAGAGAGAGGAGAAAAGAGAGAAGAGAGGTGCCTGCCATAAGTCAGAATGGAGAGGTGAGGGGAGGGACATTTGGGGGTGATGGAAGGGAAACTGGGGAAATTAGAGCTTGGAAATTATACTGGTGGAGAGATTGGTGTGGAACATTGTATGACAGAAATCCAATCATGAACACCTTTGTAATGTTCTATTTCAAGATGGATTTAATAAAATAAAAAAATTAATATTAAAAAAGCTTTGTTTGAAGTCTGTATATTCTCTTACAATGAGCACAATCCAAGTTGTTACTGTTCTATGTTCTTGTACTTATTTTAAATATTTTATATCATATGGGTATGTTATAAAATATTTTGAGATTATTCTTACTGATATATAAGATTAAGGGAATTAAAATGCATCCCAAACATAATAGGCAAAACATTTGCCTTACCCTTTCACAAATCAAAAAGTCATGATTTCTGCTCTCTAATTGTCTTTTTTCTTAATAGCAGAATCAGAGAAAGTAACAGTCAGGTTTTCTTTTTATTATGTAGTGCTGATGATGTTTTATAAATCTGAACACTGTATGTTCTTTTGCTATATGAATTAAGCATTAGATAAGAGAAAATGAAGTAAAATTTTAGAAGAAGCTCAATTTATTTTCCAAGGAACACTGAAGGTTATAATTTTATCTTAAATTTCTGTAATTCTCTATTCTCCATTTGAACAATGTAGATGGAAATAGTGGCAGAATCATGTGCGTATGAGTGAGTCAAAGCAGACCTACTTTATCACTTAATATGATTTCTCCTAATCCTAACCTTTTGGTTAGGATGTAGACTCTATAACAGCAACTTTTAAAATGTTTCTTTTTAAATTTATTTTTGAATTTATAATATTGCTACTAGGAAACCTCAATATATTTTATTTTACTCAATATATTTTAATGAATGATGCATTTTTGTAAAAACAATTACCAAAAATGAATATAATAGCTTTATTTCACACTCACAAATTCCCCTAGAATGGCTGTTGCACTTCTAGAGTCTAGATTTTGTAGATAAATATAAAATTATTCATCTTAATGCCAGTGACTGAAATTTAAGTATAAAGCAATAATTTGATTATTTTTTAGCAATGGATCTAGAAAAATTAGTTCAAAATCTGATCTAAATGTGAGATATTTATAGTAATATAAGACACGTTTTATTTTAATATTTTCATTTTAAGTCAGTGTGACAAAAAAATCATACAGGGACTTAACAAGCAACTTTTGAACCTACTTTGATCTGACACCAAAACAAAGCTCTAAGGTTGCTGGTATTTCAGAATACCACCCAGATATTTGTAAGACTGATTCATGGGAGACAGATATTCTCTGTAAGTTATTGTAGTATTTTTCCATTAAGCTTTATTGTTAGTGAGAAATTATGATTTAGAAATTATGACCAAGACATTATGATTTATGACTTGAAAATATTAGTAACTAATTATTTCAAATGGGGCTGGAGCAATGGCACAGTGGGTAGAGCGTTTGCCTTACACGCTACCAACATGGCCGACCTGAGTTTGATTCCTCCGCCCCTCTCGGAGAGCCCGGCAAGCTACCGAGAGTATCTCGCCCGCACGGCAGAGCCTGGCGAGCTACACGGGATGTATTCGATATGCCAAACACAGTAACAATAAGTCTCATAATGGAGATGTTACTGGGCCCGCTTAAGCAAATCAACGAACAACAGGAGGACAGTGACAATGAATTTTTTAAAATACTATCCCAACTATTAAATTAAAAGTTTTTTAATTGCTGTAAATTAATGGAAAACCAGATGATTTAATGAACAGTTTATAAGAATATAGTAACTTAATGTTTGCCATATTGGTCATGCTTCTTATTGCTAAGAAAATAACCTGAGTGCTAAGAGACTGATGTTTTTAATGATCTCAATTATGTGGTGTTTTGATAAGATAAAATAAAATTGAAAAAATATCTTAAAATGTACCAAAGTAGAATTTTGTTTAGAAATAATCGATTTCTAGGATGATAAAAACAAAAATCGCAATCAGATGGAAAAACTAAATCATACCTAAGATGTCTGAAGGAATAGATGGTTATTGAAATATATATAGCTCATTGTATCAAAATATTGGAATCATTGATCATAAGGGAAGAATTATGGGCATGTCCTTTTCATAATTATTGAGTTGTTGATTTTTAGAGACTTGAAAGTTTTTAAAATCTGCCTAGTTTCTTAAATATTAAGCTAAATGTTAAAAAAAAATCCGATCAAATTTAAAACTTGGAAAATGAACTAAAATATTTTTGAAGAATATTATACAAAATCAAGTTTAAGTAAGCCAAAAAAAATGTTTTGAAAAAAATTATTTAATTAAATCAAATCAAATTTATGTCTGACTGGATTACTAAGTGTTGTACATATTTTATCAACTGACTTATCTAGATATAATATCAAGGTTTTGAGAAGTAATTATTTACAATAGAAAAGCCATTAAAGGAGCCAGAGAGATAGAACAGAGTTTAATCTTTACTTACATGTATCTAAATGCATGTGGTTCCCTGAGCAGCACCAGTAGTAGCACCTGAACACCACAGGTTACGGCCCAAACTCCCTCTCACTCAGCCCTAAGAATGATAAATATCCATTAAAGTAACAAATGTAAATAAAACATTATTAAATCACTATTTTGTGGATTTATATGAGTGTTAGAGCAGAATTATCTATTTCTAATCAATCTAATGTTTAATTTGATATCAAATTTGTTTAAAAAATAAAAAAAAGTTATTGGAGTACTAGAAAATAAAAATGAATGCACTCAGTGAGTGCATCAGTAGCCTGATGGCAACGTCAAACTTTCAGATACCCCAAAATTGCTGCTGTGCATTTGGCCAGACCCCAAAAACTTGGGGCAAAGTTTACCAAGAAAGTAAATGACCAAAAGTTAGGTATGTGGGAGACACACCCGCAGACCACCTCTGGTTCAGCTATATAATTGGAGGCATGGTCTCTCTGGTTCCTGATCGAACTGCTTGATGGCCATGATCCCAGAGTCTCAGAAATGAATCTCGGAACCCAAAGGCTTTTGGCAGAAATGCATCTGGACTGCATACAAGGTGGCCGCCACCTCAGAGCTATTTGGAAAGCCAGGTATGAGCTGACAGTGATGGGGCAATTGCAGTCTCATGGGAAGGAGGGCAGTACCGGCTCGTCCTTCACGCCCTACTGAGATCATGAGTTGCCCCCCACAAGCAGCTCTCTGACATGGCCATGGCTCCAGAGGCAAAAGGACTTAGTCCAGAGCCTGGCAGCTTGCGGCAGAAAAGTGAATGGACCATGTGTTAAACTACGGCTCCATGCTTCCCCAGGAGGGAAAGGGTGTTGCTCCCTTCTGCCTTTTCCCCCCCTGGCAGCAAGGTAGCTGCCACTTCAGAGCTTATTGGAAAGCCAGGTATGAGCCAGCAGTGACGGGAGAACTGCAGTCTCATGGGAAGGACGGAGGTACCAGCTTGTCCTTCACGCCCTACCGAGGTTATGAATTGCCCCCCACAAGCGGCTCTCTGGCACGGCCATGGCTCCAGAGGCAAAAGGACTTAGTCCAGAGCCCAGCACCTTGCAGAAGAAAATTGAATGGATCATGCATTAAACTATAGCGCCATGCCTCCCAAGGAGGGAAAGGGTGTTGCTCCCTTCCGCCTTTTTCCCCCCTGGCAGCAAGGTGGCTTCTGCCTCAGAGCTTATAGGAAAGCCAGGTACGAGCCGGCAGTGACGGGGCAACTACAGTCTCATGGGAAGGGGGGCAGTACCGGCACGTCCTTCATGCCCTACCGAGGTCACAAGTTACCCCCCACGAGTGGCTCTCTGGCATGGCTATAACACCAGACACACACAAACCAATCTCGTAATTATCTCGCACTTTGCAGAAATCCAAAATCGTGGCCACATGACATTATATGATTCTCATAACCAGCTATAGAAAACAAAATATTTCACAATGCCTTTTCAGCAATTCTGATCGTTTGGGGGGAAATTCTAAACAATAATGGTGCATCTTTTGTCGAAATAATGAATTCAATCAATGTAGAGAAGAGTTAAGTAGAAATCATCTGCCTCACAGGCACTTGTAGGGGTGGGAGGAGGGTATACTGGGGTTCTTGGTGGTGAAAAATGAGTACTGGTGAAGGGAAAGGTCTTTGATCATTGTATGACCGAGACTTAAACCTGAAAGCTTAGTAACTTTTCCCACAGTGATTCTATAAATAAATATAAAAAGGGAAAAAAATAAATAAAAAAATGAAAGTGGAGTTTATGCCTAATTCAATCAGCTAATCAGTGGCTGAATAAATAGCAGTACTCCTACAAAAAAAATATTGAAAAATGAAATGAATGCACTCAGATTATTTCTAATTTGGAGGATACTTTGTAAAGTGAAAAATCACTGTTACTGTCACTATCCTCCCGTTGTTCATTGATTTGCTCGAGCGGGCTCAGTAACGTCTCCATTTTTTCTTTTTTTGAGACTTGTTGTTACTGTGTTTGGCATATCGAATACATCACGGGTAGCTGGCCAGGCTTTGGCGTGCGGGCGAGATACTATTGATAGCTTGCCGGGCTCTCCAAGAGGGGCAGAGGAATCGAACTCAGGTAGGCGATGTTGGCTGCATGCAAGGCAAACACCCTACCTGCTGTTCTATCGCTCCAGCCCAAAGGGAAAAATAAGTGGGATAATTTTATTTGATTAAAAACAAAGGAGCGATAGCACAGCGGGTAGGGCGTTTGCCTTACAAGCGGCCAACATGGCCGACCCGAGTTCGATTCCTCCGCCCCTCTCGGAGAGCCCGGCAAGCTACCAAGAGTATTCGATATGCCAGACACAGTAACAACAAAGTCTCCAATGGAGACGTTACTGGGCCCGCTCGAGCAAATCGACGATCAACGGGAGGGCCTTTACCTTTACCTTTTAAAAACAAAGGAAACAATATCTCGGAACTCATTATATGCAGGATCATTGTCTTGTTTGGTGTGAGCATGGCGTTTGGCTTGTGGACACAATAGCTCTAGCTTTATTTCTGGTAACAATTAGGTTTCTTACCTTTTTTTTTTTTTTTTTGGCTAAAGTGTAATGAAAGTTATAATATCCTACTTGAGTTAGTTTTCAAACTCTACCGGGAACGACAGGGTTTTCAATTGGTCTAGCTATTTGATAAACATGGTTCCACTATTTAAAGAACTTCCATAGTAGGTATTTAAAATAATTCTCCCAAAGGGGTTCTTCTTCACAAGAATCTTGAAGAGCTCAAGTCAGATAAGCAGCAAGGTCCTGAGCGTATGAAAAAGAAATGACTCTGAGTTGGTCACATTGAGGGCCACATGTTCTTGGGATTAAATGCTAGTCTGCATGGTGCTGGCTTCTAAAACTTTCCTGTGAACAAAAGCAAGAAAGTTTATATAGTTATAATTTGTAGCATCTGTTGACTTCTTTAAAGAAATATAACTGGGGGAAATAATAGCCAATTAGACAAGTGGATTTGACTTCTAAGATTCTAATTTAATTGGTTTGGAGTATTGTCTGAATCTTGGGAAGTGTAGAAGCTCCAGTGGTGATTCAAGTCTGGTAGTGAAGGCTCTAATTTGGTTTTAAGGATCAAATTTACTTGATCAAACAGTGGAAGTACACAGGTAAGGTGCTTCCCTTGCATGTTTTAAAGCTGATATTACATATGATTCCTCAATCCCTGGCAGGAATGATCACTGAGTGCAAAGCCAGGAGAAAGCCCTGAGCATACCTGAGGGTGATTCTAAAATAAAACAAAATTTTAAAACGTATTCTCAAGGATAATATTCAAGATAATGAATAGAAAAGGTCATTTGGTAAAGCTGCTACACTAATGGGCTCTTGTTCCAGCTTCTGTGAAAAAGGAAAATTCTTTTGAGCCTTTCATCAGGTCAAGGGGCAATTTTAACAGTTATTTGTTTTTGTATTTTTGTGCCTTAATTTTCAAAGAATATATTGTATGAGAATAATTCTGCTCTTGCATGTTTCTAGTGGATGAAAAACTATTAGGGGCTACATAAAAATGCGTACCTGGAATATGTTTCAAAGTATTTGATCTATGAATAGAGCTGTTTTAGAAGAAAAGGGACTTCAGCTTCATCACAGCATCGCAAGGCTATTATAGGAAGTGTAATTAAAGAGATGGTTTTTACCATTTTTCTCATTCTAATTAATATCCCCAGTAAAAAGGCTCTTGCTTAAATTGTCTAACACTCACTTTTGTCAAATCAGGATGATCTTTGGAAAAAAATCTGAAAACGAACTCAATGTAAGGCACTAAACAGAATACAACGCTTTTTTTGTTGTTGTTATTTTCTGCTGGACATTCTTAAAAATTTTCCCACATGAACTTGAATAGGAGTTTGGATAATAGACTATAGGAAATTTTCAATAGTACTAATCTGTTTTGTAGAATTAGAAGAATGTTGTTTAGAACATATTCACTAGTATTAAAATAGGAATAAAATACATAATTATTTACTTTTTATGTTTTGGGGAGCTCACACAAGAGAGTGCTCAGGACTGAGCCTTGCAACTATGTTCAGGGATCACTTTTAGACGGGTTCAGGGGACCAGATGGAGTGCTGGGGATCGAACCAAAGTCGGTTGCCTGCAAAACAATCCCCCTACCCACTGTGTTATCATTTCAGCTTTACAATTAGTTTTTTATAACACAAAATTATCAATGCTCTGCATGATTAATATTAAGAAAATATTCTTATTGAATAATAAATATTTTATAAAAATTAATTTTACTGGGCATTACTGGATTAAAATTTGTATCCACCCTGCTCTCTGCTCACTTGTATGTTAGAAACATATATATTTTAAAAATTTTTATTAGTGAAACACCATGAGATACAGTTGTAGACTTGCAAATTTTTGTGCTTCGGTTTCAGTTATAAAATGATCGAGTACCCATCCCTCCACCAGTGACCATTCTCCATCATAAATGATCCCAGTATCCCTCCAACCCCCCATCCCCCCATCCCACCCTGCCTCTGTGGCAGGACATTCCCTTTTGTTCTCTCTCTCCTTTTGGGTGCTGTGGTTTGCAAAAGAGGCAATGAGTGGCGATGAGTGGCAATCATGTTCTGTCTATAACTTTGGTACATTTACATAATGGAGTACTATATAGCTGTTAGAAAAGACGAAGTCATGAAATTTACATATAAATGGTACTACATGGAAAGTATGTTAAGCGAAATGAGTCAGAAAGAGAGGGATAGACATAGAAAGATTGCATTCATCTGGGGAACATAAAGTAACAAAATAGGAAACTAACACTCAAGAATCGCCGAGAGTAGTACCAGGAATTTTGCTCCATGGCTTGGAGGCCAGCCACACATGCTAGGGGAAAAGGGAGCTCAGTTAGAGAAGGGAGCACCAAATAAATGGTGTTGGGAGGATCCTCCCAGAATGGGAGAAGCATGCTTAAAGTAGACTATCGACCAAACATGATTGCCACTCATTGCCTCTTTTGCAAATCACAACATCCAAAAGGAGAGAGAGAACAAAAGACAATGCCCTTCGCAGAGGTAGGGTGGGATAGGGGGCATGGGGGGTGGGAGGGATACTGGGACTCGTGGTGGTGGGAAATGGGCACTGGTGGAGGTATGGGTATTTGATCACTGTATAATTGAAACCCAAGCACAAAAATTTGTAAGTCTGCAACTGTGCCTCATGGTGTCTCACTAATAAAAATTAAAAAAAAAAAGAAGTGCAGATGTCATCTTGACTGTACACTTTTGCCTCTACAGGATATATTCCCAGGAGTGTTATTGATGGGTCAAATGCGAGCTCAATTTTTAATTTTTTGAGAATCATCCATACTGTTTTCCAAAAGGGCTGAACCAGTCAACATTCCCACTGGCAGTTAAGGAGGGTCCCTTTCTCACCACATCCGCGCCAACACTGGCTGCATTTCATTTGTTCTTTGGGATGTGGGCCAGTCTCTGTGGTATGAGATGATATCTCATTGTTATTTTGATCTGCAGCTCTCTGATGATTAGTGATGTAGAGCATTTTCTCACGTGCCTTTTAGCCATTCGGATTTCTTCTTTAAGAAAGTTTCTGTTCATTTCATCACCCTATTTTTTGATGGGGTTGGAGGTTTTCTTGTTGTTGAGTTTAACCAGTGCTTTGTATATCCTTGATATTAAACTCTTTACTGGTTGGGTATTGAGTGAATGTCCTTTATCATTCTATAGATTGTCTTTGTATTCTGGTTACTTTATCATTTGAGGTACAGAAGCTCCGTAATTTAAGATAGTCCCATTTGTTTATCTCTGTTTCCACTTCGTTGGTCAGTGGAGTGTCATCTTTGAGTGCCATCTTTTACCATTAGCCTCAATATCATGGAGGGTTTTGCCAACCTTGTCTTCAATGTACCTTATGGATTCCTGTCTGATGTTGAGGTCTTTAATTCATTTTAATCTGACTTTTGTACATGGTGTTAGGTAGAGGTCTAAGACTATTTTTTTCTATGTGGTTGTCCAGGTATGCCAGCACGATTTGTTGAAGAGGCTTTCCTTGCTCCACTTCACATTTCTTGCTCTCTTATCAAAGATAAGTGTTCATACATTTGGGGTTGTGTGTACGGATATTCCACCATGTTCCATTGGTCTGTGGTCCTGCCTTTGTTCCATTACCATGCTGTTTTAATTATTACGGCTTTATAGTAGAGTTTGAGTTTGGGAAGGGTAGTGCCTCCCCATGTCTTTTTACCAAGAATTGCTTTAGCTATTCGTGGGCGCCAGTTGTTCCATATGAATTTCAGGAATGCTTTATCGATTTCTTTGAAGAATTTCATGGGTATCCTTATAGGGATTGCATTGAATTTGTATAATGCTTTGGGGAGTATTGCCATTTTGACAATGTTAATTGTCAAATTCTTCTTATCCATGAGCGGGGAATATGTTTTTATTTACTCATGTTCTCTTTTATTTCATGGAGTAGCCTTTTGTAGTTTTAATTGTAGAGGTCCTTTAGCTCTTTGGTTAGGCTGATTTTGAGGTATTTGATTTTCTGGGGCACAACTGTGAATGGGATTGTTTTTTTCTTGTCACTTTCCTCTCTGTCATTATTTGCATATAGGAAGGCCATGAATTTGGGGGCATTAATTTTATAACCTATGAATTTACTGTACAAGTCTATTGTTTCTAGGAGTTTCTTGGTAGAGGCTTTAGGATTCTCTAGATATAGTATCATATCATCTGCAAATAGTCAGAGCTTGATTTCTTCCTTTCCTATCTGGATGCCTTTAATGTCTTTTTCTTTCCTAATCGCTATTGCAAGTACTTCCAGCACTATGTTAAACAGAAGTGTTGATAGTGGGCATCCTTGTCTTGTTCCTGATCTTAGAGGAAAGGCTCTTAGTTTTTTCCCATTGAGAATAATGCTTGCCATGGGTTTGTGTAGATGGCTTTGACTATCCTGAGGAAAGTTCCTTCAAAACCCGTTTTGGTGAGAGTTTTCATCATAAATGGGTGCTGGATCTTGTCAAAAGATTTCTCTTCATCCATTGATACGATCACATGGTTTTTATCTTTACTTTTGTTGATATGATGGATTATGTTGGTTGATTTCCAAATGTTAAGCCATGCTTACATGCCTGGGATGAATCCCACTTCGTCATGATATATGATCTTTTTGATGAGTTGTTGGATTCTATATGCTAATATTTTGTTGAGGATCTTCGCATAGGTGTTCATCAAAGATATTGGTCTGTAGTTTTCTTTATTGGTGGTGTCTTTGTTTTCTTTTGGTATTAGGGAGATATGTGCCTCAGAGAAGCAGTTTGGGAGAGTTCCTGTTTGTTCAATTTTCTGGAAAAGCTTGAGGAGACGTGGCAACAGGTCTTTAAATGTATGGAAGAATTTACAGGTGAATCTATCTGAGCCTGGACTTTTGTCTTTGGGAAGACTTTTAATTACAGTTTCATTTTCCTTGATATAAATGGGTATACTCAGGTATCCCAAGTCTTCTTGGTTCAATATTGTGAGATTATAGGAATCCAGGAATATATCCATTTCTTTTAGGTTCTTTTGTTTCCTGGCATACAGACTCTTAAAGTGGTCTCTGATGACCTTTTAAATTTCATTGGTTTCTGTTGTGATGTCCCCTTTTTCATTTCTTATCCAGTTTATTAGGTTTCACTCTTTTTCTTTGTGAATCTTGCTAGTGGTTTATCAATCTTGTTTTATTTTCTCAAAGAACAAGCTCTTGGTTTCATTGACCTTTCGGATTGTTTTTTGGGTTTCCATGTCATTGATTTCTGCTCTAAATTTTATTATTTCTTTCCTTCAGCTGGGTATGGATTCCTTTTGATGGTCTTTTTCTAAGACCTTGAGCTGTGAGGTCAGGTTATCCATGTAGTTGCTTTCTCTCTTCCTTAGATTTGCTTGCAAAGCTATAAATTTTCCTCTTAACACATCTTTAGCTGCATCCCATAGGTTCTGGTAGATCGTGCCTTCATTCTCATTTGTTTCCCGGTATGCTTTGATTTCATCCTTGACTTCCTTACTGACCCCCTTGTTGTTCAACATTGAGTTGTTTAATTTCCAGGTGTTTGATTTGGTTCTTCGTGTCTGTGTGTGATTCACATCTATCTTCAGTACATCGTGGTCTGAAAAGATTATTGATACTACTTTTACCTTCCTGATTCTATTGAGGTATGTTTTGTGGTCTAGCACATGGTCTATTTTGGAAAATGTTTCGTTTGCACTGCTGAAGAATGTGTATTCTTTCTTTTGGGGATTAAAGCCCTGAATGGGTCTATTAGTCCTCTCCCTTCTATTTCTTTTTAAGTCAATGTTTTCTTGCTGAGTTTTGTTCTTGTTAATCTATCCTGAATTTATAAGTCTATGTAGAAAATCTCTGATGACTATTGTGTTGCTACCAATATCCTCCTTAAAATCTGTTAGCAGCTGTTTTAAGTATTTATCTGGTCTCTCATTAGGTGTGTATACATTTAAGAGTGTTATTTCTTCCTGTTGTACGTATCCCTTGATAAATATAAAATGACCTTTGCTGTCTCTTCTAATAGTTGTCAACCTGAAATCTATGTTTTCCAATAGTAGTATGGCCACCCCAGCCTTTTTGAGGGACTTGTTCGCTTGCAGGATTGTTTTCCATCCTTTAATTTTGAGACTGTGTTTGCTCTGACTGTTCAATGAGTTTCTTGTAGACAGCAGAGTGTTGGTTTCAGTTTCTGCATCCATTTTGCCACTCTGTGTCACTTGATTGATGCATTTAGACCACTGACATTGAGAGAGATTATTGTCATGGGTTTTTGTGCCATCTTTCTTTAGGGGTTGTTGTGCTTATAAGTGTTTCCTTCTTATCTTACAGGATCCCCTTTAATCCTTCTTTTAGGTTTGGTTTTGAGTCTATGAATTTCCTTAGCTGTTGTTTATCTATAAAATGGTGTATCTTTCCATAGAGTTTGAGTGAGCATTTAGCTGGATAAAGTATTCTTGGTGAGACGCTCATTTCATTGAGTTTTTTCACTATATCCTACCATTTTCTTCGGGCTTGGAGGGTTTCCTCTAATAGGTTTGCTGTCAATCTAAGGGATGCTCCTTTGTATGTAATTTTCTTCTTTGACCTTGATGCTTGCAGTATTGTGTCTCTATCTAAGGCATCCATCATTCTGACTATGATATGCCTTGGAGTGTTTTTATTAGGGTCTCTTTTAGTTGGCAACCTTCTGGCTCCTTGTATGTGGGTGTCTGCATTCTTTAACTCTGAGAACTTTTAAACAATGATTTCTTTCACTGTGGCTTTTTCATTGGGGTTGCCTTCCTGTCCTTCTGGTACTCAAATGATTCTAATGTTGTTCCTCTTGGCGGTATCCCTTAGGTCTCTGATTCACGTTATAGCTATTTTGAGGTCTTTTCCCATTGTTTGTTATTCCCTATGCGATTTCTATTGCTCATCTTCAAGCTCAGTGATCCTGTCTTCAGCAGTAGTCATTCTTTTGCTGAAGGCATCCAGTGAGTTTTTAATTTCATCTACTGAATCCTTTATTTGTGACATTTCTTTTTGTAGCTTTCTTATTTATGCTATCATTTCTTCCTGTATTTTCTCGGCTATCTGTTCTATTATTTCTTTCATTTCTTTTCTGGATGTCTGCTCCATTGATTCTTTGAATTGCTTGAACATCCTTAGTATTTCATCATGGAATTCTTTATTGGAGAGCTCATATTTGTGGGTATCCCCTGTTGAGGATTTGGGACTCTTTTCCTCATCCTCTCCTCGTAGTGGAGATTTGCGCTGTTTCTTCATGCTGTTGTGGTTGTACAGAGGTAAAATCTTGAAGTTCACTAACACTGTTCCCTCTTATTGAGGGAAAGGATTCTGAATAAAGTTGGTAGATGGAGGTTACCCTTCTCCACTTCTAGAATATGTCCTTCCTCTCAGACATTATTTTGGGGTTTATGATAGGCTTCGAGTGAAGCATTGGAGGAGGTACTCTTTCATATTGGGCTTGTACAGCTTCTTGGGTACAGTGGTCTTTTGTTGGAATGGGAGTAGGCTGGTGGATTATCGTCCTATTGTGTTTGAGGCAGCCAGGATATTTTCCACAGAATTAGGTGATGAAGATTGGGATGTGAGTCCCAAGTGCTAGGAAAGGGAACTGCAGTAGGCCATGCCCACTTTTGAGGAGGACACACACCCTACAGTGGAAGCCATGCCCTCAGCCAGTTTGTATGCTAGTCCACAGACCTGTTGGGGGGTGGGAGGGGACAGCGACTAGTTGGGCTGGCACTTGCTGCAGAAGTGGTGGCTGGTGTCCCAGGCTGGGGTCTGGGTGGCTGGTGTTCAGGGGCATGACTCTGGGTGAGGAAGGCTTGCCAAAACAGTTAGGTACAGACCAGTTGGGGGAAGCGGTGACTAGAAACTTATATCTTAATATGATGGGGGATATCCTCCCGTAGGTTAGTAGGATTAAAAAATACCATGAGGATGAACTCTCAATTATGGGCTTTTTAATCTAATGTAAATTAAAAGCTAGCTTCTCTTTGCTGTTGGTCATGTGAGGATACAAAAGGAAAAAGGCTAGAAGTGGCTCTCACCAAACATTGACATTTTGGTATCTTATCTCAGAGTTCTACTCACCAGAATACGGAGAAATGAATTTATATTCATTATCAGATACTCATTTATGGTGATTAATTATCTAATTCTCAAATAGCAAAGACAATTGCTATGTTTTTCTCTTGACCCCGCCCACTTATTTAGGGTAAATAGCAACATATGTTCATTTCCTATAATAAAACAACAGTATATTTAAATAGACATAATTTGAGTAATTAGCTCTTACAAAATATTGAAAAGAATGACAATAAATTGTACTTAAAAACACCCATGTTAATTTCTTTTTCATATTAACTCATTTAAATAAAAAAAATTCAGCCACTGTGATTTACAATTTGACAATATTCTGGTCAGGTTTCAGGAATACAACATTCCAAAATCCACTTTCCACCAGAGTACCCATTTCACTCCACCCTTGTTTTGGATTCCTTCCTAAGATATACCTCTCCTGCATCTACCATTGCCATCCTTCTCCCCACATCTCACTGCCTCAGTAAGTTCCACGTTATAGGCTAGTTATTAAATTATCTCAAAATCTTATATTTAATGAGTAAAAAATAAAAAAAATCCAAACTTTTAAATATAAAATTATACCTTCAATCCTCAGGCAAAACTTACTAATAAATAAATATGTTTTATTAGAGAAAAATGTGCTTTCAAGAATAGAAAATATTAGTTTGCTTTTTTAAAAAAGTATACACTGTTCTTCTAGAAATATAACTTCACTATTGACAGCTCTTAGCTAATTTTCCAGGCATGTGTTTGAGGAGAGCCTTTAACAATATATGAACCTTAAAGAAAATGGCATATGTATTACACGGGTACGTTTCATTATCTAGAACTGACAGTATGCTCTTGGTCTCTATCCATAACAAACAATGAAGTCAGGTATCAAGTCTGTCATCACCTCCTAGATGACATTTATAATTTGCTATTGCTTGTTGTTACATTTTCAAGTGCATACATCTCACCTTTAATTAGACTTTAAAATCCTTGAGAATGTGAAATGTCTTGTTCACTTTTCATTTCCCATAAATACCTTATAACACTGAGTCTGTCAAGCTAATTATACATGTATAAGAATGTGCCTTATAATAGTTGGCATCTCAACAAAAGGTCACAGAATTTTTGTACTAGAAAAAACTTAGGACACTTTTGAGTTCATATGACTTCCTATGGTATGCTTTATTATATTTGGCAGAGGAACCCAGGTGTGCAGGACCCGGGGCTGAGATCTCCAAGCCTGCTCGGATTGGGACTGGGCCTCTTCCACCCAGATCCCCCATCTTCCAGTAGCTAAAGAATTGTACCCACTAAGTGCCATGTAATCCCACCAACGGTCAAGATCAAGAGACTTTTCAACCAAGCTCCAGGAAGAGAAAAATGCAGAGTCTTCAGCCCCCACACCTGGCTGTTGTCACTGGGGCCCCTTGGAGGGGGGGCGAGTTGAGTTTCCTTCCCTGCCCCAAGCAGAGCCCTGGCAGCTGAAGACCTCTGGAACACAGCCACAGCTGTGCTGAGACCACTCTCCACATGCTCAGACAAGCCTCAAACATGAAGGAACTGGCAAAGAAACCCAGGTGTGTGGGACCTGGGGTTAAGATCTCCAAGCCTGCTCGGATCAGAACTGGGACTCCTCCATCCAGGTTCCCAATTTTCCAGTAGCTAGACAGTTGTGTCCACCAACTGCCATGTAATCCCACTAATGGCAAAATCCAGAGACTATAAAATCAAGCTCCCGGAAGTGTGTGGCCTAAAATGTAGCCACACAACCTTTTATTGTCTAGTTTTAGGTCTCAGAGAACACAGTGGCTACCGAAAGTATCTTTCCTGCATATATGCCTGACTGGGAACACCTGTAAAGGTGATTAGAGTCCACCTCAAAAGTTTCCATTCCTCTTTGAGAGCCTGGCAAGCTACTGAGAGTATCCTGTCTATACAGCAGAGCCTGGAAAGCTACCCGTGGCATACTCCATATGCCAAAAACAGTAACAATGATGGTACTCATTCCTCTGATTCTGAAAGAGCCCCCAGTATGCCATCAGGCTACAGTAGCACGTGTCAGGGACAAATGGAGATGTTACTGGCACCCACTCAAGCAAATTGATTTACAATGGGAGGACAGTGATGTAGTTATATATATATATATATATATTTGTGTGCATATATATGTATATATCATATATCATATATAATATTGTAAGAAAGAGTCAAGTTTATTGTAGACAGAATTAAATTTAGGAAATAAAGGGTAGTTTGAAGAGTCATACTAATTTATTGTGCCTTTATTAGCAAATTGTAATAAAAGAATTCTGGTGGTTTTGTAAAAATGAAAAATTGATTTTTCTTCTTGTTTATCTCACCTTTTTTCTTTTGGAAATATTGATTGTTTTATATGCCTATGCTTTTCAGTTTTAATTCATTTAGTAGAAATAATATTTATGTCTAAGACATCATCCTCTGTTTAGTGTCATGATGTGAATGAAGAATATAAATTAGCATAAATAGAAGTGAGCACTGCAATTTACCCAGAAACAAAAGCAATGCTTTGCCAACCTAAAAAAAGCAAAGCTGTCACTGCAAGCTGTAAGGGAAAAGAGTCTTAACTGTCACTGTGTTCACCTAATTCGTATTCAATGATAGACTCATTTTTTTTGTTTTATATTCGGTGAAAGGAAGTGTCTGCATTGATAATTTAAAATATAGTCCCTGTTTTCTTTTCATTTGTTTGGCCCTTCAGCTGTAAGAGAATCAAGAAACAATGAGGTGTGATATTAACATTTTAGATTGTATGTAAAATGATTGTCCGCTGGCCTAGATTTGTGAGTCCAGGTGGTGATTTTGCAATAACTGTGTTGTGGCATTTCCATCCTGAGGTTATTCTTCTTGTCTGATTCCGTTAATAAGTGTTATTTTTTGATTGGATCCTTTGCTCAAGAAGTTCTTGAGCTATGTTATGTTACTAAACACTGATTCAGCTGGACTTTGCCATGTTGGATGAGTTCTAAATTGGCTTGATCCAGTTTTAAATATTGGATGAAACTGGGAATTCCTTGGCATTTTACTTTCAGGAAAATTTCCCTAACTAGTAATTTTAACCATGTATCAAAGTAATAAAAATAACTTTATTATTTCAATTAGAGACTCTTGATGAATTGCTTTCTAACCACCCAGGTCTACTTTGTGTTTTCTTAAAGACTCAACAGACGAAGAGAGATAGTACAGTGGGTAGGGCACTTGCCCTGCACATCAGGAGTACCCTGAGTACCACTTAGTATGACTAAATAACAAACAGACAAAAAAGCCCAAGGAAAACAAAAAAACTCATAATGAATTCATGAATAGTTTCCTTTATTTCAAGCTTCTCTTTATATTTCTAGTCTATTTTGGAAAACTATCTTACTAGCAACTGTAACCTATGACCAATAGTCACGTTTTGCTCTTGTTTTTCTGAACCACACCTGGCAGTATTCAGTACTTACTGCTGGTTCTGTGCTCATGAATCTCTCTTGATTGTGCTCAGAAGACCATATTGCTGCTGAGATTTGAACAGGATTGACAGTATGAAAGCAAGTGTCTTAACCCCTGTACTATCTGGTACCCCATTCAACACATTTGGAAATTACTTGTAATGTACTCCAATTTCTGGCATTCTTAAAATATACAGTAGCTGAACTCTTATCATAAATAGCTATTTTGATCATTTAAGATAAATAGAGTAAGAAATACAAAAATTTCCTTGAAATAGACATTATTTAAGCAAACATTTAAATCCTCTTAATGATTTTTGTTCTGTTTGAATTTTTATTTATTTTATTAATTTATTTATTTATTGAATCACTGTGGGAAAAGTTACAAAGCTTTCAGGTTTAGGTCTCGGTCATGCAAATATCAAACACATTTCCCTTTACCAATACTTATTTTTCACCACGAAGAACCCCAATAAACCCCCACCCCCTGCAACCCTCCCAATGCCTGTGAGGCAGATGAATTCTAGTTAACACTCTATCTACTTTGACTAGATTTGTTGTTTCGATAAAAGATGCACCATTATTACTTAGAGTTTACCCCCCCTCCCCAAATCAGACATACTGAAAAGGCATTGTGAAATGATTTGCTTTCTACAGCTGGGTTCAAGAATTAAATGATGTTGCACGGCCGCGATAGCAGCCGCACAGTTTTGGATTTCTGCTATTTACTTTTTAACCCTGGAAGTATTTCTGCTGAGAGTCGGATAATTAAGAGATTGGTTTCTGTGCTCTAGAGCCATGGCCATGCCGGAGAGCCGCTTGTGGGGGGCAACTGGTGACCTCGGTAGGGTGTGAAGGACGAGCCGGGAACGTCCCCCTTCCCATGAGGTTTAAGTCACCCCATCACGACCAGCTCATACCTGGCTTTCCACAAAGCTCCCAAGCGGCTGCCATCTTTCTTTCCAGAGGGAAGAAGGCGTCTGTTTGAATTTTTAGCCATTCACAACTTTCAGGCTTTTAAAATAATGCGCGTAAACTAAAAATTAAGAGAACAGTACTTATATTTGCTATACCAATTAAAAGTTTATGATATCCTCATAGATAGTAAAGTAAATCCACAACGTACAATATCAAAAACTGAGAAGAAATTCCACAGTGGGAAAAAAACACTCAGATTTATTAGTGAGACACTAGTCACTAGCACCAATATGGACAAATTAGTATATCACTTAAGTGTGGCTGACATTTTGTTTACTATTCAACTCTCATAGACTTAGCTTTCTTATGATTGCTACACACACACACACACACACACACACACATACACACACACATAATAAACAGAAGTATTCTTTTAATACACTTGAACATGAATTAAGGACCTCACAGAAGAAAAATAAAATTCTCTACCACTGAGCCACATGCCTGGTTATAATTGTTTAAAAGTTTTAATATGATTATTCTGTATTGATTAAATTGAATCATCCTGAGTAAAGAAATACTACCTATGTGTAGTGCATATTTTGGAATAATAAGAAATACAACAAATTGTAGAAGACAGAGAATGATCTGTAATCAAGGTTCTGTTTTCTTGAGATAGGGTTTATGGTATATCTTCAAATAAGAACAGGGAATAGATATGCTTAATTCCCTGCTTTCCTATATGTTTTATTTTACTTTTCCAGTACCTTTTAATTGAAAATACACAAAGTCATTTTGTATTTAATTTTCTCATTTCACTATAATTTATTTCTAGAGTGAAACCAATATTTGTTTCAAGTAAGTTGACTTAGTTCAATTTCTAATTCATTTTTATACACTTTGTGTCTCTTAGTATTAATTTAAAAATCTCAGATTGTCTCACTGAAAACTCAATAGTTAAATCTTTTATCAATGTCATTTTATAACACTCAAAACTGCCTTCAAATTAGCAAAATAATTAGATATATTTGTTGTTTTATATGTAGAACCATTTCTTATTTCAGGATTAATCTATTTCTGACAGAGATAATGTGTCTTCTACATTGAAATTGTTTTCTTCAGTTTCTTTCACCACACTATTTTTACCAAATCAATGCATTCCAAGGAAAATGATGCTTAACATTTTGCTTTGTTCATAGGTCATCAAGAGTGATAAGAATCATTTAAATTTAATGACAATGAAATAGATTATTCAAGATTGTTTTATGTTATTACAAAATATCACACATTTTAGATTAAGATGCCCAGCAGCATGGAGGACCTCTGCTATCTCCACTACATCCTCCACCGATATGCCGCCATGCTCCAGGACACTTTCTGGACAGTCAGGCCGAGACTCAGGCATGAGTGAAGTCCCACAGAATCAGGGAAGCAGAACTCTGTGACCTTGGACTCCAGGCTCAACGGACCCGGGAAAGAGATCCTCTGCCTGCTCCCAGCAGCCCAGCAGACCTCCACTACCTCCACTAGCCAGCCACCAGCATGCTCCAGGATGCTTTCTGGACCACACAACCACAAAGCAGGCACATGACTCATCATAAAACACTTAATAAAAGATTACCGCACCATATTTGATGGGGTTCAAATATGGTTTGAAACGTAGGAACACCTGCAAGGATGATTAGAGGCCATCCTAAAAGCCTCTATCCCTCTCGGAGAGCCTGGCAAGCTACCAAGAGTGTCCCGCCTGCATGGCAGATCCTGGTAAGCTATCCGTGGTGTATTTGATATACCAAAACCAGAAAATACATTTGGTCTCATTCTCCTGACCCTGAAAGAGTCATCAATAGGCAGAGTTAAGAAGGATGAGGAAGGAGAGGCTGATAAAATCTCAGGGCTGAACTAAGCTACCAAAGTGAAGAAGTACAGAAATGACTGTACTTTCAATGCATGTTTGCTGGCATCAGATGCATCCACCAAGGACCTGATGGTGCAAGTGCAAAAGATCAAGTACAACATCATTGATCTGACTGAGACGAGAAAGCATCAATCACATCATGCCGTTTTCGATACTGGAGAAGAAATGTTCCTTGGAACATGCAACAAAAGAGACGTCAGTGGTGTTGGTTCATTATCAACATGAACTTAGCCAAAAACATTGATTCATTCAAATACCTAACAACCCAAATCGACAATTACACTTGAATAGATGAGGCTCAATGCCAGCAGTTTCTATCTTCATTGCCTATGCACCAACATCCAATTATGATGAGGGAAAATCTGAGAAGTTCTATATGGAGCTGGAGAAGTTTTATAAAAAAGACCACACCTTCTACAAAATCATTATTGGTGATTTAAATGCCTAGATAGGACCGAGAAGATCAGCCAAAGAACTCCACATCCAGACTCATGGCCTAGAATGCAAAGAACAGAGTGAGAGACTGTCTGAGTTCATCATGTCGATCAAGACCATCCATGGTAAGTATCAGTTCCAGAAGGCTGAATCTAAACATTGGACGTGGGAGTCTCCCATTGGACAGTTCCAAAATGAAATTTACCACATCATATTCAATTGACAGTCTTGACTGACGAGGCTGTTGTCCCAAAATTCCAAACGGGATCGGACCACCATCTTCTTCCTGAAAAATTCTACTTCATAGAGTGGGGAGAAAGGGCTGTAAATTTTAAGAAGAGAACTCCCAGAACGGCCACCAAATGGAACTCTTTGGCACTATTGCAGCAACATGGGAAGATGCCGTCATTGACAATATTGACAAGGAATATGATCGACTGGTTCATCACCTCCATGATTGTTCGAAGAATGCCGAGAGAGAGAGAGATAGCCACAAAATGATGCCTGTCTTCGAAAACTCTCGAGTTCATTCACCAACATGGCTTGGTGCAAGCCTCAGCTAACAGTAAGTGAATTTCCAAGCTCACAAAGCAGTGCACAGAAGTGATAAATGAAGATCTCAAAGAGAGAAGAGCAGCAGTGCTGGCTGATGTGGAAGAATCTGGGAAAAGCATTCACAATGCCTCCCTGCCCTTCACCAACTACAAGACCAAGATGACTGCATTCCAACATCCTGATAGATCTATCACATCTTCCAGAAGGGCAATGGAGAAGATCATCATGACTTCTACTTGGATCTCTTCAATAGCCATGTCCACCTGCCCATATGCCAAATTCCATAGGATGTATATGTCGTTCCCAACATTCTCCCTTCCAAAATCTGAAACGGCATTTCATTGGTAAAGTAGCGAGCAGCACCAGGCCCAAACAAGGTCATACTGGAACACCTGAAGAACCTGCCATCAGTACTCACCAATACAATGGCTCAGCTCTTCACATGCTACCTCTCTGAATGCAAGGTTCCGTCCCAATGGAAGACCAGCAGGACTGTACCACTGTACAAGAAGGGAGACATCCACAACATTGGCAACTATCACCCGATCTGCCTGCTGTCTTTCGTCTACAAGCTGTTCACTCGAGTCATCCTGAATAGGATTGGCAGAACACTAGATGAAGGACAACCATGCGAGCAAGCCAGTTTCCAAAAAGGATTCAGCACAATCGACCATATCCACACGATAAGCAGCTCATTGAGGTTTCTCGGGAGATCAAGATGCTGCTATGTCTAATGTTCATTGATTTAAAGAAGTCCTTTGATTCTGTTGAGACTAAAGCAGTCATCGAGGCCCTAGACAAACAGGGAGTTCAAATTCAATAGATCAGGATACTTTGTGAGCTGTATTGTGGATTCACTACCAAAATCTCACCATTCGACAGGGAGATGATCATTGATGTCAAGAGAGGGGTTCAGCAGGGTGATACCATTGTACCAAAACTCTTCAGTGCCACCCTCGAGAATGTCATGCAACGACTGGAATGGGAAGGAACGGGAGTGAAGATAGACGGTCAGCAACTACACCACCTAGGCTTCGTTGATGACATTGTTCTAATAACACCAAACATCAGCCAAGCGGCACAAATGCTGGCCAACATCGACTGTAAATATGGATAGGTCAGAGTACAGCTAAATCTCATGAAGACAATGTTTATGAGGAAGAGTCTAGTTCCTGATGTTCCATTTGCACTAGATGGGACGATCATCTCCTAATGCAATAGTTATGTGTACCTAGGTCAAGAATTCAACATGACAAATGACCTGGCACCTAAGTTGTGCAGGAGGAAGAGAACAGATTGGAATGCCTTCAAGAGCATTGAAAAAATAGCTAAGTAGATGAAAAACCTCTGGCTCTGGGTAAATCTTTTCGGTTCCATTGTTCTTCCTGCATTATCATATGCCCCGGAGACCTGGGCCCTATGAAAACAGGATGAGAACGCTATCCATGTCTCCCAAAGAGGAATTGAAAGAGCTATGATTGGAGTGTCACGCTTCACTCAAATGAGAGAAAAAATCTGGAATTCCGACCTCCGTCAAAGGTCGAGAATCAGCAATGCTGTCTCGTTTGCCAAGTCGTCAAAAATCAGATGTGCTGGACACATAATGAGATTTGGAGACAAAGGTTGGACTGGAGCCATTACCAACTGGATTCCACAGGGCGTTTAAAGAGCGTCTGGCCACCCACCTATGAGATGGTCAGACTTCTTCGATCAAGACCCTGAGCGATCAGTTTGAGGCTGTTTGTATTCCTAGAATGAGCAGATGCCATGAAACACTAGCACACAACAGGGACTAATGGCGTGTCATCATTTGTCATTACTGGCAGATGCCAAGTGATCAAGTGATCAAAATTAAGAAATCATGATAGATTTACTTCAGAAGATTAGTTAAAATTTTAATGATACAAATACCCAATCTAAAAATGTCTGAACTATGTAGATTTCAAATTGAAATTGGTACTGTGCACTTTCAAGCACCATAGTTCAGATAGATATAGGTTAAAAGAAAACTACCACTGAACAAATTAAGATTAAATTTAGCAAGTAAACATGGCTCAGTAATCTGCTGAAAATCAGTGATCAAAAAATATTTTTTTCTTAAAGAACAATAGCAATACAGATGAAATGAAACTTTTACTCCTTCTATGTTCAATACTTGTTCAACTAAATAGCACTTCCACCATAGTGTGTTTCCCCAAGAGATCATTTTCTAATGCTGTTGGCTCATGCACATTCACAAAAACACACACTAGCACTCAAAAAGAAAAAAAAAGTGCATGGAAAATGAAATATTTTTGTTTCAGTTAAAGATCCGTCACTGTCGCTGTCCTCCCACTGTTCATCAATTTGCTCGAGTGGGCCCAGTAATGTCTCCATTGTGAGACTTGTTGTTACTGTGTTTGGCATATTGAATACTTCATGGGTAGCTTGCCAGGCTTTGCCTTGTGGGCAAGATACTCTCGGTAGCTTGCCAGGATCTTTGAGAGGGGCAGAGGAATTGAACCTGGGTTGGCCCAGTTGGCCATGTGCAAGGTAAACACCTTATCTCTGTGCTATCACTCCAGCCCCAGTTGAAAATCATCTTATATAAATATTTTTTTACAATCTTGTTAGTTAAAAATTATAGGTTAGTATAGAGTTGTATTTAAAGTTAGGCTGTTTGGTAGGATTTTGACTATATTAGGTTGAGGTGGGTATAAGTGTAGGGTTAATGTTAGTATAAAGTTAGATTTATGGCTAGTTATAGAATTGAAATTTGATTTTGGTCATTTTTAAAGTTGAAAGCAAAAATTAGGTGTAGTGCTGTCATGCAATTTAGTCTAATGAGCATGTTTTACCTATACTTGGGTAGGGCGATTAGTGACTGGAATTAGGTCTAGGTTTAAGGTTATAGCAAGGGTTAGATTCTTCATGTGTTCATGTTTGACCTTGTCTGGGCCGAGTGCTGTTTGTTTCTTTACTGACAAAATGGCGTGTCAAATTTCGGAGGGGAGAACATTGGGAATGACATATCCATCCTGTGGAATTTGTTATGTGGGCAAGTGGACATGGCTATCGAAGAGATCTGAGTAGAAGTCATGGATAATCTCCATTGCCTTTCTCGACGATGTGACAGATCCATCAGGATGTTGGAGGGCAGTCACCTTGGTCTTGTAGTTGGCGAAGGACAGGCGGGCGTTATGAATACTTTTCCTGTTTTCTGCCGCATCTACCAGCACTTCTGCTCTTCTCTCTTTGAGGTCTGCCTTGATCGCTTATCTGCACTGCTTTGTGAGGTCAGACTTTCACTTTCGGTTGCTTAAGGCATGTGCCAAACCACGTTGGTGAATATGCTCAAGAGTTTTCAAAGACAGGCATTTTTTTGTGGCAATCTCTCTCTCTGGAAATAGATCACATCATATTCAAAGGACGGTTTTGCCTGATTGATGTCACTGTTGTCCCAAAATTCCAAATGAAATCGGACTACCTTCTCCTTCATGAAAATTCTACTTCAAAGAGTGGGAAGAAAGGGCTACATAGTTTAAGAAGAGAACTCCCAGGACTACCACCAACTGGGAGCTCTTTGGCACTATTGCTGCAACATGGGAAGATGCCATTGTTGACAACATTGACGAGGAATACAATTGACTGGTTCAGCACCTCCATGAGATTGACGATATTCAGTTAAAATCAATGTTATAAATAAGGCAATTAGGGCAATTAGTTTTATGCTCATTATTGTAGGATTATGATTAGGGTTATTTATTATAGTGACAGTTGTAAAAGCATTATGTTTTATATTTGCAATATAAATATCACAAAAATTCCCAATTTGCATAGGGCAGTTGTTAAATTTTGACTAATTGGTAGGTTAAGCTCTAGGCTAGGATCACTTTTTCACAGAGTTAAAGATTTTGTTGTCAGGATAGAGTTAGGGTTAGTTAGAGTTAGTTAGAGTTATGATTTTCTTTTTGCTATTTTTAAAGTTGAAAATAAAAATAAATTGTAGGTCATTTGTTCAATTTTTGACTTGTGTATATTTTTCCTAGAGGTGTGTGTGTGTGTGTGTGTGTGTGTGTGTGTGTGTGTGTGTGTGTTTAGGATTAGGGTAAAGGTGAGGGGTTAGGGGCTAGAATTGACTGCTAATTGTTATGGTTGGTATGTATATATATGTATATATATATATATATATTATTTGTGGTTTGCATAACCATATGGTTAGCACAGCGGTAGGGCGTTCGCCTTACAAGCGGCCAACATGGCCGACCCGAGTTCGATTCCTCCACCCCTCTCGGAGAGCCCGGCAAGCTACCGAGAGTACTCGATATGCCAGACACAGTAACAACAAAGTCTCCAATGGAGACGTTACTGGGCCCGCTCGAGCAAATCGACGATCAACGGGTGTTATAATTAGTGTTTACATTTGACTATTTTTGAGGTTTAAATTCAATGTTATGTATAATGTGATTGTTAAATTTAGGTTAATTAGTAGCGTTTTTCTAGGCTGTGATAAGTTTACTATAGGAATATGTTTATGGTTTGCCTAAAATTTATGGTTACCTTAGGAAATTCGATAGGATTAAGTTTTAGGTTCAGCTATGTTTATTTTCATAGTTAAAAATTTAAGTTATACATTGATAGATTGAAAAGCATAGGCTAATTGGTAGGTTTGGGTTTAGATTAGGGTAAAGTTGGTATTATATTTGGATTTGTGTTAGTGTGAAGTTAGTGTTAGGGTTAAGGTCAGGGTTAGAGTTAGGGCTTATCTTTGGCTTTTTTTTTTAAGCTGAAAGTGAAATTTAGTTTAGGGTGATTGTTCAACAAATCTAAATAGTAAATTTCACCTATTCTTAGATATGTGTTGCTATTAATGTATGACTAGGAGTAAGGTCATGGTTAGTTTTAGTTAGGATTCATATTTAAATTAAATGTTAGTTTTGACTATGTTTAAAGTTGAAAGTAAATATTAGATATTAGGTGATTAGGCTGGAGCGATAGCACAACTGTAGGGCATTTGCCTTGCACGCAGCCAACATGGCCGACCCGAGTTCGATTCCTCTGCCCCTCTCGAAGAGCCCGGCAAGCTACCGAGAGTATTTCACCCGCATGGCAGAGCCTGGCAAGCTCCCCGTGATGTATTCGATATGCCAAACACAGTAACAACAAAATCTCCAATGGAGATGTTATTGGGCCTGCTCGAGCAAATCGATGAACAACAGGAGGACAGGACAGTGACAGACATTATGGCTAATTAATATCTTTTTTTTCCTAGGTGAGGTTGGTATCTGGTGGGGGATAGGATTATCATTAGGTTTAGGGTTATGATTATGTTATGGGATAAGTTTAAGGTTTTGATTTGGCTACATTTATAATTAAAGTAATGTTATATATTTTGGGACCTGGTGCATTCTCCGGGAGCTATGGAGCCCCCCCCCACCCCCCACGGCCTTTCTTCTCTGCAGCTGTGTGCTGTAAAGATGGCGCTGGGGGGGGCAGGTTGTGGGCATGACTTATGGAATCAGAGGTTACCTGGGAGCCGGGAAGGTCCCGGCAGTTTGGAGTAAAAGTCCTGTTCCCGCATACTCGAGCTATGCTTGTAGAGGCTCCTGGTCACTGGGGTTCCATCTGGAGGGGTTGGGATACTGCACCTATTCCATCTGGGACTTCCCAGTGATCTCGGCTCTTTTTGGGACCTGGTGCATTCTCCGAGAGCTCTGGAGTCCCCCCACCCCGTGGCCTTTCTTCTCTGCAGCTGTGTGTTGTAAAGATGGTGCTGGGGGACGGGTTGTGGGCATGACTTCCAGAATCAGAGGTTACCTGGGAGCCGAGAAGGTAGTTTGGAGTAAAAGTCTGCATCCCACCTCCTCTAGATGGATCCCCGGTGACCAGTAGCCTCTACAAGCATAGCTCGAGTATGTGGGAACCAGGACTTTTACTCCAAACCGAGCGGCCACTTATGCAGCCGCGCGGCATCTCCCTATATACAAAATGATCAATGAAAATCAGGCTTAACTCTTATACAAACCACAACACCCAATAGGAGAGAGAGAACAAAAGGGAATGCCCTGCCACAGAGACAGGGTGAGTTGGGGGGTGGGGGGGTGGGAAGGATACTGGGATCCGCGGTGGTGGGAAATGGTCACTGGTGGAGGGATGAGTATTCAAAATAAACAAATTTAAAAAAATAGAAAAATAAAAAAAGGGTCTCCGGAGAAAAAAATAATGTTATATATACAGTGATTTTAAATTTTAGCCTAATTGGATGTTAAGGCCTAGATTCTGGGTTAGGGCTAGCATTTAGTGTAGGGTTAGGATTATACTATCATTAAGGTTTGTATTTAGAAATGTTTGTAAATAAGACCATAAACCTGCTCTGAGAATGTTCTTTTCAGAGTGCTAATTGAATATTTGTTATTTTTGAACTATCATTTATTATCAAATAATTTTTTGTTCATCCCTATGTTTACTTGTTTCTATTAAATTTCTAAAATATAAATATCATTGCTATCATTTCATTTTTCTTTTATTCATTTCTTTTTACTTTTTCACTTCTTTACTCCTTCCCCTTCATTTCCGTCTTTACATTTAATAGTATTACTGTCACTGTCCTCCCGTTGTTCATCGATATGCATGAGCAGGCCCAGTAATGTCTCCATTGTAAGACTTGTTGTTACTGCGTTTGGCATATCAAATACGTCATGGGTAGCTTGCAGGCTTTGCTGTGCAGGCACAATACTCGCGGTAGCTTGCCAGACTCTCCGAGAGGGGCAGAGAAATTGAATCTGACTTGGTTGGGCCAGCCGCCTGCAAGGTAAACGCCTTACCGCTGTGTAATATAGAGATGTATAAATGATATTTGGAATATCCTTTCTTATATTTGGTTCTCTTTTCCATACCATCATTATTTGGGCATTGTTTTTTAACAGTGATGTTAATAATATAGCTTTATTTAGACAAGTTCCAAGACCATCCAACCCTAAAGTGTCAGTATCTCTCCACCAATGTCTCAATTAAAGCGCCATTATTTTTAGATTTATAATAAAAATCACTTGATTACTTGATCACTGGACATCCAGGTACTCATCGAGTTGCTTGGGCGGGCACCAGTAACATCTTCATTTGTCCCTGTTGCGTGCTAGTATAGCCCAATGGCATCTGCTCACTCCAGTAACATGAAAAGTCTCAAAGCAATTGTGCAGGGTCTTGACAAAGAAGTCTGACCATCTCGTAGGTGGGTCACCACGTGAACTTTTGATGGTCCTTGGAATTCAGTTGGTAGCAGCTCTAGTCCAGCGGTCATCTCCAAATCTCATTATGTGTCCAGCCCATCTGATTTTTGACGCCTTGGTGAACGAGACAGAGTCCCTGATTCTCGATCATTGAAGGAGGTCTGAACTCCAGATTCTTTCTCTCACTTGAATGAAGCATGATACTCCAAGCATGGCTCTTTGGATTCCTCTTTGGAGACCTGAATAGTGTTCTCATCCTGTTTTTCTAGGGCTCAGGTCTCTGAGATGTATGTTAATGCAGGAAGAACAGTGGAATCAAAGAGATGTGCCCGGACCTGGAGGTTCTTTGTCCTCTTAGCTATTTCTTCAACACTCTTGAAGGCGTTCCAAGCTGCTCACTTCCTCCTGTCAACTCAGGTGCCAGGTCATTCATCACGTTGACTTCTCAACCTAGGTACACGTAAATTGCATTTGGAGATGTTTGCTAGGTTAAGAGCAAATGGAACATCAGGAACCAGTCCGTTTCTCATAAACATTGTCTTCATGAGATTCAGCTGTAGTCTGACCTTTCCACACTCATGGTCGAAGTCGGCCAGAATTTGTGCAGCTTGGCTAATGTTTGGTGTTATGTCATTAGCAAAGCAGAGGTGGTGTAGATGCTGACTGTTCTATCCTCACTCCCATTCTTTCCCATTCCAGTCGTTGCATGAGGTTGTCGAGGGGGGCACTGAAGAGTTTCAGTGAAATTGTATCACCCTGCTGAACCCCTCTCTTGACATGGATGATCACTTCCTTGTAGAATGGTGAGATCCTGATAGTGAATCTGTAATATGACTCACGAAGGATTCTGATGTATTGAGTTTGAACTCCCTGATTATCTTGGCCTTCGATGCCCGCTTCAGTCTCAACAATATCAAAGACCTTCTTTAAATCAATGAACGTTAGACAGAGTGGCATCTTGAACTCCTGAGAAACTTCAATGAGCTTGGTTACAGTGTGGATATGGTTGATCATGCTGAATCCTTTTTGGAACCCGGCTTGCTTGCCTGGTTTTCTTTCATCTAGTGTTCTGCCAATCCTATTTAGGACTACTCGAGTGAACAGCTACTAGATGACAGACAACATGCAGATTGCGCTATAGTTTCCAATGTTGCAGATGTCTCCCTTCTTGTACAATAGAACAGTCCTGCTGGTTTTCCATTGGGATGAAACTTTGCATTCAGACAAGTAGTGTGTTAAGAGCTGAATCACTCTATTGATGAGAATCGATGGCAGGTTCTTCAGGTGTTCAGGTTTGACCTTGTCTGGATTGGGTGCTGTTTGCTTCTTTACTGAGGTAATGACGTGTTGGATTTCAGAATGGAGAACGCTGGGAAGCACATATCCATCCTGTGAAATTTGGTATGTGGTCAGGTGGACATGGTTATCGAAGAGATCATAGTAGAAATCATGGATAATCTTCTCCATTGCCCTTCTGGAAGATGTGATATATTCATCAGGACATTGGAGGGCAGTTATCTTCATCTAGAAGTTGGCCAATGACAGGCAGGGATTGAGATTGCTTTTCCTGGCCTCAGCCACATCTGCCAGCACTGCTGCTCTTCTCCATATGAGGTCTTCCTTTATCACTTCTCTGCATTGCTTTTATTATTTTTTTAAATTTTTTTATCTGCATTGCTTTTAGAGCTCAGACGTTTACTTGCAGTTTCCTGAGGCTCCCGACAAGCCACGTTGGTGAATGAGCTAGAGATTTTGAAGACAGGCATCTTTTTGTGGATACCTCTCTAGGCATTGCTCGCACAATCATGGAGGTGCTGAACCAGTCAATCATATTCTTCATCAATGTTGTCAACGACGGCATCTTCCCATGTTGTTTAAATAGTGCCAAAGATCTCCCGGTTGGTGGTCATTCTGGGAGTTCTCTTCTTAAACTTTGCAGCCCTTTCTTCCCACTCTGTGAAATAGAATTTTGCAGGAAGGAGATGGTGGTTCAATCCTGTTTGGAATTTTGGGACACCAGCCACATTGTCAGGCAAAACCGTCGATTGAATATGATGTGGTCAATGTGGTTGTGGAACCATCCACAGGGATACTCCCATGTCCAACGTTTAGATTCAGCCTTCTGGAACTGTGAGTTACCATGAATGGTCTTGGTCCACATGATGAACTCAATCTCTTTTTTTTTTCCCCCTTTATTTTATTTTATTTTTTTTAAAGTTGTAGATTTACAATTTTTTGTGCTTTGGTTTCAATTATACAATGATCAGATACCCATCCCTCCACCAGTGCCCATTTTCCACCACCATGGATAATATCCCTCCCACCCCCATCCCCCCATCCCCCCTGTCGCTGTGGCAGGGCAATCCCCTGTGTTCTCTCTCTCCTTTTGGGTGTTGTGGTCTGCAAAAGAGGCATTGAGTGGCAAACATGTTCAGTCCATAGTCTACTTTCGACATGCATCTCCCCTCCTGGGAGGATCCTCCAAACATCCTTTATTTGGTGCTCCCTTCTCTATCTGAACTGCCCTTTCCTCTAGGATACCCGGCTGGCCTCTAAGTTATGGAGTAATCCTCCTGGTGCTGATCTCAGCTATTCTTGGGTATTAATCTCATACTTTGTTACTTTATATCCCCCAGATGAATGCAATCTTTCTATGTCTATCCCTCTATTTCTGGCTCATTTCGCTTAGCATGATACTTTCCATATTGTACCACTTGTATGTAAATTTCATGACTTCATCTTTTCTAACAGCTACATAGTACTCCATTGTGTAGATGTACCAAAGTTTCTTTAACCAGTCATCTGTTCTTGGGCATTCAGGTTTCTTCCAGTTTCTGGCTATTGTAAAGAGTGCTGCAATGAACAAACAAGTGCAGATGTCACTTCGACTATACATTTTTGCCTCTCTGGGATATATTCCCAGGAGTGGTATTGCTGGGTCAAATGGGAGCTCAATTTCTAATTTTTTGAGAATCGTCCATACTGTTTTCCATCTACCACAAGCCTACAGCAAGCATCATCCTCAATGGGGAAAAACTGAGAGCCTTCCCTCTAAGATCAGGGACGAGACAGGGATGCCCACTCTCTCCACTGCTGTTCAATATAGTACTGGAAGTACTTGCAATAGCGATTAGGCAGGAAAAAGATATTAAGGGCATTCAGGTAGGAAAGGAAGAAATCAAGCTCTCACTATTCGCAGATGATATGATACTCTACTTAGAGAACCCAATAACTTCCACCAAAAAACTCCTAGAAACAATAGACTCGTATAGTAAAGTTGCAGGTTATAAAATCAATACCCAAAAGTCCATGGCTTTCCTATACGCAAACAGTGAGAGAGAAGAAAGCAACATGAAAAAAACAATCCCGTTCACAATTGTGCCCCAGAAAATCAAGTACCTAGGAATCAGCTTAAATAAGGAAGTAAAGGACCTGTACAAAGAAAACTACAAAACGCTACTTCAGGAAATAAAAGAGGACATGAGGAAATGGAAAGATATCCCCTGCTCATGGGTCGGGAGACTTAACATTGTCAAAATGGCAATACTACCGAAAGCATTGTATAAATTCAATGCAATCCCTATAAGGATACCCATGACATTCTTCAAAGAAATGGAGCAAACACTCTTGAAATTTATATGGAACAATAAGCCCCCACGAATAGCTAAAGCAATTCTTGGGAAAAAGAAAATGGGAGGAATCAACCTCCCGAACTTCAAACTGTACTACAAAGCAGTAATAATTAAAACAGCATGGTACTGGAACAAAGGCAGAACTGCAGACCAATGGAACAGGGTTGAATACACTGACATCTCTCCTCAATCATATGCTCATCTAATCTTTGATAAAGGTGCAAGTAATGTGAAGTGGAGTAAGGAAAGCCTCTTTAGTAAATTGTGTTGGCATCACTGGACGGCTACATGCAAAAAAATAGGCTCAGAACTCTGCCTAACACCATGTACAAAAGTAAGATCAAAATGGATTAAAGACCTCAACATCAGACCAGAAACCATAAGGTACATTGAAGATAAAGTTGGCAAAATCCTCCATGATATTGAAGCTAATGGTATCTTCAAAGATGCCACGCCACTGGCCGAGCAAGTGAGAACTCAATCTCTTACCCGGCTCATTTCATTATAGGCCATGGGGACCAATGTGGAGTTCTTGGGTGACCTCATCCTATCTTGGCATTAAAATCACTGACAATGATCTTGTAGAAGTGTTGTCTTCTTTATAGGACTTCTCCAGCTCCATATAGAACTTCTCAATTTATTTTTATCATAACTGGATCTTGGTGCATAGACAAAGAAGGTAGAAACTGCCAGCAGTGAGCCACATCTATTTAAATGTAATCATCCTATTCCGGTTGTTATGTATTTGAATGAATAAATACTCATGGCCAAGTTTGTGTTGACAAGGACACTGACACCACCAAAGCCTGTTTTCTCTCATGTTCCGAGGAACAGTTCTTCTTCAGTGTAGAAAATGGTGTGATGCGATTGATGCTTTCTCGTCTTGATTATACAAATGATGATGTACTTGATCTTTTGCGCTTGCACCATCAGGCCCTTGATGGATGCATCCGATGTCAGTGTATGTGCATTGAAAGTACAGACAGTCACTTTAGTCTTTCTTTATTTTGGCAGCCTAGTTCGGCCTTGAGATTTTATCAGCCTCTCCTTCATCATTCTTCTTATTGCTGCCGTATTGGTGGCTCTTTCAGTGTTAGGGGAATGAGACCCATTGTATTTACCATTTACCATTTACCATTTTCGGCATATCGAATATGCCATGGACAGCTTGCCAGGCTCTCCAAGAGGGATAAAGGCTTTTAGGGTGTCCTTTAATCGCCCTTGCAGGAGTTCCCATGGTTCAATCCATATTTGAACCCAATCAAATATGGTGCAGTAATCTTAGAAGATGGGTTTTAAGAGTCTTATGATGTGCCGTGCCACCGTGAAGTGGCGATGCAGTTTGGAAAGCAGCCTGGAGTGTGGCCGCGGCTTGGTAGTAGAAGTAGTGGAGGTAGTGGAGTGTAAGATAACATTACTTTGTCCTTTCTCTCTTGCCACAATGCGTTTAGGTTTATCAGGTCAAACCCATCAAATTGCTCCTGAGTCACTCCCATTCTTTTGTTTATCTGTAACCACTTCTCCATGCTCTCTTCCCCCAAACAGTTAATCAGCTTATTCCCCTAATCAGTTTCTGTTCATATGTAAGGTCAGATCTTTCTAGGACACTGAACTTATAAGTTAATTTTGCCTTTCTCCTCTCCTTATGTTTTTTGAATAGTTTACTTTAAAGCATTGTCCTTTTGTATAGACATAAGAAGATAATATTATGCTTTTGTAACTTGGGATTTATTTGCGTTTGAATATTATTCATTCCTGGGCATCTGCTTTCTCAACTTAAGCCTCAGTTACCCTCACTTCCTAGATCCCTCAGAAGCAGGGTCCTCACAAGGGACTGGATGTAACCAGGGCAAGCAGTAAGCTATGTGCTACTCTGGTATTGAGATGGGTCTGGCCAAACAGCCACAATTCTTAACTATAAGTTAAAAGTTTGATCACGGACAAATGCTGTCATGATCCAAAAGTAACTAGACTGGGACCCTACTAGGGATAGCAAAAACTAATCTGGCCTGAGCACCGTAGTCTGAGATCGGGATGACCCCAGGAGAGCTATTCTATAAGCTTAATGCATCTCTTACTGTGTCCATACAAAATGATTACTCTTATGAATGCTTGTATGTTTGTTGAACAAGGAGAGGAGAAACACACCCATGGGATTTAGCCCTTGGGTGAGTAGCCCAGCTGAAAGAGAATCTGTCCTAGAAGAAGCATCCCTTGAGGGAAAGAACTTTACCTCTATTGATTGGGACCACACCTATGTGTAAGCCCCAACCTCTAGATTTTGGGGATTTAACTAGACTGTAAGAGTGGGCTGGGGGATTGAGATCAGATCCAGAGTCAGAGCCAGAGGGAGAAAGGGGTTCCAGATTGGGCCCCAGAGAGAAGGAGAGAGAGAGAGACAGGAGTGAACAGGGATGAGAATGGAATAAATAGCATCTGATCAATCCACCAGCTTGGCCCTGAACCTGGGCGGCCAGGGAAAGAGCCTTTGCGGCCACCTCCTGGCCGCCCTCTGGAGATTTTTTTACAGTGGAGTCTGCTGATGCGGTATTTATCTGGTACCAGCAGGGTGAGGATACCTCCACTTGCTCCACTACCCTGCTGCTGCTACATTCCAGGCCACTTTCTGGACTCTTGGGCAGAGACTCACGCAGGAGTGAAGCCCCACAGAACCAGGTAAGCGGAACTTTGTGACTTTCGACTCCAGGCTCAACTGGACCTAGAAACAGAGATCTTCTGCCTGTTCCACCAATCTCCAGAGACCCAGGGATCACACACAGAAGCCCCACCCTACTGGTAACAGATAATAACAACTAACTTCACAATTTAATTCATTTTGAGGCAAATATTTGAATTTAACCACTAAATCAATATTTGAAAATATCAAACTAAAGCATAAAATTACACATTTAGATAATGTAGATAATGAAAAAAATTAATTAATCCAATAATTTGAATAGTTAAAAAATAAGGAAAAGTATTTATTTGGCAGAATCTCCACTTTAGATCACGTTTAAAATAATGGTTCAAAATGTTATTCCAATGTTGAACGTATTATTAAAATTTGAAGTATAATTTTTTTACACATGTAAATATGTCCATTCTTTATGTGAAAATTAAGAATCAAACTGTCCAAATACTGTCCTCCCATTGTTCATCGATTTGTTCGAGCAGTCCCAGTAATGTCTCCATTTTGAGACTTGTTGTTACTGTGTTTGGCATATTGAATATGTCACGGCTAGCCTGCCAGGCTTTGCATGTGGGCAAGATACTCTTGGTAGCTTGCAGGGCTCTCCGATAGGGGCAGAGGAATCAAACCAGGCTTAGCCGGGCTGACTGTGTGCAAGGCAAACGCACTATCGCTGTGCTATCGCTCCAGTGGCGATTTGCTCGAGTATTCCAAGAATACGCTTGGAAAATTAATAATGGACTAAAGAACATTTGCTAGGGAGTATTTAAAGAATTAACTCTATTTCCACATATTGTATCTGTTAGTTTTATGTTTCTGTCAAACAAATTATCCTAAACTGAGACTTGAAATAATACAATTTGCTACCTCTTACTTTCTTGTATAAAATTGGGACCACAATTTGCTATCTCTCACTCTAGTTTTCCTGTTATGTTCAGGTTTGAGCTGTGCCTTTTGTTCAAAGTGTCAATAGGTTAAAATCAAGATGTTGCCCAGAACTATGATCTCCTGTAGAACTGTAGAGCAGTGCTCTTCTAGATAAATGCTAAATTAAACCCAGATTCTAAAACTGTACATTATGACTTAATGTGGGAGTTGCAGAACTGAATGTGGGGTCATGAAAATGTTGGCAACATTAGAAGTATTCTGAATATATAGTAACCAAAAATTAATTCAAAATTGACTACATAATACCTCTGGGCTAATTCTGATGGTATTCTTCTGTGTTACATTTCTCAGGAAAAAATGGATTGAGTATGGAAAATGTTTTAAAACCCAGGTTTATAGCATTCAGTTCAGTGTGGTTGTCAAATGAGGTCCTTAGTTCCTAGAGATTACCCTCTTTCCTGTCATGTGGCCCCAACTTTCTTAAGACCAACAAAATAACTGACTCTTCTTTAGCCTATGAAGAGTCTCATGTAATTGAACACAAGGAAAAGGGTGGCTAAGACCATATTCATGTTATCATATTGCATTGGCTGGGAACAAATCAGTTTACCTGCACCTGAGAAGAGGTAGCTTATCAAAATATAAATCGTGGGTAAAGGGTAGAAAATGATGAAGGTGGTCTTAGGTTTCATGAAAGAGTATGTTGCCATGTTTTAATCGTAGTCTTTACCTTATGGTTCAGTTTCTAAGGATTTTCCAAGCATGTGATATATCTTACCATGTTTTGGGACTGAGTTCAGATGTAGAAACAGCTTTTATTATTCATTATCTGAACAATTCAAGCTGGACTTCACTAGTCAGTAGTTGGCCTATCTGGGTATAAGGCACAGTCTAGGCAAAGGGAGACTAAGCATTCTCACATATGCATTGATAAGAATAGGCACTGGTAGCACTGTCCTGCCATTGTTCATGGATTTGCTCAAGAGGGCATCAGTAATGTCTCCATTGTGATACTTGTTGTTACTGTTTTTGGCATGGGGAGCTTGCCAGGCTCTGCCGTGCGGGTGGGATACTCTCGATAGCTTGCCTGGCTCTCCATAAGGGGTGGGAGAATCGAATCTAGGTTGGCCGTGTGCAAGCCAAACACCCTACCCGCTGTGCTAACGCTCTCCCAAGAAGAATAGGCATGCTCATCAAAAAGGCCAAACGCAATGGAGAGATATGTTATTATCAGAGTACATGAGAAAGAGCTAGGGGCTATTTAGGAATAGCTATTTTCCATCTATTGAAAATTCTTATTTCACTAGAATACATTTCAAAAAAATTTTTTTTCTGAAATCATTTTATTTTGTTAAAAGAGCTCTCCCTGTACTAAAGCTTTTTAAACCAGTGTCTCTTTGGCAGTGAAAACCTGAAATTTGCCTTGGGCCTTTCAATTATCAAATAATTAAAAATTATGACCACTCTTCAAGAGGGGCTGTGAATCTTTATATTTTATTGCTAAGACTCCCTAATGCCGAAAAACATTTTATTCCCAAGAGAATCACTGCTCAAGTGTACAGTAGATTCAAGTTATTTCAGGCACCAAATGTACACAGGACAAATAGCAAAATGTCACTAGGGTCATTGTCAAAGCATTTTCTGGAATCCAGTATGGAAGGGCAAAGTGGGTGGATGGTCATTTAGGGGTAAGGAAGTCCTCATGAGTCCCTTAGTCTATTCAGATCATATACCTGAAAGGGAAAAAAATGATCTTTTCTAAAAAATGAATGATCAGTGGTAGGTGTGGGTGAGAAAAAACAGGGTCTGATGGCATTTTCCACAAAAAGAAAATAAAATTGAGACTTTAATATGAATCTCAGTGGTACCAGAAAACCTAAAATTCTTTATGGGGACTTAAAAACATTTATATAGACCATATATTTATATGTTTTATAGATTCCTGAGCCAGAGAGTTATATTCTAAGAAAAGTGAGTTGAATACATACAAACAAACACTATATATATATATATATATATATATATATACATATATATATATATCTCATAAGAATCAGTTTCCGTCGGTTTTGTGGTAATGTTAAAATCTTAGTGTTTTGCCCAGTTAAACTTACACAATATGAAATTTCTAGTTCATTTGTCCATAATTGCTTTTAATTGTCTAACAGAAATCACAAGGTCATATCAGAAACCACAATGATTTTTAATTTAAAAAAGTAATTTTTAAAAGTTAGTTTGATTAGGGTGCTGTGTCAGCTGAAGCCAACTCTAATGCAACCAGGTGCTCCAAGGGAACCTGAACCCCATCCTTTTAACCTTGACGAAATTGTGAACTCGCCCTGCCCCAGTGGCCACACAGACATGAGGAGCAGTGCCAACTGCAGCTTTGCTCACTCACCTTACACACTCAAAGGGCTAATGAGAAAGTACAGTTATAATTCAGTGCCAGCCTAACCCCCCAAAACACCTAGTAATGAAATGGGTGGAATTAGATCTATACCTGCCTGACCCTGGAATACCCTTATAGGGTAATGGAAATAGTCAAAATAACAGAGGCATAAGCAGTAGCCCCTTGATGAAAAATGGCAAATAAAATCACTACTCAAATAACCAGTAATAAAAGCTCCACTATTCGTATCCACAAACATCTGAGAATAATTGAAAAACAAAGAAATTCAGCTTCATTTCAAATAGGGACAGATTTTGGCAAGTCTTTGATTTCATAAAAATTCTTAAGCCTCAATTGAGAAGAACCTCAAATCAACATGCCATGCAATGGCAATGGAAATTAAGCAACCACTTGAATAGAAATTCAATCAACTCACAGATGAATGATTCAGAGTGCAAAAGAATCCATACAAATAGAATTAAGACGCTAAAGAATACATTAGCAAGGCACAGTAACACAATCCTGAATAAAGAACTTGAAGACAAAATAGAAACCAGCAGCAGTAATGAAGTGACAAAAGAAAATAAGAAGTAAAATCATATAAGAGAATGTAATCTACTTAGTGAATGAGCAATAATTTCCGAATTATAGGCATACCAGAAGGAGAGGAAAAAAAGAAAAATGAACAATGACTAATGTAAAAAACAGTAACTCAGAACTTCCCTAGTCACTGGAGGGAGACTTCTGCACAGATTAGAGTAGTGCAAAGACTACCAAGCAAAACAGTCTCAAAGCAACAAGAAGACACAAGGTAATAAAAATGGCAAAATCCAAAGAGAAACAGATTGCCTAAAGCATCAAGAATGAAGATCAACCTTACATACAGGGTAAATAATATAAGAATCAGAACAGATGTCCCGTATGAAACTATGCATGCAAGAAAAGTATCACGGTCACGGTCCTCCCGTTTTTCATCGACTTACTCAACCAGGCCCAGTAACGTCTCCTTCGTGGGATTTGTTGTTACTGTGTTTGGCATATGAATACGTCACGGGTAGCTTGCCAAGCTCTGCTGAGCGGCAGATACTCTCGGTAGCTTGCGGGACTCTCTGAGAGGGGCGGAGAAATTGAACTAGGGTCGGCCGTGTTGGCTGCGTGCAAGGCAAACGCCCTTTCTGCTGTGCTATCATCGCTCCAGCCTGATATATCTGTCAGGCTGGAGCGATAGCACAGCGGATAGGATAAATATATATCCTATCTCTATATATATATCTTCACACAATTTCCTCTCAGGAAACTTCTGTGAATAAATCATTTTCAGCAGTTTATTCATAACAATACAAACGAAATTATTACGATTCTGTTTTGGGGCAGGGGTTGGGGTTCCGGATGGAAATATGCAAAATATGGTGGTGGGAAGGTGCAATGGTGGTGGGATTGGTGCTTGAATATTAAATGTAATCAAATATTGTGAACTGCTTTATAAAAATAAAATAAAATAAAGAACAAGCCCATTTCTCTTTGCGTCCTTGGTTCCTTGAAGGCCTTTTATCTGGTGTGACTTTCTGCTTTTTGGGTCACACCCGGTGATGCTCAAGGGTTACTCCTGGTTCTGCACTCAGGACTCACTCCTAACAGTGCTCAGGGGAACATATGGGATGCTGGGAATCATACCTGGATCAGCTGCATGCAAGGCAAACGCCCCACCTGCTGTGCTATTGCTCCAGCCCCCTGGTGTGACGTTCTGGTCATGAGCTTTGCACTGATGTGGCCGGCGATATGAGACCCAGCCAAGGCACTGAGGAATGCGGTGAACTTGGTACTTTTTTTTTCCCTTTTGGGTCACATCTGGCAATGCTCACGGGCTCCTCCTGGCTCTTCACTCACGAATGGCTCATGGTGGTGCTTGGGGAATCATATGGGATGCCAGGGATTGAACCCAGGTCAGCCATGTGCAAGAAAAGTATGGTATGATTTATTAAAAACACTGAATGAAAAAGACTTTCAATCTAGCATTCACTATCCTGAAAAGCTGTCATTTCTTTTTGAAGGAAAGACAGAAATATTCACAGACAAACAGGAACTGATGACATTTGCTATAATTAAAATAACCCCACAAAAATTACTGAAAAGTCATATAAGAAAAGTAAATGAACAGTTACCAAAATAACTATTCCACACACAGAAAAATGACAGCACAGACTTTTTATTAATAATCACTCTGAGTGTCAATGGTTTAAACTTTTTCATCAAATGACATAAAGTGGTGGGATGAATCAGGAAACAAAAGCAATCTATTTTTTGCTTAGAGAAAAGACCAAAATTCAATAGCTAAATTCTATCTGAGTGAAGGTATGGGAAACAATTATACAAGCCAATGGTAGACCAATAAATATGATAAAGCAATATTTATACCAGGTCAAATAGGATTCAATCTAAAAAATGTAACTAGAAAAAGAAATAGACACTTTATTGGTTAAGCGAGCAATAATCCTGACTTATCAGCATCTATGCACCAATTGAAGGATCATTGAAGTTCATAAAACTTCTACTCACACACCTAAAGAAGAAATATACTGAGAGAAATGCAATAGTAGTGACAGATTTCAATACTCTAATTTCACCATTAGATGGATCAGCTAGACAGAATATTAGTAAAGATAAAAGATTCCTAAATGAAGATTTAAAAGAACTGGGATTGATTGACATATATAGGGCAGTCTATCCACCAAAAGCAAGCCGAATACACATTCTTCTACAATACATATGAAACATTCTCTAGGATAAATCATATACCTAGGCATTACTCAAACATGTATACATTTATGAATATAAAAATCAAACCAGGCATATTTATGAATATAGTAATCATACCTCTCAGACCACAGTGCCATAAAAGTAGAAATTAACCATTAAAAGAACGTGTGACAAAAATGCACTGGGAACTGAAAAAAAAAAACAGATAAATAATAAATGGATAGAATAGCAAATCAAGGAAGAAAATATATCCTTCTAACTAGTTAAAATGAAGAAATTTTATGTACCTATGGGACATAGCAAAATCTGTAGGAAGAGGACAATTCATAGGTCTATATGAGAACAGAAGAAAAAGCTCAAATCAAAAACCTAAGCACATGTTATAAACACCTGGAGGAGGAACAAAAAATAAATTACAAAAGTAGTAGAAAATAAATAATATAGACTGGAACAGAAATTAATGACATAGAAATCAAGAAAGCTATGCAAGGAGTCTATGAAATCAGGAGGTGACCCTCAGAATAAACAAGTCACTCAGAGTGAGGCTCTCCAATTTAATCAAGTCCATGAGAAATGGCATAATTTTTGTTCTTTCTAACTCCACATAATAGTCCCTTGGTAGTTTATATTTTAAAACTTCTTTTAAGTCTGTAAAGAATTAATTACCTAATCAAATAACTACAGAATTATAGAAATTTTATTTAGCTTAATACTCTGTGTTTAATTAAAAAAGAAAATTAGAAAAAATTAAAAATAAATCTTGATGGCAAAAATATTTTTGAATAATACAATATTACACAACAATATAACAGGATAAATGTATGTTCCATATTTAATATACTCATAGCAGAATTTTTATATAAAAATGATAACATTCAACATTCCTCTTCAGAAAATAATTTAACACATCAGAAACATTTTGGAAATTAACCTCTATACAATAAAAACAAATGAATTCTCTACTTAATATATTTTCCTTACTAGAAATAATTCTTAGTTTTTTTTATGACTGCTGCTACATTCTCAGAATTTAGTTAGTATCGCACATGCACTATATCTAAATCTATATATATATCTATAGAGTACAGCATTTGTTTATTGCTAAATTCATAAAGTTAGACTACAGTCAAATTTCAAAGAACTGTGGTATTGAATGGGATTATGAAAAGGCAGAAAACTGTCTTGCTCTTATTTGGCATTGTACTAATTGAGAATGTAGAGGGAAATGCAAGTAAAGTACATGCAAATTAAGATTGGTTACTAAGGAAAGAAGAAACGGGAATGTAAAGGAAAATGAACTAGCCTTAGTAGAATGGTTTAGGGAGGGCTGTCTGAGACAAAAATAAGAGGAATTAAGCCTGTAACACAGAGGGGAACATAGCATTCAAGTTGGAAAATTAACTTATACAGGGAATTTGAAAAGTAAAAGAACATGACTTTTTTAAATTAATTGAAAGAATTGTGTAATGAAAATATAATGAGAAATGCAGAGTTGCATAGAACACAATTAGAGTGCTAGAAAAGGGACAAATTATTCAGTGCCTTGCAGTCAATTGAAAGAAGTTTGGAAATATATATATATATATATAATATATGAATATATATGCATATATATACATATACATGTATATCTACAATCATATATATGTATATGTAATTTACTTTTGAAATTTAATCTCTTGGGTGGGCTGGAGCGATAGCACAGCAGCAGGACATTTGCCTTGCACGCAGCTAGTCCAGCCAAGCTGGGTTCGATTCCTCCGCCTCTCTCGAAAGGCCCAGAAAGCTACCGAGAGTATCTCGCTGACACAGCAAAGCCTGGCAAGCTACCCGTGATGTATTCAATATGCCAAACACAGTAACAACAAGTCTCACTATGGAGATGTTACTGGGACCGCATGAGCAAATCGATGAACAACGGGAGGATCGTGACCGTGAATCTCTTGGGTACATTGGGAAGACATTGAAGCTTCTTAGGCACATGGGAACCATACAATCTATTTAATATTAAAAAAGACATTTTTGATAATATCTGAAAAATCAATTGGAAATCTAGGAAAAAATCTAGCAAGGGAAATCTAGGAAAAAAATTTAAAGGCCAAATATTGGAGGATGGAAGCATTATTCTGAAGTCAGAAGTGCACCACTACAACTTTAAGCAACAAAAATATTGTAAAGGTTTTAATTTTAGGACACTAACTTTGATGTAGTTGTACACAGTAAAAAAAATTATTGAGACAGAAATTTGTTCAATTATTTAAGCTTTAATGCCAGAAGAATGACAAAAACAAACCCAGAAAACAGATAATAACATTTCATGTGAAGAAATAAGTGTAAACATAATCTGTACTCATGAATTAGAACTAATTTTCTTTAAATGTCCATAACTTCCAAAGCAGCTACATATTTTAATGCCATCCCTATCAAAATCATAATAGTTTTTCACAAAAATTAAAAGTCAACAATGCCAACGCTTGTATGGAAACATCCAAAGATCTTGTATAGCCAAAGCAATTTTTAAATAGATTGCTCCAACTGGTTTTAAACCTTATTACAAACCTCTACCAACCAAAACAGCATGCATTTTTGGCATTAAAAATAGATGCATAAAAAATAAACAGATTAGAGAGTACAGAAATAAACCTGTGAATAGGAGCCAGGAAAAATTTAATGGGAAAGCCTAGTATCTTTAATAAATTATTTTGGGAGAAACTAAAAATGAAAATTGAGAAATATCTTAGAAAAATTACTGAATAATTCTATTTATCACTGTCACTGTTACTCTCCTCCTGTTGATTTGCTCTAGCGGGCCCAGTAATGTCTCCATTGTGAGACTTGTTATTACTGTTTTTGGCGTGTTGAATACATCATGGGTAGCTTGTCAGGCTTTGCTGTGTGGGCAACATACTATCTATAGCCTGCCAGGCTCTCCAAGAGGGGTAGAGGAATCAAACCCAGGTCTTTATTTATATGTAATATAAACTTATGTAAATTTAAACTTAAATATATCTTAGGTACATAAGAGTCTTGACATATAACTTGACATATACATGCTTATAGCAACATTATTTCATCTATAGTATAATTTATATATATGTTATAGCATGTATTATACACTCAATACAACATATGCAAAAGAATCAAGCTAAATATCAAATACCACTTATCAAATTTAATTTAGGATGAATAAAAGACTTGAAGTTAAGATTTAAAACTACTAAACTCCTATAAGAAAACATGGGGAATAAGCTTTTTGATACTAATCTTGGCAATGATTTAATTTTTCTAATTTAACACCCAAAACAAAAGTCAAAATAGACACTTAGGCTTACACCAAATCTAAAGTGTTTTGCACACCAAAGTAAACCATGAATAAAATGAAAAGTAATATACCAAATAGGAGAAAATACTTGTAAATCATGTATCTGATAGGTGTTACTATTTCACAAATAGAAAGAAACTATGCTTCTCAAGTTAGACAATAAAAAAAGCTGAATAATCAGATTAAAATAAGGCAATAAAATGAAATAGAAATTTTAATAATGAATAGATATGAAATGAAAATAGATATAGGAAAAGGTTTTCACCATTATTAATCAGCAGGATAATACAAATCAATATCACAATGAGTTATTCCCTCACATGTTGGAACACCTCTCAACCAAAAGTTTTTAAAAAATGTGCTAGAAAGGATATGGATACAAGAATAACTTTATGCACTGTTGGTGTCAATGTAAATGTGTGTACATTATGGAAATTATTTAAGTTAAATCATTAGAATTAGAACTATATGATTCAGCAGTTTCACTTGCATCAACCCAATTAGACAAAACTCACATTTCAAATATGTCAGCACTTCTATATTCATTGTCACACTATTTATAGTAGTCAAGACAAGGAAATAACCCATAGCAATCAACAGATGAATGGATAACGAAAATGACTAATAATGATTCAATCACAACAAGAAGGAAGTTCTGCCATTTGCAAACAATAAGATCTCTTGGGAATTTTTGTTAAGTAAAATGCATAAAAGGGAGACAAATGCTGAAATACTACAACATCTAATTATATGTGAAAAAAATATTCTTATAGAAAGAAAACATATTGGTAGTTTCCAGAAGTAAAATTTGGAGGAGTGATGTGGGGAAAATAAGGAAACGTGGGCAAAGATACAGACTTTGTTCTAAATACGTAATAATGATAAAACTTAAGCAAATAAATGAGAGTTAACATGCAGCATGCTGACTACCCTTAACACTACTACATTGTGTATTTAAAAGTTTCTAAAAGATACCTCTGATCACTTGGGACTACAGACCAAACATGATGACCACTTTGTACCTGTATTGCAAACTGTAACACCCAAAAGAGAAAGAAAGAGGAAATGTGCCTGCCACAGAGGCAGGGGGTAGGAAGGGGTGGGGGTGGAGAAGGGATGCTGGGAACATTTGTGGTGGAGAACAGGCATGGGTGGAGGGATGGGTACTCAAACGTTATTTGACTGATGAAACATAATCATGAAAGTCTGTAAGTCTGTAGCTGCATCTCACGGTGACTCATTAAAATAAAGCACTGTACTATTGCACCGTCATACAGTTGTTCATTGATCTGCTTGAGTGGGCACCAGTAATGGTCTCTATTGTGAGACTTGTTGTTACTGTGTTTGGCATATCGAATACACCACATGGAGCTTGCCAGGGTCTGCTGTGTGGACCAAATACTATCTGTAGCTTGCCGGGGTCTCTGAGAAGGATGGAGAAATGGACCACAGGTCGGCCGCATGCAAGGCAAACACCCTATCTGCTGTGCTATCACTCCGGCCCATTAAAATAAAATAAAACAAAAAAATTTACAAAGTTACTAAAAGAGGATATATGTATATCAATATATATGTATATGTGTGTGTGTTTGTATATATATAATATATATGAATATAGATATATATATATATATATATATATATATATATATATATATGTGGCTGGAGCGATAGCACAGCAATAGGGTGTTTGCCTTACAAGCGGCCAACATGTCTGACCCGAGTTTGATTCCTCTGTCCCTCTCGGAGAGCCCTGCAAGCTACCGAGAGTATCTCGCCTGCATGGCAGAGTCTGGCATGCTACCTGTGACGTATTCGATATGCCAAACACAGTAACAACAAATCTCATGATTGAGACATTACTGGGCCTGCTTGAGCAAATCGATGAACAATGGGAGGACCGTGACCGTGAATATATATATTACATCGAAGGGATGAGCCTACAGGGTGCAGGGCTTATTCCTGGATCTGTGATTAGGAAACACTCTTGCTGGGACTTAGGAGATTGTACGCAGTGCTGGGAATGGAACCCCAGTTGGTTCGCTCTAAGGTAAGAGCCTTACCTATTATACAAGCTCTCTGGCCCAAAGGCATATATCTTAAGGGATACCATCATGAGAAATTTGTGTAACTTTATACACACACACATGATACATACATATAATCCCATATTATCTATGCACTTTAAAACAGCGCAATGTTAAATGCATCATAACATAACTGGGAAAGTAGGGATTTTTTGTTTTGTTTTGTTTGGGATGGAGTTGGGGGGGGTTGTTATATCTGGTGGTACTCAGTGTTTGCTTCTGGTTATCTTCTCAGGGATCTGTCCTGTACTATTTGGATGACTACCTGGTGCCAGGAATCGAAACTAGGTCAGCTGTATGCAACTCAGGCTCCCTACCCATTGAACTATTAGCTTTGGGACAGTACTTCCCCCCCCCCTTTTTTTTATTAGTGAAACACCACGAGGTACAGTTGTATATTTACAATTTTTTGTGCTTGGGTTTCGATTATACAATGATCAGATACCCATCCCTCCACCAGTGCCCATTTTCCACCACCATGGAAATATCCCCCCACCCCCATACCCCCATCCCTCCCTGCCTCTGTGGCAGGGCAATCCCCTGTGTTCTCTCTCTCCTTTAGGGTGTTGTGGTCTGCAAAAGAGGCATTGAGTGGCAAACATGTTCAGTCCATAGTCTACTTTCGACATGCATCTCCCCTCCTGGGAGGATCCTCCAAACACCCTTTATTTGGTGCTCCCTTCTCTATCTGAACTGCCCTTTCCTCTAGGATACCCGGCTGGCCTCTAAGTTATGGAGTAATCCTCCTGGTGCTGATCTCAGCTATTCTTGGGTATTAATCTCATACTTTGTTACTTTATATCCCCCAGATGAATGCAATCTTTCTATGTCTATCCCTCTCTTTCTGACTCATTTCGCTTAGCATGATACTTTCCATATTGTACCACTTGTATGTAAATTTCATGACTTCATCTTTTCTAACAGCTACATAGTACTCCATTGTGTAGATGTACCAAAGTTTCTTTAACCAGAGGGACAGTACTTTTAATTGAGCATTTTGAGTTTAAATTTAATAGAAAAACTGCTATCGATAATTTCTAGGATAGAATACTCATTTTTGTTAAAGATGTGAATGGGAATGTCATTAACAGGATTATGTGATTCTTTTGGTCAGGCTGAGGGCTTGTAGAAATAGTTATTTTTTATTTAATTATTAGGGTTTACTTTTGAAGGGGAACAGGGGTCACATACAGTAGTGATTGGGGTACTTGTTTCTCGGTGATCAGGGACTGAATTATTGGGGGACCATGTGAGCTGGGGTTAAAACTGAGCCTTCTGCGTGCAAAGTACAAGATGAGTCTATTGCGCTATTTTTCCTGTAAAATATTTCATTAAAAACAGACACCATAAACCAAAAACCAGTTGGTTACCGGATTGATGGGTATCATATGGATGGTATAGAGATTAAGGTAGATGCCCAGCTCATAACTGACCACAGATTAGTCCCTGGCACTACATGGTCACTAAATTTAAAACATTGTGCTGTTTTAAAGTGCATAGATAATATGGGATTATATGTATGTATACATATAATCAAGTGCAACCTTGGAGGCTCAAAGCACCTCTGGGATTACCGGGCACTCACCAATAATTGAGAGGAGCTTTCTGAGTGCTGCTTGGGGGTGACCCTATAGCACAGCGAGTAGGGCGTCTGCCTTGCATGCAGCCAACATGGCCGACCCGAGTTCGATTCCTCCGCCCCTCTCAGAGAGCCCGGCAAGCTACCGAGAGTATTCAATATGCCAGACACAGTAACAACAAAGTCTCCAATGGAGACGTTACTGAGCCCGCTCGAGCAATAAATAAAAGATACATGAATATATAAAGTAAGTTAAATTAAAAGCTGACAATTTTTGTATTATGCTAACATGAGAAACACAATTATTTAAAAGTTAAAATTAAGGTGAGACCCACATTTAAATGGGATCTGCGTAGTATAAAGTGCCACGTGAGAGAAATACAACACAGAAAGATTAATGTTCATGATTAGAATGAAGAGACTCAGTTCTTAAAGATATAGATGGCCATGTATTGAGCTGCTCTATTTGGAGGGCAATTTTATTATGCTTTGAAAAAGCGTTTGCTGAAAATATGAAAATAAATAGTTCAGATCCTCAGAGAAATTTAATAATTTGTCCAATATGGTGGTTTGCTATGACAGAGTCAGCATTTTAACTGCAGATTCCTGTCTCCAAAGTCCATAAGAAAAATAAATAGGGGTCAGAAAGAAAAGCTTTATAATCAGAAGTCCTGGAACTGGTATATCAGTCTCTGGCTCTCAGAGTTTAGTTGTGGGAAGATCTTTAAAAACCAATAAGAAATAGAATATTTTTAATAGTTTGCTAGTTTAGAAAATATAAAATAAATAACTAAAAATAGTGTCAACAATAAAAAATGAATAGCATACAACAGATTCTAAAATGCTAATTCTAGATATTTATAATTAAAAATTAAAAGCTATGAGTGCTTTCCAAAGTATATTTTTATTTTAAAAATATTTTTACTGAGAGCTGGAGTCAATCAATAGTACAACTAGTTCTTAAGTGCCTTTTTGAAATAATCATGTATTATTTTTCTGAGAAAATTACTTTAGAGGAAACATCTCAAAATTTTAGTTTTCCTTGGCTTATACAAGACCACCTATCAGCCTGGATTATGTCTTTAAGTTAGGAAAATACTTATTATTTAAAAAATATTTGAATGTAATTTTTAATATTATGAACCTAACATACTTCCTTAAGGGGTCAACTAACTTTATTTTCAAAAATATGTTAGTATTTTCACAGTTTATTTTTAGTTGCTAGAATTGTTATGATTCTAATTAATGTGATCACACTAATTGAACTAGTGAGAAATATCATTTTGTTTTAAATGCTGCTAGACTGTAGAAAAATATATATAAATATATAATTCATGACGAGGCAGTTCAATTAACCTTTTGCACATGCTCTGTGTTAGTATAAGCAGCTTATTTATACCATCTGCTTAACTTGCATGATTTAATTCACTGATGATAATACTGTCAAAGAGAAGTGATCTTTAATAAGCTAGACAGTTCTTGATTTACTTATGATTGGATAATAAATGATTATATGTTTATGGCTGTACATATATAATATTCATGGAGAGATCCTGCATGAAGATTTATTTATGAGTACTTAACATTTTTAATGTCACATGGTGAATTCTCTCTCAAACATGCCTTCTTATAGTTTTAATTACCTTAATAATGTGTTTCAACTATTTCTTAAAATATCCACATAGTGGGGGGGCTAAGAGCCTAAATTTATGGGACACAAAGGAACACAGATCCCCAACTTGTCTATTGTTAATTAGAATTTTGTATAGTTTTCATTTATTTAAAAAAAAGAATGTTAAAATTCTAATTTATACTAGGTTTTTTCTTCAATCTGATTATTACTCTGATTTAACACAATTCCAGTCTCAATATGTTCATAAGTACTTGCTTATAAAGGTTGCTTCAAAAGTATTGCTAAAATTAAATTAAACTACTGGAATAAAATAAATTATTGTTACTTGATAACAGTTATGTTTTGACAGTTATTATATTATTAAAGTTATTGTGTGACCCCTGCCTACTGGAATATGGAGGATCTGGGTGAAGGATGCTCAGCCCCCATCCGAGCAATCTTGGAGATCTCAGCCCCAGGATCCACATGCCTTTGTTCCTCTGCTGGTACCTTCATGCATGTGGAGAGTGGTCTCAGCATGGTTGTGGCTGCTGGTTCTGGAGGTCTTCAGCTGCCAGAGCCCTGGTCGGGGCAGGGAGGGAAACTCAACCCGCTCCCCTCCAAGTGGTCCTGGTGATGACAGCCACCAACTGGGCCCTTGCACCGTGTAATCCCATCAACAGTCAAGACCCAGAGACTATAAAACCCAGCTCCCGGACATCTTATTATCTCATTCTTACTTTGGACAAACTGGCAGGCTACCAAATGTAACCTGCTCACACGGCAGAGTGTGGCAAACTCCCCGTGGCATACCCAATATGCCAAATACCAGTAACAATGATGGGTCTCATTCTCCTAACCCTGAAAGAGCCTTGAACATGCCACCTTTTAAAAAAATCTCAGGGCTAGGATGAAGAAGACGTTACTAGGGCCTGATCGAGGCAATCGACGAACAACAGGATGGTCATGATCGTGAAAGTTATTGTGTTAGATAAGATGAATCAAAATTAAAATTTTAAAACACAGTGAATTGAGGTGGAGAGATATCACAGTGGGTAAAGGAGTGCTTAGCTTGCACGTGGCTGACCCAGGGTTCAATCCCCAGAATACATATGTTCTCTGAGCTCTATGAGGGGTGATTCCTGAACACAGAGCAGTAAGTTCCAAGCACTGCATGGTTTGATCCTGGAAATCCAAACATTAAAATAAGAATAAATAGTGAAGCTTTATCAGGTAATGACATAGACCCTCAAAAACATATCTATCATTTTAGAAAGTCGTCAGATATTTCCAGTACCTGTTTATTCCAACCTCTGCCTTTTCAGTTGCTAACTAGGTGCTTACCTGTTACTTGGTCAAGAGGTATTCACTCAAGATATTAGAGAACTACTTTCAGAGTTAGGTGCAAGGCGTTAAGAGACCATTTCATGCTTTGGAGCAGAAGATATTTATGAATCTATACATTTCTGGGAAATCCTAAGATTAACTGGTATACACACACACACACATACACACACACTACTGTTTATTATTTTTGATGACACCTATTGGAGCACCCAGGACTTATTTCTAGCCCTATGCTCAGGAATAACTCCTGGCATCATATGGGAATGATGAGACTCATACTCCAGGAATCATATGGGGTTTCCATGAGAAGTTCTACATGGAGCTGGAGAAGTTCTATAAAGAAGATCACACCTTCTACAAGATCATTGTCAGTGATTTTAATGCCAAGATAGGACCGAGAAGATCAGTTGAAGAAATCTACATTGGGAACCGTGGCCTAGAATGGAATTAACAGGGTGAGAGACTGTCTGAGTTCATCGTGTAGACCAAGACCACCCATGGTAACTCACAGTTACAGAAGGCCGAATTTAAATGTTGGACATGGGAGTCTCCTGGTGAATGGGTCCACAAGGAAACTGACCATATCATATTCAATCGATGGTTTTGCCTGACTGATGTGGCTGTTGTCCCAAAATTCCAAACGGGATTGGACCACCATCTCCTTTGTGCAAAATTCTACTTCCCAGAGCAGGGAGAAGGGGCTGCAAAATTTAAGAAGAGAACTCCCAGAACGACCACCAACTGGGAGCTCTTTGGCACTATTGTAGCAACATGGAAAGATGCCATCATTGAAAATATTGACAAGAAATATGATTGACTGGTTCAGCACCTCCATGTTTATGCAAGGAATGCCAAGACAGAGATAGCCACAAAAAGACACCTGTCTTTGAAAACTCTTGAGCTAATTCACCAGCATGGCTTGGCATAAGCCTCAGGCAACAGTAAGCGAACGTCTGAGCTCAGAAAGCAATGCAGTGAAGCAATCAAGGAAGACCTCAAAGAGAGAAGAGCAGCAGTGCTGGCAAATGCAGCGGAAGCCAGGAAAATCATTTGAAATGCAAGCCTATCCTTTGCCAACTATAAGACCAAGATGACTGCCCTCTGATGTCCTGATGGATCTATCACATCTTCCAGAAAGGCAATGGAGAAGATTATCCACGACTTCTGCTCAGATCTCTTTGATAAACATGGCTACCTGCCCGCATACCAAAATCCACAGGATGGATATGTCATTCCCAACGTTCTCCCTTCCAAAATCTGACACACCATTTTGTTGGTTAAGAAGCAAACAGCACCCAGCCCAGACAAGGTCAGACCCAAACACCTTAACAACCTGCCATCAGTACTCATTAATACACTGGCTCGGCTCTTCACACACTACCTGTCTGAATGCAAGGTTCCATCCCATTGAAAAACCAGCAAGACTGTACTACTGTAAAGAAGAGAGACATCCATGATATTGGGAACTATCACCCAACCTGCCTGTTGTCTATCATCTACAAGTTGTTCACTCGAGTCATCCTGAATAGGATTAGCAGAACACTAGATGAGAAACAACCATGTGAGCAAGCCGGGTTCCAAAAAGGACTCAAGACGATCCACCATATCCACATGATAACTAAGCTCATTGAGGTTTCTCAGGAGTTCAAGATGCTGCTCTGTCTAACGTTCATTGATTTAAAGAAGGCCTTTAGTTCTGTTGAGACTGAAGCCGTCATCAAAGCCCTAGCCAAAAAGGGGTTTCAAACTCTATACAGTAGATCCTCCATGGGCAGTATTACGGATTAACTACCAGGATCTCACCATTCTACAAGGAAGTGATCAACCATGTCAAGAGAGGGGTTCAGCAGGATGATACCATTTCACCCAAACTCTTCAGGGCCACCCCCGAGAATGTCTTGCAACAACTCGAACAGGAAGGAATAGGAATGAAGTTAGACGGTCGTCAACTACACCACCTGTGCTTTGCTGATGACATCGTTCTAATAACACCAAACATTAGCCAAGCGGCACAAATGCTGGCCGACTTCTACTGTGAGTGTGGAAAGGTCGGACTACAGCTGAATCTCATGAAGACAGTGTTTATGAGAAACGGTCTCGTTTCTGACGTTCTATTTTCTCTCAACGGAACGAATATCTTCGAATGCAACAGTTATGTGTACCTAGGTCGAGAAGTCAACATGATGAATGACCTGGCAAGTGAGTTGCGCAGGAGGAAGAGAGAAGCTTGGAATGCCTTTAAGAGGTTCGAAGAAATAGCTAAGAGGACTTCTCCTGAAGGAAAGGCTTTACATATGCTTATTGTTATGATAATGTTAAACCATATCTATGTGTACTCCACTATTCATGATTTCTATATAAGTAATTTTGTGAGACTTGAATAAATGGTCACTGATTTCTAAGCAGATCGTGGCCTCATTCCTTCATTCTTTCATTCCTTCCTTCACAGTCAGCAGGCTTAGGGAGGCAGTTTTCAGCCACTGAACACACCCACCCTCGATCTCACAAAACTCATTAGTTTGCCTAAAGATTTAGTAAAAGTCAACTTTTATTCTTTCTCTTACTTGAGTGAAGCATGATACTCCAAGCATTACTCTTTAGATTCCTATTTGGGAGACCCAAATAGTGTTCAAAGAAGCTCAGGCTCCAGGCACATCTCTTCAATTCTTCTGTTCTTACTGCATTAACATACTCCTCAGAGACTGGGCCCTATGAAAAAAGGATGAGAACGCTATTCGGGTCTCCCAAAGAGGAATCAAAAGAGCTATGCTTGGAGTATCACGCTTCACTCAAGTGAGAGAAAGAATCCGGAGTTCCGACCTCCATAGATGATAGAGAATCAGGGAAGCTGATTTGAATTGGGTGTGCCTCGGGAGCACTATAGTGGAAGTAACTCAATAAAACTAAGTTTCCTATGGGAGAAGCAAGGGCAAAAATGTTATCTAAAAAATATAGATTGGAGTTAATATGTTTATGTTATCTATTCTAATATCTTAGGACCTGGAGTGTAACTAGGCACAGGTCTATTTGTATGATTTAAATAAACAATAAATTACTTAAAATCATTTTATCATCAGTAAAAGTCATAACATTGGAGGTGTCTTTTGCATATTATAAACGAAATTCAACCTATCATTCACTGGATCTCATATTCACATTCTAGCTTTACTATGCCTTTTAGAATAGTTTAACTAAGTGACTAAATGATTTTTAGTTTCTATAAAGAGCATAGGATTTCTTGTTAATTTTAGAGATGTATTTAATAATAAAATTAAATTGTGTATTTCCAGGAGTTTAGGGGATTTTATGAGTATAAAATAAATGAATAAACTTGCTTCATGAGTCTATTGTGACTCAGCTATTTCATTCCCTGTACGCTACAGCATACATTTTTGCAAATGTTCCAAAACTCCTGGTGCCTGTGGCAGTAAATGTACTAGTCATCAGCTGGTAAATGACTTTGGAAATTAGTTGGAGGTTAATTCTCTGCCTCATTGGCCCCCCAAAGTGGACAAACTGTAATTGATTTTGATAGCTTTCAGGAAGCACTTTTTTTCCTAGTGAATAATGGAAGAATACTCTCGGAGACATCCTATGGATGTAAGAACAATTAAATGGCTATCAATGAAATGTCATTAAGAGTTTCTGTCTCCTTGGTGAATAAGCTCTCCTACCTTTAACACTTGCTTTCAAAAAGGACACAAACAAACCTACAAATGCTAAACTGTCAAAATGGCTTACTCTTTCTGCCAAGTATTCTTTTAACTCTAATATGTTGAATACGCATTCTCTTCTTTAGTATATATTGTTATAGAAAGGAAAAATCTTTAGTTATGTACTACAATTGTACCCCAGGTCTCCTGGAGAATAGTGCAGAATGATCCCAAGGGGGAGTATTAATTTGCAATGCATATTGAGTGAAGAGGTAAAATCGATCAGGTCATGTTCAATGTCATGGATCTTGTTCAACTGTTAGAAAGTAAAAAGCATTTTACTGTTAAATGTTTCTCTCTCTCTTTCATAATTTTTTTTGCCAAACCAGTATGTGCTAGAAGCTTGTTCATGGTTTTGTGCTCAGGTCTCACTCCTGATCACTCCTGATCACTCCTGTAGGAAAAGGGGACCATAACGGGTACCAGGGATCAAAGCTGGGTCCACCATGTGCAGAGCAAATGTCTTACTCTGATCCAAGAAATTCCAAATTTTATATTTTTGTTTTTTATTTATTTTGTATATATCTCTAGACTCAATCACAAATAAATATAATACAAGGAAAACTGCATTGAATCAAAGGGATGTTATTTAATAAAAAAAATAGAAGCAATTAGGTATTGAATAGAAAAAACCAAATTAATATCATCTAATGATTAAAATTTTTAATAAAGAGAAAAACAATGAAAAGGCATACTGTCTGAATTTTCAAATTAAGCACCTCTTGAATCTGCTAGTACTTCTTTTATACACACATATTTTGGTTTTAATTGTTCCACAGACCACTATAGCTGTTGCATATTTTGAACAAAATGATTATTTTTTCAGAATCTAAACTACTTCTGATTTTATTCAAATATTTGTAAATGCTTATGTCGATAAGTTTTTTTCTTGGAGCTATACTTTAAATTGACTTTGTCATATTTTAAATTTTACCAATTATAATATTCTAATATATTGAATAAACTAATATATGTTGGATATTTAATAGATATTAATGGTTTTAATTCTAAGTTTGACGTGCCTGTTGTTTTAAATATCACACTTGAAAAATTATAAGGTAAAGGTAAAGGTAAAGGCCCTCCCGTTGATCGTCGATTTGCTCGAGCGGGCCCAGTAACGTCTCCATTGGAGACTTTGTTGTTACTGTGTCTGGCATATCCAATACTCTCGGTAGCTTGCCGGGCTCTCCAAGAGGGGCGGAGGAATCAAACTCGGGTCGGCCATGTTGGCCGCTTGTAAGGCGAATGCCCTACCCCTGTGCTAATGCTCAAAAAAGCATCAAAATTGTTAGTTTAGGGGTTCTATTTTGGATAAAATCAACTTATATATTTAACAAAAAAGAAAATAAATATATAAATATGTAATAAATATTATATATAAAGGTAGAGTAATACATTTATTTGTAGTAATATGTTTTTGTATATCAAGGGCTGAAGTGATAGCACAGCGGTAGGGCTTTTGTCTTGCATGCAGCCAGCCTAGCTGAGCTGGGTTAGATTCCTCTGCCCGTCTTGGAGAGCCCTGCAAGCTACCGAGAATATCTCACCTGCACGGCAAAGCCTGGCAAGCTATCCATGATGTATTCAATATGCCAAACACAGTAACAACAAGTCTCAAAATGGAGATGTTACTGGGCTCACTCGAGCAAATCGATGAACAACAGGAGGACAGTGTTTTTTTTTTATATATATATATCAAAATATGCATTATGAGTAAAAACATTTATATAAAGAAAATAAATATAAAGTTAAACATTTAACAAAGAAGAAATATAGTTATCTAAATATATTTATAACTTTATAAATACAAACAAAATAAATCCTTACTTTATTATTATTTATTTTTATTAGGGCTACTCCTCATAAAAAGAAGGTATTACTCTAAGAGAATTTCCAAGTCTTCAAGTAAGTTTATTTCCAGAGAAAAAAGGCACATTTTCACCTTTATTTATTTTTTTTCTTCTAAACACACCAACTGCGGTAACAGTTTTTAAGTAAAAAAAAAAATCATATCTAATTTGGGTTAAGTTTAGTGTTACATGATTAAGAAAAGTAATGAGTCAATGGTGATTATTTTTAGAAATATGATAAATATATTCATTATATTGTGAATCAAATAAAGAATATATATAAATAAACTTAATTACTAGATTTATGAAACATTTTTATCCATGGAGTCTAAGGTCAATTTTGTAATATTTTCTTTGCCAGTTATATTAACAAAATTAATATGTCACTATTACTATTTATATTTTAATAGACATGAAGATAAAGTAACTAAGTTTGGAAAGTGAGGTGGGAAAAGTCTGGAGGAGAAGCCCTTCCCATTGCTTATAATGTATAAATTACATCTAATTCAGTTAGAAGATGATTCAATGGAATCTTTTCTGATGAGAATTTTTTACTACTGATACAACCTAGTATCATTTCATTATTTTAGGAAAAGTTAATCATAATTAATTTAATCTTTACCCTATAGTATTTTTAAAGATCATAAGATTAAACAAAATGAATGCTTCTAAAATATTTCTCATATTTCTTACACCTCTATATTGCTCCAATATTCCTCAGGGACTTTTGCTTCAGCAACTAATTGCAGTGATAAATTGGAAAATCATAACTATGGCCAAAATATGTGTCTTTACCTTACTTCCAATGTTCCTTCTAAAAGACTTGTCTTGGGATTGCTAGTTTCAGTCAGTATTGTCTTAAATTTAGATAAGCAGGCAGGCAAGATTTTCTCCAATTTCTTTATACTTTAATTATCTTGGAGAAGAGAAGTCTATTTGTGAACTATACAATATTTAATGAAAACTACAGCGGTAGGGTGTTTGCCTTGCACGCAGCCAGCCTGACTGAGCCGGGTTCAATTCCTCCGCCCCTCTCGGAGATTCTGGGAAGCTACCGAGAGTATCTCGCCTGCATGGCAAAGCCTGGCAAGCTCCCCATGATGTATTCGATATGCCAAGCACAGTAACAAGAAGTCTCACATTGGAGACATTACTGGGCCCACTATAGCATATTGATGAACAATGGGAGGACAGTGCTATCTCTACTTTGTTTGTAGTTTCCATAATATACACTCTTTTTTTTCTTTTTTTTTTCTTTTTTTTTTTTTTGCTTTTTTGGGTCACATCTGGCATTGCACAGGGGTTACTCCTGGCTCAGACACTCAGGAATTACTCCTGGCAGTGCTCAGGAGAACCATATGGGATGCTGGGAATCGAACCTTGGTTAGCAGTGTGTAAGGCAAACGCTCTATCTGCTCTGCTATCACTCCAGTCCCTGACATTTTTCTCAAAGGGCATATAATTTCACAGTTTAGGTCTATACTTGAAACTCTCACACTGCTCACCGATGGTGATGTTTCAGCAGTGTCTAGAGTGTGTAATATGGGAAACTTCCTAAGGAATGAAATAAAAATACTCATTTGTCAAACTACAAGAATTTTGGTATGAACACAATATAGTATACATATATGCAAATATACAATATTGCATACATATAGGAGGATAAGATAAGACAAGAGAATGTCAGGTTAAGAAATATTTTATATACCATTCTAAGAAATGTTTGAGATTTACCTTTTCTTTTATGATGCATCTTTGGAGAAATCTAACTAGTAGGGCTATAAAACAATATTTGAGTTTGAGAAACTATTCTCAGAGCAGTATTAAATTGGATAATATTGTAAAACATATTATGAATATAAAGGAGAAAAAGTCTCTTGTAGGTTATTCAAATAAGCTATGTCACATATGGGTCTTTCAGAAATGTTACTATGTACCACTGTAGGTAAAAAAAAAAAAACCTAGCATTTGTAATGTTTAATTTTAGTAAAGAGGTTTATAATTATCAATCTTGGACATTATAGCTTTAGGTTTTATGGAATATTATGAGAATCAAGTTTTATGTAAAAATTAGATAAACAATGGCTCTGCATGTATTCATGTGTACACATAGCAGCTTTAGTTTTCATATTATTTTAGTAATAAAAATGATCTATTTAAAACTGTTTTGACTTCATGGTAACATTTATTTACAACCATAATAGAAAATAAATGTAGTTCTGCATTGACATCATGAATTAAAGATGATATTTATTCTTGATGCATCGCAAATGTGTTTTGATATCAGTTTATTTTGGCTTATTGATGAGGATGGATAATTCTGTCACATGTAGAGGCAAGGGATGAGAAAGTAAATATATTCAAATATAGATATTTAGTTAAATTACCTACAGAATTTTCATAGAAACCAGTCTCTTCTAAGAGATAATGACTTCTTAGATAATCTTATCACTCCTATACAAAACTGGAATCTCTCATGATATTTATTTTACACATGCAGATAATGATCATGAATAGAAAGAATAAGAGCAGAGAGATTGAGCCTAATTTCTTTGAATAGACTCATGAAGAGAAAAATATAAGTGCTTATGAACATAAATAGGTAATAGAAGTAGAAAAGCCACAGGAACAACCCAATGTATAAAAATAATAAAAAACATTGACTCAATTTTTTTCTGAGTTTTATGATTACCCTAACATTTGGTAATCATTAGTACAATTGTCTGTTAAATTGTATCTACATGGGGGTGGGGGGATATTATCCATGGTGGTGGAAAATGGGCACTGGTGGAGGGATGGGTATCTGATCATTGTATAATCGAAACCCAAGCACAAAAAAATGTAAATCTACAACTGTACCTCATGGTGTTTCACTAATAAAAAAAAAAGTAAAAAAAAATTGTATCTACATATTATTATGGAAATATTTTTCTTTTAAATATAAGGAGGTAAATAATACTTTATCCTCCTGCAAAGTCAAGTTTAAATATTAGTATGACATTTTATATCATCTGTTGCATGACATCAGTTGAAAGAATATGTGATCCAGTTTGATGACATATAATCAGACTAAATAATACATTAAGACTTAAAATAGTAAACAATGTGTATAAATTTACCTCCATTATTTTCAGAATTTTTTTTCTTATTTGTTTTTGAAACAAACCCAGAAGTGCTCAGAGCTTAGTCCTGGCTTTGTGCTCAGGGAATCCATCATGGTAAGCACAGTGCATGAACCATACGTGGTACCAAACATGGATGTTGACAAGGGAAGTGACTTAACCACTGTAAATTTATCTAGACCTTTTTCTTTTTCTCTTTTTTTAATGGAGGAATTCATAGTATCCATAATGTCTCAGGAAAATATAAGGTTCTAATACTCTTAATATCTAATAGTTTTCAGGAGTTTCCTAAGGATAAGGATCTTGATTAATAATGTTAACATATAATCCATTTATTAAAAGTAGTTTCCAGAAAATTCATCCACTTTTTTAATGGCATCTAAATTTTATTTATTTATTTATTTATTTATTTATTTTTTGGGAGGTCACACACAGCGATGGACAGGGGATACTCCTGGCTCATGCACTAAGGAATTACTCCTGGTGGTGCTCTGGGGATCATATGGGATGCTGGGAATCAAACCTGAGTTGGCTGCGTGCAAGGCAAATGCCCAACCCACTGTGCTATCCCTCCAGCCCCCTTGGCATCAAAATTTTAATGGGGGATTGATGGATAGTAATTAAACATCTATAGCATATATTCTATTTTTGTTTTTGTTTTTGCTTTTTTGGGGTCATACCTGGTGATGCACAGAGGTTACTCCTGACTCTGCCCTCAGGAATTACCCATGGCAGTGCTCACAGGACCATATGGGATGCTGGGAATTAGACCTGGGTTGGCTGCATGCAAGGCAAATGCCCTACCCGCTGTGCTATTGCTCCAGTCCCGCACATCTTCAATATCAATACAATTATGAAGTATTCTTTTGTGAATATTGCATTTTTCTTTTACTTGGGATAAGAGTTCCAGGAAATAAAATATTAATACTGTTAAATTTATAACATCATAATATAGTATTTACTATGATATAGTAAACCCACTACATAATATCAGTATTAGTATTATTAACGCACTTGTTCTTTTTATGCTATCTCTTTTCACCTCAGAGTCATTTTAGTTTAAAAACAACAAATAAAACTGGGAAAAATATATTTGAAGACATTAATTTCTAAATATTTTTGTACAAGTTTCAGAATCTAAGAACTAAGGTTTATTTTTGCTCTTGTCTTTTGTTACTAAACATTAGTGACTAAGCAAAACCATTTTATTTTCTTAGTGTCAATCTTTAAAACTCCCTAGATTCCAAATGACCAATTAGAACTAAAGCAATGAAGACATTTCAGCTATCTTGTTTTAGACCTTGAGCTAAACTTCTACTTTGGCTGTTAACAGCCTGATAATTAGATTTCTTTCTGAACCTAAGCTAAATTCTGTGAAAAATTCTGTAGTTTTTCAAGTATACTGTTCAATTTACTATAGTCTCAGTGCAACTTTTTTTTCCAGTTTTCATTTAGGCATTCTTTTTATAATAGAATTTCAGTAGCACAATGTTTTAGCACTACAGGTACCACTAGTGTGTCAGATTCCTTTCAGTAGTGCTTCAAGTTCCCTTCAAGCTTCATCTTCTTAACAGAACTTTGTTCTGTAATTCAATTTTAGTTATTTTCTTTATGTGGTATTTTTTGTCATGTAAGCTAGTATTTAAAAAAAAACAAAGTTAAAATTACTTAAAATATGTTTTTAAGAATTGTGTGGTTCAGGATCTAAGAGAAAGTACAAAGGGCAAGATACCTGCCTTACGTGCTGTGCTGTGGGCCCCTGTCTATCCTGGACATTGACTTATGGTCCCCTAAGCATTGTTGAAGTGATCCTGAACACAGAATATCTCCTGTGTACCTCTGGGTATGAAACCAAAACCCAAACAGGTAAAAGAATGATCTGGTTCTATCACAAGGTAACAAAAACTATACCCAGCTGGTGATCTTTCCTAGCTGCTTGAATATAGAATATAGGATATAAAATTACTTAAGAATTATTTCACTTGGCTGCAGCAAAGACTCACTCAAATTTGGTGCCACATACCTACTTATCCAATTAGTCACAGGTGTTTTTTTTTTTAACTTCAGTTGCTTCTCAAATCTGCTGAACTTTGGTTCTGCAATTGCAGTTATTGCTGGCAAATGAAAACCCCCCAGTAGCTACAAAGATCAGCTTGTTGAACATCTGCTATTGTACATACACCCACAATCCTCAGTCACTGCCCAGGCTGGCTGAACTTCCATTCCACATCAGGTTCCAGACACAGCAAATCTTGGGTTATAGGCCAGGCCAGTTAGACATCTACACCATAGGAGCTTCAGGACACTTGTTACTGCCTATCCCCAGTTGCCATCCATGGTGACACAAACTCAGTCACAAGCACCAGCCTGATTTTTTAAACATGAGCTGCTGATCATCCTTCAGATAACCATGCACTTAGATCACCACTCCTCTTCTCATATAGCACAAACTGTAATGAAAAACAGATGTTCTCAGCAACTTAGATAGATGGGGACAAAAGTCAAACACACCATAACTTCTGGAACAGCACAAGGAAGACTCCAAACATCAATGCTATGTATCCTTAATGAAATGAGGAAATCAGTGGAAGAAAGCATTAGTATGATTATAGAATAATTAAAAGAAAGTACAGGAAGCAGAGAGCTAGCTTACAGGAGTGAACATGTTCCTTGCATGCAGGCATGGATGAGGATACAGAAAAGGAAAAATATTTTTAATAACTTTAAACTTTATTTTATCACTAATAAAAGTTAAAAACAAAAAAAGCCTTTATTTTATTAATAGTTTTTGGTTATAGACACTATGATTTACAATGCATACAATATACCAACCCTCTACCCTCTACCCTAGTTTCTGATTCTCTCTATCATGTATTCAGGGTTATAAGGTTACCTTGAAGTCACTCTTTGCTCCATATCCCTGCCATTGTAATTCCAGTTCAGTTTTTAAGGTTCTTCCACTTAGGTTATTTTTATTTCCTTACTATGTGTCTTTAAATGCTGTATATGGAGGAGACTGTTATATATGTCACTGTCATTCTGGTTTATACACTCCAGTCCATCCATGTAGCAGGAAATAGCATGATTATTTTTCTCGTAGTTGAGTAGTAGTATATTTTATTTATTTATATATATATAGTAATTTCTTTATGAAGTCATATGTTCTTGTACAGTTGGGTTGGTTCCTGATTTTGGAATTCACTATTGTGAATAGTGCTGAATGAACATTGGTACTCAAGTGTCTTCTAAATAGAGTATTTGAATACTTGGGGTAAATTCCCAGAAATAGAGCCGCTTGGTCAGATAAAGAGATACTAACTCTTTGTCAGTTAAGTAGTGGGTAAATATTCTCTCTCTCAGTGTGTGGGGTATTTTTCATTCTCATCATTATTTCTTTGCAGTGCAAAAGTCTCCAAAATTTTATAAAATGAAAGGAAACTCAAAAGCAGAAAGATATGTAAGTCATAAAACGGGCAAAAGATGAAGAGCAAACCCCCAGAAGAAAAAGTGACTTGCTTAAATTCAAATGGTGAAAAAAAATGCTTAAAACTTTAGTTATATGTGACATTGTAAATTTAAAGCAAAAATACTTGGGAAAAGCTAAGAAGAGTGAAATAGAAGCAAATGTTTATACGAAAGGCGACTCTGACTGTGCTTATTGAAAAAAAAAACAAGGAAAAACAAAAGAAAAAAATTGAACAGCAAGAACATTTAAAATCTTCAGAAACAAATGCCAAAAAAAAAAAATTCGTAACATTTCTCTGTTAATGGATTGAATTCTTTCATTGAAAAGTAAGTGGAGCAATCAAGAAAAAAGTCCAACCTAGTGCTACTTAACAGGAGACACACTTGAACTCTCATGACAAATACACAGTAAAAGCATAGGAAAAATACAGGCTTTCTAAAGAAAACGCTGTTTTATAAAACGAGGCTGGCCATACTTGGACCAGACTAAATAGCTTTCCAAATAAAGAAAGTAATAAGAGATAGGGATGGACATTATATACTGATTAAGGAATCAATAAGTCAAGAGGATTTAACTTTTTCAACATATTTGCACCAAATGAAGGGGTAGGGAAGCACTTAAAGCGACTATTAATAGACCTGAAGAGATACATCAACAACATAATATTTGTGGGAGACTTCAACATTCTACTCTCATTATTGGACAGATCAACCAGACAGAAAAATCAATAAAGAACCAAGAGTTCTAAGTGAGGATTTGAAACAGCTAGGTTTGGTAGGCATATACAAGCTCTTTACCCCCACAAAAAGCCAAATAAACTTTATTCTCTAGTTCACATAGAATATTACTCAGGCTAGACAACATGATGATACAAAGAACAGGAACACTGCCCATAAAGTCAGGAAAATGGAAATCATATCATTTCTTTTCTCAGACCACAATGTTGTGATAGTGGAGACTAATCATAATGGAAATCCATGGAAAGATAAAACATTTAAAATAACATTAAACACCACACTACTAAGCAAGCATTAGGTCACAAAGGAAGTGAGTGAAAAATGAACTGAGTGAGAATCACAAGCTATCAGGACCTATGGAATATAGCGAAAGCAGAGCTGCAAGTGAAAAGGACAATTTAGACCTATATAGGCTTATGTCAGGATACAAAAACAGGTCAAGTAAATAGTTAACATATCAAGATACTAGAAAAAGAACAAGAAAAATAAAAGTAATAGCAGCAATCAGTGATATAGAAAACAAGAGAACAATTTATAAAGGTTAATATAGGGCTGAAACGATAACAAAACAGGTAGGGTTTGCCTTACAAGTGGTCGACCGGTCTGATTCCCAGCATCCCATATGGTCCCTCAGAGCACGGCCAGGAGTGATTTCTGAGTGCTGAGCCAGGAATAATCCCTGAGCATCGCCAGGTGTGACCCAAAAAGCAAAAGAATAATAAAAAAAATTTTAAAAGTTAATAAAACTAGATTTTTTAAAAAAGATCTACAAATACCTAGCTAAACTTAAAAAATAAAAAAAAACCTTATAATTTCATCAGCCCTTATATTCACTGTCAGTATCTCCTTAAAAGCAACAGTCATAGCTTACTTACTTACAGTCATAGCTTGAAATCATGCTGACAGGAGACTTTGAGGATAACTTGAAAAAAATCTGTGGGTCATAATCAGATGTAGGTTCCAGACTTCAATGTGCCTATAATTTCTTGGAGAGAAATAGGTGAAAGTCAGAGTATTTTAGTTTTACATGGTCCAGTAACAAATTTTCACCAATTTTGCAGATTAAAACATTTATTTTCTAATCTCTCTATAAGTTGGCATGTGGTTGAGTTCACCTTGGTTCTCTGTACAGGATTCTATAAAACTGCTAGCATAGTCTCAGCCTGACTAGGTTATTGCCCAGACGCCCTAGGTAGAGTGGGCCAGGGGAATCTACTTCCAAGATCATTCAGTTTATTGGCTGAATTCAGTACATTGTGGTTGAATATTTGAGATTTATTTTCCTCATTTACTATTACAATGGGTAGGGCGTTTGCCTTGCACACAGTCGACCTGGGTTCGATTCTTCCACCCCTCTTGGAGAGCCTGGCAAGCTACCGAGAGTATCTCGCCCACACAGCAAAGCCTGGCAAGTTACCCGTGACATATTCGATGTGCCAAAAACAGTAACAAGTCTCACAAATTATTGTGAGATGTTACTGGTGCCTGCATGAGCAAATCGATGAATAACAGGAGGACAGTGCTACAGTGCTACTATTACTTACAGGTGTTATAAGCAAATTGGCACTTGATCTAGATATGGAGAATATAATAGGTACTAAGGAACATCTGAGCACTTCAATATTCACAGAAATGTTATTCACAAATATTGAACCATGAAATCAAAAATAACCAATTAGGTTGGTAAACACATGAGTGGATATATGTATATGTATATATATGTATATATACACATTTATGCACACACAATAAAATACTACTCTGCAAGTAGAAATGAATTTGTTTCCTTTTGAGTTGGAAAATGAGATGATTATACTATATGAAATATGTACAGAATGAGAGACTACTACTCTTTGCAAGTTCAGGTCTTTCTGCTTGAAGGGAAATATTCAGGAAGCAAATGTTGATGAAAAAAATTGACTTAATCAGAGGTTAATAATCCAAGAAAATAGTGCACTCATGTATCTTATATCTTCTGAACCTCCAGTTCCACCCCTCGCCACCCCCTCTCCCCGAAATACCACAAACCAGAAAAAATGTCTCCTCTGTGCGGTCACAAAAAGCAGTTTTACAGAAAAAGTTTAAGAAGCATGTGTTAAAGAAGGGTCACTTACAGAAAAAAATGACCAACAGAGAGACTGTAGTATCAGTCAGAGAGAAAGGTAGATTCTCTCAGAAAAGAAGATGTTTCAAGAGAAATTACAAGTTTAAAGGTCACTTAATCACTTAATCACTTAACTTCCCGTTAGTCGTCGATTTGCTCGAGCGGGCGCCAGTAACGTCTCCATTTGTCCCTGTCGCGTGCTAGTGTAGCCCAATGGCATCTCTTCGCTCCGGGAACATGGAGGGCCTCAAACCGATCGTTCATGATCTTGACAAAGAAGTCTGACCATCTGGTAGGTGGGCGGCCACGCGGTCTCTTGACATCCCGTGGAATCCAATCAGTAACAGCTCTAGTCCAACGGTCGTCTTTAAATCTCATTACGTGACCAGCCCATCTGATTTTCGACACCTTGGCATATGAGACAGCGTCCCTGATCCTTGATCGTCGACGGATGTCAGAACTCCGGATTCGTTCTCTCATTTGAGTGAAACGTGTTATTCCAAGCATAGCTCTTTCTATTCTTCTTTGGGAGACCTGAATGGCGTTCTCATCTTGTTTGCGTAGGGCCCAGGTCTCTGAGGCATATGTTAATGCAGGAAGAACAGTGGAATCAAAGAGATGTGCCCGGAGCCGGAGGTTCTTCGTCCTCTTAGCTATTTCTTCAACGTTCTTGAAGGCGTTCCAAGCCGCTCTCTTCCTCCTGCGCAGCTCGGGTGCCAGGTCATTTCTCATGTTGACCTCTCGACCTAGGTACACATAGCTGTTGCATTCGGAGATGGTCGTTCCATTGAGAGCGAATGGGGCGTCAGGAACAAGGCTGTTTCACATAAACATTGTCTTCGTAAGATTCAGCTGTAGTCCTACCTTTCCACACTCACGGTCAAAGTCGGCCAGCATTTGTGCCGCTTGGCTGATGTTTGGTGTTATTAAAACAATGTCATCAGCAAAGCGGAGGTGGTGTAGTTGCCGACCATCTATCTTCACTCCCATTCCTTCCCATTCCAGTCGCCGCATGATGTTCTCGAGGGTGGCACTGAAGAGTTTCGGTGAAATGGTATCACCCTGCCGCACCCCTCTCTTGACATCAACGATCACTTCTTTGTAGAATGGTGAGATCCTGGTAGTGAATCCGCAATACAGCTCACGGAGGATCCTGATGTATTGGGCTTGAATGCCCTGATTGGCTAGGGCTTCAATGACCGCTTCCGTCTCAACAGAATCAAAGGCCTTCTTTAAATCAATGAACGTTAAGCAGAGCGGCATCTTGAACTCCCGAGAAACCTCAATGAGCTTGGTTACCATGTGGATATGGTCGATTATGCTGAATCCTTTGCGGAACCCTGCTTGCTCGCATGGTTGTCCTTCATCTAGTGTTCTGCCAATCCTATTCAGGATGACTCGAGTGAACAGCTTGTAGATGACAGACAATAGGCAGATCGGGCGATAGTTACCAATGTCATGGATGTCTCCCTTCTTGAACAGTAGTACGGTCCTGCTGGTTTTCCATTGGGACGGAACCTTGCATTCAGACAGGTAGCGAGTGAAGAGCTGAGCTAGTGTATTGATGAGTACTGACGGCAGGTTCTTCAGGTGTTCAGGTCTGACCTTGTCTGGGCCGGGTGCTGTTTGCTTCTTTACCAACGAAATGGCGTGTCGGATTTCGGAAGGGAGAACGTTAGGAACAACATACCCATCCTGTGGAATTTGGTATGTCGGCAAGTGGACATGGCTATCGAAGAGATTTGAGTAGAAGTCATGAATAATCTTCTCCATTGCCGTTCTGGAGGATGTGATGGATCCATCAGGACGTCGGAGGGCAGTCATCTTGGTCTTATAGTTGGCGAAGGACAGGCGGGCGTTACGAATACTTTTCCCGGCTTCTGCTGCATCTATCAGTACTTCTGTTCTTCTCTCTTTGAGGTCTTCCTTGATCGCATCTCTGCACTGCTTTGCAAGCTCGGACGTTAGCTTGCGGTTGCCTGAGGCATGCGCCAAACCACGCTGGCGAATTAGCTCAAGAGTTTTCGAAGATAGGCGACTTTTTGTGGCTATCTCTCTCTTGGCGTTCCTCGCACATTCATGGAGGTGCTGAACCAGTCGATCATATTCCTCGTCAATGTTGTCAACAATGGCATCTTCCCATGTTGCCGCAATAGTACCAAAGAGTTCCCAGTTGGTGGTCATTCTGGGAGTTCTCTTTTTGAACTTTGCAGCCCTTTCTCCCCGCTCTGTGAAGTAGAATTTTGCACGAAGGAGACGGTGGTCCGATCCCGTTCGAAATTTTGGGACAACAGCGACATCAGTCAGGCAAAACCGTCGATTGAATATGATGTGGTCTATTTCGTTGTGGAATCGTCCACCGGGAGACTCCCATGTCCATCGTTTAGATTCTGCCTTCTGGAACTGTGAGTTACCATGAATGGTCTTGGTCGACATGATGAACTCAGACAGTCTCTCACCCTGTTCGTTCCATTCTAGGCCATGGGTCCCGATGTGAAGTTCTTCAGCTGATCTTCTCAGTCCTATCTTGGCATTAAAATCACCCACAATGATCTTGTAGAAGGTGTGGTCTTCTTTATAAAACTTCTCTAGCTCCATGTAGAACTTCTCGATTTCTCTTTCATCATAATGAGATGTTGGTGCGTAGACAACGAAGATAGAAACTGCAGGCAGTGAGCCACATCTATTCAAATGTAAACGTCCGATTTGGGTTGTTAGGCATTCGAATGAATCAATGCTCTTGGCCAAGTTTGTGTTGACAAGGACACCGACGCCTCCAACACTTCTTTTATCGCATGTTCCGAGGAACAATTCTTCTCCGGTGTCGAAAACGGCATGGTGAGATTCGTGCCTTCTTGTCTCGGTCAGACCAATGATGTCGTACTTGATCATTCGCGCTTGTACCATCAGGTCCTCGATGGATGCATCTGATGCTAGCGTACGTGCATTGAAAGTACAGACGATCATTTTTGTCTTCCTTCGTTGTGGCAGCCTAGGTCGGCCTTGAGATTTTGTCGGCCTCTCCTTTCTCATCCTTCTCAGTGCTGCCATGTCGGTGAAGCCTTCAGGGTCAGGTGAATGAGACCAGTTGTAGTTACTGCTTTTGGCATATCGAATACACAGCGGATAGCTTGCTAGGCTCTTCCGTGCGGGCGGAATATTCTCGGTAGCTTGCCAGTCTTTCCGAGAGGTATAGAGGCTTTTGGGGTGACCTCTAATCCCCCTTGTAGGTGTTACCATATTTGAACCCTATCAAATATGGTACGACAATTCCAGAAGATGGGTATTTAGTGTCTCATGATGTGTTGCGCGGCCGCTTGCGGCCGCGCGGGTCCGGAAAGCGTCCTGGAGTGTGGCGACGGCTGGGTAGTGGAAGTAGTGTCGAGAGTGGAAATCTGCCAGTGGGGTATTTATCTGGGTAGGGTGGGTCTCCTGTGCACAATGTCTAAAGGTCATTACAAGAATATGAACAAATCATCAAGAATCTTTCCCATGACAACACCCTAGCAACCTTACCCAGCAAGGGCCAGTTTCAGACAACCTTTGTTAGCCCTTGGCCTATACTTTCAGTTAGAGAAGGCTTGAGTGGACCATAATGAACTAGACAAACGCAGGAGGTTCTGTAAACAATTAAGTCATGTCATTTATTTGCTGTACAAGTATTCCTTTTCTCTGTGCAATGCAGTACACCATGAGTTACAGTTTAGCAAAACAATAGTTGCTGATTGCAAACATCCCCTAAATAGCAGAGTGTACTTCTTTGCCAATAAGTGGCATGAACAAGGGTGCAGGGACCATAGCACCATGTAAGAGAGCAGTGTACTTAATACGTTCCTTTGTTCTCTGATCTTTACTGCCTTGCACCCATCCCTCCAGTTAGAAACATAGAAAAGAAAGGAAAAGGGTTTCTGACTTTCTCTGGCATTTTATTGAGGGGATCTCTTTATACCACATGAATTGTCCTGACCTTTCCCCTTTATTCTGCCCTTTTAAATTAACTATATACTGAATCTGCCCATTCTGTTTCCTGTCATTTGTTCTTCCAGTTTTGGCTGCTCAAGGTGAGGAACCTGAGTTAGCTGTGACATACCCACCAGAGGAACACATACAACTCCGAGAATCTATTGTACTCACAGTTACAGTTCATTACAGTGAATGGAAAACTTTTACTAATGAGAAAGATAAGGTGTGTGATTGAATTAGGTAAAAGCTTTCAGAGATCCAGTCTGAGTAGGATTACCAAGCACTTTTTTGGTGCTGCCAATGACTTCATGAGACAATATTTGCAAGTATTTTCAACCAGGAGAGTTCAGCCGAACCTTTATGTTCAGGGACTTTTATTGAATGTCAGTCATGAGCACCTACATGACTGATCTCAGCTACTGATTCCTTCCCCTAGAGAAAAACCAGCTATGTGTCATAAATAAAATTGTTACCATAAGCAATCTGTCAAACTCTTGCCATGTGGCCCAAGATATCAGACATCCAAAAACTCTATTACCAAGTATAATATTCTAAAGGCTTAGAATTCATCTCCTAGGGACCAACCAAGGATCATCCTTGAAGACAGACTTCCTTGGAAATGTGAAGCTTTAAGAAATTCTAAATAATTAGTTAAAATTTCTACATAATTTCTTCCTCCTCCTCCTCCTCCTGCTCTTCCTCCTCCTCCTCCTCCTCCTCCTGCTCCTCCTCCTCCTCCTCCTCCTCCTCCTCCTCCTCCTCCTCCTTCTTCTTTCATTGTGGAGAAGGACTGGAATGATAGCACAATGGGTAGGACGTTTGCCTTGCACACGGCCGACACGGCCAATCTGAGTTCGATTCCTCCTCCCTTCTCGGAGAGCCCGGCAAGCTACCCATGACACATTCGATATGCCAAACACAGAAACAATAAGTCTCACAATGGAGATGTTACTGGGCCCGCTTGAGCAATTCAATGAACAATGGGACGACAGTGCTCAGTGCTGCAGTAAAGAAGTGACAACTTCTGAATATCTTTGTAATCACAGGTATATGAAAAGACATGGTCTCCTGATTTAGAGAAACACAATGATATAAAAATTGGGAATGTTGGCTTTTAAAGCATTTCAGACTTTTCATGTCTTGAGAATTAGATTTATAATCATGTCCCTGGTTATTTTTTCTGAAATAATGGTCAAAATTATGATAATGTGAAATGTATCATTACTTTCCAAGAAGGCAATAAAGCTCTTTCTCTAGGTACTCACATTGCAGACAAGATGAAACTCTAAAATTTAAAATCAGAAAGTCTAGAGACAGAGAGATATCTAACCCCTGAAGAGATTTAAAATTTACGGAACAGTAGAATGGAATTAGAAGGAATTCTATAAATTAAATAAAAATAAGAGAAAAAATATGCTTTCAGTTAGTCATGCACAAAAATAGTTTTATTGACTCTCAATATATTCCCTGATTGATAAAATCTGGGACAATGTACGGGACAGTGGGAAACATAATCTTATTTTCTGTAAAATAACAAGAAATACAACCTTTCTCCAAACATCTCCTATGCATGTGTAAGATAAAATTAATAAAGACAAATGTTAAAAAAAATCAAAACTAAAACTCAGGTGATAGGTTATTTCAGTGAAGCCTGTTACAAAGGTAGAGACAAATCACAAAACAACAGTAAAATCCACAATCTGCTATAGTGAAAGAGAAGGTGTTGAAATACAAAGGAAATTTTGGGGTAATGAGAGCTAGAAAACCCCCAGCGTACCAAAAATAGAAACCTACAGACTAAACTATGCAAGAAGTCAAAACTTGAATAGCACTTTGCAAACTGCTCTTATCAAGGGACTGAAAAGTGGATATGGGTAGGCCATGTAAAAGGAAATATAAAATTTTTATTGGATAAAGGTATTATTGATGTCAGTCGGCCTCACGGGTGGCTCATGTGAAGTTGAGAGGGAAATAATGGCCACTTTCTCAGATTTCTTTGCTACCCGGGATCCAGGGTAACTGAGTTTTTGTCTCACCTCACAGAAAGAAATTTCAGGAGTAGATGAGCAGTGAAATTGCATAGATTTTATTTGGTGGCATTGAAGGGAAGGGGGAAGAGAAAGTGAGAGTCCTTTCCTGGTCTATCCTTTCTGCAGGAGCTTCTCTAGGCCTATTGCTATAAATGGGTGAGTGTCTTATCAGTTTCTTTTTAAAAATTTTTATTAGTGAAGCACCATGAAGCACAGTTGCATACTTACAAATTTTGGTGCTTGAGTTTCAGTTATACAATGATCAAGTACCCATTCCTCCACCAGTGCCCATTTCCCACGACCAATGATCCCAATAACCCTCCCACCCCCTTTCCCCCATCCAAACCTGCCTCAGTGGCAGGGCATTTCATTTTGTTCTGTCTCTCCTTTTAGGTGCTGTGGTTTGCAACAGAGGCATTGATTGGCAATCATGTTCAGTCTATAGTCCACTTTCAGCATGCATCTTCCATCCTTGGAGGATGCTCCTAACACCTATTATTTGGTGCTCCCTTCTCTAGCCTTTTCTCATACCATGTGTGGCTGGCCTCCAAGCCATTGAGTGAACCTCCTTGTACTTATCTTGGCTATTCTTGGATGTTAGTTTGCTATTTTGTTACTTTATGTTTCCCAGATGAATGCAATCATTCTATTCCTTTCCCTCTCTTTCTGATTCATTTCACCTAACATGATACTTTCCATGTAGTACCACTTGTATGTAAATTTCATGACTTCATCTTTTCTAACAGTTACATAGTATTCTATTGTGTAGATTTACCAAAGTTTCTTTAATCAGTCATCTGTTGCAGGCTCTCAGGTTTTTTCCAGATTCTAGCTATTGTAAACAGTGCTGCAATGAACTAACAAGTGCAGATGTCACTTCGACTATACTTTTTTGCCTTTCTGGGATATATTGCCAGGAGTGGTATTGCTGGGTCAAATGGGAGCTCAATTTCTAATTTTTTGAGAATCGTCCATACTGTTTTCCAAAAGGGCTGAACCAGTCAACATTCCTACCAGTAGTGAAGGAGAGTCCCTTTCTCACCATAATCACCCCAACACTAGTTACTTTTTTCTTTAGATGTGGGCCAGTATCTGTGGTGTGAGATGATTTCTCATTGTTGTTTTGATCTGCATCTCCCTGATGATTAATGGTGTAGAGCATTTTCTCATGTGATTTTTGCCATTCAGATTTTTTCTTTGAGAAATTTTATGTTCATTTTGTCAGCCTATTTTTTGATGGGGTTTGATGTTTTCTTCTTGTGGAGTTAAACCAGTACTTTGTATATTCTTGATATTAACCCCTTGTCTGATGGGTATTGGGTGAATATCCTTTTCAAATCTGTAGACTGTCTTTGTATTTTGGTCAATGTTCTTTGAGGTGCAGAAGCTTCTTAATTTAAAATAGTCCCATTTGTCTATCTCTGTTTTCACTTGCTTGGCCAGCGGCATGACATCTTTCAAGATACCATTAGCTTCAAGGTCATGAAACTTTGTCTTCAATGTACCTTATGGATTCCAGTCTGATTTTGAGGTATTTAATCCATTTTGATCTTACTTTTGTACATGATTTTAGGCAGAGATATGAGCACAATTTTTGCATGTAGCCATCCAATTTTGCCAGCACAATTGGTTAAAGAGGCTTTCTGTACTCCACTTCACATTTCTTTTTCCCTTGTCAAAGATTAGATGATCATATGTTTGGGGGAAGATTTCAGTATATTCAACCTTGTTCCATTGGTCTACAGCCCTGAATTTGTCCCAGTACCATGCTGCTTTAATTATTACTGCTTTGTAGTAGAGTTTGAAGTTAAGGAGGTTAATTTCTTCCAATTTTTCCCCAAGATTGCTTTAGCTATTCATGGGGCCTTATGGTTCCATATGAATTTCAGGAATGTTTGCTTCATTTCTTTGTAGAATGTCATGGGTATTGTTATAGGGATCACATTGAATTTGTACAATGCTTTGAGATGTATTGCCATTTGACAATGTTAATTCTTCCGATCCATGATCAGGGGATATCTTTCCATTTTGTCGTGTCTTCTTTCATTTCCTGAAATAGCAAAGTGCTTGAAACAACTAAACATACACTCGCGGGCCCAGTAACGTCTTCGTTGTGAGACTTATTGTTACTGTGTTTGGCATATTGAATATGTCACTGTAGCTTGTCAGGATTTGCTATGCGAACAAGATGCTCTCGGTAGCTTGCTGTGCTTTCCAAGAGAGGTGGAGGAATCAAACCAGGATTGGCTGGGCTGGTCGTGCACAAGGCAAATGCCCTACCACTGTGCTATCACTCCAGTTCATCTCTCGAACCATAATGCACTGAAATTAGAAGTAAATCATAAACACAAACAGAAAACTAAATAAAACAACTGGAAATTAAATGGTTCACATTTGGACAACGAGTGGCTTAGAAAGGAAATCAAAGAGAAAATCAAAAGATTCCTGAAAACGAACCAAAATTAGGACATGAGTTACCAAAACTTATGGGACACATCAAAAGCTGTGTTAAGAAGAATGTTTATAGCTCTACAAGCATTGCTCAGGAAGGAGGAGCGAGCCCACATAAGTAACCTAACCTCACAGCTTAAAAGCTTGGAGAATTACCAACAATAGGACCTTAATTCAAACAGGAGGAAGGAAATAATAAAACTCAGAGTAGAGATTAACAAGACAGAAACCCAAAAAACAATCCGAAAGATCAATGAAACCAAGAGCTGGTCCTTCGAGAAAATTAACAAGATAGATAAGCCTCTAGCAAAATTCACAAAGAAAGGGAGAGAGAAAACCCTAATAAACCGAATCAGAAATGAAAAGAGGGTCACTACAACAGAAACTACAGAAATTCAAAGGATCCCCAGGGAGTACTTTGAGAAGCTTTATGCCATGGAACACGAAAACCTCAAGGAAATGGATAAATTCCTAGATTCCTATAGCTTCCCAAGGCTGAATTTGACACAACTTGAAACAACTAAACTTGAAACAACTAAAGAAGACCTGGAATACCTTAACAGACCTATCACCATCAAGGAAATTGAAATGGTAATAAAAAGTCTCCCAAAGCACAAAAGTCCTGGCCCAGATAGATTCACTAGTTAATTATTCCAATTCTTTAAAGAGGACTTACTCCCAATCCTTTTTAAGCTTTTCCATGAAATTGAAATATCAAAAACACTTACAAACTGTTTCTATGAAGCAAATATCACCCTGATATCAAAATCAGACAGAGATTCCACAAAGAAAGAGAATTACAGGCCGATATCCTTGATGAATACAGACACAAAGATCTTCAACAAACGATTCGCAAATAGAATTCAACAACTCGTCAAAAAGATCATATACCATGACCAAGTGTGATTCATCCTGGGGATGCAAGGATGGTTTAACGTTCGGAAATCAATCAACATAATCCATCGTATCAACAAAAGAAAAGATAAAAAGCATATGATCATATCAATAGATGCAGAGAAAGCATTTGACAAGATCCAGCATCCATTTATGATGAAAACTCTTGCCAAAATGGGTATAGAGGAGACTTTCCTCAATATAGTTAAAGCCATCTCCCACAAGCCTACAGTAAGCATCATCCTCAATGGGGAAAAAAAATTAGAGCCTTCCTCTAAGATCAGGGACCAGACAAGGATGCCCACTCTCTCCACTGTAAAGTAAAGTAAAAGTAAAGGCCCTCCCGTTGATCATCGATTTGCTTGAGCGGGCCCAGTAACGTCTCCATTGGAGACTTTGTTGTTACTGTGTTTGGCATATCGAATATGTCACGAGGAGCTTTCCAGGCCCTGCTGTTTGGGTGAGATACTCTCGGTAGCTTGCCGGGCTCTCCGAGAGGGGCGGAGGAATTGAACTCGGGTCGGCCATGTTGGCTACGTGCAAAGCAAACGCCCTACCGCTGTGCTCCACTGATGTTCAATATAGTACTGCAACTACTTGCAATAGCGATTAGGCAAGAAAAAGATATTAAGGTCATTCAGGTAGTAAAAGAAGTAAAGGAAGAAATCATTCAGATAGTAAAGGAAGAAATCAACATATCAATTGCGACTCTCCCTAGTAGCAGATGATATGATACTATGCTTAGAGAACCCTAAAACCTCTACCAAGAAACTCCTAGAAACAATAGACTTGTATAGTAAAGTTGCAGGCTATAACAGCAATACCCAAAAGTCCATGGCTTTCCTATATGCAAATAGTGAGAGAGAAGAAAGTGACATGAAAAAAATAATCCCGTTCACAATTGTGCCTCAGAAAATCAAATACCTAGGAATCAGCTTAGCTAAGTAAGTAAAGGACCTGTACAAAGACAACTTATCAGGTGTTGGTTCCTATTTTTTCAGGTTTTCTTCTGAGGGTCTTATCAGTTACTTTGGGGCTATTTCTTCCCAGGAAATTTTTGCCTTTGCCTTGGGAGAGACCTTCCCTATCCTGCCTACGTCACTATCTTTTAGGATTTTGTTGCACAAAGAAAAATGGGGGCCATGGCAATACATATGGAAAAAACATTGTCTGTAACCTAAACCAGCCTGAAGCGTGAAGGCGTGGTCTTTGAGATAAAAATGACCCATCATAGAGCCAGGGAAACAGTTGAGCTAAAGAATTAAGTCCTGATGCAGGGATGACATGTTGGGAGGGCTGGTACTACTGCAGGAACAAAGGCCATCTGGCCTCATAAAGAATAACAAAGAAGTCTGATTACTGTTTCATGCAGGGGCTAACTAACTTGCTAGAGGATAGGGAGCCTTTACTCTTTGCTTTGAAATTGCTGAACCATATAATTTCTTTCCTTGGGGTGCAATTCCTTTCTCCAGTCTGTGTTTTAGGGTTCCCAGAGAAATCCAGTGCAGGGATCATATCCCCTGCTGTGCAGAACAAGTCAAACCCATTTACTGTTTGACAACCACTAATAGGCTGGAGGGGATGCAAGGTCCTTTTGTGAAAGTACTCACAGCAAATGCTTCCCAGTCTTAGATTTCCCCCAGGCACTTCTACATGTTACCCAGTTCTGGAAAGAGGTTCTGGAGTCTGGTGAGACTTAAGAGATTTCATGAATTTACATATTTTTTTTCTTTTTATGATTGCATTTGCTTACATCCTGCCTCAGGTCCTCAGAATGTAAATGCTGAGTTTGGGTGTTAGAATTACCAGGAGAATGCTGGAAGATTTAAATACTTTGACTCTTCCTAACTTACGTCAGATGTAAATTTCTCTTCTTTTGGAGGTAACCTGTTTTGTCAAGACTTTAAAAATCAAAATTCTGTGCTTCAATGGTGAAGTTGTTTCACTCCAATTTATTCCTCAGAGTCTCCTTGAAACTCCACTAATAATTAAAGTTCTTTTTATCCCCAAATGCAAAAACGACTTATTTGAGTTGACAATCAAAAGAAAGAATAAACACTGTATGTGATGCTTTAATAAAAATAGAAAATGGAAAACACTTTTCCAAAATAAAAAGATAGGCTTAAAATATTAAAAATAACATGTTGAGGCATCCCGGCAGACGCCTGGAGAAACGCAGCCGTGAGCGGCTGCCGTCCCCTCTCCGGTAGTCACGCGGCGCTCCTCTCTTCTCAAACCCAGCCCCCAAGCAGAAAAAGTTTACAAGCTCTGCAGCCCTCCAGCTGATTTACATAAAGTTGGCACTGTTGTTACTCCCGATAATGACATCTACATAGCTGGTGGTCAAGTTCCTCTGAAAAACTCAAAAACAAATCACAGTAAAACAAGCAAACTTTATACTGCCTTCAGAACTGTGAATTGCTTTTACTGGTTTGATGCACAGCAAAATACCTGGTTTCCAAAGACCCCGATGCATTTTGTCCGCATAAAACCATCTTTGGTTTGCTGCGAAGGCTATATCTATGCAATTGGAGGTGATAGTGTTGGTGGAGAGCTTAATCGGAGGACTGTAGAGAGATACGACACTGAGAAGGACGAGTGGACAATGGTCAGTCCCTTGCCTTGTGCTTGGCAGTGGAGTGCTGCAGTTGTGGTTCATGACTGCATTTATGTCATGACACTGAACCTTATGTACTGCTACTTCCCAAGATCTGATTCCTGGGTAGAAATGGCCATGAGACAGACAAGTAGGTCTTTTGCTTCAGCTGCAGCTTTTGGTGATAAAATTTTCTATATCGGTGGATTGCGTATTGCTACCAATTCTGGCATAAGATTCCCCTCTGGAACAGTAGATGGGTCTTCAGTAACTGTGGAAATTTATGATGTGAATAAAAATGAGTGGAAAATGGCTGCCAACATACCTGCAAAGAGGTACTCAGACCCCTGTGTTCGAGCTGTTGTGATATCTAATTCCCTGTGTGTGTTCATGCGAGAAACACATCTAAATGAGAGAGCTAAATATGTCACCTACCAGTACGATCTGGAACTTGACTGGTGGTCTTTGCGGCAGCATATATCTGAACGTGTTCTATGGGACCTCGGGAGAGACTTTCGATGCACTGTGGGGAAACTTTATCCATCCTGCCTTGAAGAATCTCCATGGAAGCCACCAACTTACTTTTTTTCACCAGACGGGACAGAAGAGTTTGAACTGGATGGAGAATTGATTGGATTACCACCTGTATAGTTCAGGGAATGCACGCCTGTTTTATGTGCTTTGTCATTTACTTTGCTAAACAAGAAAAGCTATGAAAGGACTAAATATGATTACATAAAAATCTATCTTTGATAAATTTTGTTTTTATGCCCTACTTAATATTTGCATCAGTATAATATATATCAGTGAGTCTTACAGAAAAATATGCTTCCATAATATGAAATAGATTATCCAATAATTGAGAAACTTCTATGTGTATCCATGAGAGCATAAAAATCTGGATTATCTAATAACATTGTTAGCCCTGTGTATGTACAGATCAAAAAGTTCACTTATTAAAGTAGTTTCTGTTCCTAGTGTGGTATATTGCAAATTGTGCTAAAGTTATTTTAGTATATGTATTTCATTCTCGTGCTTCTGTTCTGAAGTCCTGGAATAATTTTTTCAGTGTAATTAATTCAGCTGCACTTAACACTAATGTCCATGTTGGTATAAAACTGTTTAAATCTTATAGTTGAGGAAGATCTTCCATTTTATGGTATTACAGGGAAGCTAAGAATGCAGGATCAGTCTAACTATACTATTAGGTGCATGTTTTCCCTTTTCAATAACTTATACTTGTCTATCTAGAATATAGGTCTTCCAATCAGCTGGTCATTTACCAGGTATGGACTTAAGTTGCTGGGCTTGCAATAAGAATTGCTGGTCCCTCATTGTGCGGGTTGGGGTGGAGCTTTAATCAGGAAATGCTCCACTTTCTGTATTATGTTAACATTGGCTCATGCATATACCTACCTGCTGCTGATGTATTTCTCCATCTTAAAGATTTAGAGTGGGTTAACCAGGTAATTTACATCTTAAATTAATAGCAAGCATTACTGTAGAGTGATTGTGTATAGATCTCCATTAGCTGTCAGGGTATGTTTTTTTAGCCTGTTGTGTATGTTGTGTGTGTGGGGTGGGTAGGATTAGGACGGTGAACTGTTCAGGAATTCTCTGCACTAGCTGTGCAGAAGAGCAGATACCTAGTGCTGCTCTGGCATTAATCCCAGGAACCACTAGCAGTAGCGGGGTGCCGCCAATCTAACATGAGCACAGGTGCTTCATGACAAACATTACTAGCATGTTCAACTGCATAATGTTCTGGCACTGTATTTTGAATGACATTAATTTATTAAATAAATTGTATATATTCAATAAAAAAATAAAAAAAATAAAAATAACATGTTATAGATAAGAGAAAATAAGCAAAACCCCAGCATATGTGCTATAGATAGGGAAAAAATGGTTTCCTAGAAGTCAGGAAGGGAAAATGTGACAAATTAAAAGGAAAATAGGAGGGTTCTTGGGTATATGACATTTTCCATAGGAAAATAGGAAAGGTTGATGGAAAATTTTGCTTCCTTTCAGATTGTATAGTAAGAATCTGGCTACTTATTCAATTGGGATAAACCTTAGGGGCATTTTCAAAGTTATTTAAATCTTGCAAGTAAGGAGTTTTATGTGAGCTGCAAATAAGTACATGGATTTAATTTATTTTGGGCACTATCAGAAGAAAACAGAATAATGCTAATGATATAGCCTGTGGTACTTTGCCTCAAACAGGTTAAAATAACATCAAAAGCAGTTGTTACATTCTAAAATTATACCAAATAAACTAATACCCATTTGAAGTCATTGAATTTTATTTCATTCATTTGAATTGAGTAATAGAAATGACATTTGCAGTAAATCAAGGAAGGCAAATGGTAAAAGAGAGACTTCACATGTAAACTCAAGTGTAGGCTTCTTCATTAAATGATTAATCAATTCACATTTTGGCCAACCCAGTGGTGCTGAGACTGCTCCTGGCACAAACTTTTAGAGTCCTCTCAGCAGTGCTCAAAGACTATGAGGTGCCAGAGTTGAAAAAAAAAAAAAAGAAGGATTTCCCCATGAAAAACATATGCTCCTGTACACTGAACTATTTCTTGGTCTCTTTCCTTTTTTTCCCTTTCTTCTAGCTTTAGAAACTTTAATCCCTAGAAGTAGAATATTCATTTTTATGACTTACTAAAGAAAGGGCAACTGGACTCTAAAATTGCCCCATCTTTAATCTCAGCAAAGTCCGATTCTTACTTTTGAATACACATAACTATGATAGATCTACCAAGTCTTAACAAAAAACAGAAAATTACTGAGAATTAAAGGATTATGAAATTCCCCAAGGTATTATTCATCTTTATTTGTAGATAATACTAGGAGAAAAATGGAATATAAATTTATTAAATTTATCTTGTAAGATATATATTCATAAACAAATGGCTCTTAACATCAATGATACAAAGACAACTAGTTTAGTTGTAAAATTTTCAAATAATTTGGAAAGATTTTTTCAGTGAAAATTTTCACATGGCCATTATGCATACAAAAGTATACATGTATCATCAATTAGGGAAATGCAAATCAAAAGTATAATGAAATGTTATTAATAATCAGATGACAAAGATATTCACAAGAGTTTGTGAAAAAATTAAGAAATCAAAACCTCATATAACTAATGACAATAGTATAAAATAGCACATCTGTTTTGAAAACTATTTGGCAGTGCTTTAAATAATTAGTGTTAGCATATTATTCAGCGATATGGCTCAGTAAATACAAAGATCTGAAAACATGTCCACTCAAAAGTGCACATATTAATATTTATAAAAACATAATAGTTTAAAAAATGTATGACACTCAAATACCTATTGAACAATTATAGATAAACTGAATATAGTATACTCATATTGTAATGACAAATAAGAATGTGTATGTAATGAGAATTATGGAACTGTAATGAAAATTAAGAAAATGTGATGGGGACTGGGAAATTGAAACTGACCTCTTAAGTTAAACAAGAAAAGGGAGGGAGAAACATTCCTTTTATGGCCCCAGTTAATTGAATTAAGGGCCCACCAGCCCACCAGATTGATGGGAGCACATTGGGCCCGACAGATTTATGGAGTGCATGGGAGTAGGTACCTGAAGGCAGCACCAAAAATGGGCAAGAGATACTGACACTGACGGTTTTCTTTGAGCACTTCAAGACCATACCATGTGGGAAGGATGCATGGATAGTTTTTCTTTAACTTATTACCTTTGTATCCCCTATTTCGCTGATAAGAATGCACATAGATTGTATCCCTACTTTTAGAGGATAAAAGAAAGGCCCTCTCAGTAAACGGAGCTCCAACTATCTCTTCTGACTTGGGATCCTCAGCGCTGAACCTGATATTATACTCACTATCCTATTCTGAGCTGTCTCTCTCAGTTCACTAGCAGCTCCCACCACCCAACAATATCATGGGATATTCTGTTATAAAAAAGGAACAAAGTATCAATACATGCTGCGGTATGGATTAAAATTGATAAAGATTTGTTAGATATGTTAGACGAAGATGTTAGAGAAAATACATATTTTATACTTGATAAATTCCTATATATTTGCCATTTCTTTTGCTAGCTAAATATTGGGACTTTCAATTACAAATGGAATAACTGTTCTTGTTCTTTGGCTCCAAAGAATCTAAAATAAATCTCTTTCTTGTTCCACACCTTTCCCATTTATCTTTTCTTCACTATTTCTTTTTCTATGTCAATCTCTGCATCTCTCTCTTTATTTTCCACACACGTTCTCACAAATAGAAATACAGTTTATCATTTGATGATACTGGTGTCATCTTTTAAAAAAAATAAGGATGTATTGGCATGAGTAGATAGATTGCAGAAGGTGGTGATGTCTATCAAGCAGATTTTATTTGACATTGTTCCCACCATTTTCATTCATGTTGTTGATATGTTCAACAGATAGTGTTTCTTCTCTTTCAGCAAATACTCCCAGTAGGACAGCAAATGCCTGCTACTATTTTAAAAAAAACCTTCAATTTATAGACTAGAAACACAATGTAAGTTTATTAAAATCACAGAATTTTATTTTATTTATCCCCATGATGATAAATTTGATTACTATAATCACATGCATTCTTCTAAGTGCATTGAAATATTTTTATCACCCCAATCAATCAAGTATAAAGGAGAGGATTATAGTTTAGTTTATTAACAATACTTAACTTCACAGTTATAAAAATAAGTATTTACTCTTCCATTTCAACATATATTGGTGTTGAGGTACATGAAACTTTTCACTAGAATGTCACATTATAAATTTACTCTATAACTGGACTAGTAAAAATTAAACATTTATACAAAGCACTCAATTTTTGACTAAATTTGCCCAAGTACAGTGCACACAGACTAGACAACTTCCCTGTGAGCTATATTAACAAATTCATTTTTAGTTCTATTATTTGTATCCTGTAAGAGGACTGAATATATATTCAGATGAAAAGATCAAATATTTTTTATGTACTGACAATGTTGAGGCAAGATAGAGAGTGATACACCATGACTACCTTGGCATTGCTGATAAACTGATTTATGATTTTACAAGAAAACTTGAAAGGCTGTGAAATCTTATGCAGATTGTATGTAAACGGAAGTTGATCAAATTTATTGCAATTTGATAGTAATACTACAAATTCATACATTTTTGCAAATAATAGATTGACATATTGAAGAGAAACTTTTATGAATCATTTTTAAGTTCATTATTTTGTTTAGCAAAATTGAAATTATCTCTTATTATTCTATAAAAATATTATTGTCACATGAGATTACCAATGATTATTGCATTGCTAAAATATAAGTAAAATGTGAAAGGCAAAGATTTGCTAAAAAGGTCATTTAATATATTTCTTTTTCTTAGTCTCATTGTCTTTGGAGCTCCAAATGAATACTTTGGTGTTACAAACACAGGTATCAAAGAAAAAACTAGAAAGTAAATTAAGATTATGTGAAATATTTTAATGACCATACAGTTTTTAAAAATTGGCAAAAAGATGCCATATAGTTCCTAGGGTCCCACCAGGTGTGACCCCCCAAAAGCCAAAATAAATAAATAAATAAATAAATAAACATCAATGGATGTTAGAGAGAGATTCAAAGAGAGTTGGCAGGGTGTGTAGAATTCTAACTAATCCTACCTCTAATATTCAGGGAAAGGAAGAGATACTTCACTTTCTTTTTAGACTTAGTGACTGAACTTCATGTTTCTTACCCTTAAAACTTGTATACACAACAGAGGAATTCAACCCTCAGTTGGTAAAATTAAAGAATAAAAATCTAACACCTCATGAAATGGTTGGTTCATTGAAAATTACAGACATGCAAAACCCTAGCCTACTTGCTATACGAACTGAGTGTCTGTTGTTATCATAAACTGAACTCTCCATCTACCTGATTGTGCTTCTTTTTCTCCCTTGTGAAGTATTTTTAAAGTGCTCCCCAATAGATTTTTTATGTTGAATTTCCAGCTAAGACCCCCCCCCCTTTTTTCTGGGACCCAGCTGCAAACACCTGTTCTACCCAGAGTGCTAATGATGCATGCTCATTATGTACCAGCCAAGATCTGTTTTGTTCCTCCCCATTTACCTCCTACAACTTGTGCTTCTACATGCCTAGAGAAAAGGGGGAATTATTAACTGAAAATGAACTTGGATAGGATGGGTCGGTGAGATAATACAGGAGTTAAGGGGCTTACTGTGCATGCAAATAACCCTCGTTTAATTTCTGGAAGTGCATATAGTCTCCTGAGCTCTGATATAGTGACCCCTGAGCTCAAAGTCGGGAGTACCCCATGAGTCCCAAGTTTGTACCCAAAACAGACAGAAAAAATCCAAAGTCAATCCTGCTAAAAGTTAGTAAACAAATAAATGAATTTGAATGATTGGAACATTAACCTGGAATAAATAAGTGCTACAAACTTGATACTCTTTTAGATATTTTAGCATCTAAAAGTGATCACAGAAGCCAAGTTTCTGTTTTAGTTTTCATTACAGGGGCAAAAATAAATAAAGTCAAAGTGCAAGAAAAATTATCAGAGTGTTTACTGTAGTACTCGAATCCAGTTTGTTTCATGTGGTGATGCACATAGCTCCACTGGAAATAGTTCAAACTAAAGTAAGGATGGAGAATGCAATTGATTTTAGTTTCCTTCCTAAGACATTGATTCTTGTGAACTTTACTTCTCCCAGGCCAATTATTGATTATGGTAAGTTGAAAAGCTTTCTCAAAGTTCTTGACCAGTGAAAGAAAATCTGGAGCTTCTATAGATAGATATAAAGATTGATATAGATATATATCAATGAACAAATATATATATAGATAAAAAACATATATAGTTAAGTGTCAAATTGTGCAGGTAAACAACAAATGTTAGAGGGTAGAGCTTTTGAAAATGAAATCAATTCATTGATTATAGTGACTTACATTGTGGAGCTCCTTTCAGAAAGCTATATGTCTGCATATTATTATTCAAGTTAGAGAATTTTGATTGTTTTAATACTTTGTGTGGTTTATTTCTAAGATCAGCAAAAATATTTGTTAGGAATACACAATTATGGATTTTCTGAATTACTATTTTTAATTACCACAAAAACACAAGTTTCATAAGGACTTGCAGAATGTAATGATAGGAACATAGCTTAACTTCAGATTTCTGATCCTTAGATTATAGTTTTCAAAGGGACCTGGAATTAACATAATGACTAATATTTATAGAGTATTATAAAACTCCTAACGCATTTTAACTTGCATCTTGGATTTACAGTAACATGAACTCTCATTTGTGAATTCAAACATAAGTTAGATTATTGATATGGCTTCTTTATATGGGAATTTTAAATTCTAAAAATGATATTTTCCGTATCTTTAACCTCCATTCTACCCTATTTTATAGCCCTGCTAAAATATGTAGTGCCTGTGGACACAGTATTTTGGGAAAGAAACAGTAATTATCTCAGTATTAACACAATCCTTATTTGGATAGTTAAAAAGAAGATTTAATAATAAAATCTTTAGCAAAATGGTTGAGAGAATGTACACCTTTTTCTTTTTCAAAATTTAACCTAGAAAGGGATCAAATATTTTCTAAATGTCATACAGAATGTTTTCCTATTGTAATTATTGCTGCTGTTTTGCAACTATTTCTGAATTTTAAAGCAATGAAACGTTTGTTTCCTTCCATTTTTCACCAACTGTTCTACATTAACTCTGTGTATTGCATTATTGAGTGAATTTGATTTATTCTTAAGGATTTTAACAGAAAATAGATCAGAATAGTAAAATTCATCTATGAAGTAGCTTTACTTATTGTTTAAAATAAACGTAAAATATCTGAATCAAAATTTTTAATAGTAATGATAAATATTATATTCATAAACTACTCATTTTAAATATTTTGCAAGTTTATCTACGTATTTATATCATGTGTTGAACATAAGTGTGTGATATCACTTTATAATGAAGTTCTCATCTAATATCTTCTCTATGATTGACTGGACTAAGGAAATCATTTTAAATTTTTCGATACGTTTTCTACCTATGATGTGGGTAGATTAGGTGATATTCTTTATATATATATTATTTTCATAGAAGTAATTTACAATAGTTCATTACAGATAATATTCAAACACCAATCCCACCACTGAGCACCTTCCTACCACAATAAAAGGTAAGAGATGTGTGAGGGTTGTTGTATTTCATTCTGGAGCCATTTAAGCCCGAATATAAGAGAATACAAGCAGTATGTAAGAAACCAAAGAAAAGTGTGATATATTTGATAAGTAAGTGGTGTAGAGTATATGAGGTTGCACTCCTCGAATGCGGTCATGTGCTCCGGAAGTTCTGTGGCGCTCTCTTCCAGGGGTTTTAGTTTATAATCTCTGAGTCTTGGACATTGATGAGATTACATGGTGCCAGGGGTCATTTGTAGGTATGACTGCCAAGCTACTGGGAAACTGGGGAGCTGGGAGGAGGAGGACCAGTCCTGATTCAAGCGGGTTTGATAATCTCAGTCACAGGTTCCTGTGGACCTGGGTTTTCCTGCCGGTCCCCTCTCCAGTGAAGTTCATCCTGTCTTGAGTGAGGCTCGTCCCCCCTTGGGTGAGGTTGTCCGAGCGTGTGGAGAGTGACCTTGAACATGGCGGCGTTTGGGTTCTGGAAGTTTTCAGCTGCCGGGGTTCTGCTTGGGGTGGGGAAGGGATTAGGCTAAATTCTATTAGTTTCTTAAGGACTCAAATATTTGAGACAAAAATCTCTACAGTTAATTATTAGTTTAGTTGATCATAAAAAATGAAGATCAATTATTTATAATATTTATGCTATTTCAAATGATCTTATTTACCCTATCTTTTCCTTTTTGAAATGAGTACAAGGTATCACATAAATAATGTTTCAGCCTTTAACTATCAGTTTTGGTAATGTCAGGTGTATTTTCAACTCTCAGTTGTTTTTCTTACTCTTTTCTTATCTCAGATGTAGAGAAAATGGAAATAAAGAAATGTGTAAAAGCCATTTTACACTTGGGATTCCTTTCAATTAGAAAAACAAAGTAATAAACATGTTTGTCCACTGGAAGGAAAACTTTACCAGACAATAAAAATAAAACTGTCACACAGATTTAGGTTTTCTTTTCACAACACCAGCATGTTGAAGACTTGAACATTGCTAGCAATATTAAAAAAGATTTTTCATAACTCATCATCAAATTAAAAATTGATTGTGGTTTAAAAAAAAGTAATATAATCCTGCATAGAAATCAGAGTGACGGTTTATCATCTAAAATATATCACCCTTATATTTAAGTCTAATTTAGTTTTCTCCATACCAGCAGGGTATCTTAGAACTGATGATTTTTAGAGTATGTCATGTATATCTAATCTCATATTTTTCTTTTTTCATATTGATTTTCTCAACCTAGCAGAAGAACTCATAATTTCTTACAAGTTCTATAACCCATAACATGGCTCATGCATTACTCTAAAATTGCTTGTATGGTCAGTCAATTCTGTATGCATGTGTACATCCAAATTTTTAGACTTTTCACATATTAGTGTTGACAAATAAAAATGATCTCATAATAAATGAGACTAAATGACTGTTAAATGATTCTAAAAACCCATAATTGTTTTCTCTATCTTTGCTACAATCTATTTCTCATAACATTAATGATAATGAAGCTGGTCCAAAGAAATTATGAGCTGAATTCAATAATAGAAATCAGAAAACCTACCTTATTAGGAATGGTTTAAATATTGAGAATGTCTCTCTTACCTTTTCATAAAGGCAAAGATTTTGGAAACATTAATAACAAATCTTTATTTGCAATCATGAGAAGACTGATTTTTTCTTAATCACTGTGACACCCACAACTCTTCCTAAAAATATGCTTCCCTATCTCTCTCTATAAAAATGCCTTCTTGTGACTAGAGAGAGAAAAATTTGGAGAGGACATGAGCCTCCCAATTACAACCTGTTGATACGTTGCCAGTAAAGCTCACTCTGGACCATCCTGTTTCTCATTCAATTGGTCCTCCAGTGAAGTGGAACTGCATCTCCTAGTTTCAAGAATATTTCAATTTCAACATTTTAGAAAATATATAACTGAATAATGTTAAAGTGAAATGATTTTTAAATGAATAGAAGTTACAGAATGAATGTAAAGGAATGTGTAGAAGATTTGAGGTTGTTTAAGAAGATTTAAGAAAAGGAACTGATCAAATTGTTTTGTTATAAGAAACTCTAAATCACATGCAGAATTGTTCTAGTACCTTTTTGGTAAGAACTGTGGAAAAGTACTGGACGCATTATCCAGACTCCTGTTACAGTGCTCTTAGATAATTGAATTTTTCAAAAGTTGCAGGAAATCAAGTGTTTTTCGACATGGGATTAAATGAATTAGACATGTTACACTGTACACTGGACTCCTGGTATGGTGCTCTTATTAAATGGGAAGTTAAGGTTTCCAACATGGGATTGGATGAATTAAACATGATGTTAAGCCGTATGCTTTATCTCTACATATTTTAGTTTCTTTTGACTAGGACCCACAGCAAACGGGTGTATTACATCTCATTGTGAGTAAAGTGAGAGACTTGCTTTTCTCTTCTTTTGTACCTTCAGTATGTCTTTGATGCTTCATGGCACTATGTTGGTTTGCATAAATCCAGGTAAGTCTTTCCTCTCTGTAATAGAGTCTACTCCTCATGCAGATAGGAAAAACCAGCTATGGGACTCCAAAACCCTCTTCCAGGGAGTCTGGGGATCTGTCTACATGATGGGAGCAGGGATTTAACAGGTACTGTTTCAAGTACCCTTCTAACCTCAGGGTGACCCTAGAGGCAGACCAGCTCAAGGAAAGACTGGAAATCATCTCTACTATGGAGAATGAGGAATCTGGAACTCTGCATTGACTAACTCAGCCTGGGTGGGCCTAGTCTGAGCATCAAGGAAAAAACCTGGAAACCAGGATTTCTCCCAGCCCTGAAGAAGGGATTGGATATACTCCTTTCTGCCAGGACATCTCTGTAGAAAATGAGGCCCCAAACCACATCCAGTTCAACCTGAAGACTTGAGGCCAACCCATTCACTGTGGGACATCTATGGCCAGGCCTGGGTAACTCTGATGTGCCAGATAAGATTAATGTCGTTATTGGTGTGTCTCCTGTCTTTAGTCAACCCCCAGGACTTTGCAGTGAATAATGGGGTATCCCAAATGAGTTCTCTAATCTTGCTATGTTTATACAAAAGAACAAGCCAGGTTTGTTAAGTCATCTGGCAAAGTTTTAAAATGAAGGTGGAGAGAAAACCATGTTTCTGTAATTTGCTTTTTCTAAGAATTAGATTCAATTCTACAGGTGTGATTGAATAAATCTATTAGCACAGCAGGTAGGGAGTTTGCCTTGCACGCAGTTGACCTGGGTTCGATTTCTCCGCCCCTCTTGGAGAGCCTGGCAAGCTACTGAGAGTATCTCACCCACATGGCAAAGCCTGGCAAGCTACCCGGGATGTATTCAATATGGAAACACAGTTACAAGTCTCACAGTGGAGACTTTACTGGACCTGCTAGAGCAAATTGATGAAAATGGGAGGAAAGTGCAATGCTACGGGCAATATATTTACACAGTTAAGATTACTGCTGCATTTTTTATAAGAAGGACCACCAAGCATGCGATAGTTTGCTGTGGTACACTCTACCACAAATTCTTTCTAGTGAAACTCTCTCACCAATAAGATTGCTGAGATGGACACTAGCTATCTTATCATCATTGAAGATTTTTTTATGTTAAATTGGTGGGCTTTTTAACTAATATTAAAAGTCATACTAATTTCCAATATAAATCATAAATGTACTTGAAAATTCTGTTTTATGGAAATCCATGCAGCATTCAATTAAATCACATAAAAATACTGGGCTGGAGCGATAGCACAGCGGTAGGGCGTTTGCCTCGCATGCAGCCAACATGGCCGACCCGAGTTCGATTCCTCCGCCCCTCTCGGAGAGCCTGGCAGGCTACCGAGAGTATCTCGCCCGCACAGCAGAACCTGGCAAGCTCCCCGTGACGTATTTGATATGCCAAACACAGTAACAACAAAGTCTCCAATGGAGACGTTACTGGGCCCGCTCGAGCATAAAAATGCTAAAGAAATAAATTTATGACAGAGGCATGGTGAACATTAAAGTTCATACACCATAAGTCTTAATTACATTTACTTATTCTCCTTTCTCTAAAACAGGACTGGGGAGAGGCATTATCCTGCCCAAGGGCCACATGGGGCTTGCAAAACCACATTGTCTGGTACATGACAGGACAGACAAGTACTCCGCATAGACTTCCGGATCCCGTCTACCTATATTGAATGGACAGAAATGATAGACACCCAAATGACCTCTGGCATAAAAAGAATACAAACCCTGCTTAAAACAAAACAATGGGAATTTGACACATAATTAGCTTTATAAAAGTTAGTTACTTACTAAATTGGAATTTGATCCATTTGTTTCATCAAAGCAGTTTTGTGCATTATTTTGCTAGGGCTATGATAACAAAATACCAAAGACAGGGTAACTGAAACAAATGGAATATATTTTCTCACAATTCTGCATGAAAATCCTATCAAAGCGTGGAGTTGTTTGGTTTATCCTGAGAGCCCTGTGTTTGGCTTACAGAGAACCATACTCTTGTAGTATCCTTATAAGGCAATTTTTCCCCCTGATATCCATGCATCTGTTGTCTCTTTTTTCTTCCAGTAGAAACACCAGTCATGGGGCTGGAATGATAGTACAGCAGGTACAGCAGTTTGCCGTACATGCAGTTGACCCAGGTTTGATCCCAGAATTCTCCATGGTCCACTGAGCATCGCCAGGAGTAATTATTGATTGAAGAGCCAGGAGTAACCCCTGAGCATGCTGGATGTGGTTCAAGAGAAAACAAAATAGAACCAAAAAAATCCACAAAACACCAGTCATACTGAATTAGAGTTTCATCCTCATGAAGTCATTTGATGTTAAATAGGTCCTTTGAAGACCCTAAGTGCCATATCTAGTCATGTAGTGATTAGAGCTTTGACATAAGAATTTGGAAGGAACAAATGTTCGTAACACTTATAAAATCTTCTTTAAAACATCAAGAGATTAAAAATTCTTTTAGGAGGGTCTGATGCTCCTAAAAGAGGGTCATATAAGTAACATAAGTACTGTCAACTTTGGGTAACCCCAAATGATTGGGGTTTGTTTAATCATCCTTTGTGTGGAAGGATAGAGCACATACAATTTTGAAGTTATTGAAATTTGTGCCAGTTTTCCTTTTAACTCCACCATATCTTGAGAAGAGATTAAGGTTTTTCTGTGCATTGCCATTGCAGAACTTAGAAATTTTCACTATATTGTATTTCATACATAAATTCATGTTCACTAATGTGTGTTTTAGAGAAAGCATATTTTAAAAGAGCATAATTACCATTTCACTGATTTTTTTTGTCGTTCTTGTAAAAAATGACTGGGTGCTAAAGGGTAATTCTACCATGATTATGTGACATCTTTTCTAACATTTATAAGTACCCATAAAATATGTAAGATTTTTTTTATCAGATATTTAAATTGAGGAGTCAATGCTTTCAGAAGGAGGTAACAATTTCTAGTTTAATGTAAGTTAATGTGAATTCCTTTCCATCTCTAAAAGAATAATTGTGAGAATGTGACAAATAGGATATAAATTATCTAATTCAGTCACTGCTTGAATGTTTAGATTAACCATACTCTTTGTTTCCTCTAAATACTCACTGATACAGAAAGCAGAGAAGTCAGGCTAATCTTATATGTATATATCTTAAAATTGATTACTTACTAGAATTCTAATAATAATATAGAATATAGTGATGAGGATTTGTTTAAGTTAGAACCATCATACACTGCAGATGAGAAAGTATAATTGTCTAGGAATTGTGGAAAACAGTTTAATAGGTAAAGGTAAAGGTAACAGGTATTTTAAAAAATACATTGAATATATTATACATGGATGACTTGTCAGTTTCTGTATTGCAAAACCATAATGTCCATAAGGAGAGAGAGAGAGAAAGAGAGAGAGAAAGAGAGAGAGGGAGAAAGAGAGAGAGTGTAGGAGGGATTCTGGGGATGTTGGTAGTGGAAAATGTATACTGGTGGAGTGATGGGTGTTAGAACATTTTATGACTGAAACCCAATCACAAAAGCTTTATATCTATATCTCACAGTGATTCAATAAAAAACATAAAATAAATAGGCTATAAGGAGAAAGGCAATATATTTATGTATATATTATATGTTGCACATATATATCATATGATTTTCTTCTAAAAATATGCCCAAGAGAAATAAAAACATTCAAGGCTTGCATAGGATAATTTATAGCATCTTTATCCACATTAGATAAAACAAAGGACTAGTTAATATAACTGTGAATAAATAAAGAAAATTTGGGGAATTGAAGAAGTCTGAACAAATGGATAATGATTTTGCCTTGCAAATTGTCATCCAGGGTGAATCCTTAACACCCCATATTGTCCCAGGACCCCCACCAGAAGTGATCCCTGAGCACATAATCGAGTAAGCCCTGAGAATATCCACATGTGAGCTTCCCTCTGAAAAAAGTTTGGTATTCATTCTACAATTTCAATTCTTCTCAAAGTATCTTATATGGAAAAGTGTTCCTTACACCTTTGTGGTATACATATATCATATTTTAGTTATTAAATTTTATTTAATTGAAATATGTTAAAGTGGTACAACTCCACAAACTAAAAAAAAAATTATACTTCTAAACCCAGTGAACTGATGTGCTATTTTGTATCTCTTGTAATATTTTGTTAATGTTTTCCATATATAACTTTCCTTTTCTTGGGCTGGAGTGATAGCACAGCAGGTAGGGCATTTGCCTTTCACGCAGCCAACATGGCCGACCAGAGTTCTATTCCTCTGCCCTTCTCGGAGAGCCTGGCAAGCTACCGAGAGTATCTTGCCTGCACGGCAAAGCCTGGCAAGCTACCTGTGAGGTATTCGATATGTCAAACACAGTAACGACAAAGTCTCACAATAGAGATGTTACTGGGCCCACTGAAGCAAATCGATGAACAACAGGAGGACAGTGACAGTGAACTTTACTTTTCTTATTTTAATAGTATTCTTGATATTAACAATAATCATTCTTACATACTTCTAAAAATTATTAAATGGTATTATATCATTCATGGTGAAATATAAGAAGGTTGTAATAATAAAATTACTTCTATTATAATCTTAATTTTTTTCTACTTGCCATTTTATTATTTCTGCACATATTTCAAGCCTTAAATGTGATATTTGTTTTTCTACTTGCCATTTTATTATTTCTGCACATATTTCAAGCCTTAAATGTGATATTTGTATTTATAACTATAGTGATTTGTTTGTCAAATGAATTTTAAAAATAAAAAAGAAAAATCTTTTATTTTACCATTGTATTTGATGGGGCTGGAGCGATAACACAGCGGTAGGGCATTTGCCTTAACCACAGCCAATATGGCCGACCCGAGTTCGATTCCTCCGCCCCTCTTGGAGAGCCTGGCAAGCTACTGAGAGTATCTCACCCGCACGACAGAGCCTGGCAAGCTACCCGTGATGTATTTGATGTGCCAAACACAGTAACAACAAAGTCTCCAATGGAGACGTTACTGGGCCCGCTGGAGCAAATCGATGAACAACGGGAGGACAGTGAACAGTGAACTATTGTATTTGATGTGGGCTGGAGTGATAGTGCAGCGGTAGGGTGTTTGCCTTGTGCACAGCTGGCTCGGCAGAGTCAGGTTCGATTCCTCCACCCCTCTTGGAGAGCTTGGCAAGCTACCGAGAGTATCTTGCCCATGCAGCAAAGCCTGGCAAGCTACCCGTGATGTATTCAATATGCCAAACACAGTAACAATAAGTCTCAAAATGGAGACGTTACTGGGCCCGCTTGAGCAAATCGATGAACAATGGGAGGACCATGACCGGACGGTGATATTTGATGTATTAATTTTTGACAGGGGGGTGCAGACCAAGCAATTCTCATGGTTTACTCCTAGTTCTGGGCTAGAGCGATAGCACAACGGTAGGGCATTTGCCTTACAAACAGCCAACATGGCCGACCTGAGTTCGATTCCTCCACCCCTCTCAGAGAGCCCGACAAGCTACCGAGAGTATCTCGCCCACACGGCAGAGCCTGGCAAGCTGCCTGTGATGTATTTGATATGCCAAACACAGTAACAATAAGTCTCACTATGGAGATGTTACTGGGCTTACTCAAGCAAATCGATGAACAGCAGGAGGACCGTGACTGTGACTCCTAGTTCTGGCTTCAGGAATTGCTCTTGCCTATGCTCATCTCTCATATGGGATGTCAGGGATTGAACCTGGGCCAGCTGCTTGCATGGCAAGTGCCCCATCTTCTGTACTATCTCTATAGCACCCTAACATCTTACTTTTGATCAAAGTTTCTATTTCATGCATTTACCTTCATAATGGAAAATAATTTAATTAGTTTTTTTTTTGTTTCTTGAAGGATTTGTTTCAGCTTTTGATTGAATGCATGCTTATTTCACCCTCATTTGACAGATATTTCCCTTTTATGACATTAAGGTGTTTGTTTGTTTGTTTGTTTGCTTTTTGGGTTACACCTGGCAATGCACAGAGACTCTGTCTTTGCACTCAGGAATTGCTCCTGGAGATGCTCAGGGGACCATATGGAATATGCCAATCTTCTTGTTTTTTATGACCTTGGTCAAATTAAAAAATATATGTACAGCATTTGTTTAAAGTTATTGACTTACATCAGCTAAATTTGATTTGAAATATTATCAGTCTATTCTAGTGAGTTTATTTTCTGTATTATCAATCACATTTTCATGATTCTACAGAGTCTTAGTATCTTTATTTTAATGATGCTAATTGTAAAAATTATATTACAGCGTGTCTGGATTAAAATGTTTTTCTTTAAAAAGTGCTATTTTGTTATTTGGGAAATTAAATTAGAGAAGTATGCTAATGATTTTTTTTATTTTACTATTTTTTTTTTTAGCTATAGGTGCACATCCTAATGCTTTCAAATGAGAGATATTTCTGCTTTTTTTTTCTTTTTGGGTCACACCCGGTGTTGCATAGGGGTCACTCCTGGCTCTGCACTCAGGAATTGCCCCCTGGCAGTGCTCAGGGGACTATATGGGATGCTGGAAATTGAACCAAGGTTGGCCGCGCCCAAGGCAAATGCTCTACCTGCTGTGCTATTGCTCCAGCCCCTATCCTAATGATCTTATCAGTCTTTATTTTACACTTTGATATAAAGTATGATGCACTTTGTATATGTCTTTTATAATTAAATCTGAAAGCACTACCTTAACTTTATGGAGATTTGGTTATTCATTTTTTAATCACAGAATTCATAAATGTTGAAAATATTAGTTAGTTCCATATCAGCTAAGAGTAACATTTACCAATATTATTCAGTTTCTGCTATTTCTCTTTAGTTTTCATCTCCACAGTAACCATATTTCTTGCACTTCCCACTGTTTTACTCTGTGTATATACAATTGACTTCAATTAAAAATTCTAAAGGAAACCTATTATGTGAGAAGAGTTTTATTTTAGCTCATTTCCCCTCTGGCATTTTATATGACAAATTTCAAGATATCTGAGCAGCTTCAGCTTAACTTTTCTACCTTCTCAGCTAAATCAGACAATTTCTACTCTTGAACTCTAATCTGCAAAAGGTAGACTGAAGCTGTTGCTAATAACAGTTTGATGTCATTTTTTTCTTCTTTCTAAGATCAGAGTTCTGCAGGGCCTAATTTTCAACATTTGAAAATAGTGCATCCAGTTTGTTTAGTCTTACACACTAAGTTCTCACTTCAAATCATCAACAGGTTCTTTAAAACTATAATTTTAGGCAAAGTGACATAGGCAATACAGCCTCTCAGCTGATGTTTTGTTCAATATCAGCACAGATTCATTTTTGGTGCTTCCTCAAGTAGTACTCAGGAGGCTAAACCAGGCTTGATCCCCGGCACCTCATGTGATTACACAAGCCTTGCCACTAGTATATCCCGTACCATAGAGTCAGAAGAAAACTGAACACAGCTGGGTGTGGCTCCCTCGAAAAAAGAAAAAGGTGTGATTATTTGAATGAGACATTGGCATAATAGCTACATTAAACTGAGATGGATGCTAATCATCATCATTAATAATATTATGCAGAAAAAAATTTTAACTAGCTAAACAGTTGATAGCATGGATTTAGCTAATGGGTGTAGGTTACAAATAAAACCCTGATTTAAATGACAGTATTTTTGTTTTCTGATATCATGTTTTCAACAAATATACATAATTTTCAATTTGAAATTGCTATAATTAGCCAATTCCTCTCCTTTTCTATGTGTCAAAATTAAATGACCATATAATAATCTTGTCAAATTAATCTTTATACAAGACATCTGAACCTTTATACTATTTAATTGCTAAGCATTAATGATATTTTTGATTTAAGAAAACCTCAGTGGTCTATGCAAAATATATCTGAAATTATGAGTTAATAAGAGGTTACACACCATATGAGTGTTAATTTGCATGATTTGAGTATTTGAACATCTAATTCTGAGTCCACAATTCTATGTGGATAATTAGTAATCATTAGTGAACCATTTCAGTTATGTTTTTTATCTAAAATGCCTCTTTAGATACAGTGAAACTAAATATCATTGAATATTATTTATTATAATGAAAATAAAGATCCATTTCCTACATATTGAGAACTGTTCTCTCCTTTTATGTATTTAACATTTTGATGTTTAACATTGTTTTTTCTTTCTATGGTAACTTCAAAAATACAGTATTTTGACAGACTACAGAAAATGCTGTAGAGTGCATAATAAATGTTGCTTTACTCTTTGTATTTTATTAGTTCTAGGTTTCTTTTTAAAGTTAAGTTCAATGGTATTCGGCAATAGTCAACTGTTGGTATTAATCTTGAGCAAAAACGATAACTCCAAACAAGAGACAACCTTTAAATACACTGTGTGTGTGTGCGCGCCTGTGTGTGCCTGTGTGTGTTTTGGTAGTAGCTGTAATAGCAGTCATTTTAAAGTTTACGAGATGAACAAATGTGCTAGTCAAAGTAGTCATCTAGAGGGGCTACAAATAGAATAAAAGTTATATAAACAGTGAATTAGATTAATAGATGAAACTTTATTGAAAATAACATCTCTGGATTTTAAGTCATACATATCTTTTTAGTACTATGTATTGCAATAAGATATTTGCATGTCTTTATAAGGGAGCATGCTCTTTATCTTCACTTTTAGTGAATCATAATGTACCACGTATAGTTCATTATGTCAAAAAAAGTTATCATCTCATTGCCTTTAAAAATAAATTAGTTAAAAATAAATTTCCTCTTTGCATTGAATGGTAATGAAAATATCACTGTATCACTGTATCACTGTCATCTCATTGTTTACCGATTTACTCAAGCAAGTGCCATTAATGTCTCCATTTGTCCCAGCCCTGAGATTTTAGCAGTCTCTCCCTATTCTTCATTCCCAACGCTGCCATATTGGAGGCTCTTTTGGGGTCAGGGGAATGAGATTCATTATTGTTACTGTTTTTTGGCATATCAAATACACCACGGGTAGTTTGTCAGGCTCTGTTGTCCAGGAGGGATACTCTCGGTAGCTTGCCAGGCTCTCCGAGTGGCATATATATATATAAACATTTATAATATATGTGATTATATATTTATATATATATTTAGATTTTCCTCTATGATTTGTTGCCTACTATCTGAACCCCATCAAATATGGAAAATGGGTAGGGAGTGTTGTGATGTTTCTAGGAATTTGTTCACTCGTATGTGAGGCTTGGCCCGAGCATGTGGAAAGCAACCTGGAGCTTGGCGGCTGTTGGGTAGTGGAGGTTGGCTGCCAGGGCTGGGTCCCTTGGGGTGGGGAGGGCTCTCACCTGCCCCTCTTTGGGGTGCCCTGAGTGAAAACAGCCTGGCGCAAAGTCTCGTGGCATGGTCTAGCATGGTTATGGGAACTCATTTTATGCTCCCGTCTGGGAGAAGCAGCCATGAGTTCTGGAAGGTGGCTGATGAGGAGATTATTTGGTGCCGGCAGGAGGTGGTTTATAGGTGTTATCCCAGGGTCGCCAGAGACTGGAACAAACAGGCAGAGGATCTTGCTGGTACAAGGGACCCAGCCCCGGAAGCAAACCTCCACCACCCAACTGCCGCCACACTCCAGGCCACTTTCCGCACAGTCGGGTGGAGCCTCACACAAAAGTGAAGTCCCATGGAACCCAGGTAATGCGGAACTTTGTGACCTTGGACTCTGGGCTCAATGGGACCCACGAGCACCGATCCTCTGCCTGGTTCACCCAGTCTCCAGCGATCCAGGGTTCACACCCATAAGCCACCTCCTGACAGAACCAGATAATCTCCTCATCAACCACCCTCCAGAACTCATGGCTGCTTCTCTCAGAAGGGAGTATAAAATGAGGCCCCCATAACCATGCTACCAGATTCCGTGCCAGGCTGTTTTCACTAAGGGCACTCAGAGAGGGGCAGGACAGAGCCCTCCCAGCCCCAAGGAACCCAGCCCTGACAGTTGACCTCCACTACCCAGTGAAAATATACATACATATATTTAGACTAAATGATTCCATCTTTATACCTAAGATTAAGATATAATATCTATATCCACATAAACAAATCCAGCTTTGCTACTTTTTAAAAGTAAACAGTGGTCTGTGGTCCAATTACTTTAAACATGTAAAGATGTTGTTACTGTGCTTACAAAGTACAAAATGAGAATATCACTAAACTCTTTGGTATTTTTCAAATTGAAACCTAGTTGGCAGGAAGCACTGATAAAACAAACAAACAAACAAACAAACAAACTTCAAGAGCTAGGTAACTAGGAGAGCAAGTAAGGCACTTGCCTTGCAGGCAACTGATCTAAGTTTGATCCCATACGCAGGGCATGACTGCAAACAAAACAAAACAAAACAAAAAAATCAAGAAAAAGTATATTTGAACACCGCATATAAAATTATGTTGGTCAGTAAATAAAACTATTTTTGTTGTTTTTGGGTCACACCCAGCTGTCCCAGGACTACTCTTGTCTCTGTGCTCAAGAATTACTCTTAGCAGGTACAAGGACCCATATGGGTATTGGGGATCAAAGTCAAGTTATATACATGCAAGACAAACATGTTACCCATTGTACTCTCTCTCTGGGCCCCCAATTTTCAACTTATAATGAGTACTCTATACAAAGTAAATATATATACAAATTGTGCATGTATATAACTATCAAAATTAGTTAAATTGTTTTCAAATTCAAGCAGAAAGAGTCTTTCCAATAATACTTGCAAGGTTAAATATATTGCTAATATTGACTAAAGTTTTAGCAAGACTTAGAATCTTATAAGTCATGAGAAATCTACAGGTTAAAATGTGAGGGCATCTATTAATCTTGATTTCCCTTAGTGATCTTAGGTATTATGTAATGTTTACAAAAGTGACACCTGCATTAATGTTGACCTGCTGCTGTACACATACCCAGGAACAGACCCCTAAAAAATTCATATACTTTGATTCTATCACTGGATTCTTAAGGTTTCTGAAGGAAGCAATGAGCTCCAGAAAGAGCCATTTATTTCCATGTTGCAAACGAGATTTTAGCCATTAGGTAAAATTTTAAAAAATAATAATATCCTATGAATTGAAGAAAATTTAAAAAATAATAGTTGTTAGTTAATGTCCTGAGAATACCTAAAAATAGGACTATTCATACAAAATTAGAAGCATAATTTTTCTTAACCAATCACTTTCATAGTTAATCAAAGTAACAACCGTAGACAAACTATATTTTCTACTCAAAATGAGACAAATTATTTCTCTGGTTTTAATTTAATTTATATTGCATTATATCCTCATGAAACAAATCTATTTGCACAGTAAAAGATCATCTCATCTTGCCCAACTGCTTACAACTAAGGATGTCCTTAACAGAAATTCTTTCACTATAATTAAAGTCAAATAAAGCACAAAGCTACAATAACACACACACACACACACACACACACACACACACACACACCACATATTCCTTGGGTTTTAAACTAAATAGGAAGCGTGCAGAGTTGTGCAGTTATCTCTGGGGTGTATGGAAAAAGTTTAAGTAATGCACTTTCAGTGAACTAATTATTGACCTTACAACTGGACACTTCCAGTGCCGATAGCCAATTTCAAGACTCTGTCAGGTAAAATTCTATTTTAAGACTTACAATGCAATTAAGTTTTGCCAAAAGAAAAATAAATAAGTTAGAGTTAGACACAGTTGGAAGAGAATTGGAGGCCACCAAGGAGAATCTCCACTTTTACCAATGCTAAAATCAATATCCAGAAAGGTCAATGGGGTTTTCCCAAGTGCATACAATTACTTACTTAAAAAAAAAAAAAAAGCTTAAATGCCAAACTACTGACTTACTGTAGAAGTGATCTCTGATAATACAAAGTATTCCTGAAAAGTTATTTTTATTTAAATGCTAAATAGAAATAGAAAATTTAGATAAGCATAATTGGTTTTTTCTGACAGAATTATTCAGTGAGGATATTTACTATTTTTCAGTCACAAACATCATCAGTTTGATACAAACTAGCAGTAAACAGGGGCTGGAGCAATAGCACAGCGGGTACTGCGTTTGCCTTGCACGCAGCCAATATTGCCGACACAGGTTCGATTCCCAGCATCCAATATGGTCCCCCAAGCACCACCAGGAGTGATTCCTGAGTGCATGAGCCAGGAATAACCTCTGAGCATCGCGGGGTGTGACCCAAAAAGCAAAAACAAAAACAAAAACAAAAACAAACTAGTAGTAAACAGTTTAATTAATTGAAAAAATATGGCCCAATTTACACAAAATATTTAAAATATTGAAATTCATAGATATGGAAAAATTTGAATAATGTTCGGCAAGGTCTTGGAGAAGAAAGAAATGGGCACTGCTATTCAATGATTATACAATTATACCAAGAGTATCCTGCCCACACGACAAAGCCTGGCAAGCTCCCCATGGCGTATTCTATATCCCAAAAACAGTACCAACAAGTCTCACAATGGAGACGTTACTGGTGTCTGCTTGAGCAAATCGATGAACAACAGGAGAAGAGTGCTACAGTGCAGTCCTACTTATGCAAAAAAAAAAAATCCAATTCCAGAGATTTTTTATAGTATGTGTCAGTTAATATTCTGTACAATGAAAATGAATTTAAGAGTAAATGAGTGTTTTTAATCACAATTAAAAATAAAAAGTTATTTAGAAATGCAAAAAATAGAGCATGCATAATATAATACTATTCTTTTCTTCTCTACATTCCACAAATAAATTCTGTGTCCTGTCACAAAACAAATGTTGTTTTGATATCTTTGCAATTACAGATAATTCTGTGTAAAATATAGGTATAGACACATCTACACAAATTACTGAATTTTATTCTTTGTATTGATACCCAGAAAAACATTAATCAAGAATTCAAAAACATAATGACTCACAGAACAAATCAGGAACAACTTTGGATATTTCAATTAATATGTGCCCTTTTCCCTATAGTATTTTGGTATCTGCACATTGCAATTGTGCTCTGAATTTGAGATTTTCTCAAAATTTTGCACTAATGCTGAATATGCAATGTGTTTTTTAGAATTAATAATCATTCAAGCCTGAGAGATAGAAATCATTATAAGTACCTATCTTATGAAGTAAACGTTTTTATACCTCCAATTTTCTAGTCTATTGTTTTGTAAACAAAAGTGACAAGTTCAAAGTGGACTTAGATTCTAACAAAAGAGAAGGCATGTACATTGGTGACGATAACAAAATAAGAATTGCATTTCTAATAGAGCAATCAACGAACTATATACACCCCAAATGTAAGAAAAATTAATTTTAAAAAGTTGGATTAGAGAAAATATTGTCATTAGGAAAAGTATACTGCAGATTACCTAAAAGAGAATGTGGGAAGCAATAAATTTAGGAAAATTGAAGTGAAACATTTTGAGGCAATAGACTTCCATGTTTACAATTCTGTTTTACATATTCATGACTTAAATGATTCTTTGCACACTATGTGTTGCTAATGTCTAACTCAGAAATTCTGTTTCATAACATGGCTATTATACATAGGGGTTCAGACATCTATTTTTTAAACATTGACTTATATAACAAAAGTTGTATATGCATATAAATTGAGAAAATATCTCTATTCTCATTATTCTACATTTCTGGAAATATAGTACATTCAATTCATGATAGTGCTGGTTCTTAAACCAGAAGTAGAATTTGGATTCTCTAACAAAATAAGACATGAAGAGAAGTATTTGTGGCCAAGGAGACACTACAGGAAGTAAAGAATTTGCTTTTCATATGGCTCATTCACCCTAGTTTGGTCTCCAACACCATTTATATTTGTCGTAAGCACTAGCAGGACTAATCCCTGAACACATAGCCAAAAAGTAGCCCTGTGCACTGTTGGTTTTGGGTCCAAATGTTTCCCTCAAAGGAAAAAAAAAAGTATCCAAGAATACATTTGCATAGAGTCATCTGAGGGGAAATAGTAATATATATGATCTATACTCATAATGTATACATATTTGACATATTCAGTATAAATATATCTAACACATTCTATACATGCAGTTTCAATAAATGTGTGCGTGCACTTGTACGTGCGTGCATAGTGGAATAGTATTTAACAGTGTAATTAATATTTTGTTAACTATAACAATATAAACAGTGTAAAACAATATAAAGTGTATTACTAGGTATTGGCCCAGGTCTTTGGAATCACGCTTTATTAAATCAGAAAATGATTTCCACTAGATTTGTTAATAAAATTTAGTTTAGTCACAAGAAGGCATTGCTGAGGTTTTCTTTATGTTTAAATGAATTTTTCTTTCACGTGCTTTTCCAGATATATATGTGTCTCTTTGCTGTTGTTATTTTCTTCCGCAGTTCCATCAATTGCTTCCAAAACTTTTTCTGATACTATCTTCTTGGAAGATCCTTAACCAATCTAGGTTTCTAGCTTCCAGAGCTTCCTTCTATTCATGAGTTACTATAGGAACCAAGAGGGGGCTGAAGAATCAGTCAAATTTTATAAATGTACAAGAAAACGTTAAGATTATATGTTCTAATAACATAATAGCTAAATTTAAATTAAATAAGAATGATTGCCTTGAATAGATTATTAGCGTTCAGGTAAGGTTTGTTAGTATTCAAGTAAGTATTTATTAGTATTCAAGTAAGGTTTTATGGTAGCTTATGTGAAGGTTATAATATTCAAGTGGCAAAAATGGAAGATTCAAAAATTACGGAGATAAGTCAGTAGGTTTGGTAATCAATGTGTCATAGACTAAAAGAAATGAAGCTGAGGATGGCCCAAGTTTCTGGTTTGTACAACCAACTAGATGAAAGACTAATTATCAACTTAGAAAACAATAATCTGGTGCACATGATATAGCAGAATTGGGGGATCTATTCACAGCAAAAGCAGCTCTCTGGAGATCAGAACACTGTGTGTCCTAATCACTTTTTACATATGTTGTTACAGTTAGTTCTGAGTGATATTTATATATGTGCATATATGTGAATATATTGCTGGAAATAATATGTATGTATATTTTACTGGAAATTGCATGAAGACTACCCTAAATTACTTTCCCTGGTACTGAAGATATAGTATAGCAGGTCAGGCACTTACCTCGCACTCAGCCAAGTTAGGTTCTATGCCTAAAACCCCATATAGTCCTGTGAGTACTGATCTCTGAGCTGGGATAAGCCTTGAACACACCTGACTGAAATATCAACAAAACAAAAAAACAAAACACATCTAACCACTCAAACTACTTTTTTCTATTATGCTTTCTTAAATACTTTGTTAATGTAGTTAGCATAAAAAAAGCTATAAGAGATAATATTTCATTTTTAAGAAAATAAGCATAACATACTATCTATAAATATAGACATATTCATAAAGGAACACTACAGCTTTACTATATGTTTTTTCCCTATATCTAATGTATAATTTTTTGCCAAGTCTAACTGATAATAAGGAAAGGAACTACTACAATACATTCCATTTATGAAACTGTGGTATGTTACAAATCAGAAAGAAAAAAATATATAGAAACAAAATAAAATTATGTAGCATACAGATGCATGTACTTGTATACAACTGGAGACTATATAATTATTTCCACCATAAATATTATGTCAAACCCTATAGCAATATCTGTGGTAAAACTGAACATATTATAAATTATATAAAACTCAGAAGAGGTGTATTCTGTTTTAAGAGAAGCATATTTCCTGAAGACACTTTCTATTTGCTGTTCAGTATTTGCTCCCAAAATGTCAATGCTGTAAATTAAAAAAACATTAATTTTTTTAAAGCCAATGACAAAAAATCAAAACAAATCTGTTTTCCATTTTATATGTGTTATCTTGGTAACAATTAAGAAAATTCAACTTATAAAGAATGAATCTAAAAAAACTTTGGGTCTTTTGTTATTCTGAAAGACTTAAAAATATGTATAAATATATAAATATCTTCATTTAAAATTACTTATAGATGTTACTAAATGTGAATAATAACATGTATCACTGTCACTGTCCTCCCATTGTTCATCGATTTGCTCGAGCAGGCCCAGTAACGTCTCCATCGTGAGACTTGTTGTTACTGTGTTTGGCATATCGAATACATCACGGGTAGCTTGCCAGGCTTTGCTGTGCGGGCGAGATACTCTCAGTAGCTTGCCAGGCTCTACGAGAGGGGTGGAAGAATCAAACTCAGGTCAGCCAAGTTGGCCACGTGCAAGGCAAACGCCCTACCACTGTGCTATCGCTCTAGCCCAACATATGTATATTTTACATTAAATTTCATTTCAGCTTTTTGTTTTAGCATTTCCAAGTCTATTTTCTGACATATGAAATCAACATAACATCAAATAACAGAAATATAAATGAAAGTGATTTTAATTTCAAGCAATTATTATTGCATAGAAAACATGTTTAATCCTACTGTAATGAGCATTTTAAGGTAATTTAGACCATCATTTTCAATCTTTTTTTGCAATCATGGCCTCATTCTCTTTCATTTCTCTGCCTTCATTGCACATTCTATCAGTGGACCCCATTGGAATAGTCTTGGAATAATAAATTTTCTGTCATGCTGTTTTTCTGTGTGTTTTACTTTCTTATGACTAAATGAATAATTAAAGAAAAACCCATGCGACCATATCAAGTAGTCACAAATTCTGAATAGTGGAGAGGTTGAACTTAGAAGTCCTATTTTAAGACCTAACACTTGAGAGTACAGCATTTGGTTGAATGAAGTTTGATCCCGGCGCCCATAATGTTCTCCTCAGGGACTCATTCCATCAGAAGTGATTCCTCAACACAAAGTCAGGAAGTAAATTCTAAGCAGTCAGCTGTGGCTTCAAATGCAAAATGAATCAAATAAAATCTCAAACAAAGACAAAGTATTCATCCTACATATGATAAATGTTTCTTTATTTATAAGTGCATATGTAAACACAACTAAACTATAAATCACATCACTCTGGTAACTATTTTCTATAAGCTTAAGTAAAACTTAGTGACTAGGACTTAAAAATTTTGTTTGTTTTGGGGTCACACTTAGCAGTGTTCAAGATTTACTCCTAGTTCTAGGATCAGGGATTACTTCTGGTGGAGGTTAGGATACCATATGGGATATCCAGGATTGAACCTGGGTTGACCGAATGAATACATGGTAAGTGCTTAGTATATCCGCTGTACTATCACTCTGGCCCTAGGTTGGACAAAATATTTACAAGTACCTGTATTTAGAGTAATTATTTTTAAAAAATACCTTGTACTATGTAAAATTAATGATAATTGTGTGGCAAAAAGGCCATATAAAAGTAAAATCTCTGAGCAGGAGCTGAAGTTTGGATGTTAGGAAAATTTGGTAAATTTTGAAAGACATTTTCCAAGCACAGTTTGATATTTTCAGAGAAATCAACACTTATATCAGCAACAAAATCTATTATCAGAAATGGGTTTGAGATGAGCTGAAATTTCAAAACATTTGAAAGCATCTCTACAGCAACTCATAATGCATACCATACATATTACCATTTACACACAATGATAAAAAACTCCTCTGTAGCTCCCCTTGAGACTATAAATACTCTTTTCTATCAAAATAAATATATTGACTTCATAAATTCAGCATGCCATAATGCTCTTAAACTATTTGTGTGACAGAAACTGTTCTTGTACATTGTAGAAATAATTTTATTTATAGTACTGACTTTCTAGATGTTTTATTTGTCCACCTGACTTATACTTTTATACTTACAATGTATTTGCAGAATTTTGATTATCAACTCAGAAATTTTCAAACATTTGATAAATTTTTAAATGCTATCTATGTATATAAATATTTGTTATATATAAATATTATATATATTATATATATATATATATATATATATATCAGCCACAGCCACTCCAGGCTGTTTTCACTCAGGGTGCCCCAGAGGAGGGGCAGATAGAAGCCCTCCCCACCCCAAGGGACACAGCCCTGGCATCCAACCTCCACTGCCCAACCGCCACCACGCTCCAGGCCACTTTCCACATGCTCGGGCCAAGCCTCACATATGAGTGAACAAATTCTTGGATCCTGAGACACATCATAAGATACTCCTTACCCATTTTCCATAACTACCACACCAAATTTGTTACATATATATTTATATATTATATATTTATCTCAGAGATCCCAGCAAGGTACTGAGAGTATCCCACCCACATGACAGAGCCTGGCAAGCTAGCTGTGGTGTATTCGATATGCCAAAAGCAGTCACAATAACAGGTCTCATTCCCCTGACCCTGAAAGAGCCTCCAATACATTGAGAAAGATGAGTAAGGAGAGGCTGCTAAAATCTCAGGGCTGGGATGAATTTTACTGGGATGAACATTACTGGCACCCACTTGATGAATGGAGTCATTACTGGCACACCACAGTGTGTGTGTGTATATATATGTATATATATAATATGCATATATTATATATATATATATATTCAGTGGTTGCTTGTACATCATTCCATATTTGCCTAAAATTACAGTGCAAGTGCAAGTAGAAATGATTGACTTCATAAAGCCTCTTCAAAGCTGCCCATTTTCTAAAGACAAACAAAAAAATTAAAAATGAAAAACCCTCTTTCCCAAACACTATCCTTTATACATAATATGAACCAAGAAAGAAGGACAGTTAGTGGGAAAATAAAACTACTTAAAATGAAAACTACTTAAAATCACTGGGGGCCAGAGCAATATTAAAGTGAATAGGGCATTTGCCTTGCCTGTGGCCAACCAGTTTCTATCCCTGGCACCTCAGATGGTTACCCAAATCCTGAAGGTACAGGCAGGAGTAAGTGCTGAGAACCGTGTGTGTACCAAAACCAAATAAACAACAATAAAAATAAAACTGATTAGATGTTGGAATTATTTTTTGAGCAATCATCAGAACATGGCTTAACATCTTGTAGTAGTTGGTTCAAATTCTTAATATTGTTCATAAGCTATTGGCTATTTGCTGTAGTGTTAATATTAAAAAATACTGCATTTTATGTTCTCTCCTAGGGGTTTGTCTTCTTGCTTTTCATTTGCTGTACCAGTACATTTTTTACACCAGTAAAAACCTGGACGTTATTCTGTGTTTAGTTTCAGCATTCAGCATATATTTTGATCAATACAACTCCCTCAGAAAACATTAGACCATGAATAGCAAAGCATTTAATAAAACATTTTTGTCGTTACTAAAACTCTCAGTACGAGTACTTTGAACTGGAGGTCACAGGTCTCTACCAGTCTTTATGATCTTTAGTGTGCTTCTGAGTGAATATTAAATACAACTAAATAAGCATATTCCATTCATCCTTGAAGAAGCGCATTGCTTTTGAAGTTATTGATACCATCTAACTTCTATATAGGTATTTCCAATTGCAACCTAAAGTGTACAAAATAATGGTGTAAAGCTTACAACTTTACTTAGTTCTTTCAGAAAATATCTCTGCCTCTTACAAAACAAATAAGTTTAAATAAAGAAAAGAGAAAAAGAAATTCTACATGTCTAAACTTATGATTTATAAGAATTTATTCCCAGGAGGGGAGATGCATGTCGAAAGTAGACTATGGACTGAACATGTTTGCCACTCAATGCCTCTTTTGCAGACCACAACACCCAAAAGGAGAGAGAGAACACAGGGGATTGCCCTGCCACAGAGACAGGGGGGGATGGGGGGATAGGGGTGGGGGGATATTATCCATGGTGGTGGAAAATGGGCACTGGTGGAGGGATGGGTATCTGATCATTGTATAATCGAAACCCAAGCACAAAAAATTGTAAATCTACAACTGTAAAAAAAAAAAAGAAAAAAAAAGAAATAGCAAAAATATGTTTAAGTTTGATTGAAACAATATAAACACTTTGAATAAAATCACATTACAATATTAAAAAAAAGAATTTATAAGAAACGGTTGAGTAACTTTAGCAAATTAAATTAGGCAAGTAAAATATTAGGATATTTTTAATATCTGTACTTAAGATAATCATAATGTCTCATTAACTGTTTCCTTTGTTTTTTCAATCAAATGTTTTATTTGAATTCAGCTCTCCAAGAGGGGTGGAGGAATTGAACCTGGGTCGTCCACATGCAAGACAAATTTAAAATAAAGGACATTCTCTATTCGTGTCTTCCAGCTGCTTTTCAAAGTTTTTTTTTTAAATGAAGGAACTACATTGTAAAAAGTTATTCATTGTTAACTTTCAAAAATATGATGTGAAAACATCAATCCAATTTCTAATGTAGAATTTCCTCCACTAATATTCGCAGGTTTACTCTCACCCCCAGCCTTCCTCTTCATAGGCATATTTTAAAATTTGTTTGTTGACTCTACTACAAGGCAGTAGTAATTAAAACAGCATGGTACTGGAACAAAGGCAGAGCTGTAGACCAATGGAACAGGGTTGAATATACTGACGTCTCCCCCCAAGCATATGAGCATCTAATCTTTGATAAGGGGGCAAGAAAGTGAAGTGGAGCAGGGAAAGCCTCTTTAACAAATTGTACTGGCAGAACTGGACGGCTACATGCAAAAAAAAAAATGGGCTCAGATCTCTGCCTAACTGCATGTACAAAAATAAGATCTAAGTGGATTAAATAACTCAACATCAGACCGGAATCTATAAGATACATTGAGGAAAATGTTGGCAAAACCCTTCATGACATAGAAGCTAATGGTGTCTTCAAAGATGTCACACTGCTGGCCAAGCAAGTGAAAACAGTGATAGACAAATGGGACTATCTTAAACTAAGAAGCTTCTGCACCGCAAAAGAAACAGTGACCAAAATACAGAGACAGTCTACAGAATGGGAAAGGATATTCGCCAACTACACATCTGATAAGGGGTTAATTTCAAGGATATACAAAGTACTGGTTCAACTCCACAAAAAGAAATCATTCAACCCCATAAAAAAAATGGGGAGATGAAATGAAGAGAAACTTTGACAAAGAAGAAATCCGAATGGCTAAAAGACACATGAGAAAATGCTCCACATCATTAATCATCAGGGAGATGCAGATCAAAACCACAATGAGATATCACTTCACACCACAGAGACTGGCCCATATCCACAAGAACAAAAGCAACCGGTGCTGGCGCAGATGTGGTGAGAAAGGGACATTCCTTCACGGTTGGTGGGAATGCCTACTGGTTCAGCCCTTTTGGAAAACAGTATGGATGATTCTCAAAAAATTAGAAATTGAGCTCCCATTTGACCCAGCAATACCACTCTTGGGAATATATCCCAGAGAGGCAAGAAAGTATAGCCGAAGTGACATCTGCAATTGTCTGTTCATTGCAGCACTCTTTACAATAGCCAGAATCTGGAAAAAACCTGAGTGCCCGAGAACAGATGACTGGTTAAAGAAACTTTGGTACATTTACACAATGGAGTACTATGTAGCTGTTAGAAAAGATGAAGTCATGAAATTTACATGCAAGTGGTACGACATGGAAAGTATCATGTTAAGCAAAATGACTCAGAAAGAAAGGGATAGACATAGAAAGATTGCATTCATCTGGGGAACATAAAGTAACAAAATAGGAAACTAACACCCAAGAATGGCCGAGATTAGTACCAGAAATTTTACTCCATGACCTGGAGGCCAACCACACATACTAGGGGAAAAAGGAGCTCAGATAAAGAGAACACCAAATAAAGGTGTTGGGAGGATCCTCCCAGGATGAGAGAAGCATGCTGAAAGTAGACAATAGACCAAACACAATTGCACTCAATGTCTCTTTTGCAAACTACAACATCCAAAAGGAGAGAGAGAACAGAGGGGAATGCCCTGCCACAGAGACAGGGTGGGATGGGGGGATGGGGGGTGGGAGGGATACCAGGATCCATGGTGGTGGGAAACGGGCACTGGTGGAGGGATGGGTATTTGATCATTGTATAATTGAAACCCAAGCACAAAAATGTGTAAGTCTGCAACTGTACCTCATGATATCTCAATATTAAAAAAATTTTAATAAAAAAAATAAATAAAAAATAAAATTTGTTTGTTGAAGTTTGTATCTCATAAGGTAAGGTAAAAGCCCTCCCGTTGATCGTCGATTTGCTCGAGCGGGCCCAGTAACGTCTCCATTGGAGACTTTGTTGTTACTGTGTCTGGCATATCGAATACTCTCGGTAGCTTGCCAGGCTCTCCGAGAGGGGCGGAGGAATCGAACTCGGGTCGGCCATGTTGGCCGCTTGTAAGGCGAATGCCCTACCCGCTGTGCTTGTATCTCATACTTAGAGTTATTTTGGCTTTATAGTCCATGCATATAGATAAACCATACCTCTACATCATATGTGTGCATGAGGCCTCAGAAACCTGCCTCTACTAACTCCCTTCCATTTGTTCTTACTTCCTTTAACACCCAATTTATTTCCTTCCTTCCCTTCCCTGCCTTTTTAATTTCTTTTTAATTTCTGTAGCAGATAGTCAAGATTCATCGATTAATCATTCCTTTGATATCTTCAAAATCTTCATTGCTGTTACTGCTTTTGGCATATTGTATACATCACGGATAACTTGCCAGGCTTTGCTGTGTAGGAGAGAAACTCTTAGTAGCTTGCCGAGCACTCCAAGAGGGGTGGAGGAATTGAACCTGGGTCATCTGCATGCAAGGCAAATGCCCCACCGCTGTGCTATCACTCCAGCCCAATATGTATTAAATGATTTTAATTTCCTTATTTACAAAGGTTAAAATCATGTAGCAATTAATCATTGCAAATTGACTTTTGTTGATTTTTCTTCAGATAATTTGATTTGCCATTTCTCTAAGTTTTTCAAGTAAGCAATATGAAATAAATTTTTCATTTCTCTGCTAAGGGGGCAGGTTGGAGAATGGGAGGGACCCCGGGATCAGTGATGGTGGGATCGGTGTTGCAGCATTTTATGCTTGAAATAATTCTATCCTTAACAGCTTTGAAAATCACAGTGTCTTAATGAAAAAATAAAGAGCAAAACAATCAGAACAACAAACAGGAGGACATTCTGTGTGTAGACTGTAATGGCAGCTCTGCCTGAGAGTTTTCCTGCCAGGAAAAATAAGTATAATAAAATAATCAAGAGTAGCTTGTGCAGTGCTGGGACCCTATTTTTTTCAAATCTTGTATTTTGAGTTTTTTCTTGAATTTCAGGATTTAAATTCACTATTTCTAAAATAATATGATTTTACTGACCTAAGGGTGTACAATTACTCATAAATTTACTTTGAGTTTTTCTTTGTATTACTTGAGAAAAATGGGCTCAATCCTTCATTTTTATGATATATCTTATCAGAAGCTATCTAAAGATTAAAACTAATCTCCATCAGATGTATACATCCGTAAAATTATAGCAGGCAACAAATTACTATGAAATGTTTTAATATGGAGCTAATGAAACCACAAGTTCTTTAAAGGTGCAAGAGTGAAAAGAGGAAAGAGATCCAAGAAGAATGAAATGTGTTAAGACTTGGCGTGAGCCTTCTGGGTGGAAAAAAAAAGGAATTAGTTCATGTTCCAAAGAATGATGATGGTCTCTTGAAACTGTAAAGGACAAGAAAATGGATTCTTGCTTAGAGATTGAAGAAGGAATATAATTTAGTTGACAATATGATATTTTTTATTTTTTAAAATTTTTATTAGTGAAACACCATGAGGTTTGATTTTTTTTTTAATCTCAGCAAATCTAATTTTGGAGTATATAGGAGCAGTAGTACAGCAGGCAGGGTACTTTGTCTTGCAAGTGGCAGACCCAGGTTCAATCCCTGGCATCCCAGACAGTCTACTGAATACTGCCAGAAGAAATTCCTGAGTGTGAAGGCAGGAATAACCCCTGAGTATCATCAAGTGGCGGCACCAAACCCCAGTAAATAATATAAAAGAATTCTGAGTATAAAGTTCTAAGATAATAAATAGATTGATGTTTACTTTAAACCACTACCCGAGTGGTCAGTTGCTACAGCAGTAGCAGGGAACCTAAAGTAGATTTAAGGATTTGCAAGTGGGGAACTGCTAAATCACAAATATCAAAGAATAACTGGAATTTTCAGTGGGAAGAGATTTGTAAATTTTGATTGCTAGTTATTATGCTCTGATTATTTTCATAATTGCACTTATTCTCCTCAATTTCTGGTAATTGAGCAAACTCTACCTGCTTATTTAAAAGTGTTTTTTTCGTTAAAGACTTGCTTTTATGCCTTTTAGAACAATATAAGAACAGCCTTTAATCTAGGGTTAATTTCCACCTTATTAAGGTGATACCCTGCTGAGTTAGCTGCCATCATTCTAGAAATTTAGCACTGTAGCACTGCACTGTCCTCCCATTGTTCATCGATTTGCTCGAGCTGGGACCAGTAACGTTTCCATCGTGAGACTAGTTGTTACTGTTTTGGGCGTATCAGATATGTCATGGGGAGCTTGCCAGGGTCTGCCGTGCAGGAGGACTACTCTCGGTAGCTTGCCAGGCTCTCTGAGAAGGAGAGAGAAATCGAACCCGGGTTGTCTGCATGCAAGGCAAACGCCCTACCTGCTGTACTATTGCTCCACGGCCATGCTGTCTAGAAATTTACAAACTATAAATCTGAGTAGAAGATATTGACAATTCCAACCATTCTGAGCATAACTTCAGGATTATTCAATTAGATGGCTCTGCTTCTTTGAACCTTTTCTCATTAACATCTGTATTATAATAATTATTATTTTTTCAAAGGTGAGGTAACTATGGAAATATATGGAGTATCCTCACACTACTCATCTATCTCCACATTCTATTTGTTGCCAATGTTCTCTATGATCTAATTCTTAATTTCTAACTAAGGTGACTCCAAAATATCATTTAGATCCTCCAAATTTTCTTGAATCCTGGGAGCTGTTTCCAGAGAATAAATTAGAAGAGATATAAGCTCAATTCGTTTTCACTTTCTAGGTCGTTTTCATGAACGATTATATCAACAATTGTGACTTTGTCGACAATAGATAAACAACATTTTAAATGCTGTTCTAGTTGATAATTCAATGGGAGTCTTTGGTTAATGAGACAATCAATAGGCTGATCTTCACTCACAGTAGACCCCATTGTTTCATTGACTAATTCTTGGGTTATATTCCAAGTTTTTAAATGTATAATTAAAATTGGTTCCATATGCACATATATACATATATGTGCACACACACATATATACATATACATATATATATATATATATATCACTGTAGCACTGTCATCCCATTGTTCATCGATTTACTCGAGCGGGCACCAGTAACATCTCCATTTGTCACAGCCCTGGGATTTTATCAGCCTCTTCTTACTTGTCTTTCCCAACGCTGTCATATTGGAGGCTCTTTCAGGGTCAGGGGAATGAGACCCATTATTGTTACTATTTTTTGTCATATCTAATACACCATGAGGAGCTTGCCAGGTTCTGCCATGTGGGTGGGACACTCTCAGTAGCTCACTTGGCTCTCCGAGAGGGACAAAAGTTAAGCCCATATATATGAGAATATAAGCAAATATGTTAAAAACAAACACATGTGTGTTTCTTTAGGTACATCAGTGGACTAGACTACAAGAGGTCGTGTAGCCACAAATACGGCCGTGTGCTTCCAGGAGCTTTGTTTAATCGTCTCTGGATCTTGGCCATTGATGAGATTACATGGCAACAGGGGCAGTTTGTAGGTGTGACTGCCAAGCTACTGGAAAATGGGGGATCTGGGTGGAGGAAGCCAGTCCCAATCAGAGCAGGCTTGGAGATCTCAGCCACAGGCTCCACATACCTGGGTTTCTCTGCTGGTTCCTTCATGCGTGAGGCTCATCCAAGTGTGTGGAGAGTGGCCTTGAGCATGGCTGTGGCTGCGTTCTGGAGGTTTTTGGCTGCTGGGGGCAGAATCTCCTGACCCCACACCAGGCTGTCTTCACCGAGGCCTCTTGGAGGAGTGTTGGTTAAGTTTCCCTCCTCACCCCAAACAGAATCCCGGCAGCCAAAAACTTCCAGAACCCATGTACACACACACACACACACACACACACACACACACATATATGAAAGATATGAGATGAATTGTCCAAAGATCCACTTTGTAACAGGTGAGTAAACAAAACATCCAATATAGGGGTATTTGAATAGGAGTTTAAAAGGCATAGACACTGAGACCCCTATTTTTTCTGTTTAGATAACCTACATGTAAATATACAGAAGTTGGATTGACCTTGCGATATGAAACTGAACCATCACAGACTTTATCAGGAACTGAATCCTAGTGCAGCTTATTTTTCATGCAGTATAGTTAAAAGGAAAAAAAATCGCTGTATGTATATTGTGACCACCAGGGAGATATAAACATATTCTTCCTTTTCTGACACCTTGGTTATCTGTCTTTCTTGACTCTTTCTAGAGTTTGGGAGTAGGATAGTGGGAGAATAATTATTATAAAAGCATTCATAATGGGCAAAAGAAACCAATGAATTTCCAGACAAGATGATTAGATTAAATTTAATTATATTTATTTATTTATTTATTAAATCCACTTGTACATGAAATTAAATTTAATGAGGTTGTGCATTTCTATGACACTCATAAGATATGTTCTTATATATCATCATTGTTCAAATGTGGTATACCTTGAGTGGATAAAATGTACATCATAATCTATTTTTAATCTTTTTGATGTATATTAATTATTTAACTATGAAGTTCTATACAAAGAATAAATCAGCTACGAATTTGTGTTATGTACCTTGTATATGATTGTCTGTATGGGGGTGTATCTTATTTCTTTAAAAAATATTATGAATTCTGTTGTTTCTAGATTTATTGTACTGTTGCAGCTACATTTCTGAGAAACATGCTCTGTGAATAAATAGGATAGGTGTTACAAATAAATCTAGTGACTGGTGATTACCTAAAGCACTTCAGCAATACATTTTAACAGTATGATTGACAAAGATTGAGCAGTCTCATTAAAGTTGTTTCACTACTAAAAAAATTTCGCTCCTAAATGAAGTGAATACTGCCGTCTCTGCACAGTGATGTTGTCTCATGTAAATAATTTTCTTTTCCTCACTGTGCAGAATCATTAACGTCTTTTGATGACTTGGTTAATAATTGAGCAAACATACACTGATTCGATGACATTTAAAAGAATGTGTTAATGTTTACGTACTGTGAAACACACTGTTCTTTTCTAAGAACAACATTTATTTAAGGTGATTTTATTAATTTTAATTTTCTTCAATTAATCAACTTAATTTTAAAATAGTATCAAGAACCTAAAATAATTTCTATAAATATTAAAGCAAAACTTATTACATTATTTCATTACACTTTTGTTTTTGTTTGGGGACCACCCTTAGTAGCTTTCAGGGCTGACTCCTGGCACTGTCCTCAGGGATCATTCCTCATGTGTTTGGATGACTATATACACTGTTGATGATCGAATCATACTTGACTATATGAAAAATAATAATTTTAACTTCTGTACTATCTCTTCAGTCCCATTTTACTTTTGATTGTTGCTTACTTCTTTTAATTATTATGTGTAACCTAGTATAGATTTTATCAATATTGTTAACTACTGGAGCTATATTAATAATTCACTTGAAAATGCATATTCTAACGAAATAATATCTTACCATTAAGTACATTTTCACATATACTTTGTACCTATATAAAACATACTATACAGTGTATAACATTGCATGATTCTTTGGTAAACATAAATAATATTTTATATATTCTATAATAAGGTGAAATTATTAATTGATATGATGAAATATACTATATTTGTGTTTAAACAGTAATCGATGAAGATAATTCAACCACAACAAAGGAGGGTTATAGTCTTTCTTAATATTACAGTAATGATAGAAAGTATGGCATGCTTTAGTCATTAATATAACTGGCTTTATATTTTGAAAGGGAAGTTAAAATTATGTTTAAATTTATATAATTTACATCAGGAATTTTGAATGACTGACTTGCATTTTCTCTGACTCTGTAATTAGAAATATTAACATCTATATCTTTGTCTTCTTATCTATAAAAAGGACATAAATACAAAAATAAATCTAAGACTTGTGTGAAGGTTAATTTTGATTACATATATAATTTGCCTGGCATAGTTTTTAGCATATAGCAATAATATAATAAGTTTTTGCTACGACTATAATTGTTTGCTATTATTTTAAGGAAATCAAAGTATTTGAGTTTCATATTTTTTAGAAAGTATTGTAACACATTAGAGGTAAATATGTTAATTTAGAATTATTAAAAATTCAGAGATAGGTGAGTTGTATTAACTTTACTTTGAATATTATAAACATGAACTGAAAATTTCATTAAGAACTGTATAAATCATAGTGAGTTATAAGAGAAATAAGAGAATTCTCAGTGGCAAATAGAAAATCTTTTTGAAAATAGCATCAAAGAGAGCAAGAATAAGCATAAAAATAATATGGTACTTTATTATTTTTATGGCTGGAGCGATAGCACAGCGGTAGGGCGTTTGCCTTGCACGCAGCCAACATGGCCCACCCGAGTTCGATTCCTCCGCCCCTCTCAGAGAGCCCGGCAAGCTACCGAGAGTATCTCGCCCGCACGGCAGGTCCTGGCAAGCTCCCCATGACGTATTCGATATGCCAAACACAGTAACAACAAAGTCTCCAATGAAGACGTTACTGGGCCTGCTCGAGCAAATCGATGATCAACGAGAGGGCAAAAAAAAAAGCACTGTGTATGAAAATGTGACTTTGCTGAAAAAGTGAAAATGCACTTAATAAAAAATATCTTAATTTGCATTTTGACTTAAAATAGTATAGATGGCAATTCAATTCTGTAGTTCTAGGCTCACACCTGATTGTGCTCTGGGTTTGATGCTAGGTTTGTCCTCTGGGATCACTGCTAGCAGGTTCTTGGGAACAGATGGAGTTTGGGGAACTTAACCAGGATAGCTGCATGCAAGGGAAAGTTTATGAGCATAATAGGATCTTGCTGGTCCCTAGATGGCAATTCCTTATAAAATAACCTCTAAATTATGTACACTCTCAAAAACCTTTTTGTAAGGACTGTTATATAAAAATATTATTCTAAATTTTATATCGTAAAAATATGTCATTTATAATTTAAAATATTTATTTGACTTTAACTTACACAGCGGGTAGGGCGTTTGCCTTACAAGCGGCCAACATGGCCGACCCAAGTTCGATTCCTCCGCCCCTCTCGGAGAGCCCGGCAAGCTACCGAGAGTATTCGATATGCCAGACACAGTAACAACAAAGTCTCCAATGGAGACGTTACTGGGCCCGCTCGAGCAAATCGACGATCAACGGGAGGGCCTTTACCTTTACCTTTACCTTTAACTTACTTATGGGTTGGAGCTATAGCATAGCGGTAGGGCATTTGCCTTGCACACAGCCAACATGGCCGACCCGAGTTCAATTCCTCCGCCCCTCTCGGATAGCCTGGCAAGCTACCGAGAGTATCTCGCCCACACGGCAGAGCCTGGCAAGCTCCCCGTGATGTATTCGATAAGTCAAACACAGTAACAACAAAGTCTCCAATGGAGACGTTACTGGGCCTGTTCGAGCAAATCAATGAACAACGGGAGGACAGTGACAACTTACATATATATTAAAGTTCACAAATTTTAGAGGCATAGTTCAATTTTTTCTAATGAGGCTATAGGCAAATAGATTCATAGAACAACTGAACTTAAATATTTATTATGTTTATTCCCATATTTTCTTGTTTGTGAAATTTGTAGAATGATTTTCAATTTCTTTCTCATGCAGAGCTAATTGATTTCTGTTTCACTGTGGTTAATTTTCTTGTAATGTCAAAAAGGTAAGGTATTCTGAAGATTCTCTAGTTAATGAAACAGTCTGCAGAAATCAGAAGAGGACATTTTTTTTATTTACTGTCTTTTATGAGTAAAAATTTACATCCTAAATGTAGGGTGTAAATCATATAAAAATATAACAAGTCATATGACAAAATACTAGTCAGCTTTTTAAAAAGCTTTCCACTATAAAATCAGAATGAATTGGAGTACAAAGATAAAATAAATTCATCCTCAAAATATCTGAAAGAAATTTATAAATAAGTAAGATTTGAGATAAACCAAAAATGAATTTAGCTTTGCCTCTGAAAGAAACAAGCAATGATAAGGAGAAAAGCATTAAGGCATGAAAATTTCAGTGGAACTGGAATAACTGGAATAGTAATTGGTGGAGTATTCCTAGAAAAGACCATTAGTCTGTTAGGCAGGAGCTAGATTAGTAAGAGCCTGATTCAGATACAGAAAGACCAAGTTCTTCATTTTTTTCTGCAATGTCGCATGTCTCTGTCTCATATTCAGATCTACAGTCAGTCAGCATTTATCAAGCATCTCCTATATATCAAAAAGCAATGTGTGTGCCTCCATGCTATTGCAAAGTCATGGTGGTTTGAGTAAAAGTTACAGGAAATCTGAGTTAAACTGTAAGAGGGTAGAAAAGAAACCTTAGAATTAAAGACAGTGGGGCAGAGTGATGGTACTTGCGAAGGGCCTATGTGGGTTTGATCCACAGCGCCACTCATAGTTCTCAGAGACCCACCAGGAGTGATCCCTTAGTGCAGAGGCAGGAGTAAGGTCTGAACACTACAGGGTGTGGTTTCCCCAAAACCAAAAAAGCACTGTAGCACTATCCTCCCATATTTCATCAATATGCTCTAGCAGGAACTGGAGAGATAGCACAGCAGGTTGGGCGTTTGCCTTGCACGCGGCCAACCTGGGTTCGATTCCCAGCGTCCCATATGGTCCCCTGAGCACCACTAGGAGTAACTCCTGAGTGCAGAGCCAGGAGTAACCCCTGTGCATCGCCGGGTGTGACCCCCCCAAAAAAATGCTCGAGCAGGCACCAGTAACGTCTCCATTGTGAGACTTGTTGTTACTGTTTTTGGCATATCGAATACACCGCGGGAAGCTTTCCAGGCTCTGCCATGTGGGCAGGCAAGCTACTCTCCGTAGCTTGCTGGTAGCTTACCCTCTCCAAGAGGGATAGAGGATTCAAACCTGGGTTGACAGCATGCAAGGCAAACACCCTACCTATCAACCCAAAACCTAAAAAAAAAAAAAGAGTAAAAAAGTTGTTATAATGTTCTCAAAGACATTTAGAAATTCATCTTTCTTAGAGGGGCCAGTTTACATTTTAAAGTTTAAAATTGCTTTCTTCTAGCACTGCCCCTCCCCTCCAAACAGAGCCATTTGTTTAAATTGCAAAAGGTAACAATATGAATGTTTTTCCTCTACCCTCAGAGCTGGTGTGAATGCATTAAAGAGCAAATACTCCTGGCTTTACTAGGAAGATAGAAAGATTTGCAACCTATCATAGAAAAGCTCTTAGTGACAGTCTTTTTCTCCTCTTGTTTAGATTGAGAACATCTGCTTTTGTCATAGCACTCACAAGAGAAGTAGGGAATCAGTGCTCAATGCTCGTGCAATTTACGGGTAAATCATTGGTCTACCTCTGACCCAGAAATCTCATGTTTACAATTTAGCTAATATACATTTAAAGTATAAAAGTTTATCACTGATTCACAAACTTTTCTATTTTTATTCTAATTCTAGTATTAAAAGAAAATAAACTTTCACCTTTCTAAAAATTATCCTGTTAAGTTACTCTTATTTGTATTATTTTTAATAAAGTTACCACCCTCCAAATATATTCAAAAAGAAGCAACAAAAAGTTAAGTACTTTTTAAATTTCATTTATTTTTTATAGCATAACATCTCCAACTTGTATCTGTGACAATAAGCTCAGAACATAAAAACATTTATTAAAATAATAAGGTAGAAATAACACCAGTTTTTTTCTCTATTCACTACCATTATTGCTTCTTTTACGTACACTTGAATAAAAAGAGCAATTAAATTGATTGTATGCTCTGTAAAGATTAAATTGCATAACTGGTGAGTAGATTAAGAAAGTAGAGGAGTACTTCATAAGAAAAATTAAATCAGATTTTTTCTTGTCCAAATTAGTCAAGTTCCATTCTATTTCTAAACAAACGAATCATGCCTCTAATCAAACTAAGCTGCTTATATAATGAATGGATCTAAATTATAACCATTATCATCATTGTCCTCATTATGATGACAACTTACTATATACCAGACAGAGATACTTGCTTAATTAATTCCTATATTCTACTTTTAGAATAGGTGAATGATATCTTTCTTGTTTTACAAATGAAGAACCTGAGAGGAGAGAGAGAGAGAGAGAAAGAGAGAGAGAGAGAGAGAGAGATAGCTCAACTGGTGTACAGGTTAGATCCCTTGGCAGTGCATGGCCTCCTAAGAAACACCAGGAATAACCTTAAGTGCAGAACCAGGAATAAGTCCTGTGTGCTATTAGGTGTGGCTCTAAAACAAAAACAAAACAAGCAAATAAAAGATGAAATTGAGGAACAGAGAAGCTAAATGACTTTCTAATGTGAGAGTGAAAAAGTAATAGAAATTTGATTCCACTTCAAAAAATTCTGCACCAGATTCTTGCTTATAACCTCTCCACACTATTATATATCCAAAATGTACATATATTTTCAAAAGACCTCATTTTTTGTAAACTGTATTTACCCTATGGTAATATAATCCATCTATGGCATTTTATATATATATTAAGATACCATAGATACCATAAGATATTTTATTTGTTAGCTCATTTATCATCCCTAAATTACACAGGTGGCCAATGAATGCTAAAATTAAACTGGTTACTATATCATAACTATAGGCTCTAAGATTGCCTAGTATAACTTATATTTGATATGAAACAAGCAAATTTTCTTAGAAAGTCATGTCTGTGTTATGCAGGTGCATTTGATATAATCATATTCCATAAAATAAACATCTGACTATGTAATTTTTGTACTCTAGGCTCAGCTGCTACAAAGAAGTGACAGTTGTAGAAAAACTTTAAATGAAGGTCATTCTCTCCAATTGGCTCCACATAATTCTCAATTCTATAGCCGGAGTATTTTAGAAACATTCACTGTGCAGATGTTTAAAAATGAGAACTGTAAACTTTAAAATCATTGTCATTCTATTCATAAAGCATAGGTCTCAAATGTTGTTCAAGAAGTAAATATTTTTTAAGTTCCAACATATGGAATAATATAGTAGGCCTTTACTCATTTGTTAACATTTGGGAACTGAGAAAAATGATGAAAGCTAAATATAAATCATAAAAATCAAATATGTCATGGACATGTTTTTTTTTTCTCAAAAACATTAGGGTTTTGGATATTGGAGCTCAAGAAAAACTAGCCTGGAATCAGAAATGATGTGGCATAGGCTCAATAATTACTCATACCATTACCTCACTGTTGTGTGAATATTAGGAAATTTCTAAATAAGTAATAGATTTTCTAGAGACTCACGCAAGACTGAAGCCCCATAGAACAAGATAAGTGGAACTCTGAGACCTTGGACTCCAGGCTCAAGGGACCCGGGGACAGAGATTCTTTGCTTCTTCCCAACAACCATAGGTGACAAAGGGATTAAAATCAGGAGCCTCACCCTACGCTGCCCTGTCTGCTTCCACCAACTGTCAGAGACCCACGGATTGGATTACACAGAGAAGACCCACCCTACCCCTACCAGTACCAGATAAATACCTCACCAGAAGACCTCCACTACTTCCACTACCTCCACTAACCAGCTGACGCCATGCTCCAGAATGCTTTCCGGACCGCGGAAAATGACACTTAATATCCATCTTCCAGAATTGCCGTACCATATTTGATAGGGTTCAAATATGGTTTAAACCATGGGAACACCTACAAGGGTGATTAGAGGCCGCCCAAAAAGCCTCTATCCCTTTTGGAGAGCCTGGCAAGCTACAGACAGTATTCCACCAGAACAACAGAGCCTTGCAAGCTATCCATTGTGTGTTTGATATGCCAAAACCAGTAATTACAATGGGTCTCATTCCCCTGACTCTGAAGGCATCACCAATATGGCAGCATTAAAAAGGTTGAGTAAGGAGAGGCTGATAAAATCTCAAGGCCAAACCAGGCTGCCACAACAAAGGAAGACAAATATGATTGTCTGTACTTTCAATGCATATACGCTAGAATCGGATGCATCTATCGAGTACCTGATGGTACAAGTGCGAAAGATCAAGTACAACATCATTGTTCTGACGAACACAAGAAGGCATCAATCAAATCACACTGTTTTTGACACTGGAGAAGAATTGTTCCTCGGAACATGCAATAAAAGAGGTGTCAGAGTCGTCTGAGTCCTTGTCAACAAAAACTTTGCCATAAGTATCGATTCATTCAAATGCCTAACAACCCGAATTGGTTGTTTACACTTGAATAGATGTGGCTCAGTGCCGGCAGTTTCTATCTTCGTTGTCTATGCACCAACATTCAATTATGCTGAAGGAGAAATTAAGAAGTTCTAAATGAAACTGGAGAAGTTCTATAAAGAAGACCACACCTTCTACAAGATCATTGTGGGTGATTTTAATGCCAAGATAGGACCGAGAAGATCAGCTGAAGAACTTCACATTGGGATCCATGGCCTAGAATGGAATGAACAGGGTGAGAGACTGAGTTCATCTTGTCGACCAAGATCAGCCATGGTAACTCACAGTTCCAGAATGCCGAATCTAAATGTTGAACATGGGAGTCTTCCGGTGGATGGTTCCACAACGAAATAGACCACATCATATTCAGTCAACGGTTTTGCCTGACCGATGTCGCTTTTGTTCCAAAATTCCAAACGGGATCGGACCACCATCTCCTTTGTGCAAAATTCTACTTCACAGAGCAGGGAGAAAGGGCTGCAAAGTTTAAGAAGAGAACTCCTAGACGACCACCAACTGGAAGCTATTTGGCACTAATGCTGCAACATGGGAAGATGCCATTGTTGACAACATTGACGAGGAATACGATCGACTGGTTCAGCACCTACATGATTTTGTGAGGAACGCCAAGAGAGAGACAGCCACAAGAAACTGCCTGTCTTTGAAAACTCTTGAGCTTATTCACCAACGTGGTTTGGCGCATGCCTCAGGTAACCACAAGCGAACATCCGAGCTCGCAAAGCAGTGCAGAGATGCGATCAAGGAAGACCTCTAAGAGTGAAGAGTACTGGTAGATGCGGCAGAAGCCAGGAAAAGCATTTGTAACACCCGCCTGTCCTTCGCCAACTGCAAAACCAAGACAACTGCCCTCCGACGTCCTGATGGATCCATCACATCTCCCAGAAGGGCAATGGAGAAGATTACTCATGACTTCTACTCAGATCTCTTTGATAGCCAATGTCCACCTGCGCACATACCAAATTCCATGGGATGGATATGTAGTTCCCAATGTTTTTCCTTCTGAAATCCTACACATCATTTCATCGGTAAAGAAACGAACAGCACCCAGCCCAGACAAGGTCAAACCTGAACACCTGAAGAACCTGCTGTCAGTACTCATCAATACACTGGCTTGGCTCTTCACACACTATCTATCTGGATGCAAGGTTCCATCTAAATGGAAAACCAGCAGGACTATACTACTGTACAAAAAGGGAGACAACCACGAATTTGGCAAATATTGCCAAATCTGCCTATTGTCTGTCATCTACAAGCTGTTCACTCAAGTCATCCTGAATAGGATTGGCATAACACTAGATGAAGGACAACCATGCGAGCAAGCCAGGTTCTGCAAAGGATTCAGCACCATCGACCATATCCACATGATAACCAAGCTCATTGAGGTTTCTCAGGAGTTCAAGATGCCGCTTTGTCTAACGTTCATTGATTTAAAGAAGACCTTTGATTCTGTTGAGACGGAAGCGGTCATTGAAGCCCTAGCCAATCAGGGCCTTCAAACTCAGTACATCAGGTTCCTCCGTGATCTGTATTACAGATTCACTACCAGGATCTCACCATTCTACAAAAAAGTAATCATTGATGTCAAGAGAGGGGTTCAGCAGGCTGACACCATTTCACCAAAACTCTTCAGTGCCACCCTCGAGAACATCACTTGATGACTATAATGGGAATGAGTGGGAGTGAAGATAGATGGTTGACAACTACACAGCTTCCGCTTTGCTGATGACACTGTTTTAATAACACCAAACATTAGCCAAGCAGCACAAATGCTGGCCAACTTCCACCATGAATGTGGAGAGGTCGGACTACAACTGAATCTTACAAAGACAATGTTTATGAGAAACAGCCTCGTTCCTGATGCTCCATTCGCTCTCAATGTAATGACTATCTCCGGATGCAACAGTTCTGCGTACCTAGGTCGAGAAGTCAACATGACAAATGTCCTGGCACCTGAGTTGTGCATGAGGAAAAGAGTGGCTTGGAACGCCTTCAAGAGTGTTGAAGAAATAGCTAAGAGGATGAAGAACCTCCGGCTCTGGGCACATCTCTTTGATTCCACTGTTCTTCCTGCATTAACATATGCCTCAGAGACCTGGGCTCTGTGCAAACAGGATGAGAAAGCTATTCATTCTCCCAAAGAGGAATAGAAAGAGCTATGTTTGCAGTATCACGTTTCACTCAAATGAGATAAAGAATCCGGAGTTCCGACCTCCATCGACCATCAAGATTCAGGGATGCTGTCTTGTTTGCCAAGGCATCAAGAATCAGATGGGCTGGTCATGTAATGAGATTTAGAGACGACCGCTGGACTAGACTGTTACTGACTGTATTCCACGGGATGTCAAAAGACCATGTGGCCGCCCACCTACCAGATGATCAGACTTCTTCATCAAGATCCTGAATGATCGGTTTGATGCTCTTCATGTTCCTAGAATGAACAGACGCCACTGGGCTACACTAGCATGCAACAGGGACAAATGGATACGTTACTGGTGCTCACTTGATCAAATCAACGATTAATGGGAAGTGAAGTGTTCAAGTGATTCCTAGAGACAAACAATGTAGTAGAAGGGTAAATAGAGCTTCATGGATATGGATCAACTGGACAGAAACAAATCAATTAACAGAAACCCTGGCAAGTTTTGGCTAGATTTCCAAAAGCACAATTGTATTTTTTTAAAAAGGTACATTTCATATGAAGTTCTGATTCTCAAAATGATTAATTTTCTATTCAATATAGCTGAGAAAAAAATCTGCTTTAAGAACAGCTTTAAATTAATAGCAAAATTGAGCTCAAAATACTGAGTCCATCTACTTACCTCTCCTGAGACTCTAGCACACTCTATAACTATCAATATCTCACATCACTGGGATAGATTGGTTACTATGGATGAAATAACGTTGATACATCTTTATCAAAGTTTACAATTCAAAGTTCATTTACCATGCACAGCTGCCTATTGTACAGTTTTGAGAAATGTTTCCTTCATTATAGAATAACAAAGAAATAGTTTCACTACCCTAAAACTTTTCTGTGGGAGGGCCATAGAAATAGCACATCAGGTAAGATGCTTACCTTGTACTCGCCTTCCCTCGTTTGATCATATATGTTGCACCCAGTCCTGCCAGGAATGGTTCCTGAGCATAGAGTCAGGCAGGCATAAGCCATGAGAATTGCTGGGTGTGGTGTCAAATAAAAGCAAAACAAACAAACAAAAAGACCTCCCTTATGTTTGCCACCTATTTATTTCACTCTCCTTTCATCCATTTTCAAGACCTTTGCAATAATTTATTATTTTACTATTCCCATAGATTTGTCTTTTCCAAAATATCATATAACTGGAGTCAGTATATAAACTTTTAGATTGTCTTTATCACTTGGTAATATAAAAGTTTCTTTCTCGTCTTTCTGTGATTTTATAGCTTATATGCTTTATCACTTTTTAAATTGACTATATAGTTGAACCTACTTATTCACTTATTGAAAGATGTATTGATTATTTTATAATTATTAACCAATTACAAACATTCTTGCAGAGATTTTTGTAAGTACATAAACTTTCAACTAATCAGGGTTAAATCAACAAAAATTGCCAATCATAGGGTGTGTTGAAATATGTAAGAAACAACCAAACTGTCTGCCAAAGTGGCTTTCTCTTGGGTCGGAAATATAGCTCAATAGGCTGAGTGCTCCCACCAGAGTAATTCTGAACACAGAACATGGAATAACCCCTGTACATCATCAGGTGTAGCTATGTTCCTCTAATCTCAAAAGTTCAAAGGGGCTAAGCCATTTTGCTCTCTAAACAACGGCAAATAAGTTTTTGTTGCTCTACATATTCGTTTACTTTTGATATTTTCAGTGTTTAATAGTGTTAGTTCAGTACTGGTAGTGGGCTGGAGCAATAGCACAGCGGGTGGGGCATTTGCATTGCACACAGCGGACCTGGGTTTGATTCCTCCTGGGTTCGATTCCTCCGTCCTTCTCGGAGAGCCCAGCAAGCTACCGAGAGTATCCCACCCACACAACAGAGCCTGGAAAGCTCCCCTGTATGCCCAAAACAGTAACAAGTCTCACAATGGTGCCTGCTTGAGCAAATTGTTGAATAACAGGAGAACAGTGCTGCAGTAGTGCTAGTATCTTGTCCAAACTCAGAGTTATTGTCCCCTGGGAAAGAAGTCCATGATTGGTCATGATACATTCATTTCTGATAGACATTCACCAGGCGGCCACAGATGAGGAATGGATTGTAGACCGATCAGCAGACTACAATCAACAACCTTTATTCCCAGTTTTACATACCAGAGATTGGGACAGCAACTTCCAATTAGTGAGGGGACGGTGATATGCAGAGGAAGCCCAGCATAAAGGAGTAGTTTAACACAGGCACAGGGAATTGTGAGTATCCCTGGGCCATGGAATACTGCAATGGGTGAGACTAATGGTGGCAGGTAACTCATTTAACATAACTGCCTAGCAAAAACTGCAGACACCTAGTAAGGGGAACAGACCTGAGCAGGACTAGCTGATTCTAATAAAGGAGCAGTACCCACAAACTATGGGCCCAACTGATCCTTTGCCACTATCATTTGCCTCTGAGAGAGCCCCTGTAAGACAATCAACAGGGCAACATCACTCATTTCTTCTTCTTCCCCTCCTTCCCCTTCTCCTCCTTCTCCTTCTCCTCCTTCTCCTTCTTCTTCCTCTTCTTACTTGTTCTCCTTGTCCTTGAGAATATTTCATTAAACACATTGCAAATTCACAATACATAAAGCAAACATGCATTTAATACACTAACATTAAATGTATCAGTCTTCATCACTTAACCTAGTGTAGTTTATACATTTTCATACCACTTATACTACCTATAATTGAGCAAATTGTTTTAGATAACATAAAGCATATTTTATAAAATATAAGTTGATTTTATGTTACCTCAAATGTTATGCAATTCATTAAATATATTCCTGAAAGCAGAGGACAAAAGGGCTGTTAAACCTCATGATCATGACTTCTCACTGCCACTTGCCATCAGGAGAAAGTGTACCACTGCCTGTTGATGACAAATTCCAAAACAAAAAAAAGTATTCAAAATTGCTTCTATTGTATTAGTAAAACAATGACAAAGATAAAATATTGAAATATAACTTGATGGATACCATATATACATAAAAATATTTTAGGTTTAGTGATATAGCTCAAGGGGTAGAATAAATGTTTTTTATTTGTAAATGCCAAGGATCTCTGGTACTGTAAAAAGCCTGGGTTTACTATCTCTGTGTGTAGCCCAAAATGAACTCTATGAACTGCTGGAAATAAAACACATGTTTTAGAAAAAGTTTGGAAGTTAATGATGTTCTGCTTATTTTCATTTATATGTGACAAGTATGATTTTATGATAAGTATATCTGTGTACTTTTACACATTACTAAAATAGACATTATTGTGGAAACTTATTTTACTATTTTCCCTACTATTAACTAAAATAAGAATAGAAACAGATATAAACAGCAAATTAAATATCTTTGGATGTTAGAGATAGTGTATCTTCTCCTAGATCCATAATAGACTTAATTTAAGTCATATGACAATGATAAAAGCACATAAGGTTTTTCCCCAGAATTACAATATTGCCATAATCATTCCTTCTCCAGGAATCAGTAGAAGGTACAATTACATAATGATCCTGAACTGTTGATTGCCCAATGGTATTCTGTACAACCACTCACCAATTTTGCCTGAATTTAGCTCCATATTTAATTAAAAATTTTGACTTTAGATAACTGAGCTTAATAATGTAAATAATTGAGAATGCTTGAAATTTCTTTAATTTGTTTTTTATTACATGCTACTAAATATCACTTGCATTGCATAGGAATCTAATTCAAGTAAGTTTTCTGATTTGATTCTAAAGATTTTATGGAAATCTCTGCTAATCAAGACATATTAATCACAATGAAAACTAAAATAAATTGATTTTCTATTCTGGAGAAAGCAGTAGCAATGCTTAAGAAAGAACAACATGATTCTGTGATGATATTTTCCCTTCATTTACACAAAATAACTCACATTTGATACTGGTGTGGATATAGGCCCTCCCGTTGATCGTCGATTTGCTCGCGCGGGCCCAGTAACGTCTCCATTGGAGACTTTGTTGTTACTGTGTCTGGCATATCGAGTACGTCACGGGGAGCTTGCCAGGCTCTGCCCTGCGGGCGAGATACTCTCGGTAGCTTGCCGGGCTCTCCGAGAGGGGCGGAGGAATCGAACTCGGGTTGGCCATATTGGCCGCTTGTAAGGCGAACGTCCTACCCGCTGTGCTATGAGGATTATTTTACATATTATTTCCATGATACATCTATCGATTCAATTATTTTTTATTTTATTTTATTTTATTTTTTATAATTTATTTATTTATTGAATCACTGTGGGAAAAGTTACAAAGCTTTCAGGTTTAGGTCTCGGTCATGCAAATATCAAACACATTTCCCTTTACCAATACTTATATTTCACCACGAAGTACCCCAATAAACCCCCACCCCCCACCCCTCCCAATGCCTGTGAGGCAGATGAATTCTAGTTAACACTCTATCTACTTTGACTAGATTCATTGTTTCAATAAAAGATGCATCATTATTATTTAGAGTTTACCCCCCCCCCCCCCCACAAATCAGACATGCTGAAAAAGCATTGTGAAATGATTTGCTTTCTATAGCTGGGTTCAAGAATTAAATGATATTTTGGATTTCTGCTATTTTACATATTAACCCTGGAAGTATTTCTACTGAGAGTCAGATAATTAAGAGATTGGTTTCTGTGCTCTGGAGTCATGGCAGTGCCAGAGAGCTGCTCGTGGGGGGCAACTGGTGACCTCGGTAAGGCGTAAAGGATGGGCCGGAACGCCCCCCTTCCCATGAGGTTTTAGTCGCCCCCACCCCCGGCTCATACCTGCTGTCCACAAGGCTCCCATGTGGCCGCCATCTTTCTTTCCAGAGGGGGGAGGGCGGAAGGGAGCAACACCCTTTCCCCTCCGGGGAGACATGATGGCGTGGATTAACTCATAGTCCGTTCACTTTTCTGCTCCAAACTGCTGGGTTCTGCATTAAGTCCTTGTGCTTCTGGGGCCGTGGCCGTGCTGGAGAGCTGCTAGTGGGGGGCAACTGATGACCTCGGTAGGGTGTGAAGGATGGGCCGGAATGCCCCCTTCCCATGAGGTTTTAGTCGCCCCAACACCCCCGGCTCATAGTCACAGAGCTTTCACATACCTCCTCCTAATATGTGTATAGTTCCATTATGTATTAAGAAGCTTGATATTTGAAAAACAAAACGAGAAAAATTACAGAAGCTTATTTTTAATTTCATAGCATCACAGTAATAGATATCTAATAAAATCAATATATTCCTGGTTTCAGTTTATTCTTATAAACATTTTTTTTCAGTTATTCAAGTCATTTAAATTCTTCTGGTATCAGATCGTTTATTTCTTCAATGAAAGCATTGAATTTAGCCTTAAAATTGCTTTTAGCATTATTGTTCTATACACGATTTTCGAAATCAATTACAAAAAATACTCGGAATGCATCTTTGCCAATATCTACCTAAAAATGTGAGGTAGTTGATTAAATTCATTGGAGAATACTACGCACATTATTCCATTTTCATTTTTAGGATCCTTTTAACGGTATGCCCTAAGACTGTTTTGAGGAGACAGTTTATTCTATCAAAGACAGTATCAACAAAGTAATATTGCCAATAAGTGTTTAAACAGCAGTTGCAAAATATGCATACAGAATGCACATCAGATTCTGGGTTTCCATTAGAATGGCAAGTCAACCTAGATTTTTTTTAAGAAGTGACAATTCCTATGAAATTAATATATATGTTGTATCTAGGCATAAAATGACAAAAGGGAGATATTTATAGTGAGTGGGAAACGTGAGAAAATGCACTGTGCCAGAAGAGAGAATAAAACTGTAACACAAATTCAAAGTTAAGCCAAATGGCCAAGTCAATACCACAGACTATGATGGTATGGTCTTCAAATGAAGACAGGTTTCCAGTGCCTTAAAACTGTGAAACAGGGGGCTGGAGAGATATCACAGTGGGTAGGGCATTTGCTTTGCACACGGTGGACCCAGGTTCGATACCCAGCATACCATATGGTCCCCCGAGCACCGCAAGGAGTAATTCCTGACTGCAGAGCCAGGAGTAACCCCTGTGCATCACCAGGTGTAAGCCAAAAAAGCAATAAAAAAACTGACATAGCTTGGGGATAGCCATTCATCAAATTTAAAAAATAGCCATTCATCAAATTTAAAAAAATAGCCATTCATCAAAAAAGAGGAACAAAATGAACAAATTTTAGTTAAGAATAACAATTTGGTTGCAAGTTGGGGGAGGGGGATATGTAGTTAAATTAGACATATCCTGAATATGCTAATTTGAAGACCAACTGAGATAAAATAACAAATGTTCTGAGGTTGGCCCAGACTGTTAGTTACAGAGATAAATAGATATATGAGAGAACTAGTGTATTAAATACAGAGTGAAGCATAGACAGAATCAGAAGAGTGAATCTTAGGTTTGGATAATTGATTAAACAATAGGGAATCTAGAATAATACTTGATCTAATGGTTATCAGTTTAACCAATGATCAACTTATTCATTCATCGCATACACATTATGTATTAAAATAGATGCACTTATTATCTCAGATTTCACTATTTGGATGTGTCAATAGTCACAAGATTTCTTGTCCCTAGTGTCTACGAGTTCCAAAGTATAATTGGATTAAGGTAGCAGCTAAGGCTAAACTGCAAATTTACTTGCCAATTTGGTGGTTATTGGAAGCATTCAATTTTTCTAGAGTTGTCAAACTGATGACATGCGTTTATTCTTCCTCCCTCCGTCCCTCCATTCCTCCCCTCCCTCCCTCCCTCCCTCTCTCCTTTCCTCCCTCCCTCCTTCCCTTCTTTCCTTCCTTCCCTTCTCTTTTTTTTTTTTTTTGATTTGTTTGGGGAACACACCACGCAGTGCTCAAGCCTTACTCTTAGCTGTGTACTGAGGGACCACTCCTGGTGAACTCAGGGGAAAAGAAAAAGGCAAGGATCCGACCTGGTGTACTATCACTCTGGCCCGAAGATGACTTCCATTTCCAGCAGGTTGGTGCTTGGATAAGTTCAATTCTTATCCTCATGAGGGTCTTTTCCACATGCACTTGCTATTCCCTGAAGGCATCACAAGAAGTAGTTCCTTCAAGGTGGCTGCAGTTTGAATAACACACACACACACACACACACACACACACACACACACACACACACGGTTCTGCACAGTCTTTTGCTTCAACTGTATTGGATTTTCAGAACCAAACCTCAACCATATTCAAGGGGAGAAGAGAAAGAGTGGCAAAAATACATAACACAGAGCTCAGAGATAGAATTGAGTCTTTTTGTTAATCATATGTGTTAGGAAGGAAAAGATTAATTGAAAACAATTTTGATTATATTAAAACATGACCCTGAGCTTTAGTCTGTGGTCAGGGTGTTTGCCTTGCATATGGTCAATCTGGGTTCAATCTCTGGTACCCCATAGTGTCCCCAAGCCTACTAGGAATGTCCCCTAGTACAGGGTCAGGAATAAGCCCTGAGTACTGTCAGGTATGGCCCCAAATAACATTTTTTTTTTCTTATGAGTACATAAAATCGCACACTAGTACTCCTTATTTAAATCCAAAAGTTGTTCATCTCCGGGGAAATAATAGAGGTTCAAAAACAAATCTAAAACAACTCTAATACTTATAGACCGAATAAGGAAACATGATCCTACAAAGGGGTTAGTCCTAAAAGAAGGAAGGAAGTAAAGTAGGGTGACACTGTGATCTGCAAGCCAAGGGAACGATAATTTCAAGAAGGAAAAAATAAATGTGTTTCTCTCACTTCTTGAAGATTATAAAAACCCAAATGAGTGAATTAAAAATTATTCTTCATTTTATTTTTTTTAAATTAAGGGACAGTGATTTACAAAGTAATTTAAAGTTGAGTTTTAGGGATATAATATTTCAATATCAATCCATCTACCTGTGTCAATTTCTCTCCATCAGTGTTTCCAATTCCCCTCCCACTCCCAACCTCTATTCCATTTCCACCTGTCAACTTGATTGACAAACACGTTATAAAGTTCCAGTGGTTGCAGCTTCTATCTTATGTTTTCAGCATTGTTGAGTCTGCAAAAAGCTCTTCATTTTTACCAAAGTAAGGAGGATACTCTCACAGTCGAATTAGAAAACACAAATAAGAGCAACAAGAAACATCAGAGGTCAGTCCAAGGCGATACATGGGAAGAAAAACAAAAAACAGCTAGAGGGCAAACAGTTCTCAGTTGACAATGATTATTATTAAGGATATACAGATTAAGCTCATATGCTTACATCACATTATACCAATAGCTAGAAAAATATATATTTAAATAATAATAAATATGGTTTATATTTAATCATATTTTACGCCCCTCTCAGAGAGCCTGGCAAGCTACCGAGAGTATCTCGCCTGCACAGCAAAGCCTGGAAAGGTACCCATGACGTATTCAATATGCCAAACACAGTAACAAGTCTCAAAAAAAAGTCTCAAAAAAGGAGACATTACTGGACCCGCTCGAGCAAATCGATGAGCAACGGGAGGACAGACAGTGTATGCTTTATATATTATTATCATATATGTAAAGGGGATAACATACATTTTCAAGTTATTGAAAAGTATAAGTTCTCTCTTGGGATTGAATAGATTAGTACAGCAGCAGGACACTTGCTTTGCACACTGCTGATCTGGATTTGATCCCCAACACCATGTAAGGTCCTCAGTGCAAAATAGAACAAAGTTCTGAGTACCACTGGGTATAGCCTAAAAGCACAAACAAAAACAAAACAAAGAAAGAAACCAAAAAACAAACAAACTAAACTCTATCATCTACTATTGATAACAATATTCCTTTCACATTATTTCTAAGGCTTAACTAAAATGTAAAAATTAAGATTTTAATTACTCAGTCAAGATAAAATTAATATATGTAAAATAGTCAACATTGCATCATACCACATAATATGTGGTATTCAGTGTCACTGTTCTCCCATTGTTCATCGATTTGCTCGAGCGGGCCCGGTAACGTCTCCATTGTGAGACTTGGTGTTACTGTGCTTGGCATATTGAATACGTCATGGGTAGCTTGCCAGTCTTTGCCATGCAGGCAAGATACTCTCGGTAGCTCGCCGGGCTCTCTGAGGGGGTCAGAGGAATTAAACCCGGCTTCGCTGAGCCAGCTGCACGCAAGGCAAATGCCCTACCACTGTGCTATCACTCCAACCCATATGTGGTATTAATATATAAAAATACAATATTGATAGATCACCAATAAAAAAATCTATTAATTACTATAATTATAATGCAAAAATAATTACAACCTGTTATATATTAATTAAAATAGTATTATAAAATAAATTCTAAAGGAAAGCCATCATAAATGATATAAAACCAGAAAGTTAGAAGATGTAGAGAAAAAAAATCATCTTTTAATTAAACTATCATGACTATATTAAATAGCTTGAAGTGAATTTAACAAAATATCTCTATCAATGCATCAAAATATAGATATATTTATTTGTGCTGAGTTACAAAACTAAATATATTAAAAGTATATCAAGCTGTAAGAAAAAGATCAACATAATTTAAATAAATTTACAAAACAGTAAAAGAATGGAAGCTAAACCAATGGAAAGATAAAGATATATTCAACTATGCTCTGATTAAGAATATTACATATTACAATGAGACAAATAATATTTCTATCTCTATCATATTACAATAAACATAAAGAAAAAAGCTGTACTACTTTTTGAGGCCTACCTTCTTCAATAATGACTTCTTTGGACAGAGTAGCTGGTAGAGTGTTTTGTTTGGGATTTTTTTGTAATCAATTCCTGTGAGTGATAATTTGGCAGTAGCTATATGAATTATAATTGCAATATTTTAATAGGCAATATCACTTTGATGAAATCATTAGTCAAATATACTAGCACAGGTGCAAAGTAATGTATTTTTATATCAGTGCTTTTGGATAGAATACCAGATCCTAAAAATGGATTAAGTTAACTATTCTATATCTATAGAACAAAATGGCATACAGCTGCAACAAGTAAAAATATAGTAGCACTGTAGCACCGTCCTCCCGTTGTTCATCGATTGCTCGAGCGGGCCCAGTAACCTCTCCGTTGTGAAACTTGTTGTTACTGTGTTTTAACATATTGAATACGTCACGGGTAGCTTGCCAGGCTTTGCTATGCAGGCAAGATACTCTGGGTAGCTTCCCAGGCTCTCCGAGAGGGGTGGAGGAATCAAACTGAGGTCGGCCAAGTTGGCCGTCACTTCACTTAATCACTTAACTTCCTGTTAGTCGTCGATTTGCTCGAGCGGGCGCCAGTAACGTCTCCATTTGTCCCTGTCGCGTGCTAGTGTAGCCCAGTGGCATCTGTTCGCTCTGGGAACATGAAGGGCCTCAAACCGATCGTTCATGATCTTCACGAAGAAGTCTGACCATCTGGAAGGTGGGCGGCCACGCGGTCTTTTGACATCCCGTGGAATCCAGTCGGTAACAGCTCTAGTCCAGCGGTCGTCTTTAAATCTCATTATGTGACCAGCCCATCTGATTTTCGACACCTTGGCAAATGAGACAGTGTCCCTGATTCTTGATCGTCGACGGATGTCAGAACTCCGGATTCTTTCTCTCATTTGAGTGAAACGTGATATTCCAAGCATAGCTCTTTCTATTCTTCTTTGGGAGACCTGAATAGCGTTATCATCTTGTTTGCGTATCTCTGAGGCATATGTTAATGCAGGAAGGACAGTGGAATCAAAGAGATGTGCCCGGAGCCGGAGGTTTTTGGTCCTCTTAGCTATTTCTTCGACGTTCTTGAAGGCCTTCCAAGCCGCTCTCTTCCTCCTGCGCAGCTCGGGTGCTAGGTCATTTGTCATGTTGACCTCTCGACCTAGGAACACATAGCTGTTGCATTCAGAGATGGTCGTTCCATTGAGAGCGAATGGGCCGTCAGGAACAAGGCTGTTTCTCATAAACATTGTCTTCGTAAGATTCAGCTGTAGTCCTACCTTTCCACACTCATGGTCAAAGTCGGCCAGCATTTGTGCCGCTTGGCTGATGTTTGGTGTTATTAAAACAATGTCATCAGCAAAGCGGAGGTGGTGTAGTTGCTGACCATCTATCTTCTTCAAGCTTCTCTGCTTGCTCCCACCACCACAGGTGACAAAGGGATTCTAATCAGGAGCCCCACCCTACCCTGCCCTGTCTGCTTCCATCAACCACCCAGGGATCGAATTGCGCACAGGAGATCCACCCTACCCAGATAAATACCCCTCTGGCAGACTTCCACTCTCTACACTACTTCCACTACCCAGCCATCGCCACACTCCAGGACGCTTTCCGGACCTGCGTGGCAGCTCCGCCCGAGACCCACGCATGACTGAAGACCCACAGAACAAGATAAGCGGAACTCTCTGAGACCTTGGACTCCAGGCTCGGCGGACCCAGGGACAGAGCTTCTCTGCTTGCTCCCACCACCACAGGTGACAAAGGGATTCTAATCAGAAGCCCCACCCTACCCTGCCCTGTCTGCTTCCATCAACCACACAGGGATCGAATTGCACACAGGAGACCCACCCTACCCAGATAAATACCCCTCTGGCAGACTTCCACTCTCTACACTACTTCCACTATCCAGCCGTCGCCACACTACAGGACGCTTTCCGGACCCGCGGGGCTGCTTCGTGGCCGCGCGACACATCATAAGACACTAAATACCCATCTTCCGGAATTGTCGTACCATATTTGATAGGGTTCAAATATGGTAACACCTACAAGGACGATTAGAGGTCGCCCCAAAAGCCTCTATCCCTCTCGGAAAGACTGGCAAGCTACCGAGAGTATTCCGCCCGCACGGAAGAGCCTGGCAAGCTATCCGCTGTGTATTTGATATGCCAAAACCAATAACTACAACTGGTCTCATTCACCTGACCCTGAAGGAACAAAATCTCAAGGCCGACTTAGGCTGCCCCAACGAAGGAAGACAAAAATGATTGTCTGTACTTTCAATGCACGTACGCTAGCATCAGATGCACCCATCGAGGACCTGATGGTACAAGCGTGAATGATCAAGTACGACATCATTGGTCTGACCGAGACAAGAAGGCACGAATCTCACCATGCCGTTTTCGACACTGGAGAAGAATTGTTCCTCGGAACATGCGATAAAAGAGGTGTTGGAGGCATCGGTGTCCTTGTCAACACAAACTTGGCCAAGAGCATTGATTCATTCGAATGCCTAACAACCCGAATCGGACGTTTACATTTGAATAGATGTGGCTCACTGCCTGCAGTTTCTATCTTCGTTGTCTACGCACCAACATCTCATTATGATGAAAGAGAAATCGAGAAGTTCTACATGGAGCTAGAGAAGTTCTATAAAGAAGACCACACCTTCTACAAGATCATTGTGGGTGATTTTAATGCCAAGATAGGACCGAGAAGATCAGTTGAAGAACTTCACATCGGGACCCATGGCCTAGAATGGAACGAACAGGGTGAGAGACTGTCTGAGTTCATCATGTCGACCAAGACCATTCATGGTAACTCACAGTTCCAGAAGGCAGAATCTAAACGATGGACATGGGAGTCTCCCGGTGGACGATTCCACAATGAAATAGACCACATCATATTCAAGTTGGACGTGTGCAAGGCAAATGCCCTACCACTGTTCTATCGCTCTAGCCATGTAGTAAGTAAGTTAATTGTATACTGATGCTTTTGCAAATACTTATAGGATATACTAATTTGTATAAGGAAAAAGGTGTGTTATACAATATTGTGCAAATCTTTAAGTCATGGAAAACAGAAATAGAGCATATATGTACAGACTAGTAGTTGTGTAAAGAAGTTGTAGAAGAAACGAATAGATATTACTTACATTAAATATCTGAACATGGAAAGATCATGTGTGTAGAGTTATTTGAAGAAAGCTTGTCGCCTTATCTGTGATATAAATTTTGATGGTAATAAGTTAGTATACCTTTAAAATCAAATAAAACACTTGAATTTTGAAAATAAAAAGGAACAGATCATAACGTTGTTGAATATGACTTAAAAGTAATGTAAGTAGACTTGACTGTCAATTAATTCTTGTTACCCTTAATAAGAATTTAATTTTCTATTGCATATAGTAGACTTATAAAATTTCTTTTACCTAAATGAAAGTCATATGAAAACTTAATTCAGTGTTTCAAAATTGACTTGATAATGAAATAATTATTTAAATGCCACATTAAGAGCAACGTAAATTAGTCCTCTATGGAACTCATTTTGGGAAAATAGTGCTCATTGGCATTGAAACCTTCAAGTATTTTGTCACTAAAAATCATTGTCTTAAAAAATTCTGTTGTCTTTTAAATATTAAACAAATTTATATCTGACAGTCTAATTAAAAGTCCTTTCAGAAGAATATCATATATAATTATAACCATTTTATACTGATGCTTTTTGCATAGTTTTCAACAGAGTGATAAGAAAATGAAATTGTTAATGTGGGTGAACAAAGTATTTTCAAGCTGAAATAGGAATCTTAATTTTTTGAATAACCTACATTTTTAATTTGGCGTGAAACCATTTTAAACTGTGTAATGAAACTAATGAGGCTTCTCTATAACGGTGCACAGCAATAATCAACATATATTTTATTGATGAGGACTTCACTAACTCTGTGTGTGAGGTGAGCAAAGAGAGTTTTTTTTTATTTGTTTCAAAAAGAAGTATGACATGTGTCCATACTACTTTCCTGAAGAAAATAAATGCCACTTCATATGTATACAATGTTTGGAAGAAGTTTTTCAGATATTTCGAAATAAATATAGAGAGCTGAGAATGACTCAATATAATGATCTTACAGTACCAAAGTATCTTTTCTGTCTACCAATATGACATAAACTTACTTCTATATACATGAAGCACAAATCTCCAACCAACAGATTGCATTTATCAAAACACAGACCTTTTCCCAAAGCAATTATGATTCATGGCAGTAAATATCAATATCTGTTAGCATAATGTGTCTGGCAGTAGAAAATTAGTTGAATTGTCCAAATGATAGACAGTGTCATAAAAACTGATGCTTCTCACACAGACGAATCATAATGCCTTTCCCCTAACAATATGTAGAGTTGAATCATGTTTTTTATTTTATTTATTTTTGGTTCTGGGGCAGCACATGCTGGTGCCCATGGATTATTCCTAACTTTGAGCATAGGGGTCATTTCTGGTGGTTCTTAAAAGGATTATAGGAAATGCTGGTGATCAAACCTGGGTCAGCAGTGTGCAAGGCAAACACTTTACCCACTGTACTATCTCTCCAGCCCTATAATTCAAGAGTTAAATTATATATTGAGTTTCATTTCTTTTCGGATAGTGATAATAACAAAAAATCTTGAATAGCTTATTGTACACTCCTGCTAAGATAATGATCAAACAATGGATGACCATCCATGAATTTATACATCAGTATACCTATTCACCTAGCGAATTCCAAATTATCTACCTAGTTATTGTTTTTTAAATTATCCAGTATAATATGGTTTTAGAATGAAATTACATGTTAAATAATATATAATCTACCTTTGAAAGAGCTCACTATCTAGGTTTTTTCCACTCTGAATAAACACATGTTCTTTCTTAAAAATGTGAATCTCTCTTTCTTTCTATCCCTTCACAATTCTCTTAGTAAACTTATTAAAGTAAAACTATTTTACATCACACAAACAAAATGAAAGAGTTCACAGTCTAGGTGAAGAGGTGAGGTATTTTCACTACTAGATATTCTCACTATGGAAACCAAAAGGCATGAATTGGCCAGTTAAATCAAATCTAGGAAGACTAATGCAGTTCATGAAGTATTGATAGTTGTGCTCAATCTGATGGGGGTAATTAGAATAGTCAAGTGAAGAGGGCACTTAATGTCATTTCATGATTCTGTAGAAAGCATAGGAGGAAGAAATAGTCAGATCTACATAATGACCAGGAATTCATTCACTAGCTTCGAAGAGTGAGATAGTCAGAACTTGAAACTGAAGGACTAAAACGTAAAAAAAAAAAATTTCACCTATTTTGAGATTCTAGAAATAATTGTAAATTTGTAGATGACTCAAAATAAATACAAGTATCAGGAATTATGCAGCTACATATAATCAAATGCAATGTTCAAATGTGCATTTAACTTTTACCTCAGTCTAGACAATTAAAGGCAGAGGGAACCTTTTAAATTTGATTATAAGAGACAGAGAGATAGTACAGTAGTAGGGCGCTGCCTTACACAGAGCTGACTGGGTTCAGTACCAGGCATTTCATATGCCCCTGAACACCACTAGGAGTAATTCCTGAATGACAAGCCAGGAGTAACCTCTGAACATCATCAGATGTGACCCAAAACACAAACAAACAAAAATGAACTAATAGATGGTTTAATGAAAAATAAATTAACAAAATTATATTAAATGAGTGAAATGAGAGTCTAGCATATATGGTCAAGAAAACCAGTCAGCTCTGCAAGGAGCAAGTCATAGTAATATTGATTATTCAAGAGCATGTCTGTATACTTCAATTTTTTGCCCCAAAATATAAATATTATCAATCTCTTTAGAAATTTAAAAATAACACTAGTTTGTAAGGATTAAGATATTCTAGCATTTTTAAATCTCATGAATATAAATAACTTTACTTCAAATCTGAAAAATAAACTTTCTGCTACATAAATCAGAGTTTTCTAATGTTAAACACTGTTGAATTAATCACAGTAATTTATAGTTATCCATCCGCTGTTGTTATTTGAATGAATATGTTAATCTAATTGTATCTAATCCCAAACTAATATATTTAGTATATTAATTAATTAAAATGAGTTCTGAAGTATCCTGTAGACTGCTGGAGGTCATTAAGTCCCTCATTACAATTTGTAGGGATGAGAAGAAATTAATCAACCAAATAGCTTTGATAAACAATTAGTGGCTTATTTTTAAATAGACTAATTCTCTCACTTTTTTGTTTCTTGGAAAAATATTGTTTAAAGGGTTAAATCTTTGTAATTAAAATAATGATCTTCTAAAGTTCAAGTCTATTTCCTGTGACTTTCTCTATTTATCACGCAAATTGCCTCTTTTAAACATTGACCTGGAATTTAAAGATCATGATTATTTTCATTTTAGGTTGTAGAAAATCTGTGTTTCAAGAACACTTGTTTAAAAAAAACAAATTATTATCTTACAAGAAGATATGTATGCTGATTAAGTAAATTAATGAGTAGCATTAAATTGAAGTATGATAATTTGTAAATAAATTAAAATATTTCTTCTGGATTTTAGAAAAATTGTATGAACAATTCACCAATGTTATATTCTGTGAGGATAAGGTACTAAATAATTTTGAGCGTAGAAATATTCTATGTCTTTTTTTTCTGTCACAAGACAGGCAGGGTTCAACTCCCTAAATTTGCAATTATTTTGTATAAATAGAAAGCTGAGAGATTCTTAGGAAGACTGTGGATATATTAATAACATAACATTCAGTATTTACTGGCTTGTAATGATCTAACATTCCAGACATTCCTTTTGTCGGAATATAGCTCTAAACATTTTAGACTTAACAATGGTTTGTCCTTTCTCCCTTGCCACAGAGAGATTAGGTTTATCAGGTTACACCCATCACAGTGCTCCCAAGTCACTCCCATTCTTCTGTGCTTATCTGTAACTTCTCTGTGCTCTCTTTCCCAACTGGTCTATAACCTTTTCCTCCTAATCAGATTCTGTTAATTTATAAGGTAAGATCCTTCTTCTAAGGACACTTGACTTGTATTCATGTATTCCCTTTCTCCTCTTGATACTTTAAAGCAATACCCTTTTTGTATGGACATAGGAAGACAGTTAATATTATGCCTTTACAACTTGGGAGTTAATTAACTGAATAATTTTCACTTCCAGGCATCTGCTTTCTTGACTTAAGCCTCAGTTGGCCTTAGTCCCTAGCATCGCAATAGTGGGATCCCAAGGAGGGACTAAATGGACCCAGGGCAAACTGTGAGCTACCCTGGCATCGAAATGGGCCACGCCAAAGTGCCACAATACTTAATTATAAGTGAAGAGCATGATCATGACAAATGTCATGACCCAAAAAGTAATGACAAAATTAGGACTCTGCTAGGATTAGGAAAGACTAATCTGGCCTGAGCACTGTAGTCTCAGATCTATAGCAAGACAGCCCCAGGAGAGAAAACCTATAAGCTTAATGTGTCTCTTACTGTGTCCATACAAAATGATCAATACTATGAATGTTCATATGTTTGTTGGAGAAACACACCCATGGAATGTGTGGGTGTGGGTGTGGGTGTGCTCTTGGGTGGGTCATCCTGTTGAATGAGTATATGTCCTAGAAGAAGCTTGCCCTGAGGGAAGGACTTTACCTCTGTTGATCGTGTGAACACACCTATGTGTAATATTTACCCCAACTCCTCATATTTGCGATTTAACTAGACTGTAAGAGTGGGCTGGGGGAGTGAGAAGGAGAAGGAAGAGAAATCCGTAAAGAGAATGAAGTAGGACTCGGAAGGAGAATGAAGTAGAATGGGGGGGGCGGGGCTGAGGGGCAGAAGCAGGAAGGAGAAGTATGATGGATCAGGATCCATAAGGATGAGGGGGGCTGGGGAAGGGAGATTGGGAGGAGAAAGAGAATGAAGATGGGAATGGAATAAATTGCAAGTGACATCAATCAGCCTGGCCCTCATTCCTTCCTTCCTCCATCTACCCATCGCCATCGGCCTCCCAGGGGTGGGGAAAGTGGCCTCCAAACAAAGGCGGTGAAAGAGATAGAGGGCCGCAGCCCTTTAGTAAATACACATCTGGCATTCCTGGGTGGGCATACACACCCTGAACATACGTTGGTCAAGTACAGATAGATTTTTGTATAATGTGTATCAGTTCTTCATTTCAAAATCTAAAGTAGCTATTTTTTAAATTAAATTCTGAGAGTAGTTTGATAGCTCACTTTGTTAGCTCATTCACTAGTGTTATCTTAATATGGAGAAGTAGCAAGTGACTTCAATTACTTGCAGAAATCTCAACATGTGATATGCCAGGCTAGTATTTTTCCAAGTAAAATAAAACCACTAAAAATACATTGATTTTTAAAACATGCATTTTATCTACCCAAAGTAATCATAATTTTAATATATAAAAATTGGGTGGTATTTTAAAACTTTATATTCTGTTCTTTACACTGGAATTTGAAATAGTGACGTAGCCGACACAATTTTAGATTAGCATTTATTAAATATTTTTAAGAAGAAGAAAGTGAAATTAACTTCTTTGCAGAACAGTTCCAATTCTCATATAGGAAACATAATGAAGGTATCTTGTGGAACATCACACCATCTGTGTATATACATCCACAATTCTCAAAATGAGAAATGAGTTTCCTCTTACCCAAAGTTCAAAATCTGCTTATTTCCATCACTTAAAAATAAAACTGATAATGTTGTTAAAAATTGCATATGTTTCCACTTCTGAAATTTTATATTACAAATCAGAATCTCTATCATTCTCCTTTTAAAGTTGACACTGCTGCTATTAACATTTGCCAAATGACTAAAACATGTTTACTTTAATCGGACCCTTAAATAAAATATTAAGATAGGAGACATATGATAAAACTAGGGTGTTATTTTCCTGGCTTTGAATAGACTTGGTATTGTTAAGAAACAGTAACAGTAAATTGTATTTGAGAGAAGTATCACATGTGAAACAATTCCTAAGGGTGAGGCAAAGTCACTTTCTGGGAATGGAAAAGGCAGAACTTCTGAGACTGGCTTCATAGAGACATGGATAGCTTCCTTGTTTATAAAGAGGATTATATTAATGGAAAGTCCTTTTCTCTGTGGAGGTTCAAGGTAGCACTGACTTAAAAATAGGTGTAGCACAGCCAGAGATAGCAAGAGACAGCAGCAAGTTTAACAATAAAAAGCAAACAAAAAATTTTGGCGAAAAGAAGATTGTTTGGTCTTGAAATATGATTTTTAAATGTGACTAAGAGATTGCTCAAGTCAATAGACCACGTGTCTCACAGTTCTGTTCCACATGTCCACAACCTTCACCCCAGCACCACTGGGAATAGCTCTGGTTGCCTCAAGTTCTTTGAGGCAACAAACACTTTATATGCACAGGGTTACCTGTGTGGCTGGTGACTGCTCATCTGCATGCTCCCATTACAGTACTTACCTCTTCTTTGGACCCAAAGTGATGAGAGTTTTAACCATTGATTCTATGCCACCACCACATTTATGCTAGTAATAGTAACAACAAGGATAACAGTTTATTTTTAAAGGAAATTTGGATAAGCACTTAGTCTTCCAGATGTAAAATTTCCTTACTACTTTAGTAGTGTTTCTATGAGACCAGAATTACTTGGATAACAAAAGCAGATAGACATTACTAAAATAATAATATAATAATAATAATAATAATAGTAATAATAATAATAATTTCACAAAAATCCCCGATGAAAATAAATGCAATAATTCTCAATAAAATCTTAGTGAAGAGGCTAATATGATAGTGCAGTAGGTAAGGGAATATTTTTAACCATGTTTGGACCTATAGGTTCTGTAAGAAAGCTAAAGTGGGTTTCTGCAAGAATAATTAAGAATGGGTTAAGCCTAACATTGGTTTGTCCTTTCTCCCTTGCCACAGAGAGCTTAGGTTTATCGGGTTACACCCATCACAGTGCTCCCGAGTCACTCCGATTCCTTTGTTTACCTGTAACCTTTTCTCTGTGCTCTCCTCCCCAACCAGTTAAACAGCTTTTTCCTAATCAGATTCTGTTAGTTCGAAGGTCAGATTCTTTTAAGGACACTGAGCCTGTATTGTAAGTTAATATTGCCTTTTTGTCTCCTTATATCTTTTGAATAGTTTACTTTAAAACAATGCCCTTTTTATATGGACAAAGGAAGACAGTTAATATTATGCTTTTGTAACTTGGTAGTAATTGTCTCCAAACAATCTGCACTCCGGGACATCTACTTCCTTGACTTAAACCTCAGTTGCCTTAGTTCCTAGCACCCCAAAAGCAGGGTCCCGAAGAGGGACTGAATGGACCCAGGGCAAGCTGTGAGCTACCCTGACATCAAAGTTCCATGATAGTCAACTATAAGTTGAGAGCATGGTCATGGACAAATGCTGTCATGATCCAAAAGTAACAAGGAGATTAGGACCCTGCTAGGGATAGAAAGACTACTTTGGCCTGGGCACTGTAGTCTGTGATCAAAATGACCCAAGGAGAGCTATTTTATAAGCTTAATGTATCACTTACTGTATCCATACAAAATGAACACTGGTTTAAACTATTCAAAAGATATTAGGAGGGGCTGGAGCAATAGCATAGTTGGTAGGGCATATTTGCCTTGCAAGTGGCCTACCCACATTCGATTCCCAGCATCCCATATGGTTCCCTGAGCACTGCCAGGGGGTAATTTCTGAGTCCAGAGCCAGGAGTAACCCCTGTGCATAGCCGGATGTGACCCCAAAAGCAAACAAAACAAAACAAAAGATATAAGGAGAGAAGAAAGGAAATATTAACTTACAATACAAACTCAGTGTCCTTAGAAGGATCTGACCTTACAAACTAATAGAATCTGATTAGGAAAAAAAAACACTGTTTAACTGGCTGGGGAGGAGAACACAGAGAAGAGGTTACAGATAAACAAAGAAATGGGAGTGACTCGGGAGCACTGTGATGGGTGTAACCCCATAAACCTAAGCTCTCTGTGGCAAGGGAGAAAGGACAAACCAATGTTAGGCCTAAAATATTTAGAGCTATATTCCAACAAAGAAATTTTTACAATTTTTCTTTTTAAAATGCACTGTGTAATTCTACTTCCACTATCTTCCTTATTTCAATATTCTAATTAGTCTAATATTCTAATTTGCCAATATTCTCTTCTGGCATAGTTAATTCTGTTTTTTAAATTTTTTTTATTTTATAAGGTAGTTCACAATATTTGATTACATTTAATATTCAAACACCAATCCCACCACCATTGCATCTTCCCACCACCAAACTTGGGATGTTTTCATCTCAAGCCCCTATCCCTGTCCCAAAGCACAACCAAAATAATATATTTTGTATTGTCTGTTCTGAAGAACTGCTGAAAATGCTTACGGAAAAATATTCATATAGGAGACAGTGTGAACATTGTTCTATTTTTGCAGGGCCCATTAAGGCATTCTTTAGTATATCACTAACCTGCTGTTAAGTGATGTGAGCTTCCATATATATATGAAAATATGTAAATATACACATATATGTATATATATATATATATATATTTCCCTCTAGATTTGTTGCCTACTATCTGAACCCCATCAAATTTGGTGTGGTGCTTATGGAGAAATGGTAGGGAGTATTTTATGATGTGTCTTATTCGCAGCTGTGCAGTCCAAGAATATGTTCATTCATGCATGAGGCTCGGCCGAGCGTGTGGGGAGTGGCCTTGAGTGTGGTGGTGGTTGTCTTCTGGAGCTTTTCAGCTTCCACCGGGGCTGGGTTCCTTGGGGCGGGGAGGGCTCTCCTCAGTCCCACTCTGGGACACCTGAGTGAAACAGCCTGGTGTGGAGTCTGGTGGCATGGCTATGGCAGGCTTCATGTTAAGCTAATTCTGTTTTCTATTGCTCTTCCTTGCCCAGGGATTTGTGGTTTGTGTTCAGCAGAGCTAAGTAGTAGTCATCACCCAGAACAAAAAAAGTACCATCATGCTAAAGGATGAGAGGAAATTGTTCTCTTATTTGGTGTCTAATTTAAATTTAAACTGACTAAATTGGTCCATTTTACATAACAATCCACAGTCTTAGAGCAGGTAGGATGCTCTGTCCATTGCTTATTTTAAATGATGAATTGTGAACAAGGTGGGTTTGATTTAAAGGCTAAGTATGCCTGGCGGTGGTGGTGGTCTGGAACCAGCATCAAAGAAAAGTGCTTTCTGTCTCCTTGATGCTGAAAATGAGTCAAACTTTGAACTTCCAGGAATACAGATATATTTCGAAAGGTACATATTAATAAAACATGTTTGACAAGCTGTTGATGAGGCTATCTCTCAAAATAGTTCTCAAAAAATCAGCAACTAATTTCATCAGGATATCTACAGAAAGTTGTTTGCTTTTACTGAATAAATTGTAATCTTTATTCTCTGGCTAATGAAAAAAACTGCAAAAAACAAATCACACTGTTATTGTTGATTTAAGGCTATGTTACTTTCATAATTATTTTGCATTTCTGTTGTGATCAACCTTCTGGGGAAATTTATTTCTTAATTTCTGATAAAATCTCTAGCAGTTATTTGAACACCTGTGATTCTTAGAAGTTGCAATTAATTACATTTTCATGTGTTTAATTAAGAAACTCTTATTCTCAAAGATATATGCATCCCATTAATCAGGCAACATTATACTAGCTAAGATACGGAAGCAGTATAAGCATTGATCGAAGAATGTATGGATAAACAAATTATCACATAAATATGTTATTTAGTCATTTTGAAAAAGGACTCTAAGACAATATGAATTGAGTCTTGAGTTCTTTAAGTGGAAGCAACTTAAGTGCTGATATATCCAAGAATGTTGAGTTTTCAGAATATCTCATGCATTTTATCCTTTGAATCTATTAAGTATTAAACTTAGATCATTATTATTATTAATATTTGGAATCCAGGTATCCATGGATTTTATCTCTTTTTATCTTTGCTTTATTCTTAATCTCTATGCTATTTGGGTGAGAGAAGTCAAATACTAAAAACATTTTATCTACAGACTTCATATTATATTAGATGTATATGTATAGTATATGTGTATAGTATATGTATATATTATATAGGTGTATATATATTACTTATATGTGTGTTAAAGGCAAAATAAAGTCTACAGCATATACTGGCAATTTTTAATTTCCACCAGTGTCAGAGCCACTCTACTGTGATAAAAGGAAATAATCTATGGATTCATAGGTACAATGAAAGCACATTGGTATGGTTAGGTTCCAATGAAACTACACTTATGAAAATATCCAGTCATCCAGATTTGGTTTAAGGTTACCATTTTTTCACCTTCTTGCCTATAAGCAGCTGCTTGCTTACTTTTCAGATCTTCAGAATTTTATTTCAGTTGTCGGGTATTATAACACATATTTTGCAGGCATACTTTGATATATCCTCAGAAAATTTCTATTGATTATGTGCTTTCATTTTTCTTTTCAAGGCACAGGATTTGAAAAAAAATCGGTGGTAGACCATAGGAATAAAATTATTTCTTGGGGGATTTAAGCAAAAATCATGACTCTTAGAGTGAGAATTTCCTCAGATCTCTCAAGGTCTGACATAGATCTGTCACTTCTGTTGAGAGGATGGTGTAGTCTTTTCATCAAATAAATATTATTTTTTAATGAGACCCTCTAGTTACATAGACCACAAATTATGTTAGTGATTAAACCTGAACCATAATTAATATCCCCTTTGAGAATACAGCTACTTATTTTTTGAAAATGCCATGTATTAATAAAGTTCTACAAATGATGTTTGATTATTAAGCAGAAACTTTCATTGTTCTTCCTAGAGAGAAGTGAAGAAAAACCTTTTGCAGCATTTCCAAATGTTTGGCTTCACATTAAGTCACCTGAAGAACTGGGTATAACAAAAAATCATGATTTATAAGACCTAAAATCTCAGAACAGAGATCAGGAATCCCTAGTTTTACAAATGATGCTGATGTAGCTATGATATGGTCAGGTAATAAAAATTTGACAGTCAAGCAATATACTTTAATCCTTTAATTCTAGACTAAAGTTGAAGCTGGAGGTTTTCATTCAGTTGCTCCACGTCAATGAACTGATTCTTCTGAATTTGTTCTTCTGCCTAAGTTCTTTCTATCCTTTTATCATTTCTACATCATGACATTCTTCAGCGTAGCATGTTCTTTATCATGAAGTGAAACCTGATTTCCTCAGTTTAATTGTTTTAATCACTTTTCTTATTCTGCTTCTTGTGTCCTTTTCATTTTAATATTTTGGTGTGTTTTTTATTTTTAAAGTTTATTTTACAATCAAAACCATTATATAGTTTACTTTTGGCTATTATATGAATCATAAAAAAGATAAACACTGTAGCACTGCCCTCCCATTGTTCATCGATTTGCTTGAGTGGACACCAGTAACGTCTCCATTGTGAGACTTGTTGTTACTGTTTTTGGCATATTGAATACACCATGGTAGCTTGCCAGGCTCTGCCGGGCAGGCGGGATACTTTGGTAGCTTGCCGGGCTCTTCAAGAGGGATGGAGGAATCAAACTGGGTTGACTGCGTGCAAGACAAATGCCCTACCCAATGTACTGTAAAGGCAAGTATATAACTGCCAGTTACCATGAATTAACCATCAAAACCACTTGCCTACTTCATATTTCTTTTCTCAAATGCAATAGCATTTAATTACACTGTTCCTTTAAGCAAATATAGCTATCTTCATACTTTAGAAAAAAATTGAAATATAGTGATTTACAAAGTCATTCATGATTGAGTTTCAGGTATACAATGTTCCAACACAAATCTCTTCACAAGTGTCTATTTCCCTCAACAAATATCCCCAGTTAACCTCCCATCTCCCCCGTATATAGGCATATATAGGCATATTTACATTGAGGTTTGTCTTCTTCCAGATCACACAAATTTATTTTATGGTAAAGGGTGATTTCCTCTGAAGATTTTTTTAATAAAAAGTTCTTAAAATTTTCTTTGCCAAATAAAACTATTAAAATATCACATTATGTATACATATGTTTGTTCTTCAGACACTCTAGTTTGCAATAATCTTTCATGCATAATACTTTATCACCTGTCAGCACCTTCCATTTTTATTTATAGACCAACATCTCATTGCTAGACCTTAATACTTTCAGAAAATGTATTTCTTAGAAGGACAAAAAAATCTATTGACATATTGTATCAATGTCTTCCACTGCTTAGCCCATTTTCTCAAAGTATTTTTGATTCTAATAAAATGTGATTCAAACACACAATTGACTTATTTCAAGAAAGGTCTTCCGAGAAGAGCTTGGACCTAGGAAGGACATACTCTGTCAGACATCTTGGCATGATGATTTGGTGCTTAGCCAAGGGATGTGGGATGCTTATCTGCGAAGTTTCAGAGTTTGGGGATCACCAGGACTATATTCAGCAGCATGCAGGTAGCCATGGGGTATGAGAAATTGAATTCCTAGATCTCATTGGAGTACAAGTATGCACTCCAGCCTTTTGAGCAAGCCCTGTTGTCCCTTGGAACATTAAAAATATATACATAGAAATGTTTATATTATCCTCCATGTAGCCCAAAATATCAGAGTCAAGAATAGAATTATTGTCACCTATCTAGTAACAGACTAAAGCATGTCCCAGTTCTCTCTCTTCCAGGGATTGTGTGTTATTAGTTAGATTGTTACTTTCCTATATGTTGCCTTACTGGCTAACATCATAAAGGAGGTATACTGAAATTAAGAATTTGGAAATTTTACATCCTCCATTTTCAAGAAAAATGAACTTATTAGCAAAATTTAAAGAAATTATCTGTGGAAAGCAACAGGAAAAGCCTCTTGATTTGTAAATTATACAAGTACACAACTCCAGAGACAAGATGAGTTAAGCATTCTGGTTTCTACTCTAATATGTTTTCCTGGCTCAGGGTTTCCTTCCTCATTGAAATGTAAACAAATACCTCTGGGAAGGCTTTTAATTTTCAAGTTCTGGGAGACAATTAATCAACTTTTAACTTTCAAGACTAGTCCTTTTAAATTACAATCCAGATTTCTTATCTTAGAAAACCCTAACACTATAAAAACATTAAATTATGTTCTGTACAATAACATTATTAAATCATTGTTTCCTTAATATTTGAGTTGATAAGAAAATGCATGTTTCTTATGGATAATATAAGTTCTCCTTACCTCTTCCCATTTAGACTTTGCTAAAATATGTGTGATATTTTCTTTTCTTTTATTATTTATTTATATTAAAGTTTATTATTTTTTAGTTGATTCAGATTTTTTTAAAATTTTTATTAGTGAAACACCATGAGGTACAGTTATAGACTTAAAAGTTTTTGTGCTTGGTTTTCAGTTATACAATGATAGAGTACCCATCCCTCCACCAGTGCCCATTCTCCACCATCAATGTTCCTTATCCCTCCCACCCAACCATCCACCCTGTTCTCTCTCGCCGTTTGGGTGCTGTGGTTTGCAAAAGAGGCATTGAGTGGCAATCATGTTCGTTCTATAGTCTACTTTCAGCATGCATCTCCCATCCTGGGAGGATTCTCCTAAAATCCTTTATTTGGTGCTTCCTTCTCTATCTGTGTTGCCTTTTCCCCTAGCATGTGCGGCAGGCCTCCAAGCCATGGAGTGAACCTCCTGGTACTTATCTCGGCTATTCTTGGGTTTTAGTCTCCTATTTTGTTACTTTATATACCCCAGATGAATGCAGTCTTTCTATGTGTGTCCTCTTTCTGACTAATTTCACTTAGGATGATACTTTCCATGTAGTGTCACTTGTATGCAAATTTTATGACTTCATCTTTTCTAACAGCTACATAGTACTCCATTGTGTAGATGTACCAAAGCTTCTGTAACAAGTCATCTATCCTCGGGAACTCGGATTTTTTCCAGATCTTGACTATTGTGAGCAGTGCAGCAATGAACATAGAAGTGCAGATGTCATTTCAATTGTACTTTTTTGCCTCTCTGTGATACATTCCTAGGAGTGGTATTGCTGGGTCAAATAGGAGCTCAATTTCTAATTTTTTGAGAATTGTCCATACTGTTTTCCAAAAGGGCTAAATCAGTCAGCATTCCCACCAGCAGTGAAGGAGGGTCCCTTTCTTGCCACATCTGCACCAACATTGGTTGCTTTTGTTCTTTTGGAGATGGGCCAGTCTCTGTGGTGTAAGATGATATCTCATTGTGATTTTAATCTGCATCTCCCTGTTGATTAATGATGTAGAGCATTTTCTCATTGCCTTTTTGCCATTCGGATTTTTTTCTTTGAGAAAGTTTCTGTTCATTTTGTCGCCCCATTTTTTGATGGGGTTGGATGTTTTCTTCTTGTGGAGATCAACCAGTACTTTGTATTCCTTGATATCAACCCCTTATCAGATGTGTATTGGGTGAATATCTTTTCCCATTCTGTAGACTGTCTTTGTATTTTGGACAATGATTCTTTGAGGTGCAGAAGCTTCTTAATTTAAGATAGCCCATTTGTCTATCTCTGTTTTCACTTACTTGGCCAGTTGCGTGCCATCTTTGAAGACACCATTTGCTTCAATGTCGTGGAGGGTTTTGCCAAGCTTGTCTTCAATATACCTTATAGATTACTGTCTGATGTTGAGGTCTTTAATCCATTTTGATCTTACTTTTGTATATGGTGTTAGCAGAGTTCTGAGTCCATTTTTTTGCATGTAGACATCCAGTTTAGCCAGCACAGTTTGTTAAAGAGACTTTCCTTGTTCCATTTCACATTTTTTTGCTCCCTTATCAAAGATTATATGATCATATATTTTGGGGAGGTGTCTGTATATTCAACCCTGTTCCATTGGTCTGCAGCTCTGCCTTTGTTCCAATACCATGCTGTTTTAATTATGACTACTTTGTAGTAGAGTTTGAAGTTAGGGTGGTTGATTTCTCCAATTTTCTTTTCCCCAAGAATTACTTTAGCTATTTGTGGGACTGGAGCGATAGCACAGCGGTAGGGCATTTACCTTGCACGCAGCCAACATGGCCGACTCAAATTCGATTCCTTCACCCCTCTCAAAGAGCCCGGCAAGCTACCGAGAGTATCTCGCCCGCTCAGCAGAGCTTGGCAAGCTACCCGTGATGTACTCAATATGCCAAACACAATAACAAGTCTCATGATGGGGACGTTACTGGGCCCGCTTGAGCAAATCGATAAACAACGGGAAGGATCGTGACCATGACCGTGATTCGTGGGGCCTAATTGTTCCATATGAATTTCAGGAATATTTGCTCCATTTCTTTGAAGAATGTCATGGGTATCGTTATAGGGATCACATTGAATTTGTACAGTGCTTTGGGGAGTATTGCCATTTTGACAATGCTAATAATTCTCCCGATCCATGATTGGGGTATATCTTTCCATTTTCTCGTGACCTCTTTTATTTCCTGAAGTAGTGTTTTGTAGTTTTCTTTGCACCATTCTTTTTTTCCTTAGGTAAGTTGTTCCCAAGTCTTGATTTTTTGGGGGCAGAATTGTGAACCGTATTGTTTTCCACATGTCACTTTCTTCTCTCTCACTATTTGCATATAGGAAAGCCATGGACTTTTTTGGTATTGATTTTATAGCCTGCAACTTTACTATACAGGTCTATTGTTTCTAGGAGTTTCTTGGTAGAGGTTTTAGGGTTCTCTAAGTATAGTATCATATCATCTGCGAATAATGAGAGTTCTATTTCTTCCTTTACTACCTGAATGCCCTTAATCTATTTCTTGCCTAACTTTTATTGAAAATACTTCCAGTACTATATTAAACAGTAGTGGAGAGAGTGGGCATCCTTGACTGGCCCCTGATTTTACAGGGAAGGCTCTCAGTTTTTCCCCATTGAAGATGATGCTTGCCATAGGTTTGTAGTAGTTGGCTTTAACTATATTGAGGAAAGTCCCTTCTATACCCATTTTGACAAGGGTATTCATCATAAATCCTTGCTGGATCTTGTCAAATGCTTTCTCTGCATCTATTATATGGTTTTTATCTTTTCTTTTGTTGATATGATGGATTCTGTTGATTTATTTCTGAATGTTAAACCATCCTTGCATCCCCAGAATGAATCCCACTTGGTCATGGTGTATGATCTTTTTGATGAGTTGTTGAATTCTATTTGCTAGTATTTTCATAAGAATTTTTGCATCTGTGTTCATCAGGAATATTCGTCTGTAGTTTTCTTTTCTTGTAGTGTCTTTGTTCCCTTTTGGTATTGTAGAGATACGGGCTTCATAGAAACTGTTTGGGCAAGTTTGTTTCTTCAATTTCTTGGAAAAACTTGAGAAGAACTGGCTATAGATCCTCTTTAAATGTTTGGAAAAATTCGTTTTGAATCCATCTGGACCTGGGCTTTTCTTTTTGGAAAGACTTTTGATTACAGTTTCAATTTCCTTGATGTTAATAGGACTATTCCGGTATTCTAGATCTTCTTGATTCAGCCTTGGGAGATTATAGGAATCCAGGAATTTATCCATTTCTCCTAGGATTTATGGAAATTTATCCATTTCTTCTTGTTTCGTGGCATACAGACTTTTAAAGTAGTCTCTGTGGTGTAAGGTGATGTCTCATTGTTGTTTTTATTTACATCTCACTGATTTTATTTACATCTCACTGTTCTACAGTGATAAAATGTAGAACATTTTTTTCATGTGCCTTTGGGCCATTTGTATTTCTTCTTTGAGGAAGTTTCTGTTTGTCTCTTCTCCCATTTTTTCATGGGATTGGAAGTTTTTCCTTTCAAAGATATCTTTAGATTGATTCAGTGTCATGGAGGGTTCCCTTATGTTTTTCTCCATTTACCTTATGTATTCAGGTATGTTATTGAGGCCTTAATCCACTTTGATCTTACTTTTATGCTTGGTATTAGACACAGTTCTGAGTTCATTTTTATTTGGCATATAGCTGTCCAATTTTCCCAGTATCACTTGTTGAAGAGGATTTCCTTGTTCCACTTCACATTTCTTGCTCCTTTGTCAAAGATTAAGTGATCTTATATTTGAGGGTCTGTGTCAGTATATTCAAGTCTGTTCCACTAATCTCTGCATATGTCAATACTCAAAAGTCCATGGCTTTTCTATATACAAATAATAAAAGAGAATAAAGAGATATTTGAAAAATATTCCGTTCACAATTGTGCCTCAGAAAATCAAGTATTTTGGAATCAACTTTACTAAGTAGGTGAAGGACTGGTACAAAGAAAACTACAAAACATTACTTCAAAAAATAAAAGAGGACAGGGAAATTAGAGAAGCATCTCTTGTTCATGCATCAGAAGGATTAACATTGTCAAAATGGCAATACTTTCCAAAGCATTGTAGAGATTCAATGAGGTCCTTATAAGGATACCCATGGTATTTTTCAAATATTTAGACAAAACACACTTGAAATTAATATGGAACAATAAACCCCCATGAATAGATAAAGCAATCCCTGTGAAAAAGGGGATGGGAGGCATCATCGTCCCCAACTTCAAGCTATACTAGAAAGTGATGGTCACTAAAACAACATGATCTCATTTTTTTTATGAGCCACACGTGGTGGAGTCAGGACTTACACCTGGCTCTGTGCTCAGTGATCTCTCCTGGGGGTTTCTGGGGATCATATGAGGTGTCAGTGATTGAACTCAGGTTGGTGTCATGGAAGGCAAGTACACCTCCCCTATAGTATCTTACTAGCCCCTGTTCATTATTCACTCAGTAAATACTTTTCATAACCTGGGTAAAGTTAATATGCTAGGATCTACAATACAATGGTAGAAAAGACATACACAAGTTTTCCTAATGCTATTCAAAATATGTTTTGGGAGGAAAAAATATTCCATAATATCAATAAATATAGGAAACCACATATCTGTGGAAATCAGAAATTTCTTAATATTCTCTTTTAAAACCTCTAATCTGTTACTCTATATTGATTTTTAGTAATTCAACTTATTAAATTTTATTTAAATGATATAGTATTGTTGGGCTGGAGCAACAACACAGTGGGTATGGTGTTTGCCTTGCACTAGCTAACCTGAGTTCAATTCCTCTGCCCCTCTCAGAGAGCCTGGAAAGCCACCACGAGTGTTTCGCACTCATGGCAAAGCCTGGCAAGCTACCCGTAACGTACTCCATAAGCCAAACACAGTAACAGCAAGTCTCACAATTGGAGACATGACTGGGCCCTCTCGAATAAATCGATGAACAACGGGAGAAAAGTGTTACAGTTCTATTCCCTCTTCAAACCAGAATATCTGGATTAACGTGTATACTATCATCTAACAAGATCTTTCAAACTCTTTGTTTTTTCATTCACGTATTTAAAGACCTAATTATTTATCTACCTCAATAATTTTTGTTTTAACATAACCTTACATTTTTTACTAATTTACTTTTTTATTGTAGTACATCTGGATTATGTTAATGAACTTCCAAGTTCTTCCCTCTAGCATCCTTCCCCGTTGTATGCTAATGCCATAGTTTAAAATTGTGCCATTAGTATGACATCTTAAATATTAGTTTAATGTAGTTTTATTTTACTTTTATTTTATATTTTAAATCTCTGAGTTTGCTTCTTTTTTCAGTGTGGTTTAAAAAGCTTTTCATTTACACAAAATAGTTTCCATAATGTTAGCTGGCATGGCACTTATGAACAAAAGTACTGTATCTTCAATATCATTATCATAATGAGCCTTTATATTTAAATTTTCTTATTTAATTCCTATTGCCAACAACTCATGGTGTCTTTTTATGGCTATATCCAAGTATTTTTCTCCAGTTTAGGTGATCAACCTTCCCATCCATCATGGAATCTCTGTCTTTGTGAGACTTCTTTGTCACAGAATCCAGAAATTTGTTTTAATTTTATTTTTATTATTTTATTTTGGAATCACAACTAGCAGTCCTCAGGGTTTACTTCTGGCCCTGTTCTCAGGGATCAGTCCTTGCAGTTTTCAGGAGATCATATGGGGTGTTGGGAATCAAACCTAGGTCTTCTGCATGCAAGGAAAGCATCCTACCCACTGCTTCAACCCTCAGAACTTGTGTTTTATAAGTGCTGTCTCATTGCACTCTTACTTTCCCTTTTAACTGCCTTCATTTTTCCTTTTCACATTTATAATTAATCTTCAAATTCCTTTCTGAAGAATCTAATCAAATTTCTGGAAAGTTTTCTGGAGTTATTAGAATCAATATTAATCTCTCTCCCTCCCTCCCTCCCTCCCTCTCTCTCTCTCTCTCTCTTGCTCTCTTTCCATGAATTTAGAATATTGATTGCCTAATCCATTTGGTTGGAATAAGTATCAATTTCTAGCCATACTCTGATTTGTGCCCCTGAAGGATAGGGGTCATGTCATTTACTTAATTTAAATCATCTATGGTCATGGAGCTGACTACAGAGAAAATTAAAACATCTTCAGAGAATTAAGTTTGGGAAACTTATTTAGTATTAGAATGATTTAGAATACAAGGTATAATGACCTTCCATTTGCAATGAGTCATACTTTTCTGGTACCACAGGAACAGCAGTGAATAACTGGCAGCCTTAGATAATTCTTTCCATGGATATATGTACTGTCATGATCCCTTATGCTTTTATGACCTACAATTAATTAGGCCAGGCTTGGGGTGGCTAGGTTGCCTTACCTTATGCGTTTCATGTCAAGTCAGAGATGTAAAAGTTATTCTGTACAGCTGCATTACTAATTGTAAAAGCATATTAATTCTTGAATGAATTGGACTTACTTTAAACCCTTTTTAATAGTGAAGGAATTGTGCTTTTGTTGTTGTTTGGTCCAGGTATTCAACACAAACTATAAACTATTTTTTGGAAAAGTTAATATTCTACCATAGCAAAAATTAACTTAGATGCTTATTTTAAGAATTTAAGGTCTGGTGAGATAGTTTAAGGAATTTGAACATATGCTTTTCATGCAGTTGGCCCTAGTTTGATCCCTGATACCATAAGTTCCCATGAGTATTACTATGCATAGGTTTGATGAAACCCCATAAGGTAGCCCTCGTAGACCTAAGTTTTGCTGGGTACAAGCAGCACCATGTCATTAGGAAAGCAACGGACCACTTAACACTTATTAACTATTGCTTGGGAGCACATCAACAAACAAAAAATTCTCATCATGTACAACTGCTAATTCTAGCAAAAAAATGATGACTTGAATGGCCATAGACAGCAACACTAATATTACTATTGCTAAAATAATTTTGTTATAATAAATTGATATAGCTATACTGTATATTTAAAGATATATAGTACAATATTACATGCATTTGAATGCTGTAAATCTATGGCAATGTAATTAAAATCCATATATCCTGGGCCAGAAAGAAAGCTCAGAAGATTGAGCACATGCTTTGCAGGCAGAAAACCTCTGTTTGATTCACATCATAGAGTACTCCACTGAGCACCCCATAGAATGACCCTCAAGTTTCCAGGAGAAACCTTCTCAAGACAATGTGACTAGAGTTCAAGTAACTTTGGGTGTGACTCTCAGAACAAATAAACAAAATCTCGCATACTCAGTACATATTTCTTCTTTACTATTATTTTTGGTTTTCACCATTATCTTGTACTTTAAAATATATTACTCATGACACTATCATTTTATAAGAAAAAATATTTCTCATGATTCTGTATCATTTACAGTGTCAGTAATACAATGAATATTTCTATAGCTCATCAAAACTTCCTCCTAAAACACTAAAGTTTTATTATCTAAAGTACTTCAATCAGTCTTAAAAACTATATTATTTATCTGCCTGTGAAAAATATATAAATTACTGCATTTTACGAAGTGAAAAACTCTGACTAGCTGGGAGGATAGGGCTGAATTTTTTTCCTTACTATAAAATAAAATTGTACACAACTGTCCACTGACAAATGATCCACTGTCAATTTAGTGATTTTGAGATTTTATTTATTTGGAAAATTTTTATTTTAAAATCAAGTATACAACTTGTACAGAACTATTCTCCCAAATTTGTCAATTATAGATAAGTCTGAGTCACTAAGATAAGCTTTTTTTTTTTTTTACATTCCCATGCTCCACAAATGTTTTTACAGGAACTCACTAATCATTTCAGCTAGAATTAACAGATCTACTTATACAAAATTAGGAAAGTTATCTACTTATTTATTTACTTATTATTGAAGCAATGTTTGTTTAAAATATTGCACATAATTCAGGGGCACAATGTGTATCACCCCTACCAAAATACTAGCACCCTTTTTATCACAAACTAATGGGGTCTCATGCTTATTCATCTCCCTATTTGTTTTCCCTCTAGTATCCTCAGTTTTGTGTCAGTGTTAAAGGGAGTTTTTTTTTTATTGGTTTGAAATTATTTTCTTATTTTCCTTCTCTATATCCCAGGTATACATAACATCATTCAGTGTTTATATTTCTCATTCAGACTTATTTAACTTGGCATGACTCTCTCTCTAGCTCTATCAGTGTTGCTTCATCATCTTTTCTTGATTATAAACAGTAGACTTATAATCTGTAGTACTGTTCATTGTAGCATGGTCCTACCATTGTTCATCGATTTGCTTGAGCAAACACCAGTACTGTCTCCATTGTGAGACTTGTTGTTACTGTTTTTTGACATATCAAATACATCATGGGGAGCTTTCCAGGATTTGCTGTGTGGGCAGGATACTCTCGTAGCTTGCCTGGCTCTCCTAGAGGGCGGAGGAATCAAACCAAGGTTGGCTGCATGCAAGGCAGGCGCCCTACTCACTATCACTCCATCCCACTTATAATCTATTTTCTATTTTTCATAAAAGTAGGAGATATGTGAAATTGCAGTGGTGGGTACGGTATAGAAACATATAATGAAGATGTATGAAACTGAATTTGTAAAGCATATAGAGTCACAAGAAACAATATTATCCAAATAATTAATAGATAAATCATTAGTTAACAGTGGACTACATACTAAGAAATGAATAACAAATTTAACTTCATTTTTTCTTTGCTGGAGCGATAGCACAGCGGGTAGGGCGTTCGCCTTACAAGCGGCCAACACGGCCGACCCGAGTTCGATTCCTCCGCCCCTCTCGGAGAGCCCGGCAAGCTACCGAGAGTATTCGATATGCCAGACACAGTAACAACAAAGTCTCCAATGGAGACGTTACTGGGCCCGCTCGAGCAAATCGACGATCAATGGGAGGGCCTTTACCTTACCTTTACCTTTTTCTTTATCCAATTAATTATGGTTGTATGCTTGGATTGTGTAGATATCTTAGATATTATAAATAACATTGCTTTGGTTTAAAAAATTCCAATTATTGAATAAAGTGGGACTGGAGCGATAGCACAGTGGGTAAGGTGTTTGCCTTGCAAGAGGTCAATATGGCCGACCCAAGTTCGATTCCTCTGCCCCTCTCGGAGAGCCCGGCAAGCTACCGAGAGTATCTCGCCCACTCGGCAAAGCCTGGCAAGCTCCCTGTGATGCATTTCATATGCCAAACACAGTAACAAGAAGTCTCACAATGTAGATGTTACTGGGCCTGCTAGAGCAAATCGATGAATAACAGGAGGACCGTGACCATGACCATGAATAAAGTGACTTGTTTTAGTGTGTGTCCTATTGTAAAAGCCATTCTCGCAAATATGGGCAACAAGGGAACATATGACAAGTGTTCCACAAGTGTTTATTCCCTGGCTCCTACGTTTTCCTGAGTCTACCCTGAGTGCAGAGCCAGGAGTAAGCCCTGAGCACTGGCAGCTAAGGGATGTAGTCTGCAAACCAATCAAAACAAACAAACAAAAATCCAAAATAACTGCATGGACTGAAAATCAAAACAAAACAAAACAAGGAACAAACAAAATGTCCTTTTAACATTGATGGAGCATTGGCATAGGAGTATGATGAATCATTTGAAAATGTCCTAATTTTGTGTAAAATACATTTTCTCTATTTTTACACTTAATTGAAAGCACATAACTCCACTTATTTAGAATTGTAGCTGTCACATCCTTGTACACACATTCATAATCATAAAGCATTGCCATTCTGATGTGAAATGAGTTGATCTGATGTACATTAGCTAGGTGCATAGTGACTGTTTTATACCAGGATGTTTAGACTTAGCAGTATTTCATACTCTGTTATCACTTTTCATAAGTGTAGATTATTTTCAATTTTTTTTTTACTTTCTATAGTACATAATCAGTTTGTGTGGAAAATTTCCACAAAGTACCTTTAATCATAATCATCAATCATTACAGAATTCAAGTTGCAAAACATAGTCATTCTTAATGCAGACTGGAATCCTCCATATTTTGGGTGTTCTTTAACACAAATACTTTGTGTTACACTTGAGGTGGACAATTCACCTTTAACTGTTTCACATATCACTGCACCCTCTCCAGTTCTTCTCAAAATCCAAATACTTTTCCATTAAATGTAGAATTTGGGGATGGGGTCTTTAAGAGCTAGAGATTCTAGGAGATAAATTACTTCTGAGACTTCACTGGAATTTCTGGTGTAATAAAGCACCTAACGGGCACAGGAGAAAATGCAATAGAAGTCTTTGATAATGTAAAAATTGACTGGGAAAATTGAATAACAAGAACCAAAAAGCCTACTTGTTATCATCTTCCTCCTAAAGTGTCTTTCTGAGTAGGTAATAACTTTGTTCTATATTTATTTAGAATTCTTTATACTTAAATAAACTATTTATACTAATGAAAATAGCCAACAGTTTTAGTTCTAATCTTTTACACTGGGTCTCCTATATCTAATATCACATTTATTTTTCTATTTGTACTACACATCATGAACTGAACACACTGCTGGCATAATTTTAAAGGATTTCCTAGATCAGAAGTTGCTTACATGTGACCTGTCACTGTCATTGTCACTGTCCTCCCGTTGTTCATTGATTTGCTCGAGCGGGCCCAGTAAAGTCTCCATCGTGAGACTTGTTGTTACTGTGCTTGGCATATTGAATATGTCATGGGGAGCTTGTCAGGCTTTGCCGTGCAGGCGAGATACTCTCAGCTTGCTGGGGTCTCTGAGAGGGGCGGAGGAATAGAATTCGGGTTGGCAGTGTCGGCTGTGTGCAAGGCAAACGCCGTACCCGCTGTGCTATCACTCCAGCCTATATGTCACCTATTGTCCTGAATGGCAGGCAGATTTTCAGTAAATGGTGGATAAATTATGAATTATGGTTTCCTCCAAACTTCCTAGGTGCCAAGTACCTGGTGCATAAGTTTGACTTTTATTTACCCCTCAATACTTAACTTTTATTTATTACATAAATTAAGATAAATATAACAGCAATTAAGTAAAACAGGCTTGGTAAATAAATGTTTTCTGAATCAATGGCATTTTCTTTTTACTGCTTTAGCACCATTATTTAAAAGTGCTATTTCAAGTTCTAGACTGTGGTGGTTTTTGACCTTTTTCCGTACCAGCCCCCTTCTCTCCCTGCCAAAAAGAAAAGCCCAAAAGCCAAATATGGTATAATGATACTAGATACTCTGATGATAAAGATTTATTTAACTATGAAAGATACTTCTTTGTAAGTTTTCCCTTTCTTAAGAACTTTATCTTGAAGTCTTATCATAAAAAGTTTAGGTCATGGTAAACAAGCATAAATAATTTATTTAGGCAGAACATTTTGAAATAAGCCTAGGGCAAAGTTATTTCTCACTCAGGTGTCCACCTGAGGAAGAAAGGAGAAGCAGAATATCTTCTAGTTACCTTTTTTTTTTTGGTTTAACCTTTCAAAATTAATTTACCTTATCAAAGAACCCTAAGTTTTTCACATCTTTTATAAAACAAAATGCAGTGAAACATGAGGTAATTTATCTCTAAAATTTTTAGCTCTGAAAGACAAGCCTGCCTCTCGAATCCTAGTTTTGCAGGGCAAGGAATTGAATTCCAGAAGAATTGAAGAGGACTGGGGAAAATGTGAAATTCCAAAAGATGAATTACCAACCTCAAATGTAGCATGAAGTATTTGGCATCAATAACATCCCAAATGTGAAGGTTTCTAGTCTATAGCAAGTATGATTGTCTTTGTATCTGAAAACTTGAGTGCTTTAATGATTGATGATTATGATTGAATATATATATATAATTTTGTAAAAATTTTCCACACAAATGGCTTGTATAGATGAGAGAGCTGTGATATGATTGTGAAAATAATCTATATGTGTAAAAGGTGACGACAGTATGAAATGCTACTTTAGTCTAATTATCATGCTGTACAATAGTTATTAGCACCTAATTAAATGCACATCAGATCAACTCATTTCACATCAAAATGGTAATGTCTTATGATTATAAAAATATATATGGCAATAAAGCATCTACATTTCTAAATAAGTGTAGGTATGTACTGTTAATAAAGTAAAAAACAATACAGCAAATATGTTTAGCACAAAGTGAGAATTTTCAGAGTAATTAGCAATTCCTATGCCAAGAATCCATCAATGATAAAAGAAAAACACCATTTTTGCTGTAGACTTTTAGCTTAGTTTTAATTTTTTAAGTGCATGTGCATATTATTTAAAATAACTATTATTCAATAGAAAACTTGGATAATAGTTTTCTATCCATAACTACTTTCCAGTAGACAACATATACAAAAATGAGCCATCAGATCATATAATTGATTATGTATGATTTCCTTTACCCCTTCCCTTCATTATTGGGCTGATTAGGGGTCACACACATTGTTTTGGTTCTCACACATTTTAATTGCCAAGTTTACATACACTTGGGTGTACTGTATGATGTTTACACACATTTTATTATGATGTAGACACTTACGGACAATAGTGACATTGGAATCAAACATGTTACATTGAGTGGTGCTTGATATCAAACTCATTTTTTTATGCCTGCAAAGCAGACTCTCTCTACCCAAGTCACATTCTGGGCATCAGGACTTCTGATTTTAAACCAAAGAAGCATCATTTACCATTACCGATCTTTGACAACAACTCTAGTGTTCACCTATAGATGAGTGATTGTTGAGATATCATGTGCATGTGTGTGCACGCATGCATGTGCATGTGTGTGTGTGTGGGTGTATGTCTGTTCGTGTGTGCATGCATTATACAGAACAGAGCTTACTAAAGGAGGAAAGGGGGAACTGATAGGAGCTCATAGGACTGTGATATAGGGATGTTGGTACTTTTGTGGTGGGTATGAACTGATAACATATATTTGGTATAACATATATTGAATCTTAAATTTTATGTATTTTTATGTATAAATCACTTAATCACTTAATCACTTAACTTCCCGTTAGTTGTCGATTTGCTCGAGCGGGCGCCAGTAACGTCTCCATTTGTCCCTGTCGCGTGCTCGTGTAGCCCAATGGCATCTGTTCGCTCCGGGAACATGAAGGGCCTCAAACCGATCGTTCATGATCTTGACGAAGAAGTCTGACCATCTGGTAGGTGGGCGGCCACGCGGTCTTTTGACATCCCGTGGAATCCAGTCGGTAACAGCTCTAGTCCAGCGGTCATCTTTAAATCTCATTACGTGACCAGCCCATCTGATTTTCGACACCTTGGCAAATGAGACAATGTCCCTGATTCTTGATCGTCGACGGATGTCAGAACTCCGGATTCTTTCTCTCATTTGAGTGAAACGTGATATTCCAAGCATAGCTCTTTCAATTCCTCTTTGGGAGACCCGAATAGCATTCTCATCCTGTTTACGTAGGGCCCAGGTCTCTGAGGCATATGTTAATGCAGGAAGAACAGTGGAATCAAAGAGATGTGCCTGGAGCCGGAGGTTCTTCGTCCTCTTAGCTATTTCTTCGATGCTCTTGACGGTGTTCCAAGCTGCTCTCTTCCTCCTGCGCATACATATATGTATGTATAAATAAAATACATAATCTTGTAAAACTACATCACTTTAATTTGAACCAATCAATAATTAACTGGAAACATATTTTTATATGTAAAGATAAAGGTAAAGGCCCTCCCGTTGTTCGTCGATTTGCTCGAGCGGGCCCAGTAACGTCTCCATTGGAGACTTTGTTGTTACTGTGTTTGGCATATCGAATACGTCACGGGGAGCTTGCCAGGCTCTGCTGTGCGGGCGAGATACTCTCGGTAGGTTGCCGGGCTCTCCGAGAGGGGTGGAGGAATCGAACTCGGGTCGGCCATGTTGGCTGTGTGCAAGGCAAATGCCCTACCGCTGTGCTATGTGTAATTAGTTACCTTGAAAACTTTTTTCTTGAACTCTATCTACTGTAAGAACTAATATAAAATTAATCAATCATTCAAGAATCTCTAGTCTCTATTGATTTTTCTACTTTTAAGTATCATATCTCAGTGAATTAAGAAATTTGTGTCTGTTCTAAATCTTAAAGAATTTATACTTCCCAAGGAATTGCATTATTCCATTTAACCTCGTAGACAATTCATAGACAAGATACAGGGAAAACCTATGTGCATGACAATTAGTTTTCTATTTCTGTGTAGTGAATCACAATTGTAGTGGCTTTACCACAAATATACTACCCTGATGAAATTGAGCATGAATTGTTGGCTATCTATCAGCTCATATCTCTCCAGGATGTAAGAAACTGGTCGATAGATTTGTTCTTCTGCTTAGGAGTTTGGGGTTACATTCCTAATTTACTTGTAATTGATAGTTTAAATTCTGCCATTGGATGAATAAGGTTCCAATTTTTCTGATAATTATTATTACAATCTCTTTGATTCAACCCATAATTTTTTACCTGGTACCATAGGCAATTCAAAAATTGCACAGTTTGTTTCTTGCAGATCTGCCTGAATACACCTCTCTTGTGCTACTTGCTGAGAAACCCCCCACACACACCCTTTAAAGAGCTCATAAACAAGGTAGACTTTTCCAGATTCCCTTCATATTTTTTTTCTTGTCATTGTTTTTGTCCCACACTCATTGGTGCTCAGGCTTTGTGAACACAAATCACTTCTGCTGGGGACTGGGGGGACCATATGTGGTAACCATATGAGGTTGATCCTGGGTTGGTTCTATGTAATGCCAGTGTCCTACCACTATATTATTTTCCAGTCCTACTTCCAATTTTATGCTTTTGTTGTTTTGGATCAAACCCAGAGGTGGTCAGGGTTCATTTCTGGCAGTGCTTGGGGAACAAATATGGGATTCTAGGGATGAAAACTGGATCAGGAATAAGCCCTGTCTGCTATACTATCTCTTTGACTCTGAATTCAACTGACTATTTGTATAATCAGTATGCGATTAGGAACTTCTTGGCTCTCTCTTGACACCTGTGCACCTACCTTTGTTCAGTGGTCTCAGGCCTCTCAAACCAGGATGGCTGATGCCATGGGCAGATGAAGTGAAAAATGAGTGCCAGACTGGTTGGTGATCTGTTGCTGTTTATTTCATTCTCCCCACACTCCTGTTCCAATCTCACTAAGCCCCTCATTTCTGTCTCCACCTGTCTCCCTTATTGTCTCTCTGTGCTCTGACTCATCCTCTTGGTCTCTCTGATCTCTCACCAACTCCCCAGCATTTGGGGTAGCACAATCAACAAATCATAGCCCTTCCTGATCCTGATCACGGATCAGGCTCAAGGGCAAAATACCACCTAGAGGTTTTTTTCCTTTCCTTAGTCCAATAACATCTCAATTCTACTTCTTAATGATAGTTATTTTCTATGGACACGGTAAGAGATACATTAAGTTTGTAGGGTGGCTATCCTGGTGACATCTCGCTATAGAGCTCAAACTACAGTGCTCAGGCCAGATTAATCTTTCCTAACCCTAGCAGAGTCCTAATCTAGTTGTTACTTTTGGATCATGACAGAATTTGTCCATGACCATGCTCTTTATTTAGAGTCAAGTATTATGGTGCTTTGGCCTGGCCCATTTTGATGCTAGGACAGCTCACAGCTTGCCCAGGGCCCGTCCGGCCCTTTCATCAGGACCCTGCTTTGGAGGTGGTATGAATTAAGGACAACTGAGGCTTAAATCGAGAAAACAGATGACCAGGAGTGAATATCATCCAGAGTCAATTAACTCCCAAATTACAAAAGCATAGCATTAACTGCCTTGCTGTGTCTATACAAAAAGGACATTGCTCTGAATTAACCATGCAAAAGACTTAAGGAGAAGAGAAAAGCAATATTTACAAGTTAACTGAGTCTGATAAGGAGATAAAGGTGATTGACCGATTAGGGAAGTAGAGCACAAAGAAAGAGGTTACAAATAAACATAGAGGAATGGGAGCACTGTGATGGGAATAACCCAATATACCTAAGCTCCCTGTGGCAAGACAGAAAGGACAAACCAATGTTATCCTACAACTATTGATTAAATTTTATTTTCAAAATCATTTTTTATATGTTAGGTGCAACATAAACACAAGATTAACAGGAACAAATTTGTAGCAGTCATCCTTGAATGCTATGTACTGCAACAGTGTAAAGCTACTTCATAATAGCTAGGTATTAACTTTTAGAAAACACATCTTATCCAAATTAATTATTTCAGAGAAATTCTTTGTATAGCTTTGTTCAAGACCTACCCTGTAGGTATAGTGAAAACCTCAACAAATAATTTGTTCAATGTCTAGAAAGAAAGAGCAGCTGGCTGAACTGAGAATATTCAGGAGACCTTTCTAGATTTTTATAAATTTAGTATTTATTTAACTAGTACATATGTTAGCAAATATTTACAAGGTATAGATAGTATTTATTGCTTTAAAGCAGTAAAATGATAAATTTGACAATAATCAATAAGTGTTCATAATTGACTCTATTTTACTAAATAAACGTCAAGCTAACTTTGATCACTCTCTTCACAGTTCCATATTGCCTTACTTTATTTACAGGTCCTTTTAAGGCCTGAAAACAGATGGCTTGATTTAGGAAGATTTGCCTTACTCTAGAAAATTAGGCTCTGTCCAGATGGACTTGCAAGCTTCACTGCCAATATTGTACCTTTACCATATGGACAGGAAAATTTATGGCAACAGAAACTATGTTCTGCTTCATACTTTAACACAGATAACATTTGATTACTTGTTCACACTCATTAATTTTTGTCATTGGGGAACAAAGGAATGGAAGATTCTATAAATAAAGCATTGAAATGATAAGATTCCCAGCTAGTTTATAATTAGCCAATAGTGTACTGAAAGTTTATTCTTTTTAAAGTTTATAATATTCCAAACATGTACCACATGATAAAAAATAAATTTAGTTATAAACATCTATAAAATTATACCCAGTATTTGATTACTTACAAATTTAAGTCAGAAACACAAATATTATCTGAATTGACAAAGTTAAGGCACTGTGTAAAATAACTTTAACTATCATAACTCATAGCAAATTTCTTAGAAACTAAAATTTGAATTAGATCCTGCAATGAGAAATGACATAATTATTTCTTCATTATAAAAGATTACGTTTTAAAGAGAATTGGATTAACATTTACTTTTCTTAAACTGACACATATTCTTAAATTAGTTTATAAATAAAAAAATCATTTTTAAGAATTAGTAACCATTGGAAATATCTCAAGAAATCTCCCTAAAAAGGAAAAGCTATTTTCTGGTTTCTTTTAAAATTATCTTTATTGTAGGTTATTTGTAGCACAAATATGCCACACAGGTTATAGAAAACCAAAGCCTAAGGTACATAGAATCCATTCTCATTTTTGAAAAAATTAGTTTAAATTTGAGTCATAGTAGCTGATTATTAGTATAATATTTAGAAACATAACAAGTAATTAGTTTTAATGTTAAAGTGAAATAATCATCATTTTAGGATTTGAGACATGAATCACATGACCACATCAGTTACTTTTTGAATTGCTTTTGTGTATTATTTATAGACAATATTATAAAATTGTTTCTAGGACTAAATAAGTTCAATATTTTGAATAAGTGCTAGTGTAAAACACTCACATATTTTAGATAGTCAATCAAATCCATAAATGTCTATTTTACAAAATATCTGTAATGATTTTTAACAAAATGTCTTAACTCCTGTAGCTTACTTTTCAATAAGTTTAATACTTGAAAACAGACTTCTGAGCTAAACAGCATGATTTAGAAATTGAGGAAGAACACAAAGGAAGCATAAATGTAAGACAATAGGAAAGAAAATAAATATGTGTAGAAATTACTTCAGGCTTGTTATTCTGTCTCTGAAGAAACAAACAAAATAAAACTCAAGACATTTGTGTTCATAATAGGTGACCTGAAGAACTTTAGCATCCTAAAACACATTTGTCATCATTAGATAAATTATTTTATTATCTTATTAATGTTAATGGCTACATATGATTCTATTGGTTGCTTGCCTGTCTCACAGACAATTCACTGATTTGATTTAGGTAGTAATGAGGCCAATTGAAAGCAATATATCAGAGTTTAAACCAGTCATGACTTTCTCATTACATTTGTCAATCATTACATAGGACTGGGTACAGAATTTGATTTTAGTCAATAACATCTAATAGGACATCTCCAGGGCAAGCGGGTGATATGTGCTAAACTTCTCTTTCCAGCAGTCTTTTCTTCCTTGTCTTATAGGTTACGATCACATGAGAAGGGCATGATACTTAAAACTGTGCAGTCACTTGCAATCTGACAGAGATGGGCAGTCAGCACTCACATGAGATATAAGAAAAGAAAGTCTGAATAACTCTGGATCCTTCTTGGCGTTGATAAACAAAGCCATATCCTTTACTTCCAAATTATGCCTTAGAGCATATTTTAATGCTCTTACCGAGTTAAACCAAAGTTTGTGAGTTTTTATTGTAACTAATACAACTGCATTTTGTAGAACTCCTATGCTTTCAAAGTATATAATTCACAATTTACTAGAGTACTTGATTTCAAACTTGATTTCAAACCCAAAATGCATTATCTTATTAAGTTTCTATTACAAAAACAAAACAAAAGGGGCAGAAAAATAAATGTTTTGACTTCTTCTCCCTCTTTTGCCCATAAGGGAAAAAATCTTGTGTAACTCCATTTTCTTGAACTGGTTCATACCAAAATTATTTAAAAGGCTTCATCTAGGTCTAATGTCTTAGATTATATCAATAGAGATTCTAATTTGTTAGGTTCAAGGTGTGTGATTCCTGAATCTGTAGTATAAGGTTATGAAGAAAAAGATCTCATAATTTCTACAGATGGCTTGGGTACTTTGTTATAAAAAACTGAAACTGGTTTACAAAACTATTTACAAAATAGTCTATATTTGTAATTTGGATATTTACTAGCAAATATTTATTGCATACATAAATTTACCAAGAAGAAATAGTTGTAACAATTTTAAGCCTGAATTGGTTATATTTTATGAAATATGATCCTCTACATAAGTAATCTTAAAATTTCGGTGAAATCAGAAGCAGATTTCTGGGTTACTTCTCAGATTTAGGTTGGTTCTAGATCTGGGTTGACTCTCATGTTTTGCATTTATGATAAATTGCAAAATTTATGATGATACAGATCTAAGAGTAATACTTCAATTTAAAAGAAAAACGAAATACAACAAACAAAAACAAAAAAGTCCCCAACTATAAAACTTGGCTATGTGAAATATATCAAGTAATTGAGGCTTCAGATCATCTGTCACAATTTTTCAACTCTGCTAGTGTAGTGCAGAAGTACCTCTGCAACATGTAGACAAATAAGGTTGTATTACGCTTAAGTGTTACTTGCAATAACTGTTAAGAAACTAGATCTATTCTATGACATTTAGTTTGACAACTTATTTTCTACAATGAGTTTGCTCAAACTAAGTACACTACCTTCGATGTAGTAAATGCACCACTACAATATAGCGTCAGTATTGTATTATTAACATCTTAAATTTGAGAGCTCTTTATTAGGGGGTGGGGACTATCTAAACTTATATATTCTTTATCCCTTACATTCTAGGAACACCTCTCCAAATATGGCAACCAAACATTTCTTGAGGGGCAAAATTGCCCCAAATGAAAATTGCTGATCTAAAGAAGAAGCTGTTAGCAAAAAACAGTCGTATGTTACAGAAAACACCTGGTACAAAATTCTGAGTAAAGAAAAGTCTGAACAACCTGAACTACATTTCTGGGTTCTCTTTGTAATGATTTTTCTACTAGGATTCCCCTAAAAAAAATCATGCTTGAGCAAACTCTTAACTCCTTTTAAAAGAATGAATACAGCTATTTTTCTGGCAATCTTTGGAAAAGATTGAAATATAAAATAAAATTCCATTGCTTTGGCAAGTGCTATCTGAGGCAGGCACCTTCTATCATATATTTTCAAAGAATATATACTTGGATTGGTAATGACAGAACATACTTAATTTCAAGAATAAGAAAAACAGACTTAAGGAAAACAAAGAAATGATCAGAACACTGTTTAGAATATCTATTTGCAACATTTAAAGTATTTTTAAATCCTTTAGGGCTGGAGCAATAGCACAGCGGGTAGGGCGTTTGCCTTGCACACAGCAGACCCAGGTTCGATTCCTCTGTCCCTGTTGGAGAGCCCGGCAAGCAACCAAGAGTATCCCGCCCACACAGCAAGCCAGGCAAGCTCCCTGTGGTGTATTCCATATGCCAAAAACAGCAACAAAAAGTCTCACAATAGAGACATTACTGGTGCTTGCTCTAGCAAATCGATGAACAATGGGAGGACAGTGCTACAGTGCTATTTTTAAAGAAATACTGAAACTAGCAAGGAATGCTTTAATTGAAATGGGAATTATTGTCATAGTTACAGGGATCAGTGAAGGAAAGAATTAAAATTCAACTCTCAAAACAATAGGAGTAAGTGATAATTTAAAGGCAGAAGATAGGTTAGAAAGGTCAGAGGATGAGGAAACCTGAGGGTAAGAAAGCAGTTCTATCTAACCTTATCTTACTGGCTTCTTGTTGAAAGTAGGCTGGGTGATCATAATCATATGAGGAATGATGAGAGATAAGGAAGGAACTTGATAGGAAAGGTGTTGTCATATGGATGTTGGGAGTTTCTGGCTAAACTGACTTAGCAGGATTCTTGTTAACACTGAAAAAATTCAAAACCAAATAACAAAATCAATCAACAGAAATGCCCAACCTGCCTATTGAGCTGAATTGACAAAAAAAACAAACCAAAACAAAACTTAACATCTGAATTGTCAGTTTTTGACCTATCCTTATTAATTAAAATGAGTAATCACAGAGAACTCACAAACCATAACATGGAATCATGGTTATGGGTAAGATAGAAATCTCTATGAACTCTAATAGATGATTATTTAGAGACATGTCAATTAATTAATCAACATTAAAATAAATTTAAGCATAATAAATTAATGTCTTAAAGAACATAACTTCAAAACATATGGAGCTAGGAACAGAGATAATAGAAGAAATTGCTTGCTTTAACCACACCAACATGGGTTTGAAACTTGGCACTATATATAGTCTCCTAAACACAGAGCCAGGTATAATCCCTGGGAACAACTGGGTGAAATCCCAAATGAACCAAAAAATATAGTTAAATTGATATTAATGCTTATTCTTATTGAAATAAAAATTTTAAATATGATATATGAATATTTAACCTATACTGACTATATTTAAATAGTAATGCTTTCAGTAATTACTAGCTGAAGAATTACTTTATTTATTTTTTTATTTGCTCTTTGGGTCACACCCGGCAATGCTCAGGGGTTACTCCTGGCTCATGCACTCAGGAGTAATTGCTCCTGGCGGTGCTCAGGGGACCATATGGGATGCTGGGAATCGAACCTGTGTTGGCCATGTTGGCTGCGTGCGAGGCAAATGCCCTACCCACTGTGCTATCACTCCAGCCCCGGAATTACTTTATTATTTAGCTTATTCTATGCAACAAGTTTGAAATTCTGGGGTCTGAGCAATAGTAAAGCAGGTAGAGCACAAGGCTTCCATGGAACTAACCTGCGTTTGGTCCCTGGTATCACAGCCCCGCTATGAGTAATCCCTTTGTACAGAGTCCTGAATAAGCAGAGTACTGCTGGATGCGACTCAAAAACCAAAAATAAAGAACAATAAAAGCCCCAGTTTGGAATTCTACAAACATTTACGTTGAGAAAGTACATTAATGAGTCTGTTATTAATATGTGAGTCATTTTTATTTATTTTTTTATTATTTTAAAAATATTATTTATTTTTAATTGAAACACAGTGAGTTATAAAGTTGCTCATTATTGGGTTTCCATCATATAATGTTTCAAGTAATTTTTAATGTGGAGATAGAAAAAAAATTATCAAATGCTGGTTATTTAAAAGAATAATAGAAGGGGCTAAAGAGGTAATATGAATGTGCAGGGGTTAAGGCACTTGCCTTGCATTCAATGCCCAATTCTGCATATAGTCCTTGAGAACTTCCATGGATGACAGCTGAACACATAGGCAGGAGTAATCCATTGAGTGTGGCCAAACCTTCCACCTACCAAAATCAATGACATGCAATACTTAAAAAAATTTCTGTTTAGAAAGTAACAAAATAGGAGACTAACACCCAAGAATAGCCGAGATAAGTACCAGGAGGCTTACTCCATGACTTGGAGGCCAGCCACACATGCTACGGGAAAAGGCAGCTCAGATAGAGAAGGAAGCACCAAATAAAGGGTGTTGAGCGGATCCTCCCAGGATGGGAGAAGCATGCTGAAAGTAGACCATAGACCAAACATGATTGCCATCCATTGCCTCTTTTGCAAACCACAACACCCAGTAGGAAAGAGAGAACAAAAGAGAGTGCCCTGCAATAGAGGCAGCGTGGGATGGGGGGATGGGAGGTGGGGAGATACTGGGATCCGTGGTGGTGGAAAGTGGGCACTGGTGGAGGGATGGGTATTCAATCATTGTATAACTGAAACCCAAGCACAAAAATTTGTAAGACTACAACTGTACCTCATGGTGTTTCACTAATAAAAAATTTTTTAAAAAATTCTGTTTACCTTTTGTTTGTTCTTACTTCTTTTTTGCTGAAGCTTCTTAGTTTAAATTTAATACCAATTATTAATTTTGTTGTTTGCAAAATATGACTGCTAAAACAAGGTCAAGAAACATCATTTATGTTTTTGTCAGGTCATTTTATAGTTTTAGGTGTTCCATGTAATTTCTTATGTATTTCAAGTTAATTTTTGTGAATTGTTTAAGAAAGAGATCCAATTTTATCTTATTTTGGAAAAAAAATTATCTAGTTTTTTTGGCACCATTTGTTAAAAAAATCTCCTATTCCCACTAAATTTTCAAGTAACAGCTTCTGATATTTAGGGATTTTTTTATAGTTTCTGTATTTTCAGAGATATATCAGTGTTTTTTTCCCCATTAGTGATTGTATGCTGGTACCACAGTATTTTGGTAATTATAGCTTTGCAATGTAGTTAAAAATCAGGAAGTAAGATTTCTTTCTAATTTTTTTGTTGTCTATTTGGGATCTTTTTGATTACATACGCATGTTAGGATAGTGTTTCCAGTTTCTAAAATTAAAAAAAATTGAGTGGGAATATATAGATGTACTAAATCTATGGCTCACTTTGGGTAGTATAGATGTTTAATAATACTATTTCCTTTGATCCATAAATATGTGATATCCTTCCATTTATTGTATTTTCTTCAATTTATCACATCAAGGTTTATAACTTTCAGTCTATAGGTATTTTATCTTTTTAGGCTTAATTTCACCCTGTTTGTTTCATTCTAGGCCAGGGGTCCTGATGTGGAATTCTTCGGCTGATCTTCTCAGTCCTATCTTGCCATTAAAATGACCAACAATGATCTTGTAGAAGGTGTGGCCTTCTTTATAGAACTTCTCCAGCTCCACATAGAACTTCTAAATTTCTCCTATATCATAATCGGATGTTGGTGCGTAGACAAAAGGATAGAAATTGCTGGCAGTGAGCCACATCTATTCAAATGTAAACGTCCGATGAGGGTTGATAGGCATTCAAATAAATCAATGCTCATGGCCAAGTTTGTGCTGAAAAGGACAACGACACCTCCAACGCCTCTTTTATCACATGTTCCGAGGAACAATTCTTCTCCACTGTCGAAAATGGCATGAAGTGATTGATGCCTTCTTGTCTCAGCCAGACCAATGATGTTGTACTTGATCTTTTGCGCTTCTACCATCAGGTCCTCAATGGATGCATCTGATGCTTTGCGCTTCTACCATCAGGTCCTCAATGGATGCATCTGATGCTAGCATACGTGCATTGAAAGTACAGACAATCATTTTTGTCTTCCTTCATTTTGGCAGTCTAGTTCGGCCTTGAGATTTTATCATCCTCTCCTTCCTCATCCTTCTAAATGCTGTCATATTGGTGACACCTTCAGGGTCAGGGGAATGAGAACCATTGTAATTATTGGTTTTGCAATATCGAATGCACAACAGATAACTTGCGAGGCTCTGCCGTGCGGGCGGAATACTCTCAGTAGCTTGCCAGGCTCTCCGAGAGGGATAGAGGCTTTTGGGGCAGCCTCTAATAGCCCTTGTAAGTGTTCCTATGGTTCAAACTATATTTGAACCCTATCAAATATGGTGTGGCAATTCTGGAATATGGGTATCAAGCATCATATAATGTAACTCTCACGGGGTGAGAGACTGTCAGGGTTCAACATGCACCAAGACTATCCATGGTAACTCACAGTTGCAAAAGGCAGAATCTAAACTTTGGACATGGGAGTATCCTGGTGGGTGGTTCCACAACAAAATAGACCATATCATATTCAATCAACGGTTTTGCCTGACCGATGTTGCTGTTGACCCAAAATTCCAAACAGTATCGGACCACCATCTCCTTCTTACAAAATTCTACTTCACAGAGTGGGGAGAAAGGGCTGCAAAGTTTAAAAAGAGAACTCCCATAATGACCACAAACTGGGAGCTCTTTGGCACTATTGCTGCAACGTGGGAAGACACCATTGTTGACAACATTGACGAGGAATACAATCGACTGGTTCAGAACCTCCATGATTGTGCGAGGAAGGCCAAGAGAGAGATAGCCACAAAAAAGCCTGTCTTTGAAAACTCTTGAGCTTATTTAACAACTTGGTTTGGCGCATGCCTCAGGCAACTGCAAGCTAATGTCTGGTCTCACAAAGCAGTGCTGAGATGCGATAAAGGAAAACCTCAAAGAGAGAAGAGCAGAAGTGCTGGTAGATGCAGCAGAGGCTGGAAAAGTATTTATAATGCCTGCCTGTCCTTCGATAACTACAGGAACAAGATGACTGCCCTCTGACGTCCTGATCTTCCAGAAGGGCAATGGAGAAGAATATCCATGACTTTTACTCAGATCTCTTTGATAGCCATGTCCATCTGCCCACATACCAAATTCCGCAGGATAGATATGTCGTTCCCAATGTTCTCCCTTCTGAAATCTGACACGCCATTTCGTCAATAAAGAAACGAACAGCACCCGGCCCAGACAAGGTCAGACCTGAACACCCGAAGAACCTGCCGTCAGTACTCATCAATATGCGGGCTTGGTTCTTCACACACTACCTGTCTGAATGCAAGGTTCCATCCCAATGGAAAACCAGCAGGACTGTACTACTGTACAAGAAGGGAGACATCTACGACATTGGCAACTATCACCCAATCTGCCTATTGTCTGTCATCTACAAGCTGTTCACTCGAGTCATCCTGAATAGGATTGGCAGAACAATAGATGAAGAACAACCATGCAAGCAATCCGGGTTCCACAAAGGATTCAGCACCATGCACCATATCCACATGATAACCAAGTTCATTGAGGTTTCTCGGGAGTTGAAGATGCCGCTCTGTCTAACGTTCATTGATTTAAAGAAGGCCTTTGATTCTATTGAGACGAAAGCAGTCATTGAAGCCGTAGCCAATCAGGGCATTAAAACTCAATACATCAGGATCCTCTGTGAGCTGTATTACGGATTCACTATCAGGATCTCACCATTCTACAAGGAAGTAATCATTGATGTCAAGAGAGGGGTTTGGCAGGGTGATACCATTTCACAAAAACTCTTCAGTGCCTCCCTCGAGAACATCATGCGACAACTGGAATGGGAAGGAATGGGAGTGAAGATAGATGGTCGTCAACTACACCACCTCCGCTTTGCTGATGACATTGTTCTAATAACACCAAACATTAGCCAAGCGCCACAAATGCTGACTGACTTCGACCTTGAGTGTGAAAAGGTCAGACTTACAGCTGAATCTTACGAAGACAATGTTTATGAGAAACAGCCTCGTTCCTGATGCAACATTCGTTCTCAATGGAATGACCATCTACGAATGCAACAGTTATGTGTACCTAGGTCAAGAAATCAACATGGTGAAAGACCTGGCACCTGAGTTGCACAGGAGGAAGAGAGCTGCTTGGAAAGCCTTCAAGAGTATCAAGGAAATAGCTAAGAGAATGAAGAACCTCCACCTCCAGGCACATCTCTTTGATTCCACTGTTCTTTCTGCATTAACATATGCTTTAGAGACCTGGGGCCTAGGAAAACAGGATGAGAATGCTATTTGGGTCTCCAAAAGAGGAATTGAAAGAGCTATGCTTGCAGTATCATGTTTCACTCAAATGAGAGAAAGAATTTGGAGTTCTGACCTGTGTAGATAATCAAGAATCAGGGACGCTGTCTCATTTGCCAAGGCGACAAAAATCAGATTGGCTGGACACTTAATGAGATTTGGAGACTACCGCTGGACTAGAGCCATTACCGACTGGATTCCACGGGATTTCAAAAGACCATGTGGCCGCCCACCTACCAGGTGGACAGACTTTTTCATCAATATCCTGAAGGATCTGTTTGAGGGTCTTCGTGTTCTTAGAATGAACAGATGCCATTGGGCTACACTAGCACATGACAGGGACAAATGGAGACGTTAATGGTGCCCTCTTGAGCAAATCAACAATTAACGGAAGTCAAGTGATCAAGTGATCAAGCTTAATTTATTCCTATGCATTTTGTTGTATTTTTGTTCAATCACAAATAAGTTTTCTTTCTTTATCCTTTTTTTTTCTTTTTGGTTCACACCTGGAGATCCACAGGAGTCACTCCTGGATTATGCACTCAGAAATTACTCCTGGCAGTGCTTGCGGAACAATAAGGGATGCTGGGAATTGAACCACAGTTGGCAGAGTGCAAGGCAAACACCCTACCCACTGTGCTATCGCTCCATTCCCCTTTTGTATTTCTTTTGCAAAGAAAACAACTCATCTTTTTTTTTTTAATAATGAAACACCATGAGTTAGAGTTGTAGACTTACAAATTTTTGTGCTTGGGTTCTCGTTGTACAATGATAGAGTACGCCTCCCTCCACCAGTAACCATTTTCCACCACCACTGATCACAGTACCCCTCCAGCCCACCTTAACCCCCCATCCCACCCTGCCTCTGTGGCATGGCACTCCCTTTTGTAATCTCTCTCCTTTTGGGTGCTGTGGCCCACAAAAGAGGCATCAAGTGGCAGCATGTTCGGTCTAGAGTCTAGTCTCAGCATGCTTCTCTCATCGTGGGGGGATCCTTCCAATACCCCCCATTTGGTGCTCCCTCCTACATCTGGGCTGCCTTTACCGCTAGAGAGTGAAGCTGGCCTCCAAACCATGGAGTAAATCTCCTGGTATTTTTCTCAGCTATTCTTGGGTGTTAGTCTCCTGTTTTGTTACTTTATGTTCCCCAGATGAATGCGATCTTTCTATGTATATCCCACTCTTTCTGACTCATTTTGCTTAGCATGATACTTTCCATGTAGTACCACTTGTATGTAAATTTCTTGACTTCATTCTTTTTGATAGCTACATAGTATTCCATTGTGTAGATGTACCAAAGCTTCTTTAACCAGTCATCTGTTCTTGGGCACTCATTTCTTTACAGATTTTAGCTATTGTAAACAGTGGTTGAACAGACAACTGCTGATGTCGCTTCGACTATACTTTTTTTTGCCTCTCCGGGGTATATTTCCAGGAGTGGAATTGCTGGGTCAAATGGGAGCTCAAATTCTAGTATTTTGAGAATCGTCCATACTGTTTTACAGTATATGAACCAGTCGGCATTTCCACCAACAGTGAAGGAGGGTCCTTTTTTGCCACATCTGCGCCAGCATCGGTTGCTTTTGTTCTTTTGGATGTGGGCCAGTCTCTGAGGTGTGAGATGGTATCTCATTGTGGTTTTGATCTGCATCTCCCTGATTATTAAGGATGTAGAGCATTTTCTCATGTGCTTTTTTTGCCATTTGCATTTCTTCTTTGAGAAAGTTTCTGTTCATTTCATTGCCCCATTTTTTTATGGAGTTGGATGTTTTCTTCTTGTGGAATTCAAACAGTATTTTGTATATCCTGGATATCAACCCCTTGTCAGATGTGTATTCGGCGAATATCCTTTCCCATTCTGTAGACTGTCTTTGTATTTTGGTCACTGTTTCTTTTGAGGTGCAGAAACTTCTTAGTTTAAGATAGTCCGATTTATCTATCTCTGTTTTCATTTGCTCGGCCAGTGGTGTGGCATCTTTGAAGATACCATTAGCTTCAATGTCATGGAGGGTTTTGCCAACTTTGTCTTCAATGTACCTTATGGTTTCTGGTCTGATGTTGATGTCTTTAATACATTTTGATCTGACTTTTGTACATGGTGTTAGGCAGAGTTCTGAGCCCATTTTTTTGCATGTAGCAGTCCAGTGATGTCAGCACAATTTGTTAAAGTGGCTTTCCTTACTCCACTTCACATTACTTGCACCTTTATCAAAGATTAGATGATCATATGATTGAGGGGAGATGTGAGTGTATTGGTGTTCCATTGGTCTGCAGTTCTGCCTTTGTTCCAGTACCATGCTGTTTTAATTATTACTGCTTTGTAGTAGAGTTTATAGTTAGGGAGGTTGATTCCTCCCATTTTCTTTTTCCCAAGAATTGCTTTAGCTATTCGTGGGGGCTTATTGTTCCATATAAATTTCAGGAGTGTTTGCTCCAGTTCTTTGAAGAATGTCATGGATATTCTAATAGAGATTGCGTTGAATTTGTACAGTGGTTTGGTAATTATTGCCATTTTGATAATGTTAATTTTCCCAATCCATGAACAGGGGATATTTTTCCATTTCCTTGTGTCCTCTTTTATTTCCCGAAGCAGTGTTTTGTAGTTTTCTTTGTACAGGTCCTTTACTTCTTTAGTTAAGCTAATTCCTAGGTAGTTGAATTTCTGGGGCACAGTTGTGAACGGGATTGTTTTCTTCATGTCGTTTTCTTCTCTCTCACTATTTGCATATAGGAAATCCATGGAATTTTGGATATTGATTTTATAGCCTGCAACTTTACTATACAGATCTATTGTTTCTAGGAGTTTCTTGGTAGAGGTTTTAGGGTTCTCTAAGTACAAATCATGATTCTGTAATTTTTATCATGTCACTTTCTTAAATAGACTACTCTAAAAATTTTATTAATAATGAAACATCAAATATCACTGATTTTTGTATGAGCATTAAGTAGAAAAAATGGGAATTAATAGAATATTTACCTATTTCTAAAAATAGGCTATTTTGGGGGTATGGTGCCACCAGTAGGTCAATCTGTACTTGTGAGGTGAGTGCATCAGCAGCCTCATGGTGCCTTCAGGCTTCCAGATACCCCAAAATTGCTGCTGTGCCTTTGGCGAGACCCCAAAAACTTGGGGCTAACTTTTCCAAGAAAGTAAACGGCCAAAAGTTAGGTATGAGGAAGACACCGACAAACCACCTATGGCTCAGCTGTATAATTGGAAGCAAGGCCTCTCTGTTTCCTGATTGAACTGCTTAATGGCCATGATCCCTGAGACTCAGAAACAAATCTTGAAACCCAGAAGCTTTTGGCAGAAATGTGTGTATAGCATGCAGTAGGTTACTGGTGCTGGGCCACCCCAGGGGGGAAAGGGTGCTGTCTGCTCCCCCTAAGCGGCTCAATGGATGCCATCTTCCAGAGGCCATTGGACAGTTAGGTTTGGGCCCAAAGTGACGAGATACACGGCCCTCATGGGATGGGTGTGGAGTCAGCCCTTTCCTCTCTGTCCCAACGAGACCTCAAGTTGCTGCCCATGAATGGCTCCTGATCAAGCTACTTAATGGCCATGATCTTAGATACTCAGAAACAAATCTCAAAACCCAACGGCTTTTGGCAGAACTGCATCTGGTCCCTGCATTAGGTTACTGGTTCTGGGCCACCTCAGGTGGGAATGGGTTTCGTGCCCTGTCCTGTTCCTCCTGGCGGCCCAGTGGCCGCCATCCTTCAGAGACCACTGGACAGTCAGGTTTGAGGTCTCAGTGGCAAGACACATGGGCCGTCATGGATGGTTGTGGAGCTGTCCCTTTCCTCCCCATCCCACTGAGACTCCAAGTCACTGCCCACGAACAGTCTCTCTGGCTCCTGATCAAGCCATTTAACGGCCATGATCCCAAAGACACAGAAAAAAATCTCGAAACCCATGAAACCCAGAGGCTATTGGCAGAAATGCGTCTGGACCACACAGTAGGTTGCTGTTGCCAGGCCACTGCAGGGGGCCTGCTCCCCCTTGGCAGCTCGGTGGCTGCCATCTGCCAGAGGCCATTGGAAAGTTAGGTTTGGGCTCGCAGTGACGAGACACGACGGGACTCATGGGATGGGCGTAGAGCCGGCCCTTTCCACCCCATCCCAATGAGACCGCAAGTCACCGCTCATGAATGGCCTCTCTGGCTCCTGATAAAGCTGCTTAATGGCCATGATACCGGAGACTCAGAAACAAATCTCGGAACCCAGCAGGTTTTGGCAAAAAATCTCTCCAGATTTAGTTGTAGAAATTTTGGAATTTCAAAATCTTGTGGCCACTACTGCAGCCACAAGGCATCATATGTTATTCAAAACCAGAAATAGAAAACAAATTATCTACTATTGCTTTTTCAGCAGATCTGAGTGTTGGGGTAAAATCCTAAATAATAATGGGGATTGTGGTGTCGAAATGTTGAGTGTAATCAAAGTATAGAGAGAGTAATTTGGAAATCATCTGCCCCACAGGTTGGGGGAGAGTGTGGGATAGGATTGTACTGGGGATTTTGGTGGTGGATAGTGGGCACTGGTGAAGGTACGGATGTTTCATTGTATGACCGACACTAAACCCGAAAGCTTTGTACTGCTCTCACGGTGATTCAGTAAATAAGATTATAAAAAATGGGGAAAAAAAGTAAGGCGGAGCTCATGCACAATTTAATCAGCCTAATCAGTGGCTGAATAAATAGCAGTACTCCTACATAATAAATAAATAAATAATAATAAAAAATAAAGATAGGATATTTCTAAAACCTCAGACAAATTATTTGGTACAAATTAGCACACAATATATTCTCAATTTCAGACATAGAGTCATGTGATTTTGCTTGTACAATTTAAACAACAACTTATCAGGATTTTGTTTGTACAGTCCAGATATTTTGTAGGTACTTCACTTTCAGTTTAATCCAATTTATTGACTATTGACAAAAACCTAGTTAGATAAATATCCAATAAAGATTAAAATCCAAAAACTGTGGGTTAAAAAATAAGTTTTGTCAATAATTGAATATTTTTTATATTTTTGTCTATTTAATAATCATTTTATTATTTCTAGAAATGCTGAAAACATTTAGCTGAAGTCCATTCTTTTCTATTTATATAAAAATGCTTTTATTAACAATCCATGGGATGAAGAATTATAGAATTTCAATGAAAATATCTAAATAATAATATTGACACATAGGCCCTTTTCAAATTTTTCAGGCTGTCTCTGCTATGCATGCCAAATCTACCCAAAGCTCGAGATGAATAGATTCTATCAAAAACATCTTTCATTTGCTCTAAAAAATGAAAGCAATACAACACACATTTCCAAGAAATGCTGCTATTTCTACATTTTAAAAATTGCCACATTTACTGAGGGAGGAAGAAAGACAAAAAGATACTAAAAAGAATATAAGCAAAAGAAAAATTTCCTGATCCACAATTTGGCACAGATAAAGAATGTTTAATCTTGTTTGGGATATTATACCCATTTATTACTGCAAAATAAAATTGCGTCTTTAGGAAAAATGAAGCACATTGAATAACTTGACAATTCTATTTAACATAATAAAAAATTGCTTATTAAAAAAGCCAGGGTCTTCCCAAAAGAATTCAGAGGAATAGTGTAAAATATTAAATGTTTCTTTTGAGTGCTGGAAAAGACACTAAGGCACTCAAAATAGGGTCTATTAACATAATCATAAATGAGCTAAGTGATTAGTAGGCAGCAAATATTCCACAGAAAACTACTGGGGTATCAGATGCATACATGGTAATATATGCAGTACAGTTGCTCATGGAGATACAGGATTTTAATCAATATAACATATGCTCTAATAATATAGTTTTTTAGATGTTTATTCAGGTTCCTATAAACCAAATGATCAATTTATAATGTTACATTATTATGTTTAAAAGTTGAGAAAAATAACATTTAGAACAGTTGAATGTTTTTTATATTCTTTAAAGATAAAATATTTGCCATTTTAAAACCGTACAGTATGTATGTGTGAGTAAAACAGAAGAATGATTGGGTGACAATAAAAACACTGGTCTTTTATTGTTGGGTTAATAATGTGAGTTGGTATGAAGAATATCCAGGAATAAATGAATTCAGTTTCAGGGGTTCCACTGGTTTTCTTTTCATTGTTTGCATTTTTACATGTATATATCTGTATGAATAACACATATTTTATATTCTTCATGGCTTTTGCATATGAGTCAAGTCTTTGCTTATACTTAAGACCACTGTTCCCAGAAATTTCTATGAAGAGAGCATAAGGACAGCCAGAAGGAAGATGAAAAAGTGTTTATTATCTATAATCAGGAGAATTTTTGTCACCCAAATATTTAAAAGGAAGGAAGGAAGGAAAGAAGGAAGGAAGGAAGGAAGGAAGGAAGGAATTAAGGGAAGCATGAAGGGAGGGAGGGAGGGAGAAAGGGAGGGAGGGATGAAGGAAGCAATTCCATGTCCAGAGACTGAAAGAATGAACATTGTTAAAATAACCATACTACCCAAAGCATTATTTAAATTTAATGCATATCCTCCTAAACTCCAATGGCATTATTCAAGGAACTAGAACAAATATCAAGAGGCAACTAGGAGGTTAGCTTAAAACATTGAAATACGTGATTGGCATGCACTAAATTCTGAGTTTGATTCCCAGAACTTTATGGTTCCATAAGAATAGCAAGTCATAGCTCTAGCATTTCCTGAGCATCCCCGAGGGTAGCCATGGTGGTTGCTGAACACCACTGGGATGCTCCAGTTGCTCTTAGCAATACTGAGCCTGAACAGCATCACATCACTAACACTGGCTTATCACTGAAGAGCCAGGCCCACACAGTCAAGTATCAAGAGAAAGACTGAGCGGGTCAAGATGGTTTTGATGACTACCATGAAACAAGCAATATGGAGACAGCAAAGGAAGGGAACGAATTCTCTCAGTCTTACAAAAGTCAGCCAACAACCACGATGAAAGCTTGATTTTTGTGCCAGTTGAGAATCATGTTGGAACTTATCATATCCCCCAGTGAAAATTAATAAATTTGGGCTGCTTTAAGTTCCAGGAAATTTGAGAGCTTTTTTGGAGGGAATAGCAGGTGAGTGTAACTACTCCTATACTCAAGGAAGATTGGTGTGGCTCTAGACATGCCAGCTTAAAGAGAGCACCAAGTACGGAGGTTTGGGAGGAAGGGGACAACCATCTAGTCAGTTACATCAGCCCAATCAACCCTGGTGATCAATGGCATGACAGATGTCACACTCAGATTTTCCTTATATCCAATCCCAAGAACTTTGTAATTTGTGACAGCAGCAAGAGGAAACTAAGATACCTAGAGAATTTAAGAAAAAAGAAAAGTCAAGAATATAAACATAGGAGGAACCCACATTTCCCAAAGATGGAATAAAGTGCTACAAAAGGGATATCCATTCAAAAAACAATAAAAGGAATGAAACGCGATAAAATACCTATCTCTCTATATAATTATATTGTGCATATATATGTATAGATGTACAAATATATATAAAAAGAGAAAGATGTATACACACTCACACATATACATAGAGATGTCTAAAAAGTGAAGTTTTTTTTATTCCCTGGAAATCATTATCAATGTACTTGAAAGTAAACAGATTTTTTAAGCTCTAAAATTCTGGTTTCAAACCTCATAAAAAATAAAGCACAATTCAAACGTCCAATAAGCAAACTCATGTCTTCAGTACAAAGAATAACCCAAAGGGGTCTCTCCTCATTTCAAAAAAAAATGTTCAAGTCTTTCAAATTTGAGGGGAATAGGTAAGTCGACAGAGGTCCCTTTACCTCTCTTACTTCAAGGCTTTTTTGTATGTTAGAATATTCAATTTTCTGATCCTTTGCCCAGAGACATAGAATACTACAGTGGAAAACACTGTCAAGTAAACACAATTATAGAATCCTGTTTTAAATTTTTCTGAAGTGCATAAGAAACTACACAAATTCATTTTGCACATACCCTTTTATCTGTTTACAGTTATAATTGAAAATTGCAATGAGTTATTTAAAAGAAGCCTTTTGAATGAAAATTGTCTTCTAATAGAACTAGCTTTAAAAGGACAATTGTATGTCTTGGAGCTATTACCAGTTTTCAGTCTTTTACATGGAATAGGTTAGCTAGCATATATTGAAGCTATTTACCAAGCTGCTATTATGTATTATGTGGCAGAATTTGCAATGGTTACAAAAAACTAATAGATAAATGTAAGCATGATGTCTAGTTTCAAGGCCTTTAAAATTTAATTACTCATCATAATGTAATACATATAACTATATTTTAAATAGGTTACACTGTAGAATTAAATTAAAAGGAAAAAAACAATGTTTTCTTATGAACTAATTCTATTGTAATATCAATGCTTTCTATTACTTGGGCTGGAGCGATAGCACAGCGGGTAGGGCTTTTGCCTTGCAAGCTGCGACCCGGTCAACCAGAGTTCGATAACTCCACCCCTCTCAGAGAGCCTGGCAAGCTACCAAGAGTATCTTGCCTACACAGCAAAGCCTGGCAAGCTACCTGTGACATATTCGATATGCCAAACACAGTAACAACAAGTCTCACAATGTTACTAGGCCCACTCAGCAAATTGATGAGCAATGGGACAGTGACAGTGACTATTACTTGTGCTAAAGCCCCGAAAAATTTCTTTACAATAATAATCAAATAAATAAGCCAATAGATAAATAAGTTATCAAATAAATAGGTAACAGATTTGATGGTTTGTAAGAACATTGGCTTTGGCAAAAGAGAATGCAGTTGAAGTTCTAATGATCACCTGTTTATTCAACCTCCCTAAATCACAGGTCCTCCAAATGCAATGTTGGGCTCTTTGTTAAATTTATCATCAAGGTTTGTCATCAGCATTTCTTAAGATTATATATACATAAAAGTAATATGTCACATTAGTATGTGACATACATATGCTCAGTAAATATTTGTGGTATGAATAGTAGAAAGTTTAAATTATGAATTCAAATATTTAATATAAATACTTTCATAAAATTATTAGGTTAATATAATTTATGTGATTAAATTTTGATAAACTTATTCTATCCAGGAAGTAATACTGAATATATTTGAAAAAAATATTTAAAACAAACTTCAATCTGTTTTAAATTATGTCCTTATTTTGAGTGCATGACCCAAGTTAAAATTTTTACCCCAAATTATACTAAGTGAAATTAATATCTTATTTTCATTTTTTAATCGAATCACCAAGAGATAGGAGTTACAAAGTTTATCATGGTTGAGTTTTACTCAGTTTCCCAATACCCATCCTTCCACCAGTGAACATGTCCCTATATCAATGTCCACAGTTTCCTCCCACCACCATTCTCCCATGCTATCTCTATGGCAGACACTTCCCAGGCACTTTCCATCTCTCTCTCTCTCTCTCTCTCTCTCTCTCTCTCTCTCTCTCTCTCTCTCTCTCTCTCTCTTCCATACCTCTCTCTCTGTCTCTCTTTCTCCCCTTTGGATCATTATGGTTTGCAGTACAAGTACTCAGTGTTATTATGTTCCTTTATATGTTTTCAGCATGCAGTCTTATCCAGAGTGATCAATTCCAACTATCTTTGTCATGGTGGCCCCTTCTCTATCCCAGATGCCTTCTACCCCAGCATTTGAGATAGGAATCTAATGATAGATCAATCCTGCTGGTCCTTGTTTCTACTGTCCTTGGCTATTGGTGTCATAATATTTTTATATCCCACAAATTACTCTGATCATTCTATGTCTATCCATCTCCTTCTGACTCATTTCACTCAGCATGATACTTTCCATGCCCAACCATTTACAAGAAAATTTCATAAATTCATTTTTCCTAGCAGTTGCATAGTATTCCATTGTGTAGATGTATTATAGTTTCTTTAACCAGTTGTCTGTTCTCAGGCACCTGGGTCGTTTACAGATTTGACTGCCTAAGGGAAAAAGCTTTTCCAGATTTAGATTAGTGTTTTCAAAGCAATTAGCAAAATAACAATTTAATTGAAAATCTAACATCACTATTTTTCACTTAATACCAATGACAATTTACATTTTTAGCCAGTATAATAATTCTTGACATGATTTTGAGAATATAACAAAGTCCTCAAAGAAAATTATGCATGAAGATATAAGATAAGCAAATAAAAATTATACGTAGATTTATTATGCTTTAATCCAAAGTTACTGATTTCTTTCCCTAATTAGATCAAGAACCGTAACTTCACATTTTCAATTCCCAATGTCCACTATAATCCTGGTTCAAAATACCTGTTCAAATCACCATTTATGGACTGTATAAATGCATTTTTGGAGCTATAGGGATAGTACAGCAGAGAGGGTGATTGCCTTGCATATAGCCAAACCAGGTTTGATCCCTTCACCCTGTGTATTCCCCTGAGACTTGTGAAGATTAATCCTGAATACAGACAAGGTATGCCCCCCCCAAAAAAATAAATATGAATGAATTCATGTAATTTCAACTTCTATTTAATAGCAAATTATAACAGAGAGACTACCATCAAATTTATAAACCATATTTATATTGCAGAATGTAAATCTAGCTCTTTAGAAACAATGTAATTATCTTGAGAAGTACAATTTATTTTTAAAAATTCTAGAATTTCCTTAACGTGTGAAATATAGTTTTATGTAGCAGAAAATTCTGTTATTAAAACAAAAAATGGGGAATATTAGTCAGTGATTTCAATTTTGATATCATTCTGCTATTAATATCATTTGTGATTTCATTAAATATGTATTTTTCTTCTTTTAAAGCTATTTATTAATGTCACTAGTTAGCTTCTTTTCAAGCTTTTTTCACTAATGTCACTAAAGTTTGTATTTTTCTTATATATATGACAGGTGCATGTTAAACTTCAATTTTACATATAAACATATCTGATAACCTTTCTAAATATTTATCTATAAATTTATTCACTATCTCTAGAGTTTGCTCTTTATATTCTACTGGGATATAACAGGACATTTTCATTCTCCATGTACATCTTCTTTTAATATATTCTTTCGTCTTCACAAACTCTCCTTTCAACTATGAATTTCTAATTTGTGGATTAATTTAGCTCAAAGATGATTTTTCAGTTTGATTTTCATTTAAGAAATAAGTTCTTTCCTATTTTGTTAGTAGTTTGAAATATTCCCAATTTGAGATAATTAAAGTACTCTTTAGGATTTGAATTCCTATAAAAAAATTAAATCTTTGCTTTTTCACCTTATTTTTCCTTCAAAACTCAAAATTTATAAGAGGAAGATAATTCTAGGCAGTTCCATTTTCCAGCCACTGGCTGGTATAAGTGATCTTCCTGATGCCAAGTTTATGGTTCAGTAATTCAATCTTGTAGGTGCTGAGACCTTTAAGGTCAATCAAATATTTATTTTTATTCATTAAGGCAAAGATTCTGGAAATTAATAGATGGGCATGAAAATGCAAATAAGTTTTTTGTTTTTATCAGATTTTTCATAGTTATCTTTGTTCTTACATTGTTGTTCCATTGCTATTTCACTTAGGCAATGCTTCCAATTCTACATTTGAGTTTTAACTCTTAACATCAACACTATTCTAGCCTGACATATATTTTCTATAAGATGATTTTATGAACCAAAGCATCTTGACATTAAATTAGGTTCCCTTGGAAAATCACTCAAAATGGCCACCATTTCCCCCCATAACTAGACGCATAGAATTTCTCTATAGAGCCATATGGTAGATGACAAAGAAAAATTACAATGTCATTTTTCCTGCTTACTAGTTCAGCTAAATACTAAGAAGCACAGGCTTTTTCCAAGACAATTCTTCTCCACTTCAACAATTAAGTCAAATCTCTCAGGAAAGAAAGCATTTCTCTACATATGTATTTATGCCAGTAATAATTATAGTTTTATGAATGTTTACAATCTCTTAATGTGATAAAACCTGCTAGGCATATTAGTCTGTTGTATATAGAAGAAAATTGACAAAGGACACTCTATATCATTTACTCCTATTTGCCCTCATTTTTTATGATATTTTTGTTCTATAATTTTCATCTTACTAGATTCATTTTTCAAGAATTTATATCAAATAAAAATGAGGGTAGAATGCCAAACTACTCCTTAATAGTAAATAATCTCCTTTCCTAATGAAAAACAAATTCTTTTTGAGTAAATGTTGACTTTTTTATATAAATAAGAATCTTTAATTTTTTGAGAATCGTCCATACTGTTTTCCAAAAGGGCTGAACCAGCTCCCATTTGACCCAGCAATACCACTCCTGGGAATACATCCCAGAGAGGAAAAAAAGTGTAGTCGAAGTGACCTCTGCACTTCTTTGTTCATTGCAGCACTCTTTACAATAGCCAGAATCTGCAAAAAACCTGAGTGGCTGAGAACAGATGACTGGTTAAAGAAACTGGTACATCTACACAATGGAGTACTATGTAGCTGTTAGAAAAGATGAAGTCATGAAATTTATATACAGTGGTACTACATAGAAAGTATCATGTTAAGCAAAATGAGTCAGAAAGAGAGGGATAGACAAAGAAAGATTATATTCATCTGGGGAACATAAAGTAACAAAATAGGAGACTAACACCCAAGAATGGCCGAGATTAGTACCAGGAATTTTGCTCCATGGCTTGGAGACCAGCCACACGTGCTAGGGAAAAGGGAGCTCAGATAGAGAAAGGAGCACCAAATAAAGGGTGTTGGGAGGATCCTTCTCCCAGGATAGAAGAAGCATGCTGAAAGTAGACCATAGACCAAACATGATTGCCGCTCAATGCCTCTTCTGCAAACCACAACAGGCAAAAGGAGAGAGAGAATAAAAGGGAATGCCCTGCCACAGAGGCAGGGTGGTATGTGGTGCATGGGGGGTGGGAGGGATACTGGGATCCATGGTGGTGGGAAATGGGCACTGGTGGAGGGATGGGTATTTGATCATTGTATAATTGAAACCCAAGCACAAAAATTTGTAAGTCTACAACTGTACCTCATGGTGTCTCACTAATAAAAAAAAAGAAAGAATATAGATTGAAATAAAAATTAATATACATGTTTGACTATTAGTGCCTTTAAAGGCATACATTACAAAGATTATATTAAGTTGTACTGGATATAATATTTAGACTCTAAAAAGTTATATTTAAGTATCAAAGATATATTAATTTTAATATTTCCAAATGAACCTAGGAAGGAAAATGAATCCTAGTATATTTTAGCATAATTTGTTTTTACATTTACTATATTTTATATTTCACACATATTGTAATATAATTTAAAGTATATTTTTTAAATGTTCCTATTTTTTATGATAAAAAGGTATTATTCTCTTAATGTTATTTACGACATTAGGGAAAATTCTAGATTGGTCTTTTTCTTGATTTACTGGACATCTGTTTAATAATAAATTGCTTAACTGATAGATAAATTTCAGCCCCCTGTTTTCTAAAATGTTTTACCTAATAAAAGCCATGTTTCACTGAGGTCAGGAAGTTAGCTAAATGGGCTTAGTACATATCTTGTATGTGGAGTCTTGGGCTTCATCCCTGTACTGCTTGGATCCTAGTGGGAGCAAGCCCCAATACAGAGATAGGAGTAGCCTATGAACACTACCAAGTGTGATAAAAAAGCTATATATTGTTTTGTATGATGCTTGAAATTCTTGTTATATAAAAACCACATATGCACATGGGAGCAAAATATTACATTCAAAAAGTGGCAAAGCCACTAGAAACTGAAGAGAAAATGAAAAGATTCTCCTCCTAGAACCTTTGGGTAACACATTTCAATACAATGTTTCAGTATTCTAGATTCCAGACTTATGGGATAATAAAGTTCTGTGTTCAAGGTACCTATTTTGTAATAATAGTCACTGGTATTGTTCTCTTTCTCTCTTCCCCTCTCTCTTCCCTATTCCTCATACAAACATACAGAATGTTTAGACATAAATATGGCTGGTATATCTATAAATTTATGTTCAGAAAGTTAAAATGCTATAATTACCAAGTCTGAAAATGAGTTAGTTCATAAGAAACAAAAGCACTTTTTTTGTATTACTTCTCTTTCTTGCTAGAAAATGAACTTTAAGATACTTTCATTGTTATTTGCTCATTGTTTTCTTGTCTGGGAGAGAATGGCATAAAATCAATGAAGTGTTTGGTTTAGTTGCCAAAAGCCTAATGTGAGGGAATAAAATCTACTTAGCATGAAGTGGCTCCTTTTTACAATGAAGAGCTTTTCTTTTTAAGTCACAGTATGAAAAGAAAATTTAGGAAAAAACCAAGATTTTGTTTCTAAGTACTTGGTATTATGATGATAGCCAAGGCAATAATTTTTTCCTTGAGATTAATACAGCAGAAAATAATATTTTGATAAATTAACAAGCATAAAATCAACTAAAACATTTTGAAAAAAGTGATATCCACATATAGTTACTGCTGAAAATTTTAAATGCAATTCAGATAATTCAAATAAAGCCTTTAAATTTAAATATCTTTTACAAGAGAAAAAGAAAACAAAACATTCAATTTTGGGGGGTATTTAGTTGTATAGTGAAGAATGCTAAGTAGTATTTAGCGAGATAGCAGGCCATCAATAAATATCTGTATTTACAATGTATATGCTAGAAAGACATTTGAAGACAAAGTGTTTTGAATGAGTGTAGCCATTATTTCTTTAAGCAGTGAAAAAATAAAGGAGGAAGAAAACCAGAAAAAAAAATCTTGAACATGGTTTTCCAAACCACCTTTGCTTCTGACACCAATTACATGTTAGCACATCCTCAAAACTATCCTGAGGCTTGAAAAGTTACTAGAAGGATTTAAAGAGGTCACTAAAGGACCTTTAAATCCATTTGATTTCATTGTATTTACTGAGAAAAGATACAGACTTACAGAAGCCATTGAAAAAGTTACATGAAGCAGAGTCCAGGGAAGTTTTGCAGGTAGAAATTCCACCTGTCTTCTCTCATTGAGCTCATGGACAACACAACTATCTTTCTACCACTGGGTAATTTGGTCAACCTATCAAATATACCAGAACTTTGGTACCCAGAGTTTTACCCTTAAGTCTGATATGCCGCTTACGTAGTTGACTTCAGCTTCCATTCTTCATTCCAAATCAAATTGTTAAACTGATATAACCCAAACACCTCATGTAAGCAAAAATACTTTCATTAGTTGTAACATTACAAAGGTTCTTAGACATCTCCAAGAAGCTAAGTGTGGATAGTTGATTTCTGCATAAGGTTATTTCTTCACCATATAATAATGTCCTAATTTTTCTAGAGCTGCATTCTAACTGGACTCAGTGCAAAACAAGATCAAATTCTAATTCTATTCAGCTCTTGATTTTTTGACCTTCATCATGCCTTTCCCACTCAAATAATTCAAAATGAAAGGTTCCCATATAAGTGCTAATTCGGAGGTTTAAATACTAAAATATATGCTTAGGACATATATTCTTGCCAATCACAGTACGTACCACAAACTTTGCTTGATACTTATATACACACAGAAGGAATGAATGTTAATGTATTTGTTTATAACCAGATTCCCTAGACAGAAGTTCAGTGCCTGAAAACATTGTTGTTCAACCATGTGGACATTAATGTAGTTTAATGATCATTATTAGGTTGAAACTAAGTACACTTTGTACTTTTAAATATAAATTCAATCTTTCCCATTGACTGTTTAATTTTTAAGCCCAGAACAAAAATATAAGAAATGTACTATAGTAAAAAAATGTGTGGAAATATTTTGAAAAATCTCTTTATTAGTCAATTAGTCTATTTTTAAGAAAATATAATTTGGCAGGAAAAAGATACATAGTTAAACTATACAAGGAATAAGGATAGTGAAAAAGTGTGATTGTGCCTCATTGTAAATATTTTTTTAATAAAATAAAAAAGAAAACCTGGTTGTGACATTTTACTTTATGTCCAAGTGGGTTTTTTTAAATTATTTTTCAGGTCATAGCACAGCGGGTAGGGCGTTCGCCTTACAAGCGGCCAACATGGCCGACCCGAGTTCGATTCCTCCGCCCCTCTCGGAGAGCCCGGCAAGCTACCGAGAGTATTCGATATGCCAGACACAGTAACAACAAAGTCTCCAATGGAGACGTTACTGGGCCCGCTCGAGCAAAATTATGTCACAAATAAAGGATGAATTCAATCACTGAAAAGTAAGAGATGATTTATTTTACAGTTATAAACTAAACTCTATGCTTGAAGACTTAAGAATGATTTTTGAAATATACTATTGTTCATATAATGAATATTATATTTAAGAAAAATTTTAGCTTTTCTACAGATCAAAGTTGTTTTCTTTTAAATTTGAATATTTTTAGATCTCAGGTAAAGATCCTGTTGATCAGTAATGCATACTATATTGCTATGCTTTCTACTAATGCAGCTAACAATTTTGTAAAGAAAATATAGTCATTTGACTTCTTTGCAGCTCAAATTCTCAATTTTTCTTTCATAAAATATAAAAAATATAAAAGTCTAGGATGTTTCTAAATAATTTTTCTCCTTCTTTATTATCAGTTAACAGAGCCAAGTGCTGATGATCTATTATGGGAGTTGAGGCCCTTGAACTGCACATATCTGAAGTGTTTGATATTCAACAAGACAGGATAAATGATGGGTACAGAACTTAAATTAGTCAATATTGTGCAGTACAATATTTAGAATTTTATTTTATTATTTTTAAATTTTTATTAGTGAAACACCATGAGGTACAGTTGTAGACTTACAAATTTTTGTGCTTGGGTTTCAGTTATACAGTCATCGAGTACACATTCTCCACCAGTGCCCACTTTCCACCACCATGGATCCCAGTATCTATCCTACCTCCCATCCCCCCATCCCCTCTTGCTTCTGTGGCAGGGCATTCCCTTTTGTTCTCTCTCTCCTTTTGGGTGTTGTAGTTTGCAAAAGAGGCATTGTGTGGCAATCATGTTCGGTCTATAGTCTACTTTCAGCACGTATCTCCCATTCTGGGAGGATCGTCTCAACACCCTATATTTGGAGCTCCCTTCTCTATCTGAGCTGCCTTGGACTCCAGACTCAAAATGGACCCAGGAACAGAGATCCTCTGCCTGCTCCCACAAACCACAGGTGACCAAGGGATTAAAACCAGGAGCCTCACCCTACCCTTCCCTGCCCTGTCTGCTTCCACCAACTGCCAGAGACCTAGGGATTACCCACAGAAGAAACACCCTACCGGTACCAGATAAATACCTCACTAACAGACTACCTCCATTACCTACAATACTCAGCTGCTGCCACGCTCTAGGAAACTTTCCAGACACATAATAAGACACTTAATAACCATCTTCCAAGATTACTACAGCATATTTGATACAGTTCAAATATGGTCTGAACCATGGAAACACCTGCAAGGGCAAATAGAGGCCACTCTAAAAGCCTCTATCCCTCTCAGAGAACCTGTCAAGCTACCGAGGGTATCTGCATGCATGGCAGAGCCTGGCAAGCTATCCGTGGCATATTCGATATGCCAAAACCAGTAAATACAATGGGTCTCATTCCCCTGACCCTGCAAGAGTCATCAATACGGCAGTGTTAAGATACTGGGACCTGTGGTGGTGGGAAATGGGCACTGGTGGAGGGATGGGTATTTGATCATTGTATAATTAAAACCCAAGCACAAAATTTGTAAGTTTACAACTGTACCTCATGGTGTCTCACTAATAAAAATTAAAAATAAATAAATAAATATTTGAAAAAAATTCAAAGTGCACTAAAAAAAAATCTAAAAATTAAAAAAGAAAGAAGGATGAGGAAGAAAAGGCTGATACAATCTCAAGACCAAAATCGGCTGCCAAAATGAAGAAAGACAAAGATGACTGTCTGTACTTTCAATGCATATATGCTGGCATTAGATGCATCCATCGAGGACCTGATGGTGCAAGCAAGAAAGATCAAGTACGGCATCATTGGTCTGACTAAGAAAAGAAGGCATCAATCACATCATGCCATTTTCTACAATGGAGAAGACTGTTCCTCGGAACATGTGACAAAAGAGGCATTGGAGGTGTTGGTGTCCTTGTCAACACGAACTTGGCCATGAACATTGATTCATTCGGATGCCTAATCACCCAAATCAAATGATTACACTTGAACAGGTGTGGCTCACTGCCAGCAGTTTCTATCTTTGTTGTCTATACAATAAAATCCAATTATGATGGAGAAATTGAGAAGTTGTACATGAAGCTGGAGAAGTTCTATAAAGAATACCACACTTTCTGCAAGATTATTGTCGGTGATTTTAATGCCAAGATAGGACCGAGAAGATCAGTCAAAGAACTCCATATCGGGAACCATGGCCTAAAATGGAACGAACAGGGTGAGCGACTCTCTGAGTTCATCATGCCGACCAAGACCATCCATGGTAACTCACAATTCCAGAAGGCCTAATCTTAACGTTGGACTTGAGAGTCTCTCGTTGGATGGTTCCTCAGTGAAATTGACCACATAATATTTAATCAATGGTTATGCCTGACCAATGTCGCTGTTGTCCCAAAATTCCAAACTGGATCAGAACACCGTCTTCTCGATGCAAAATTCTACTTCACAGAGTGGGGAGAAAGGGCTGCAAAGTTTAAGAAGAGAATTCCCAGAACAACCACCAACTGAGAACTCTTTGGCACTGTTGTGGCAACATGGGAAGATGCTGTCATTGACAACATTGATGATGAAAAAGATTGACTGGGTCAGCACCTCCATGATTGTGCGAGGAATGCCGAGAGAGAGATAGTCACACACACAAAAAAAAAACTGTCTTTGAAAACTCTTGAGCTTATTCGCCAACGTGTCTTGGCTCAAGCTTCAGGGGCCCACAAGCAAATGTCTGAGCTCACAAATCAGTGCAGAGAAGCAACAAAGAAATACATCAAAAAGAGAAGAGCAGCAGTGCTGGCAGATGTGGCAGAAGCCGGGAAAAGCATACGCAACTCTGGCCTGTCCTTCGCCAACTACAAGACCAAGATTACTGCCCTCTGACATCCTGATGGATATATCACATCTTCCAGAAGTGCAATGGAGAAGATTATCCATGACTTCTACTCAAATCTCTTTAATAGCCACATCCAATTGCCCTCATACCAAATTCCGCAGGATGGATATGTTGTTCCCAACATTCTCCCTTCCGGAATCCGGCATGCCATTTCACCATTTCGTCAGTAAAGAAGCATACAGAACCTGGCTCAGACAAGGTTAGACTCAAATACCTGAAGAGTCTGCCATTGGTACTCATCACTACACTGGCTCAGGTCTTCACACGCTACCTGTCTGAATGCAAGGTTCCATCCCAATGGGAAACCAGCAGGACTGTACTACTGTACAAGAAGAGAGATATCCATGACATGGGCAATTATTGCCCCATCTGCCTATTGTATGTCATCTACAATCTGTTCACTTGAGTCATCCTGAATAGGATTGGCAGAACACTAGATGAAGGACGATCATGCAAGCAAACCGGGTTCCACAAAGGATTCAGCACAATAGACCATATCCACATGGTAACTGAGCTTATTTTGGTTTCTTGAGAGTTCAAGATGACTCTCTGTCTAAGATTTATTGATTTAAAGCAGACCTTTGATTCTTTTGAGAAAGAAGCAGTCATCCAAGCCCTAGCCAAACAGGGCATTCAAACTCAATACATCAGGATCCATTGTGAGCTGTATTACAGATTCACTACTAGGATCTCACCATTCTACAAAGAAGTGATCATCCATGTCAAGAAAGGGGTTCAGCAGGGTGATACCATTTCACCGAAACTCTTCAGTGCCACCCTCAAGAACATCATGTGATGACTGGAATAGGAAGGAATGGAAGTGAAGATAGACGGTCAGCAACTACACCACCTCTGCTTTGCCATGACGTCATTCTAATAACACCAAATATTAGCCAGCTGGCACAAATACTGGCTAACTTCAACCATGAGTGTGGAATGATCGGACTACAGATGAATCTCACAAAGAAAATGTATATGAGAAATGGTCTCGTTCCTGACGTTTCATTCACTCTCATTGGAACAAACATCTCTGAATGCAACAGTTACGTGTACCTAGGTCAAGAAGTCAACATGACAAATGACCTGGCAGCTGAGTTGCACAGGAGGAAGAGAGCAGCTTGGAAAACCTTCAAGAGCGTCGAAGAAATAGCTGAGAGGACGAAGAACCCCCGGCTGTGGGCTCATCTCTTCGATTCCACTGTTCTTCCTACATTAATGTACGCCTCTGAGACCTGGGCCCTACAAAAACAAGAAGAGAACGCTATTCGGGTCTCCCAAAGAGGAATCAAAAGAGCTATGCTTTAAGTATCATGCTTCACTCAAATGAGAGAAAGAATCCAGAGTTCCAACATCCATCGATGGTCAAGAATTATGGACACTGTCTCATTTGCCAAGCTGTCAAAAATCAGATGGGCTGGACACATAATTAGATTTGGAGACTACAGCCTGACTAGAGCTATTACTGACTGGATTCCGCAGGACATCAAAAAGTCGCATGGCCACTCACCTACGAGATGGTCAGACTTCTTCGTTAAGACCCTGAGTGATCAGTTTGTGACTCTTTGTTTTCCTAGAATGAGCAGACACCATTGGGCTACACTAGCACACAACAGGAACGAATGATTATGTTACTGGCAACTGCTCGAGCAAATTGATGAGTAAAGGAATGTCAAGTGATCAAGTGATTATTTGATAGTACAATTATTATTGCTTCATTTTTACCGAGAGTATCTGGCCTGCATGTCAAAGCTTGGCAAGCTACCTGTGATGTATTTGATATGCAAACACAGTAACAACAAAGTCTCACAATGGAGACATTACTGGGCTTGCTTGAGAAAATCGATAAACAAAGGAGAACAGTGACAGTGACAGTTTATTTTTACTAATTAATTTCTAACTGACTTTACGCTACTAATCCATTAAACAATTTTATTATAGGAACTTACATATATGCAAGCAACAATGTTTCAAAAATTTTTCTAAGACGATAGAAGCAGAAAAATATCTTTTATTAATTTCTATTATATTTGTATTTCAAAGCTATTTTAGCACTTTATTTTTGTGATAGCATTTTTTTCTAATCATCACACTTTTAAGACCTCTTTCAAGTAAAATAAAATGTGTGTTTTAAAATTTTTTTCACAGTAATAATTTGCCATATGAGATATTTAAAGCATAATAGTTGATTTTAGTCAACTTGGCCAGGCTGTGGAATCAAATAATTGGTCAAATTAACAGCTGTTTCTGTGAAGGGATATTTTTTTCTCATGGATTAACTTTTAAATCAGTATACTCTGAGTAAAGCAAATTTCATCCAGAATGTGAACCTTGTCCAATGAAGATTTTAAAGAAAAGACAGATCTTTTCTGAATAAAAGGGATTTCTGCCAATGGACTGCCTCAAAGTCCCGTTGCAGTGCTTTCCTGGATCTCTTGCCTGATAATCTACCCTCAGATTTAGTACTGGACAGCCTCCACAATTATGTACATATCCTTTTGGCTCTGCTGCTATGGAGAACCCAAACTAATAGAGAGTGATATTTTAACATAGTGAACTATTGGTAGGAATAGGGTGAATTTATCTCATAATATTAATAGTATGAGGACAGGTATGTCTTAAAAATCAAACTTAATTGTTCTTGAAGTATACCTGTCTTTCAGAAAATTTGGAAGTCTAAATAACAGAAATAATGCCATCTAACATTTTGACTAGCATTAAAAATTTCTAGGATATTGCTAGACCAATACATTTATCTTTGTATTTTTAAAGTGATATTTCTTGACAATATTTTGTATATAAAGAATTTTAGAAATTATATCTATGTATGAGTACAATAATTTATTAATACTAAAATGATTAAAATATAATATTATAAGCCACATACTCTTTCTTTTCTTTTTTGTTTCATTTTTATTTCTTTTATTTATTTGTTTCATTTTTTTGTTTCATTCTTATTTGATTTTTTTGAAATAAGAAAGAGATGGAAAAAAATGATTGTCAGTTGTACCTTAAGTGCACAACACGATTAAATCGTTTTGCAAAGCAGATAAATGTGGGATTCATTTGTTCTTAGCAACTTTTTTAAAAATGAATCACTGTGAGGAACAATTACAGACCTATAAACTTCACGCTTATGTTTCAATCATACACTGATCGAGTACCCATTCCTCCACCCTTGGCCATTCTCCACCACCAATGTTCCCAGTATCCCTCCCCCGCAACCTCGCTACTCCCCACCCTACCCCCCCCTCCCTCTGTGGCAGGCCCATTCCCTTTTTCTCTCTCTCTCTCCTTTAGGTTATTGTGGTTTGCAATGCAGGTATTAAGTGGCTATCATGTTCGATCTATAGTATAGTAGCCACTTTCAGCCTTCTTTATTTTTATGGTGGAAAGCATTTTAGGCAGCAGCCCGTAGTGCTCAGAGCTTACTTCTGGTTCTATGCTTAGGGATCATTGGTGGTGGGGCTCAGAACACCAAATGTAGAGTCAGGAATCAAATCCAGTACAGCCACACATGAGGCAAGCACCTTACTCACTATACTATCACTTCGGTTCCTAGAAGACATATATTCTTCTAAGAGTTTTGTGTGTATGAGCACATTTAACCCTTATAAATATCCTATGAAATATTTATGCTCTTCACACTAACCTATGATAGTGAACTAGTTACTATCATAATCTTAATTTTACAGATGCAGTGCAGGAGGTCAAATGAATAAGTTCAAACATTAGTAAACTATAGAGATAAGATTATATTTAAATAATCTAGTGACAGTCTTGGTTATAGTTAATATAGCACTTTGCTTCTCCAAATTTTTAAGAAATATTTTTCTCATCATACTTAAACTATTTTACTTTTTCATTTTTCTTTCTGTTAATCATGGGCTGGAGCGATAGCACAGCGGCAGGGCGTTCGCCTTATAAGCGGCCAACATGGCCGACCCGAGTTCGATTCCTCCGCCCCTCTCGGAGAGCCCGGCAAGCTACCGAGAGTATTCGATATGCCAGACACAGTAACAACAAAGTCTCCAATGGAGATGTTACTGGGCCCGCTCGAGCAAATCGACAATCAACGGGAGGGCCTTTACCTTTACCTTACCTAATCATGGCTTTGTGAGACATTCCTCTGCACCCAACAATAAAAAATTTTTTACTGTCTAAAAGTTTTATATATATATATATATATACATATATATAATGTTTAAAAGTTTGGAGAAAACTTTAAAATTTATATATAAAAAGTACACATGTAAATATACATATATATTAATATACTTATATAAATATATATAAGTATATATATAAAACTTTTAGACAGTAAAAGATTATATATATATATGGCTATGGAAACAAACCAATATTTTGAAAAAAATTAAAGATCTAATATTTCACAAGCCATCAAATTCTTAGCTACTCAGATGCAGTGACTTGTACTATTATCTGACCTGCTCTTCTCAATACCATTCCACGGTGCCAAAGTTGCTGTAAGGAACTGTTAGCTTTGTCTAAAGGTGCTCATTTGCTTCTCAGTGACAACAACTAATTACTGGTGTCCTCCTCTTTCATAAACTCTTGATTATAAGCTGGAAATGTTGTTAGCCCAACATATAGATATACTTAGTTTTGGCAAGGACATCAAATCTAGAGATTATGTTAAGCAGGAGTATGCCAGCAAACCAAGCCTGTGACATAGAAAGAAAATAGCACAGGAAGGCACCCAATAGGCCACAAAGTCAAGTGATGACTGCCAAACCATGGCTGCTTGATCAAAGGCAATGGGCCAGATTCTCAGGATCAGGTTTGGATTAAATGATTAAACTGCTAGGCTGGAAGTATTCAACGAGATTCTAGCTAACATCCTGTACCCCAGAGGATTCCTCATGGCAGCTGCTCCTTCTGCTAAAAATTTTGTTCTAGCAACAGCCAGAATTCTTTTCTATTTCAAAATTTACTAATTAACATTGTGAAACACTTCCTTCATTTTAAACCTGTATTTATCAAAGCATGCTTGAACTAGATTATTTATTCCTAAATTAGAGTGTTGATTTAGTTCTTAGGTCTGTCTTGTTATGATGTTCTTGATACTCTTCAACCTTCTCCCCTAGGGAGTAGAAATGGATCCTATTCCAGGATTTCCTCTCTATGGACAAGCATTGTAGTAGTACTGGGTATTCTCTTCTAGATTTCTTTCCCTTCTCGTTGGCATGATAAAGTCTTTTTTCTCTCCAGCTCATGGGTCATGACACCTTCTGAAAGAGATAAGAGCTCCTGTCACTCTTTTGATCCTAATGTCATGGTTCTGACAATTCCATTTCCTGCTGCTCTTTTAAAGCAGACTGTTTCCACTTGGCCAACAGCATACACTTGCATTAGTGCTTAGCAATTTTCAAAGGACTGTCATCGATATTGCCTCATATCATGGTTTTAATTTTTTCTTTAGACTTGTTTATGATCAAGGATAGAGTTGTGATCAGTTTCACTCTCAAGATGAATTAAACAAGCTCTAAATGTTGATAGCAAAGTTGTTCTCCAAATCCCAAAGTGACAGTTTTTTCAGCTAGACTTGTTCCCACTTTTTTATGATCCCAATTTTGTTATGTATTCATGTTGTTTAATTTTAAGAATATATGTTATAGGAGTCTGAAATTAAATCCATAAGATAAGTATGTGATTAGGAATGTTATGTTGATTGTTGGAATCCCATTATTCAGATATTATATATTAAAGAACTCATCCTTGAAATTTAACAAACATCAATTTTAGTTCCAAAGGACTCAGCTGATTTTATTAATAACAAGGAGTAAGAAAAATATCTTATCAGTATACTAGTTTATTTTTAACTTTATGTAAAAAACTTTTATTGTTTAGCATTTAAATTTTATCATTGTGGGAATTTTTTCTATGAAACCCTTTCTTCTTGGAAGGATGATAATGACAAAAAAAGAAGTGTTAAGAAACAGCAACTTAGAAGAAGATACAACCTTGGTTTAAATAGAGGAGGGGCCTCAAGTACAATGAATGAAATCAATAACACAAAAGAAACAACTAGCAACAAACAGCTCTTAATCCTCAGGCAATGATTTTACTAATATAATTGTGAGTTATAAAAATTTTTATAAATTTTCTTTGACATATATCTTTTGTAATAGCATTTAACAGTTTGTTATAACAAACAATAGAAAACCAATTATATTTTACCTATTAAGATGGCAGACCTGGGGGGTTGGTGGGAAATAGGATAATGGTGAAAGGAAGGTCACACTGGTGGTGAGAGTGGAGCAGGAATGTTGAATGCCTTAAGCTGCTGTGTAATGAATAACTTAGTAAAGCACTGTGCTTAAATAAGGTGATAAAAAACAGAAAGATGGGGAAAGAATTGAAGAGATGGTATAATCAGAAAGGCCTTTGCATGGCACATGAATAATTCAGGTTAAATCTCTGACACCACATATGGTACCTTGAGCACAGAGCTAGAAATAAGCTCTGAGCATTTCCAAGTATGGTCTAAAAAACAAAGTCAACATTTTTTTTTAAATTGGTGCTTTATCTTTCTAATACCAATATAATATTGACATTATTTGATAGCTCAATGATTACCTTATACTTTTATTTATTCCTTATATTAGTTTCCATGTGCCTACTAGGTATCTTTCTTCGAAATAGTAATCTGGTCTATATTCAACCAACTGTGTACAGCTAGGGATAATTCAAAGAGTAAGAAAACTAGATAAATAAACATAGTTTGAAAAAGGGGGGCTGGATTATATAAAAAGAACAATAAAACTATTTAGTAGCCACATATAAAGTGACATGTTAATGATGCGCATATGACTGATTTTAGCTTATACTTTAAAATGTTTTACCATCTACCCAGCCACCGCCACCGTCCAGGCCAATTTTCAGATGCTAGCGCTGAGTCTCATGCATGAGTGAAGCCTTACAGAACCAGGTAAAGCAGAACTTTGTGACCTTTGGACTCCAGGCTCAATAGAGACAGGAAACAGAGATCCTCTGCCTGCTTCCACTAATCCTCAACAATCCAGAGACCATACGCAGAAGACCCACACTGCTGGTGTCAGATAAATATCTCTTTGGCCGACCTCTGCTACCTCCATCACCCAGCCACTGCCACACCCCAGGAGGCTTTCCAGTCTGTGCAGCTACTTCATAAGACAGTTAATGCCCATTATCTGCACTATATTTGATGGGGCTCAAATATGGTGTGAACTATGGGAAAACCTGTGAGGGCGATTAGAGGTCTCCCTAAAAGCCTCGATCCCTCTTGGAGATCCTGGCAAGCTACCGAGAGTACCCCATCCACACAGTAGAGCCTGGCAAGCTACCCATGGAGCATTCAATATGCCAAAAACAGTAAAAACAATGGGCCTCATTCCTCCTGACCCTGAAAGAGCCCCCAGTATGGCAGCATTAAGAAGGATGAGCAAGGAGAGGTTGATAAAATCTCAGGACTGAACTAGGCTGCCAAAACGAAGAAGGACTAAAATGACTGTACTTTCAATGCACGTACTCTGGCATTGGAAGCATCCACTGGGGACATGATGGTGCATGTGCAAAAAATCAAGTACAGCATTATTGGTATGACTAAGATGACAAGGCATTGATCACATCACACCATTTTCGACACTGGAGAAGAACTTTTCCTCGAAACATGCGGCAAAAGAAGTGTTGGTGGTGTCGGTGTCCTTGTCAACACGAACTTGGCCATGAGCATTGATTCATTTGAATGCCTAGCAACCCGAACTGGATGATTAAAATGAATAGATGTGGCTCGCTGTTGGCAGTGTCTATCTTCGTTGTCTATGCACCAACATCCAACTACAATGAAGAAGAAATTGAGTTCTACAAGGAGCTGGAGAAGTCCTATTAAGAAGACCATAGCTTCTACAAGATCATTTTCGGTGATTTTAATGCCAAGATAGGACCGAGAAGATCAGCCAAAGTTCTCCACATCAGGATCCATGCTCTAGAATACAACGAACAGGATGAGAGACTGAGTTCATCATGTCAACCAAGACCATCCATGGTAACTCACAGTTTCAGAAGCCCTAATCTAAACGTTGGACATAGCAGTCTCCCAGTGGAAAATTCCACAATGAAATTGACCACATCATATTCAGTCATCAGTTTAGACTAACCAATATCGCTGTTGTTCCAAAATTCTGAATGGGACTGGACCATCATCTCCTTCGTGCAAAATTCTACTTTACGAAGCAGGGAGAAATGACTGCAAAGTTTAAGAAGAGAATTCCAAGAACGACCACCAACTGGGAGTTCTTTGGCACTATTGCAGCAACATGGAAAAATGCCATCATTGACATTATCGACAAGGAATACGATCAACTGATTCATCACCTCCAGGACTGAGAGAGAAATGCCAAGAGTGGGAAAGACACAAAAAGATGCCTGTCTTCAGAAACTTTTGAGCTCATTCAAGTGCGTTGGTGTGAGCCTCAGGCAACCACAAGCTAATGTCAAAGCTCGCAAAACTGTGCAGAGAAGCTATAAAGGAAGACCTCAAAGAGAGAAGAGCAGAAGTGTTGGCCAATGAAGCAGAAGCCAGGAAATGCATTCGCAACACTCGCTTGTCCTTCGCCAACTACAAGACCAAGATGACTGCCCTCTGATGTTCTGATGGATCTATCACATCTTTCAGAAGGGCAATGGAGAAGATTAAATCCATGACTTCTACTCGAATCTCTTCTATAGCCACGTCCACATGCCTACATACCAAATTCCTCAAGATGGATATGCCTTTTACAGCATTTTCCCTTTAGAAATCCAACACGCCATTTCGCCGGTAAAGAAGCATGATTGCCACTCAATGCCTCTCTTGCAAAATACAGGACCCAAAAGAAGAGAGAGAGATCAAGGGGGAATGCCCTGAAACAGAGGCAGCGTGGGATGTGGGGGGAGTGGGATGGATGCTGGGACCCGTGGTGGTGGAGGATGGGCTATGGTGGAGGGATGGGTACTTGATCATTGTATAACTTGATCATTGTATAACATTGTATAACTCTGTATAAGCACAAAAATTTGTAAGTGTATAACTGTACCTCATGGTGTTACACTAATAAAAAATAAAATAAAATAAATTAAAAAAGTGAAGTGGAAAAAAAAAAGAAACATACAGCACCTGGTCCAGACAAGGTCAGACCCGAACACTTGAAGAATCTGCTGCCAGTACTCATCAATACACTTGCTCAACTCTTCACACACTACCTGTCTGAATGCTTTGTTCTGCCCCAATGGAAAACCAGCAGAATCATTCTGTTGTACAAGAAGGGAGAGAGACACCCACAACATTGGCAACTATTGCCTGATTAGCCTGTTGTCTGTCATCTACAAGTTGTTTACTCGGGTCATCCTGAATAAAATAGCCAGAACACTAGATGAAGGACAACCATGCGAGCAAGCCAGGTTCTAAAAAGTCCTCAGCACGATCAACCATATCTATGCTATGACCAAGATCATTGAGACTTCGGGAGAGTTCAAGTGGCCACTCTATCTAACATTCATTGATTTAAAGAAGGTCTTTGATTCTGTTGAGACTGAAGCGGTTATGAAAACCTTAGCCAAACAGGGCATTGAAACTCAGTACATCCTCCACTAGCTGTATTATGGATTCACCACCAGGATTTCACTGTTCTACAAAGAAGTGTTCATCAACATCAAGCGAGGTGTTAGGCAAGTTAATACCATTTCACTAAAACTCTTCAGTGCCACCCTCGAAAACATCATGCGACAACTGGAATGGGAAGGAATGGGAGTGAAGATAGACTGTCAGCAACTACACCACCTCCTCTTCACCCATGACATTGTTCAGCAAACATTAGCCACGCGGCACAAATGCTGGCCAACTTTGACCGTGTATGTGGAAAAGTCAGACTGCAGCTCAATCTCACCAAGGCAATGTTCATGAAAAATGAACTAGTCCCTAACATTCCATTTGCTCTCAACAAAACAAACATCTCCGAATGCAGCAGCTATGTATACCTGGGTTGAAAACTTAACATGAGGAATGACTTGGCACCAGAACTTCGGAGGAGTTAGAAAGAGGCATGGAATGCCTTCAAGAGCCCCGAAGAAGTTGTAAAGAAGATGAAGAAACTCTGGCTCTGGACATATCATTTCGACTCCACCATTTTTCCTGCACTAACATACACACAGAGACCTAGGCCCTACAAAAACAGGACTAGAAAGCTTTTGGGTATCCCAAAGAGGAATCAGAAGAGCTAAGTTTGGAATATCACATTTCACTCAAGTGAGAGAGTGAATCCGGAGTTCCGATCTCTGTCAACAATCAAGAATCAGGAACGCTGTCTTGTTTGCCAAGATGTCGAAAATCATATGGGCCAGACATGTAATGTGGTTTACAGACGACCACTGGACTAGTCTGTTACTAGAATCCACTAGCTGTGGATTCTACGGTATGTCAAAAGGATGTGTCGCAACACACCTACGAGATGGTCAGACTTTTTCATCAAAACCCTCAACAAATAGTTTGAGGCTTTTGGTGTTCCTGGAGCAAGGCAGATGCCACTGGGCTACACTAGCATGCGACAGGCATGAATGGAGACATTACTGTTGCCCACTCAAGCAAATTGATGAATAACAGGATAATGTGTGACACAAGTGATACTTTATAAAATGTTTAGAAAGTACACAAAAGTTAAGAAATCATATTGTTTGCTAGCATGATAGCTCTAAGTGATGGAGCACAACATCTTGAGTTTGACTCCATAGAGCTCTTGGTGTGCCTTCCTCTCTCACCTTCTCTGAGTCCAAGCACTCTTATAGAAACAATCAAGATCACACTTCAGGGCCAAGAACTGCCCAATATGTCACGACTGCTGCCCCAACACTGTCCCCAAAGTCACTTATCAGTTACCTTCCCGTTAGTCGTCGATTTGCTCAAGTGGGCACCAGTAACGTCTACATTTGTCCCTGTCGTGTGCTAGTGTAGCCCAATGGCATCTGTTTGCTCTGGACACATGAAGAGCCTCAAACCGATCTTTCATGATCTTCACGAAGAATTCTGACCATCTGGTAGGTGGGTGGCCACGCGGTCTTTTGACATCCCATGGAATCCAGTCAGTAACAGCTCTAGTCCAGCGGTTGTCTTTAAATCTCATTACGTGACCAGCCCATATGATTTTTAACACCTTGGCAAATGAGACTGCGTTCCTGATTCTTGATCGTCAACGGATGTCAGAACTCCGATTTTTTTCTCTCATTTGAGAGAAATGTGATATTCCAAGCATAGCTCTTTATATTCTTCTTTGGGAGACCTGAATAGCACTCTGATACTGTTTGCGTAGGGCCCAGGTCTCTGAGGCATATGTTAATGTAGGAAGAACAGTGGAATCAAAGACATGTGCCCAGAGCTGGAGGTTCTTCGTCCTCTTAGCTATTTCTTCAACGTTCTTGTAGGCGTTCCAAGTAGCTCTCTTCCTCCTGCGCAGCTCGGGTGCCAGGTCATTTGTCATGTTGACTTCTCGACCTAGGTACACATAGCTGTTGCATTCGGAGATGGTCGTTCCGTTGAGAGCGAATGGGGCATCAGGAACGAGGCTGTTTCTCATAAACATTGTCTTCGTAAGATTCAGCTGTAGTCCTACCTTTCCACACTCATGGTCAAAGTCGGCCAGCATTTGTGCCGCTTGGCTGATGTTTGGTGTTATTAAAACAATGTCATCAGCAAAGCGGAGGTGGTGTAATTGCGGACCATCTATCTTCACTCCCAATCCTTCCCATGCCAGTCGTCGCATGGCGTTCTCAAGGATGGCACTGAAGAGTTTCGGTGAAATGGTATCACCCTGCCGAACCCCTCTCTTGACATCAACGATCACTTCTTTGTAGAATAGTGAGATCCTGGTAGTGAATCCGCAATACAGCTCACAGAGGATCTTGATGTATTGGGCTTGAATGCCCTGTTTGGCTAGGGCTTCATTGACTGCTTCCATCTCAACAGAATCAAAGGCCTTCTTTAAGTCAATGAACATTAGACAGAGTGGCATCTTGAACTCCCGAGAAACCTCAATGAGTTTGGTTACCGTGTGGATATGGTCGATGGTGCTGAATCCTTTGCGGAACCTGGTTTGCTCGCATGGTTGTCCTTCATCTAGTGTTCTGCCAATCCTATTTAGGATGACTCGAGTGAACAACTTGCAGATGATAGACAATAGGCAAATCGGGTGAAAGTTGCCAATGTCATGGATGTCTCCCTTCTTGAACAGTAGTACGATCCTGCTGGTTTTCCATTGGGACAGAACCTTGCATTCAGACAGGTAGCGAGTGAAGAGGTGAGCCAGTGTATTGATGAGTACTGATGGCAGGTTCTTCAGGTGTTCAGGTCTGACCTTGTCTGGGCCGGGTGCTGTTTGTTTCTTTACAGACGAAATGGCGTGTCAGATTTCGGAAGGGAGAATGTTGGGAACGACAGATCCCTTTTGTGGAATTTGGTATGTCGGCAAGTGGACATGGCTATTGAGGAGATTTGAGTAGAAGTCATGGATAATCTTCTCCATTGCCATTCTGGAGGATGTGATGGATCCATCAGGACGTCGGAGGGCAGTCATCGTGGTCTTGTAGTTGGCGAAGAACAGGCAGGCGTAACAAATACTTTTCCCGGCTTCTGCCACATCTACCAGTACCTCTGCTCTTCAGTCTTTGAGGTCTTCTTGATCGCATCTCTGCACTGCTTTGCGAGCTCGGACGTTAGCTTGCGGTTGCCTGAGGCATGCGCCAAACCACGCTGGTGAATTAGCTCAAGAGTTTTTGAAGACAGGCGTTTTTTTTGGGCTATCTCTCTCTTGGCATTTCTCGCACATTCATGGAGGTGCTTAACCAGTCGATCGTATTCCTCGTCAGTGTTGTCAACAATGGCATCTTCCCATGTTACCGCAATAGTGCCAAAGAATTCCCAGTTGTTGGTGGTTCTGGGAGTTCTTTTTGAACTTTGCAGCCCTTTCTCCCCGCTCTGTGAAGTAGAATTTTGCACGAAGGAGACGGTGGTCCTATCACGTTCAAAATTTTGGGACAACAGCGACATCGGTCAGGCAAAACCATCGATTGAATATGATGTGGTCTATTTCGTTGTGGAATCCTCCACCGGGAGACTCCCATGTCCAACGTTTAGATTCTGCCTTCTGGAACTGTGAGTTACCATGGATGGTCTTGGTTGACATGATGAACTCAGACAGTCTCTCACCCTGTTCGTTCCATTCTAGGCCATGGGTCCCGATGTGAAGTTCTTCAGCTGATCTTCTCAGTCCTATCTTAGCATTAAAATCACCCACGATGATCTTGTAGAAGGTGTGGTCTTCTTTATAGAACTTCTCCGGCTCCATGTAGAACTTCTCAATTTCTCTTTCATCATAATGAGATGTTGGTGTGTAGACAACGAAGATAGAAACTGCAGGCAGTGAGCCACATCTATTCAAATGTAAACGTCCGATTCGGGTTGTTAGGCATTCGAATGAATCAATGCTCTTGGCCAAGTTTGTGTTGACAAGGACACCGACGCCTCGAACACCTCTTTGATCGCATGTTCTGAGGAACAATTCTTCTCCAGTGTCGAAAACGGCATGAGATTCGTGCCTTCTTGTCTCGGTCAGACCAATGATGTCGTACTTGATCATTCGCGCTTGTACCATCAGGTCCTCCATGGATGTATCTGATGCTAGCGTATGTGCATTGAAAGTACAGACGATCATTTTTGTCTTCCTTCATTGTGGCAGCCTAGTTCGGCCTTGAGATTTTGTCTGCCTCTCCTTTCTCATCCTTCTCAGTGCTGCCATGTCGGTGAAGCCTTCAGGGTCAGGTGAATGAGACCAGTTGTAGTTACTGGTAATAAATAAACAAATCATAAAAGGAAGAAATCAGACCAACTCACTAAGGTCACTGGCTCTTCTGCATTTCTAAGGACTATATTAATTAAAAAATCTTTAATTCCTATAACACAGAAATGTTTTCATTTCCAGAAAATTAGGGAAATTAGTTAACCAACATTAAATAATTACATTCAATTTAAACACTCAAACTGACAAAATACTAAGTAATCTATTCTGTTGAACATTTCCTACTACTTTTTTGACCCAGTTATTTACTGGTTTAATCCTTCTCTAAAGGCTTATTCCCAAGTTACTCAATTAAAAAAAATAAATGTAATTGAAATGGATAATCAGTCAATGAAGGAATCAAAAAATAATGCCTCCAGAGTCATCTGTTGCTTCACATTAAAAAAAAAATTTTTTTTTTGGAGGAGTCATACAAAAGAGTGCTTAGGGATTAATCATGGCTTGATGATCAGGGATCATTTCTGGTAGTGCTCCGGGGACCATATGGAATGCTAGTCATCCATAACATCTGTCTCTCCTCTCTCTCCAGCCCCTTCTCATTTTTGATTGTGAAGTGTTCGTTGGGATTTAGAAAGATTAGAATTTATCTGTACTGTTTGGAATAAATAAAACTGAGCAGGAGTGATAGTACAGTGGGCAGGGATTTGCCTTGCATGCGGTCAGGCAGGGTTAGATTTCCGGCACCACATATGGTCCCCTGAGTTCACCAAGAGTGAGCTCTGAGCACAATACCAGGAATAAGCCTGAGCACTGTCAGGTGTGCCTAAGAAAACTGATAAAATAAAGGTATCCTTCGCATTAGTTTAATAAGGTTAGGATCATGTTGGTGGGTAAGACAGAACAGGCTGGTCCAAAAATTTTTATATTGAAAGTAGCTAACAAAGATGTTCAACCAGAAGTCTTATACCCTTGTATCAAGCACAGTGCTCTCTGTCTTAAGAACATTTATAGTTGTGTAGTTGCCACACTGAAATCACCATAAATATAGCTTTCCATTAATCAGTGTGAACATCTGCAACAATTACTCATGCAGAGAATAATGATTTAGCAGCTGTGTATGCGAGAATAAAACTTGAATAAGATTTAGAAAGATGGGGCAATATGCCATATCATTCTGACTAAATTTTCAGGATGTACAATTAATTATTTTCCCCTCTAGTGCAAATTAATGTTAGTAGAGTTATAAAACAAAAGTATGCTGCCTTGAGCAATATCTGGTCTGTCAATATTTGTTGGTGTGCATTTGATCATTTGGTACAACAGCCACATATCAAATTCTTAGATTTTATAAACGTGTTCCTGAAAAGTTTCTCATTTAATTCTAAGCTCAGATCAAACCAATGAATTCAAGTAACATGTGACTATAAACATGTAATTAAAAAGAATATAGTCATATGTGTATATGCTTTAATGGTCCAGACCTTCCTATGTAGGTTCAAATATCAGTGTTTGGGAGCAGAGTCTCAAGAGTACTATATCCAAATTTTCAGTCAGTCCTGGGATAGTTTGATTCTTTTTTGTTTAAAGGTAAAAAAGGTAAAGGCCCTCCCGTTGATCGTCGATTTGCTCGAGCGGGCCCAGTAACGTCTCCATTGGAGACTTTGTTGTTACTGTGTCTGGCATATCGAATACTCTCGGTAGCTTGCCGGGCTCTCCGAGAGGGGCGGAGGAATCGAACTCGGGTCGGCCATGTTGGCCGCTTGTAAGGCGAACGCCCTACCGCTGTGCTATCGCTCCAGCTTTATTTCTATTAGCTCTCTTCTGATCCTTTATCAGTTCTATGCCATTTAAATATTTGAAATAATCACTCTTTAAATCTATAAAGTAAAGCCCTTTCAGACCCGATTCACACCCCCCCCCCCCAGTGCCACCTGTCTTCATCACTCTACAGCAAAGTGTTTTGAGTCATTTGGCCTGTTGTTTTCTCTCCCCAGCTCCTTTAAATTCCACAAACTACTCTAAATTAAGTTTTTCCTCAATCACTTCACTCAATCCTCTTTTTATCTTCTATATTCTTCTTTGCACCCTTTTTGTTGTTGTTGTGTTGTTGTTGTTGTTGTTGTTGTTGTTGTTGGGGGAAGGATGGGCACACCCAGAAATGCTCAGGGGATACTCCTGGTTCTGCAATCAGGAATCGCTTCCGCCAATGCTGCTTGGTGTATCATGTGGGATGCAGAGTATCAAAACCAGGTTGTCTGTATGCAAGGCAAATGCTATATTTGCTGTATTATCATTCTGGCCCTAACTTCTACTTTCTTTCTGATTTTTCATGAAAAAAAGTTTGTCCAGGTTTGGCTTCCATGACTTATGTAACAGTAGATACTTAAATTTCAAGATAGTGGAGTTCATGTCCAATTCAATTAGTTTAATCAATGGTTGAATAAATGGCATTATTTATTCATTAAATAAAGAAAAATAAATTCCAAGACAACTTTTAAGTCCACTTAATGTTTTTTCACTTATGCAATCTCAAAATGAGCTGTTTTCTAGGGGTTGTGGTCCCTAATATGATTTCAGTCTTATTCACATGTTTTCACTGTCTATTTAAAAAGAATTTTCCAAATTTCTACCTATCTCTGCCATTTTGCTTTCCTCTGCTGTCTATATACATGTTCAATAGCAATTCAAAATTCATTGAGGCCAGATTTAAAACTATGAGAATTAATACTCCTCAATCTCAATTTCCATGTTTTCCCCACTACAATGCAAATTTCAAGGGCTGCACTTTGTAATACTTCAAATCTCAAAAGCCATGGGTTCCACTTAGACCTTTAGTTATCTCACTGTTCTCCATTAATATGTTTACACTTTTTCTTCTACACAACCAGTTAGACTCAATGGTTCTTCATTTGTTCTACAGTCTTATATTCCCTAGAATAAGTTCAAACACATCTACTTTGCAACATGGCATATAAGTATATCTTTGAGAATTACTAAACCATAAATATAATTGTCATTTTATAATTATAACCTTTGTAAGTGTGCATAAATATACCTAGAGAATTTATTCTCCACTTTCCTAGGAAAACATTTTTACAACTTTCTTCTCTAATCAAAAACTGTATAAACTCCCAGTCTCTCTTACTAAGATCATGAATCTTGCTTTCTTCTCTGACAAAATAAAAGCATTTGAAAGATAATTTGTACAAGTTCCCCAAACTACATCCATTATCGTCTTTGCAGCTGTAGCATAAATTCAGATGTTCTCATGCGGTTCTTGATGGAATGTTCAACTGTGTTTTTAAAGCCAACCACTCCAATCCTATTCTCTCTTGAGCACTAAAGAACAGAAACTTTCTTTCTTTCTATAGTATGTCACAGTTTTCTTACTCAATAACATGCACAATGTTACTCTATTTTTTATTGACACCTATGTCTTCTTTGTTTTTATCCAAATAAGGATGCAACAGTGACCTATATGAATTCAACTATAGTAAAAAATTGCATCATCTGATTTAACAGTACAAAACCATGTAACAACAGTGCCCAATACACCTGGATTAATGTGCTCTCTGCTTAACCTTAGCTAAGTCTTCTTGATTAGAAGAGAATAATGTTTGAACTAATCACTTAATCACTTAACTTCCCGTTAGTCGTCGATTTGCTCGAGCGGGCGCCAGTAACGTCTCCATTTGTCCCTGTTGCGTGCTAGTGTAGCCCAATGGCATCTCTTCGCTCCGGGAACATGGAGGGCCTCAAACCGATCGTTCATGATCTTGACAAAGAAGTCTGACCATCTGGTAGGTGGGCGGCCACGCGGTCTCTTGACATCCTGTGGAATCCAATCAGTAACAGCTCTAGTCCAACGGTCATCTTTAAATCTCATTACGTGACCAGCCCATCTGATTTTCGACACCTTGGCAAATGAGACAGCATCCCTGATCCTTGATCGTCGACGGATGTCAGAACTCCGGATTCGTTCTCTCATTTGAGTGAAACGTGATATTCCAAGCATAGCTCTTTCTATTCTTCTTTGGGAGACCTGAGTAGCGTTCTCATCCTGTTTGCGTAGGGCCCAGGTCTCTGAGGCATATGTTAATGCAGGAAGAACAGTGGAATCAAAGAGATGTGCCTGGAGCCGGAGGTTCTTCGTCCTCTTAGCTATTTCTTCGACGTTCTTGAAGGCGTTCCAAGCCGCTCTCTTCCTCCTGCGCAGCTCGGGTGCCAGGTCATTTGTCATGTTGACCTCTCGACCTAGGTACACATAGCTGTTGCATTCGGAGATGGTCGTTCCATTGAGAGCGAATGGGGCGTCAGGAACAAGGCTGTTTCTCATAAACATTGTCTTCGTAAGATTCAGCTGTAGTCCTACCTTTCCACACTCACGGTCAAAGTCGGCCAGCATTTGTGCCACTTGGCTGATGTTTGGTGTTATTAAAACAATGTCATCAGCAAAGCGGAGGTGGTGTAGTTGCCGACCATCTATCTTCACTCCCATTCCTTCCCATTCCAGTCGTAGCATGATGTTCTCGAGGGTGGCACTGAAGAGTTTTGGTGAAATGGTATCACCCTGCCGCACCCCTCTCTTGACATCAACGATCACTTCTTTGTAGAATGGTGAGATCCTGGTAGTGAATCCGCAATACAGCTCACAGAGGATCCTGATGTATTGGGCTTGAATGCCCTGATTGGCTAGGGCTTCAATGACCGCTTCCGTCTCAACAGAATCAAAGGCCTTCTTTAAATCAATGAACGTTAAGCAGAGCGGCATCTTGAACTCCCGAGAAACCTCAATGAGCTTGGTTATCGTGTGGATATGGTCGATGGTGCTGAATCCTTTGCGGAACCCTGCTTGCTCGCATGGTTGTCCTTCATCTAGTGTTCTGCCAATCCTATTCAGGATGACTCGAGTGAACAACTTGTAGATGACAGACAATAGGCAGATCGGGCGATAGTTGCCAATGTCATGGATGTCTCCCTTCTTGAACAGTAGTACGGTCCTGCTGGTTTTCCATTGAGATGGAACCTTGCATTCAGACAAGTAGCGAGTGAAGAGCCGAGCCAGTGTATTGATGAGTACTGACGGCAGGTTCTTCAGGTGTTCAGGTCTGACCTTGTCTGGGCCGGGTGCTGTTTGCTTCTTTACTGACTAAATGGCGTGTCGTATTTCGGAAGGGAGAACATTGGGAACGACATACCCATCCTGTGGAATTTGGTATGTCGGCAAGTGGACATGGCTATCGAAGAGATTTGAGTAGAAGTCATGGATAATCTTCTCCATTGCCGTTCTGGAGGATGTGATGGATCCATCAGGACGTCGGAGGGCAGTCCTGATTAGTTTGAACTAATAAAGCACGCCTATTCCTAAGACATATGTTGCCCTGACCAAGAATTCATGATGGCATGTAGGATGTGTGTCAATCAGAGTCTCTACTTGGCTCTTTTCTCTACATAGGCACCTAGAATTTACCTGTTCAACAGCACATGTCAGCTCTTAGAACAAAACTGTCTTTCAACTATTATCTCACAGGCGATGAAAGTTGTTGTTTACTTTCCTAAATTTTAAATACCCCAATGATTCCAGGGCTTAAGATTTTGATGTTTTTTTTTTCTATTTGATCTAATTTTCTAAGTGATTGTATTTCATTTCCCAATTTAAACACTATAAATATTGGAAACTACAAAATGCACATCTTTGAATTTGGAGACTATTTTCCTTAAATGCTAGAATTGTATAGTTAACGGTCTACTTAAAATCTCAATTAATATATTTAATAATATGTATCAAATATTATTGTGCCCAAAGTCAATTTCTGTGTTTTCAAATGTATATTCCTTTTCTGTCTCACTCATCTAAAAAATTGCTAACTAAAGTATTTGCTCATTCCTAATGTCTTCTCTGTTTTCATATTTAATATATTTTAGTAAGAAGATCCTCTAAACTAACCTTCAACAAAGTTTTAAACTGTTAGGTGAGAAGCTAGTCACTTCTTACCTAACACATGAATCCAAGTCACCATTTTGTGCAAGATAGGAGGCAATTATATTAATTTCTTCATCTCTTTTCAGTTTGCTCATGACTTTCCTCTCACTTAAAATAGCACATGTAGCACTGTCTTCCCATTGTTCATTGATTTGCTAGAGCAGGAACCAGTAACGTTTCACAACAAACTGTGAGACTTGTTGTTACTGTTTTTGGCATAACGAATAAGTCACAGGTAGTTTGACAGGCTTTGCCCTCCAGGGAAGATACTCTCGGTAGCTTGCCAAGCTCTCCGAGAGGGGCAGAAGAATTGAACCCAGGTCCACCGTGTACAAGGCAAATGCCCTACTTACTGTGCTATAGCTCCAAAAAACATAAACTTTGCCCTATATAGTTCTCTAATTGTTGATGCTGGACCATCATACTGGCCTCCTTATAAATTCTCCTACACATCCATTCACCTGAGCGGTTTGGCACTGGCTGCTCTCTGTCTTGAGCACAAGAAGACCAAATGGCTCCAGACCTCACTTACTTCAAATAGCAATTCAGCAGTTTTTCAGTCAATGTGTACTTAGATCTCCGAACACCCATTCTGTTTTTCTTACTTATGTTTATACTCCTCAAACATTGAACAGTTTCTGGAATACTACGGGAAATCAATAAACATGGTTAAAAGAATTGAAGTGAATTTAGGGAGTGGTGATGTCTCCATAGTTTTAAGTTTGTCTTTTCCTTTCTACTGTGAATATTTTTTTACAGCATGACAGTGGTTCTAATAAAAATGTTATGGCATTCATATTAATGATCAGCTTCCAGAAACATGCATCCTCCTTCTTTTTTCTTATTTGTAAAAGTTGATGCAGCTCTACCAATATTAGCTGGAAATAAAGTCAGGATAGACTAACATATAGTTTTGTAACTATGATTATTTTCTCCACAACTGAGTTCAAAAGTTATATGAATTTTCCCACAAATGGTTATAAAATTATGCATGTTTTGATTGATGATTCTTTGAATGACAAATGTAAAATTCCTTTCCCAATGACTACAAAGTAGAACACACTCAATTAATTTGGTTGAAGCAATTTGAAATAATTCTACACAGTTTTCTCTGTATTTTGAAATATAATATAACCTAGTAGTAGCCACATCTATTATGAATTAAATGTTAGTGTTTACAATAAATGATACATACTTTAAAGGATACATATTTGTTTCCTTTTAAAATAATCCATATTGTGCTATTAAGCATGTAATTCTTCCTAGAGAAGGAAATGAATGAAATGGTATATATCAGATGGTCACTCTAAAATACTGCTTTGTAATGATTGTAAAACTATTTTTTGTCAAAATACCTCAGGCTGTTGCATTGTCAAAATGATTTCTTTGTTTTAATAAGGTTTATTTGATAATAAAGTGCAACTCTCAGGGCACTCAACTCTTCTTAGACCTTACACCTGATAATATACTTGGCTAGTGTAATTTCCTTTGAGGTTTAAATAATTTATTTCAGAACTTGGGATTTTGTTTTCTCCTTCCAATTGTTGGAAAACTTATAAAGATAATATCATTCATGCAGCCTGTAGACACTGCAATAATGTAGATACTCCAAAAGGAAAGTTGTTCAATGAAAGCATGTATTCACTGTATTTGTGAAATTAAAAGCAGTTAGTAAATTGATGCTGTAAATATTTTCCTTCAAAAATTATTCTAAATGCTCTATGTATACTTACCCATATATTTTACCAGTTTTATTTTAATATGTTTATAGACATAAGTGGAAAGCAAATTTATAAAATAATCAATTCCATACATTTCTAGAGTAATGAAAAAAATTAACTTAGCTTATAGTCATCAAATGTTAATGTATAACACCTGTCACAGTAAAAGTATAGTAATAAACAAGGAAGCATACCAAATTTCGCATACTGATAGAATGTTTTAAACAGTTTTCAATTATTTTAAGCCCTACACTTGATTTGTTTTTCATATATTGTAAAACATACTATTCCAAACATTCTATTTTTCTATATTTTGACCTAGACTCAAGAGATTCAATGTAGGTTCTCACTGAATGATTTCCAACCTATTTTTCAAGAAAATTTAAGTGATTCCTTGCATCCTCCCTACATTCAGACCCTGATAAATACCATTTGACTTCCTATGACTCTTCTCTGACATATATTTTTTAAATATCTTAAATGTAATCATACAGTATCTGTTCCTTTGTAACTGGCTTAGTTCAGTATCCCTTTATCACAGTTGATTAAAATAATGACATGTGTCTGATGTTCCTAAGATTGAATTTTTTTCACTATATTTTTTAACTGCTTCTTGTTTATCCATTAATCTGTTAATAGGCACTTGAGTTGTTGGCACTGCTTTGCTATTAATAATAATGCAATGATTTTGGAATACTAATATCTTTTTGAAACCCTGATTTCAAGTTGTTGCACAAGTACCTAGATATTAAACTGCTGGTACATATATTTATTCTATTTATTTTTAAATTAAAAATATTTTAAGCAAAAAAACCTGAGTGCCCAAGAACTGATGACTGGTTAAAGAAACCTTGGTACATTTACACAATGGAATACTATGTAGCTGTTAGAATAGATGAAGTCATGAAATTTACATACAAGTGGTACTACATGGAAAGTATCATGTTAAGTGAAATGAGTCAGAGTTGGATAGACACAGAAAGATTGCATTCATATGGGGAACATAAAATAACAAAATAGGAGACTAACACCCAAGAGTGGCCGAGATTAGTACCAGGAATTTTGCTCCATAACTTCGAGGCCAGCCACACATGCTAGGGGAAAAGGAAACTCAGATAGAGAAGGGAGCACCAAATAAAGGGTGTTGGGAGGATCCTCCCAGTATGGGAGAGGCATGCTGAAAGCAGACTACAGGCCAAACATGATTGCCACTCAATGCCTCTCTTGCAAACCACAGCACCCAAATGGAGAGAAAGAGAACAAAAGGGAATGCCCTGCCACAGAGGCAAGGTGGAATGGGAGGATTGAGGGGTGGGAGGGATGCTGGGACCTGTGGTGGTGGAAAATGGGCACTGGTGGAGGGATGAGTACTTGATAATTAAATAACTGAAACCCAAGCACAAAAATTTGTAAGTCTGTAACTGTATCTCATGGTGTTTCACTAATAAAAAAATATTTTAAGCACCATAATTTAAAATAATGTTAATGGCAAAGTTTCATACATAAAACATTCCAGCAGTACACTTATAAATTAATACTAGTACTTTATGCATCTTAGACATTAACCTTTTATCAGATGAGTGTTCGGCAATTATTTTTCAGTCTATAGGGCTCCTTTTGATTCTGGCATCATTTCCTTTGCAGTGCATAAGCTTCTTTGTTTGATGTCATATTTGTTCGTCTTTGCTGCTTGGCCAATGTCATCAAATTATTAAAGATACTTTCAGCTTAGATAATCATGAAAAGTTAAGTTATACTCAATATAATTTATGGAATCAATTCTAATATTGAAGTCTTTATTTTGTTTTGACTTTTTAATATGGTGTTAAAAAGGGGATCTATATATATACACACACACACATATATATATACACATATATATATTTGCAGGGAACAACTGGTTTTCCTAACAACATTTGTTGAGGAAACTTCTCTTGCTTCACTTCCTACTTTTTTCTCCTTTTCCAGAGATTAACCTTCCATACATATACCCGAGGATCTGTCTCTAAAATTTTTTATCTATTTCATTGTTCTGAGAGTATGTCCTTGTTTTAGTACCATGCTGTTTTGATTATTACAGCTTAATAGTATAGCTTGAAATAGGGAGAGAAAATTCTCCCATTTTCTATTATCCTTAGGTTTCTTTATCTATTTTTTATTACTCCATATAAATTTCAACAATATCTTTTCAAAGTGCTATGAATAAATTTAGAGGGATTACACTGAATCTGTTACTATATCATGCTTTAAAGCAAGATTTTCATTTTGACAGTAGTCTTTCTAACTCATGAACAGTATATATACATATTCTGTTCATGAATTAGATATATGTAACTAGAATATATAATATATACATTCTGTTCATGAGTTATATATATATATATTAGTATATATATATTTGCTTGGGCTGGAGCTATAGCACAGTGGGTGGGGTGTTTGCCTTGCACGCAGCCAACATGGCTGACACGAGTTCGATTCCTCCGCTCCTCTTGAAGAGCCCGGCAAGCTACCGAGAGTATCTTGCCCGCAAGGCAACACCTGGCAAGCTCCCCGTGACGTTTTCAATATGCCAAACACAGTAACAACCAAGTCTCACAATGGAGACATTACTGGGCCCGCTCGAGAAAATCGATGAACAATGGGAGGACAGTGACAGTGAATATTTGCTCGAGCAAATCGATGAACAATGGGAGGACAGTGCTACAGTGCTACATTATTGTGTTGCTATTAGTACATCTGCTCAGATCTATTAGTATAGTTTGTTTTTAAATTTAACTGTCACTTCATTTAGTGCATATAGCACTGTAGCACTGTCCTCCCATTGTTCATTGATTTGCTCAAGCAGGCACCGGTAGTGTCTCCATTGGGAGACTTGTTGTTACTGTTTTTTGCATATCGACTATGTCATGGGTAGCTTGCCAGGCTCTGCCATGCAGGTGGGATACTTTTGGTAGTTTTCCAGGCTCTTCAAGAGGGACAGAGGAATAGAACATGGGTCGGCCACCTGCATGGCAAATACCCTACCTGCTGTGCAACTCTCCAGCTCTTAGTGCATATATTGATAATACTTGTTATTTTTGTCTATCGATTATTTATGAGTATGTAATATCCACTTCATCTCTGTTATTTTCTTTAGATTGAATGCTGCTTAGTCTACTATAGTATGGTTGCCTTAGCTTTTTAAAATCTATCATTAGTATCTATGATTGTTTCCATCCTTTGACTCTTATCTCGTGCTTGTCATGAGAGTCCAAGTGTTCAAGTGTCTCCGGTAAATATCAGAAAGTTAAATCTTCTTTTTTCTTATCCATTTTTCACTGTTTCAGTTTTGGAGACGTTACTGGGCCCGCTCGAGCAAATCGACGATCAACGGGAGGGCCTTTACCTTACCTTACCTTACCAGTTTTGGGTATGGGTGGGCTATCAAACAGTGCTCAAGAAAGGGCCCTTGCTAGTAATTCTTGGCCAGTGAGGCCAGCAGTTCTATAAAAATACCTGAGGATGCCAGGCTACTTTGACCCTGTGGTGCTGGAGATTGGTAGGCCACCCTTGCTATGCTTGGGAATCTCCGGAGCTGCATCCAGTGATGCTCAGGTGTCATCTGTTGCTGGAAATCGAATCCAGGTATAACATGGCTAGCATGATCCTTAAGCATCTCTTAGACCCAACTGTGTGGGCTTTCAAGAGCAGTATTCAGTTCACAGTCTTTTAGAGAATTTATAGATATGTATTTGTTGCCATTCTTTAATGGTCGGATTTTGGCAGCCTTTTCCTCAACAATATTTTAATTACATACAGACATTCAGTATTAAAACATAAACTTAGGGGACCACACTGGATGGTACTCAGGGTTTACAGCTAGATCGGTGCTTAGGATTTTCTCTTTGCATGGCTTAGGGAACCATATATGGTGCTGTGCATCTAACTATGTGCATCCAACTCCAGCCTCTTCCTTTTTTTTCAGAGATTATATAGATGCAATAGATGTCTTCAGTCATGGTTTTGAGTTTTTATTCATATTTTTAAAAAAATCACCACAAATCTGAACTACAACTTGCAGGAGGTTTATTATTATTATTATTATTATTATTATTATTATTATTAATTGTTTTGAATATGTCTTCTTGCTACTGGAGCTTCATTTGAGAAATCAGATATGAATCTTCTTTCTATTGTCTGCAGTATTTTGCTTCTCTGATTTCTCAACTTCTCTTTAATTCTTGCCATTATTATTATAATGCAAATGGTTTTGTTCTGCTTGTGTTTATTTTGTTTCCTATGCCTTGCAATTCCTGTATTAGACTACCAGTCCCATTTCTCATACTGAGAACATTCTTTGGAGTAAATGTTTCAGTAGCCTTTCTCTCCTCTTTTTATGTTCATTCCCCCTCCCCCTGGAATTTACATAATGAGAAAGATTTTTCTTCTTCTATTTTATATAAAATACATCAAATTTTCTTTATTAAAAATCATTTTACTCGAGGGTATGGTGCCACCAGCAGGTCAATCTGTACCTGTGAGGCAAGTGCATCAGCAGCCTGATGCCACCGTCAGACTTACAGATACCCCAAAATTGCTGCTGTGCCTTTGGCCAGACCCCAAAAACTTGGGACAAAGTTTACCAAGAAAGTAAATGGCCAAAAGTTATGTATGTGAGAGATACAATGACAATCCACCTCCGACTCAGCTATATAATTGGAGGCATGGCCTCTCTGGTTCCTGATTGAACTGCTTAATGAGCATGATCCCAGAGACTCAGAAACAAATCTTGGAACCCAAAGGCTTTTGGCAGAAATGCGTCCTGTTCCTGCAGTGGATTACTGGCACTGGGCCACTCCAGTTGGCGATAGGTTTCATGCCTTGGCCTGTTCCCCCTGGCGCCCTGGTGACTGCCATCCTCCAGAGGCCACTGGAGAGTCAGGTTTGGGCCTGCAGTGATGAGACACATGGGGCCTCATCATTTGGGGGTGGAACAGTCCCTTTCCTCCCCATCCAACAAGTCCCCGAGTTGCCATCTACAAACAGCCTCTCTGACTTCTGATCAAGCTGATTAATGACTATGATCCCAGAAACTCAGAAACAAATCTCGAAACCCAGTGGCTTTTGGCAGAAATGCATCTGGACCACAGACAAGGTGGCTGCCGCCTCAGAGCTTATTGGAAAGCCAGGTATGAGCCAGCGGTGATGGGCAACTGTAGTCTCATGGTAAGGGGGGGTGGTACTGGCTCGTCCTTCACACTCTACCAAGGTCATGAGTTGCTCCCCATGAGTGGCTCTCTGGCACGGCCATGGATCCAGAGGCAAAAGGACTTATTCCAGAGCCTGGCAGCTTGTGGCAGAAAAGTGAATGGACCATGTGTTAAACTACGGTGCCTAGGAGGGAAAGGGTATTGCTCCCTTCCACCTTTTTCCCCCCTGGCAGCAAGGTGGCCACTGCCTCAGAGCTTATTGGAAAGTCAGGTATGAGCCAGCTGTGATGGGGCAACTGCAGTCTCATGAGTAGGGGAGTGGTACCAGCTCATCCTTCATGCCCTACCGAGGTCACAAGTTGCCCCCCCACGAGCAGCTCTCTGGCACAGCCATAACACCAGATGCACAGAAACCAAGCTCGTAATTATATGGCTCTTTGTAGAAATCAAAAATCATGCAGCCACTATTGCTGCTGGGCAACATTATATGATTCTCATAACCAGCTATACAAAACAAAGTATTTCACAATGCCTTTTAAGGAATTCTTATTGTTGGGGGGGGAAATTCTAAACAATAATGGCGCATCTTTTGTCGAAGTAATGAATGTAATCAATGTAGAGAAGAGTCAAGTAGAAATCATCTGCCTCACAGGCATTGGGAGAGGTGGGATGGAGGGTATATTGGGGTTCTTGGTAGTGAAAAATGAGTACTGATGAAGGGAAAGGTGTTTGATCATTGTTTGACAGAGAATTAAACCTGAAAGCTTAGTAACTTTTCCCACAGTGATTCAATTAATAAATATAAGAAGAAAAAAATAAACAAAGTTAAAAAAAAGTAAGGTTGAATTCATGCCCAATTCAATCAGCTAATCAGTGATTGAATAAATAGCCGTACTCCTACATAAAAAATTATTTTACTATTTATTGTGTCATGTATCCTGTCTTTAAAATCACTGGTACTATCTTTGACTTTTCCATTCTTCCACAGAGTCTTATATTCTTCAGCTCCTTTATTTCTGCTTGGATGCTTTCACTTATTACATCAATATTTCTTCCAGTATATTGAGTTATCCAATGATTTCCTCCATTCTGTGAACACTGAGATGATCTGATACATTGAGGTCATTTTTGAGCAGTATCTAAAGTTCTGATGTGTTTGAAGACTTCTATGAGCTTCTGTCCCAATCAATTGAAACAGCTGAATTCTTTCATTTCTTTTTCACTATTCCTGGTGCTTTATAGGTGCTAATGAAAAAGCTCCAGTTCTAGACGGTCTTAGTGGTGATCTGGTTTTCCTATTGAGAATATCAGACTAGTGCTTATGGCTCTAGTAATTTCTGGGAGCTATGGCTGCTATGTGGTGATTTCTCTGCACCCTTGGTGGGGTTGACACTAAATGCTGAGCTCTGATTGAGCAGGGACTAGGACTAGGCCGAGGTGCTGTGAGTTTTCACAGGCTTAATTGGCAGGACTGGTGGGGCTGGAGATTGACATTGATGATTATTTGTATGATCAGTTAATCTAGAGGAGCAAAAGGTAAAGGCTGGGACAAGTTGCAGCAAATAGTGAAGGATGTGTCTCACTTGCAGAAGCAAGGGTGGTGGTGACAGGAGCTGAGGGAGTGGGTAAAGTAGAAAGTCAGTTTTAAATTTTACAATCAGTGTTGACCCGCTGAGCTGAGGTTGAAAATGCTATCAGTTGAAAGCAGCAATAACTTTTTGGAAAACTGCTGGAGATTTCTGTGTTTCATTACTGGTCAAGTTAGCAGACCAGCAGTTGAATGCTATTGCTTTAGAATTTAAAGTCACCTAAAGTAGATACATAATTTCATGGGTCTCTGAAGATAATAAAAAATTATAAGATTATTTAAACATAAATTAGCTACGAGGTGAAGTTTTTATGTACATGTATATTCATTGCATTCTTGTACACATATATATAATATGTAGCACTGTTCTCCCGTTGTTCATCGATTTGCTCGAGCGAGCCCAGTAGTGTCTCTATCATGAGACTTGTTGTTACTGTATTTGGCATATTGAATACATCATGGGTAGCTTGCCAGGCTTTGCCGTGCAGGCGAGATACTCTTGGTAGCTTGCTGGGCTCTCTGAGAGGGGTGGAAGAATTGAACCCGGCTCAGCCGGGCCGGCTGCACGCAAGGCAAACACCCTACTGCTGTGCTATCGCTCCAGTCCTATACATAATATAAGTAACAATATTAATTATTTTAAATTTGCCATCTATGCCATTAAATTAAAAAGAATTTTGTAATTTTTATATTGTATATGCAATAAGAAATTAACAGATGAATATTTATAAATAACATTATTTTTAGGTTTCCTATTGAATCCATTACTTTTACATGGTCTTATCTGTGACATAATTCATCATTTATTTGAAACATATTCATTTTTAACAACTGTTTTAAACAATTGTACATAAAAATTATATAAATTTGGGTCAGAATAATAGTACAGAGGATAAGATGATTGTCTTGCATGTAGCTGGCCTCGGTTTGATCCCTGGCAACCTATATTGTCTCCAGAGCACTTCCAGTAATGATTTGTGATTGCAGAGCCAGGAATAACCCCAGAATATCACCTTATGTGGCCATTTTTCCCCAAAAGTACATAATTTAATTATAAATTATCATAGATAAAATATTAAAAGACAAATTTTAATAACTTTAAAATGATCATAGATGTTGCATATGTGAGACCCCACGTTCCATGCCTAGACCCATGGGCCTTCTTCAGAACTGCTGATGTGGTCTTGGTGGATCCCAGCACCTCTGGGAATGCATTAACCACATCAATATATTAAACAATCAGGTCAGTTTCATAAGCCAAGTACATTAGCTGCATATCACCCTTGACCCAATCACAGCTGGTAAGGCAACTCTACCTGTGTCCAAAAGATACTCAAAGTCAACTTTAAGTCAAACTCATCATACTGCTCATAACTTCTCATTCTGCAACATTTTTCACTCTTTTCCAGAACTAGTCACAGTTCTCAACTGTAACTCTTCTCACACTGTTCTTCATCATCAATCCTGGGCACCCTTTGTCTCTTTCTTCCTGATTACAGACTTGTACTTATTCTACGCATATATAGTTTCTGCTGATAACTGTATCATATGTGACTAGACAATGGGTAGAGTGTAAACATTTAATCACATCTGGGGCATTCTGACAAAGATATACTTTTAGGACTGATGAGAATATTTCTCACATTCTTTTCATACCATACAATAAACACAGTATTTTATCAAGGGATCTCAAAAAAGATAAAGATGCCTTTAAAAATTCATGCCATAAAGTCTGGTGAAGTCTATTTCAGCAAAAATAATAAAACAAGCCATGAAATCTTCCTAAAGCAAAACAACCCCCAAATAAAATATTTAAATGTTTCAGATTCAGTTAAATCTTTGAAGGAAACATAACACTCATAAAATAAAGCTCAGAAGAATTTAAGTATATCTTGTAATAAACCTTTATCTCAAACATTTTATTTTTATGCTTCCAAATTTAGCATATTGAATATATATGACCAGATATATTTTCTCCTAAATATATTTAATATCACCCTCTTTAAACATAACACCATGTTAGATACACTTTAAAAGTAAAAAATAAAAGTAACTTTAGTATGATAGTGACATATAAGATTTGACTTATACTTACTTGCCTCATTTCATCACATAGATAGCATACTTTGTGCTTCCAGAAAAACTGGCATATTTTTTAAAAACTTCACATAAAGGTCACACCCCAGGTGTTAAAAAATGGCATAAACTCTGTGATTACATGGTGAAGTATGGTTAATTCTGACAAACAGAATCTTGACACTAATCCACCAAGACAACATAATTTTACAAAAATAACTGTAAAGCCCACTTATTTTATTGTCTGAATTTTGGGTGCAGATTTACAGGGTGGGTCTAAAAAGGGAACAGATGCTGGGTGCTCTTAAGTATTTTTAGTAAAATGATGCCTTCTCTTGTGCAAAATATGTAGGATATGGTTTTTAATCTAATTTTTTTCATAATATAGAGATACTTTGTTGTTGACGAAACAATTTTTAATCATGAACTTTCCTAAGTTTCATTTTTTCATACTTGTCTTAAGTTATTTACTGACTTATTTTTGTTTGAAGTGTGAATTTTTTGCCCAAAAATTGTGAAACAAAATGTGGGTTTTTGCTAATGAATTGAGCAGATATATAATATTTATATGCCCTTTGAGTTGTGTGACTAAATATTTGGATACTTGGTAATTCGTTTTATTATGTAATTGATAAAATGGTGATGATGTTAATGTTAGTTCAACTACATATTTGTACTGACTAGGAATGTGTTGTCATTCTTCAGAACAAATAATTGTCAGTGTTCATCAGCTTGTAAAAAGTCTAGTGTGAGGGAGCTTAAATAACTACATAAATAATAAAATGCAATTTATCATTGAAAAAGTGTAAAAAATTTCTGTAAATTAAGAAATAAATTAGAGAATGTTTTAACTGTCCCTATATAATGCATATTGTAATACATGACATGCACGTTATACTATTCAACCATTGAGAGTTACGGAGTGGCTACTTAGATTACACAAGCATATTAAGTCCATAAGAAAGTTTTGAGGATCGGATTCTAGCCCAATATGGCAACAGAGGAGATTACTTTGTGCATTTCTCTAAACAGCCAAGAATTAACCAAGAGAACAATATACTGTGAGAACTCTACAGCTAGTGAAGCAGAGGCACTATTTGCAGCAAAGAGATCAAAGCAGACTGAAATATAGAAGACATCAACGAGAGCCATACTTCATTGGATAATAGATGATTGGAAAGAGATGCCTGGAAATTACCATTTGGAGTTGGTCTGAAGTCTCAGAACTGTCAGACTGTTGAGAAGACTATTTGATAGAAAGAATGGAAATGAGGTACATTCCTCACACCCAAGTGGAGCGCTTACAGAGGTGCTGGATTGTTACTCAAAGACCAGGACACCCAACAAATTACAACAGTAAAAGAAGTTAACTTCAAACTTCCTGCTAGTAGGCTTTCATCAGACTTCCCAAAGAAACTTTACAGGCCAGAAGTGAATAGAATGACATATACAAAACATTCAAAGATAGAAACTGACAGTCAATGTATCTTGCTAGAGTTCAACTCTGAAGAATCAAATTCTATGGAAACAAAAGCTGAAGGCATTTGTCTACAGTCCCTTCCCTTCAAAGTCATATTTAAAAAAAGAAAAAAAGAAAAAAAAAGAGAATTCATAAAGATTTGAATGTATAAATAAATAAACGTTACTTACAGTAATGGCAATAACAATCCCTCATCTAATAGATTGTCCTGGGTGTAACTGGGATGAATTCAACCATTAAAAGGTACAGATGTTTCTCTAATCATATGCTACTTAAAATAAAAACTGTTAAGTTATAAAAACAAGCACTGACTTAAAGTTAAGGGATATAAATTGACTATCAAAGGAAACTAAAAAAAGCAGATACTTCAGATACTTCACCGATTCCTTTGAGTCAGAAAGGTAGCAAGTGATGAAATAAAAAATAAGTGCCAATAAAATATCAATATAACAGGAATATCAGACTTAAGAGCTATTAATATATGTGAAAAATGTAGTAGCACTTAATCACTTAATCACTTAAGTTCCCGTTAATCGTCGATTTGCTCGAGCGGCTGCCAGTAACGTCTCCATTTGTCCCTGTCTCATGCTAGTGTGGCCCAATGGCATAGTAGCACTGTAATATATAAATTTAATTTCCTATATAAAAGAAAACTTTGATAGCAACATGATCATCTGATCACTTGTCATCCTGTTACTCATCGATTTGCTCGACTAAGAATCAGTAACATCTCCATTGAACCCTGTCACGTGCTAGTGTAACACAATGGTTTCTACTCGCTCCAGGAACATGAACAGCCTCAAACCGTACAAAGAGTGTCTTAACGAAGATGTCTGTAGGTGAACTCGTAGGTGAACGGCCAGGCATCCCGTGGAATCCAGTCAGTAACAGCTCTGGTCCAGTAGTAGTATTCAAACAGTCCAGGGATTGTCTCTAAAATGCATTACATGTCCAGCCCATCTGATTTTTGGCACCCTGATTCTTGGTTGTAAATGGAGGTCAAAACTCCGGATTCCTTCTCTCACTTTAGTGAAACATAATATTTCAAGCATAGCTCTTTCGATTCCTCTTTGGGAGACCCGAATAGCATTCTCATCCTATTTTCATAGAACCCGGATCTTTGAGGCATATGTTAATGCAGTAAGAACAGTGGAATTGAAGAGATGTACCCAGAGCCAGAGGTTCTTTATCCTCTTAGCTATTTCTTCCATGCTTTTGAAGGCATTCTAAGCCGCTCTCTTCCTCCTGCTCAGCTCAAGTGCCAGATCATTTCTCATGTTGAGTTCTCGACCTAGATACAATATAACTGCTGCATTCGAAGATGTTCATTCCAATCACAGCAAATGGAATGTCAAGAATGGGTCCATTTCACATGAACATTGTCTTGGTGAGATTCAGCTGGAGTCTGACCTTTCCACACATACAGTTGAAGTCGGCCAGCATTTGTGCTACTTGGCTAATGTTTGGTGTTATTAGAACGATGTCATCAGTGAAGCAGAGATGGTGTCATTGCCAACTGTCTATCTTCACAATGATTCCTTCCCATTAAAGTCGTCACATGATGTTCTCGAGGGTGGCACTGAAGAGTTTTGGTGAAATGGTATCTCCCTGCCAAACCCCTCTCTTGACGTTGATGATCACTTCCTTGTAGAATGGTGAGATCCTGGTAGTGAATCCATAGAATATTGATGTATTGAGTTTGAACACCCTGTTTGACTAGAGCTTCATTGACAGCTTCAGTACCAACAGAATCAAAGGCCTTCTATAAATTGATGAACGTTAGGCAGAGCATCATCTTGAACTTTCAAGAAACCTCAGTAAGCTTGGTCACCGTGTGGATATGGTGATCATGCTGAATCTTTTTCGGAACCTGGCTTGATTGCATGGTTGTCCTTCATCAAGTATTCTTCAAATCCTATTCAGGATGACTCGAGTGAACTGCTTGTAAACGACGAACAAAGGCAGGTCGGGTGATAGTTCCTTATGTTGTGGATGTCTCCCTTCTTTTACAGTAGAATGGTTCTGCTGGATTACCATAGGAATGGAACCTTGCATTCAGATAGGTAACATGTGAAGAGTCGAGCCAGTGTATTGATGAGTACTGACGGCCGATTCTTTAGGTGTTCGGGTCTGAACATGTCTGGGCCGGGTGCTGTTCGCTTCTTTACAGATTAAATGGTGTGTCAGATTTCAGAATGGAGAAAGTTGGGAATGACATATTCATCCTGTGGAATTTGGTATGTGGGCAGGGGGATATGGCTATCAAAGAGATTTGAGTAGAAGTCATGGATAATCTTCTCCATTGCCCTTCTGGAAGATGTGTAGATCCATCAGGACATTGGAGGGCAGTCATCTTGATCTTGTAGTTGGCGTAGGACAGGTGGGGATTGCAAATGCTTTTTCTGGCTTCTGCTGCATCAGCCAGGACTGCTGTTCTTCTCTCTTTAAGATCTTCCTTTATCACTTCTCTGCACTGCTTTTTGAGATCAGACTTTAGCTTGTAGTTGCCTGAGGCTCTCGTCAAGCCACATTGCAGAATAAGCTCAAGAGTTTCTGAAGACAGGCATCTTTATGTGGCTTTCTCTCTCTAGGCTTTCCTCACTCAATCATGGAGTTGCTGAACCAGTCTATCATATTCTTTGTCAATATCATCAACAACGGTATCTTCCCATGTTGTGCCAATAGTGCCAAACAGCTCCCAGTTGGTGGTCATTCTGGGAATTTTCTTCTTAAACTTTGCAACCCTTTCTCCCTAGTCCCTGAAGTAGAATTTTGCACAACGGAGTTGGTGTTACGATCACTTTTTGGAATTTTGGGACAACAGTGACATCGGTCAGGCAAAACCTTCAATTGAATATGATATAGTCAATTTTATTGTGTAACTTTCCACCTGGAGACTGCAACATCCAACGTTTAGATTCAGCCTTCTTAAACTCTGAGTTACCGTGGATGGTCTTGGTCGACATTGATGAACTCAGACAGTCTCTCACCCTGTTCAATCCATTCTAGGACATGGGTCCCAATGTGGAGTTCTTTGGCTGAACTTCTAGGTCCTATTCTGACTTTAAAATCACTGACAATGATCTTGTAGAAGGTGTGGTCTTCTTTATAGAACTTCTCCAGCTCCATGTAGAACACAATTTCTTCTTCATAGTAATTGGATGTTGGTGTGTAGAAAACAAAGATAGAAACTGCTGGAAGTGAGCCACATCTATTAAAGCATAATAGTCCAATTCTGATTGTTAGGCATTTGAATGAATCAATGCTCATGGCCAAGTTTGTGTTGACAAGGACACCAACACCAGCGATGCCTCTTTTGTAGCATGTTCCGAGGAATAGTTCTTCTCCAGTGTTGAAAATGGCATGATGTGATCGATGCCTTGTCATCTCGGTCAAACCAATGATGTCGTACTTGGTCTTCTGCATTTGCACCATCAGGTGTTCAGTGGATGCTTCCGATGCCAGCATACATACATCGAAAGTACAGACAATCATTTTAGTCTTTCTCCGTTTTGGCAGCCTAGTTCGGCCCTGAGATTTTATCAGCCTCTCCTAGCTCATCCTTCTTAATGCTGCTATATTGAGGACTCTTTCAGGCTCAGGGGAATGAGATTCATTGTATTTATTGTTTTTGGCATATCAAATGCATAGTAACATTATACTTGTGGAAAAATTTAATAACCCAATTATATCAAAACTAGAAAATCACCAAAGAAAGAAAACAAATTTAAAAATTAGTAGGACAAATTTAATAGGTATTTATAGAGGATCCAAGGGCAAAATACCTAAATATGTATAGAGATAAGCTTAATAGATATAGAGCTTCAACCATATACATGGCATCTTTAACAAGTGCTTGCAGGACACTTAAGAATAGACTACATGTTGGGGCATAAAAAATTTTTAATCTTTTATAGACATTTAAATTATATCAAGTATGCTTTTAGATAATAGTAGTATAAAACTAGAAATAAAAATATTAGAATCAATCAAAAAAGGAAAGAAGGAGAAATCACAAATATTAGTGTATAAACAATGAGGAATTGAGCATTCATTGAGTCAATGAGGAAATCCAAGTGAAATTTTTAAAACTTCCTGAAGATGAATGAAAATGAAGTCACAACTTATTATAGAAAAAATATTAACTGGAAATTTGGGGACCATTGATATAATACGGGGAGTAAGGTGCTTGTATTTCATTCTGCCAGTCCAGGTTTAATCTCTGATAATTCATAACCCCCTTTAAGTTCCGAGTGATCCCAGAGGATAGACCCAAGAATAAACCCTGATCACAGCTGAGTGAAGCTCAAGAAACCAAAATTCAAAAAAGAGGAACATTTTTAGCAATGAATTCCTATATCAGGGAACTAATCAAATAAAAAAAATCATTGCATACTAAAGAACTTCATATAAATTATATAAAATAGTAATAACATATGTATTTCAAAGTTCAAAAATATCAATAAAAACAAGAGTTGTTTCTCTTAAAGTATTAATAACATTGATAAAATTAGCACAGATCACAGAGAAGTAAGAGAGAAAATAAATTAATAAAATAAACAAAATAAGAAAACGGGATTATAAGAAATACAAGAGAAATACAAAGGGTTGGAAAAGATAATTATGATATTATGTAGGAACATATTGGGCAACCTAAAAATATGAGAAAATTCTTAGAAGCATACTACTTTCTGAAACTTAATAAAAATGAAATTTTATTTTTTGAAGAAAGACTCATCACAAATATGGAAATTGTAACATTTTCTTATGTATATAAATGTATGGAAAATACATCTCATCCTGGGACTGTCTTGCCAGGATATAGACTGGAGTTGGCCTGGGGGTCCTTGGCTTCCACCTCAGAGGTTGTCCTAGGAAAGAGAAAGATCAACACCCTGCACTTCAGTTTCTCTAAAATATTCCCATTAAGTCACTGGTGGTTTACTCATTCTCAGTAGAGGTGTTGGGAAATAGGACACTAATTTGTTGCCTGAGAATTTCCCTATATTTAGCATATCATGTAGATTTCCAATGTTGCACAAATAAAACTTGGCTAAAAGTTTGTTCCAATAATATCCCTGCTAAATGTTTTAGAAAATGGCTAAATTTCCCTTAAAAGCAGTATTTCTCAGGGCTTTTTATTTTTATTATTTTTTTTTTACTATGGCCAGGTTTCTTTCCTGAGGACCCTCTGTTTTACTGGCTTGAGTCCAACACTTATACCACAGGCTCTCCATTTACATAATTTTTACCTGTATGCTCCTTGGAATATGCTGGTAACTCCCAGGAGGACAGAGTGTTTTTGTTTGAGAAACACAGCTCTAGAAGGTTTTTACATGCTCCTCATTTGTGATAACTCTGCTCTTAAAACTCAAGATCACTGTGATTTGAGCAACAGTACTCTGTTCCTTTGTAATACGTTTGCATGGTTAATGTAAAATGAAGACTATTTTTGATGACTCATTCATTGGAGGAATAACTTATTCCTTCTGATATAACCTGAAAAATTTTGTTTCACTTTAAGAACTTGGCTGCTTGTATGATATTACAAGTGCCTTGGTGTAGAAAATCAGCAGTATTTGTATTAACCATTGAATATCCTATTCATTTCTGCCATGGTTATACATACTGATAAAATAATTTATAGTAATAGTTGTCATATTTTATATTTTTTTCTGAAATGCATAATCCATCAGCGGCCAAGACTCAGAGACTATAAAATCCAGCTCCCGGACATCTTATCAGGACATCTTTTTATGACATCTTATTATCTCATTCCTACTTTGGACAAACTTGCAGGCTATCGAATGTAGCCTGCCCACAGGGCAGAGTCTGGCAAACTCCCTGTGGCGTACCAAATATGCCAAATACCAGTAACAATGATGGGTCTCATTCTCCTAAAGAGCCTTGAATATAATCTCAGGGCTAGGATGAAAGAGATGTTACTGGGGCCTGCTCGAGGCTCGAGGCATAATGTTGTCAAAATAAATGAGCTAAGATTGCTACCTAAAATCAGACTGCAAAAGTATTCTGGTTGATCAGAGCAGTATTAAATAAAATGCATGCTGGTAAAGAAAAGACCTTTGTCCAGAAAATAATGAGCAAATAAATGAATATATCATAGGAGAATGAACCACATAGGATTACTTGACTTCTTTTTCTGAATTAGATTTAGCCAACTTAATTTTTTTAATGTGTAGCATTTTTTTGTGTGTGAAATATAAATCTGGGAACTGCTAAACTTCTATGTGCTCTAAGAAAGCCAAAGGATTGTAAAATAGTAAAAATAGTAGAGGGATTGTTAATTTTGTTCTGAAAATTTAATTTCCTTTTCATTTTAACCTTGAAGATGGTTGAGAAGTATTTTGAAGTGATCTCAGAAGACAAAGTTGGAAAAATTCTTGAAAACACCTGGACCAGGAAGAATTTTGAACTGAAAATATAGAGCAAGGAACTGATAACAGTTTTTTTAGTGAAATAGAAAAGAAAATATAGGAACAGAATGATATTAAAAAAGAAAGGGAATCACTTTGTGATTAAACATTTAATATTTAGAATAATGATTATTAAAATTAATGTAAAATAATAAAGAATTAAAGAACCTAGCACAAAAATACTATTTTCCTCCTAGAATATAGTTCAACCAGTTAATTTTCACACCCTAATAGAAAAAAGGTGAAAATTATTAGGCCTATTACCCAAAATATGTTTAAGGTTTTAGCAAGGATTATTAATATTAAGTTTAAATATTCCCAACTTTAGAGATTCAAATAAAATCATTTATAAATTATACTAATGATATTTTCTTACTCAAAATACCAGAAATAAGTATTTTGATATCTAAGTCTTAGCTGATATTTGTATAACTTATGATCCTTTATAAGTTGCTTGACATTGATCTTGCAAATATGTTTTTAGGGCTGTAGCCATAGCACAGCGGGTAGGGCATTTGCCTTGCACGCGGCCAACGTGGTCGGCCCAGGTTCGATTCCTCTGCCCCTCTCTGAGAGCCTGGCAAGCTACCAAGAGTATCTCACCCGCACGGCAAAACCTGGCAAGCTACCCATGACGTGTTAAATATGCCAAACATAGTAATAAGTGTCACAATGGAGACGTTACTGGGCCCACTTGAACAAATCTATGAACAATGAGAGGACAGTGCAGTGCAGATATATAAAAATCACAGGCAAAAAAAAAGCAAAAATAAACAACTGAAACTGCATCAAACTCAAAAACTTCCACCCAGCAAAGAAAATAATAAATAAGTGAAAAGAGTGGGATCAAATAGGAATAGAAGAATGAAAGTATTTGCAAATAATATGTCTCCTCAGGGGTTACTATCCTAAGCATATAAGACACTCATTAAATTACCACTGGTGTAAATAATTAAAATTAGTTTAAATATATAAATATGCAGTTTTTCCAAAGAATATGTACAAATGTCTAATATGTATGTAAAAAAGTGTTCAGGAGATTGAAATAAAATACAGCACATAAGATGTTTGTCAATGCATGCAGTCTTTCTGTATTCTGTATTGTATATGTTTCCAGAGCACCTTCAGGAACGATTCCAGAAAGCAGAACCAGGAATAAGCCCAGGATATAGTCAGGTTTAAACCAAAAAACAAATAGACGATGTTCAATATTCCTAGTTACATGTAAATGCAAATAAAACCCAGGTTAAATATTTCATACATGTTAAAATTACTATTTTAATAAAAAATGATTACTGTTAAAGGTACAGAGAAACTGTACTGCTGAAAACTTTAGAGGGAATATAAATTGATTGAGATAGTCGTTGGGCTGAATAAATGACTCACATCAAATACTTGCAAGTTCACGGTTCTGAGATTGGTCTCTGCACAGCTAAAATAGAAAAGGGAAGAAATAAATAAAAAGAAGTATAAGTTTTATTTATATGCAGTTGGAGTCATTGTTTTTATGTTGGAATGTGTAATTATTTAGTTCAGTGCTACACTGATTTCTTTTGTGTTGGCTTTACGGAGGTCAGATTGGAGGGTCTAGAACAAAGGCAAAACAAAACTTGAGGTTATTGTAACAGTTAAGTCATCAATAGATACAGGTATGGCAAGTCAAGATGGAGATATGAAAATAGATCATATGCAGAACACACACACAAACACATACTGTGTCATATGGTCAAACTCTATAAGTGCTCCATAAGGAATTGCACTTTTTTTGCACAAACTTGGTCTGTGCTATACCATTTGGTCTATCTCCCTCACTTCATAGTATATATTTTAGAGACATACTAGATCAACTTCTGATAGATGTGAAAGTGGAGGAAGTGAAATTCAGAATGATTCCTGGCTTATAGTAAAATATCTGGTAGTTAGTGCTGTCATTTAGTAACAGAACATATTTAGGGAGGAGGATGTCATTGAAAGGAGATATATGGCTAAAGCACAAAAGACTTACTGATAAAATTCCCTACCTTCATTAGTTCCTGTCCTCCCATAAAATCTGAGTAGTAAGCTTAGATTATGCATGTCTTGATTTGCTCTGCAACGTTTTCTAATATGGGCATGAACTCATTGCTCTGCATATTTATAATAAAGAAATACAAATAGTATATTTTTGTATTTGTTTCCTAGCAATGGAAGTTTCCTGTTAAAAGAAAGGGCTTCGTGGTGGGTTCCTCTCAAGCTTAGTATTTGGTACTCATCTGGACTGCTACAGTGTGAAGTGATATTATGAATGAGTTTTTGCTGAATTCCCAAAGGGGAAAAGAAAATCAACATCTTGAGTTATCAGAATTTGGCCCATTGAATATGCAGTACAGATGGCAAGTAGAAAATGGGACATGGTAAGAGAATATCAGTGTTGATAATTAATATTTGTTGCCCCATTCATGTCAAATATTGAGTGTGATGGTCACATTCATGGAGAAAGAGCACACAAGAAGCTGAGTAATTCCTACAGTAGATTGTAGGAAGAAGAAAATCATCTGAGAAAGCAGAAGTGTGGGATATAAATGAAGTTAGACGAAAACAGGATCAGTATATTTTTGTGCAAGTTGAGAACATTATGTTTCCAACTTCACCATAAAGTTGTAGTTAACTATAAAGACTGATGTGAACATTTTTTAACTATTAACAAATAAGATTCCTTTCAAAAGAGCTATTTAGTTTAAGCTCATACAGTACACTATTAAGAACTATTAAGAGATCCTGAATGTTCTAGCGGGTAGGGCGTTTGCCTTGCAAGCTGCCAACATGGCTGACCCGAGTTCAATTCCTCCACCCCTCTCGGAGAGCCCGGTAAGCTACCAAGAGTATCTCGCCCGCACAGCAAAGCCTGGCAAGCTACCCGTGATGTATTCAATATGCCAAACACAGTAACAACAAAGTCTCACAATGGAGACATTACTGGGCCCGCGCGAGCAAATGGATGAACAATGGAAGGACAGTGACAGTGACTAATTTTGTAATGTACATGTCAGTCAAGGGGAATATAAAAAGTTAAATGAGCACTTTCTGTAGATTCAAAATTTTGCTCTAGTTTTCACCAAAATCATATTTCTTTCGTGTCATCCTTAAACTATCACACCACACTGCCTGGTAGTCTGTAAATCATCTTATAGGATTTTAAATGACCAAACACTTTCATAATCCTTTTGTGAAACTGGGAACTATAAAATAAGTGTTGCACTTTTACTGCATTTATATCAGTCTAGACATAAAATTTTGTTGAAATTAATATGTGGGCTAAATTTATACAGATGGCTATCCATCTGTATCATGAAAAATACTGATGTTTAAGGCTTAGGAATGCAAGCTATAAAAAAGAATTCAGTATTCATAGTAACAAATGACAATTAGAACTTCATTGAAATTAATGCTATTTTAATAGCTCTGTGCCCTTCATAATGTGAGAAGATAAAGATCAGATAAAGTTCAGGTAAACTTTAATTACTGTTATCAAACTTTAATTCTACACATGCAATTACTTTTAACTTTGGTGAATACAGTAAAATGCTCTTAATACATTACCTAAAACAGACTCACATTTGCATCTTCAAAGGTTCTGTCAATGAATAGTTTATCCTAATTCCTACTAAAATTAATAGCTTACTCAATTTATCAATTAAACATGTGTACTTTTGCATTATGTTCTAGATTTTAAATTTCGCATTGCTAGACTATTTTGTCATATCTTTTGAGTCTTCTGTTTTGTTTTATGTTTTTAAAATACTTATAAATCAGAATCTGTCTTCATGTTACCCTTTAATGTAATTTACAATGGAGGAACCCAAGCATGCGGGTCCCAGGGCTGAGATCTCCAAGCCTACTCGGATTGGGACTGGGCCTTCTCCACCCAGACCCCTCCCCCCCATCTTCCAGTAGGTAGACGTCACACCCACCAGCTGCCGCCAGCGCCAGGTTGGTCCCATGAACGGCCAAGACTCAGAGACTATAAAACTCAGTTCCCAGAAGCAGCCGCAAGACATCTTATCTTATTTTTCCTTTGGAGAACCTGGCAGGCTACCAAAAGTATCCTGCCTGCACGGCAGAGTCTGGCAAACTTCCCATGTCATACTAAATATGCCAAATACCAGTAACAATGATGGGTCTCATTCTCCTAAACCTGACAGAGCATTGAAATGGCTCTTTTAAAATCTGAGGGCTAGGAAGAAGGAGACGTTACTGGTGCCTGCTCGAGGAAATCGACGAAAAACAGGATGATCGTGATCATGATAATGGAGTTGATATATTTTATACAAAAATTTCAGTTTGGGGCTGGAGAGTCAGTAAAGGGGGTAAGGCACTTTGTATGCAACCAACTATGGTTTGATCCCTCACATCATATTGCTCCCATAAGAATCACCAGAAAAGATCCCTAAGCACAGATTCAGAAATATGTTCTGAGCAATGCTGGGTGTTACCCAAGCCCTAACCAAACAAATCAACAAAATGTCAAAACAAAAACTTGTTTTTTATAGTTAATTCCTTTTAATACAAAGCATCATCTTGATTTTCTTATATATTTGTTTTAGGAGAAAAACCCAGTGGTGCTTAGTGATTAGTCCTGGCTCTGTACTCAGGAATTACTTGTGGCGGTACTGAGTGAACTATATGGGATGCTGGGGATTGAACCAAGGTTAACCACATGCAAGGCAAACACTGTACCTGCTATACTATTTCTCCAGTCCCCAGTGTCATATTTTTAAGATATTGAAACTAACATAAAGCATAGCTATTCAATTTGTCCTCTCTTTTAATTACTAAATCATTATAATATTCTATGAGTTTCCATATGTTTGTTCCATATCAGTAAATTAAAAGTATACATATTGGATTATTTAAAAATAGACACAAATAGGTATGTTTTATTTTCTTTTGGGGAGGTCACAGGTAGCAGTGCTAGGATCCCCCTAGACCCATTGTGTAGTACACAGCTGGTCAATGGTGCTGGATTATGAGATGATGGGAGCATTACAGATGTTTGAGCCATTTTACTGAAAAGAAAAGCCTATTATCAATTCGCTTTATCCTTCTAAAATATGCTAGAACTTAAAAAATCAAATAAACCTGTTCTAACAATGTTAAAAACTTGAAAAGCTTTTTGAAATGGTTAGTCTGGGTTATTTCAGTCTCAGCTTACTATATCAAATCAATCTTATTTAATCTGCTTGATCATCTTTTACATCTAATTCAAGTGTAATCATCTGATTCGGGTTGTTAAGTATTCGAACGAATCAATGCCCATGGCCAAGTTCGTGTTGACAAGGACACTGACAGCAGCAATGCCTCTTTTGTCACATGTTCCAAGGAATAGTTCTTCTCTAGTGTCAAAAATGGTGTGGTGTGATCGATGTGTTCTTGTGTCAGTCAGACCAATGATGTCATACTTGATCTTCTGCACTTTCACCATGAGGTTCTCAATGGATGCTTCCAATGCCAGCGTATGTGCATTCAAAATACAGATAGTCATTTTAGTCCTTCTTTTTGGCAGCCCAGCTAGGCCCTGAGATTTTATCAGCCTCTCCTTGCACATCCTTCTTAATGTTGCCAAATTGGGGGCTCATTCACGTTCAGGGGAATGAGACCTATTGTATTTACTGTTATTGGCATATCAAATAGTCCATAGATATCTTGCCAGGCTCTGCTGTGCACATGGCATACTCTCGGTAGCTTGCTGGTCCCTCCGAAAGGGCTAGAAGCATTTAGAATGGCCTCTAATCGCCTTTGCAGGTTTTCCCATGGTTCAAGCATATTGGAATCCCATAATATATGGTACAGAAATAATGAACAATGGGTGTTTAGTGTCTTACGATGTTTCGTGGCCCCACGGTCTGGAAAATGGCCTGTAGCATGGCAGCAGCTGGATAGTAGAGGTAGTGGAGGTCAGCCGATGAGACATTTTTCTGGCTGCAGCAGGGTGGATCTTCTGGGTGTGATCCCTGGGTGACTGAAGATTGGTGGGAGCAGGCATGAAATCTCTGTTTCTGTGTCCCATTGAGCCTGGTCACAAAATTCTGCTTTACCTGGTTCTGAGGGCCTTTATTAATGCACGAGGTTTGACCTGAGAAGTTTGGAAAACATGCTGGAGTATGGGGGCAGCTGGGAAATGGCTTGAATAGATGTGGTTCATGGCAGACAGTTTCTCTCTTCATTATCTATGCACCAACATCCAATTACAATGAAGAAGAAATTGAGAAGTTCTACATGGAGCTGGAGAAGTTCTATAAAGAAGACCACAACTTCTTCAAGATCACTGTCAGTGGTTTTAATGCCAAGATAGGACTGAGAAGGTCACCCAAGAACTCCACATAGGGTCCCATGGCCTAGAATGGAAAAACAGGGTGAAAGACTGTCTGGGTTCATCATGTTAACCAAGACCATCCATGGTAACTCACAGTTCCAGAAGGCCAAATCTAAACATTGGACATGGGAGTCTCCCAGTGAAGAGTTCATTAGGAAATTGACCACATCATATACAATCAACAGTTGTGCCTGACCGATGTCGCTGTTGTCCCAAAATTCCAAATGGAATTGGACAGCCGTCTCCTTTGTGCAAAATTCTACTTCACAGAGTGGGGAGCGGGGAGAAAGGGCTGCAAAGTTTAAGAAGAAAACTTCCAGAATGACCACCAACTGGGAGCTCTTTGGCATTATTGCTGCAATATGGGAAGATGCCATTGTTGACGATATTGACAAAGAATATGATCGACTGGTTTAGCACCTCCATGATTGTATGAGGAACGCCTAGAGAGAGAAAGCCACAGAAAGACGTCTGTCTTCATAAACTCTTGCGCTCATTCACCAATGCTGGAGCAAACCTCAGGCAACCACAAGCTAATATCCAAGCTCACAAAGCAGTGCAGATAAGTGATAAAGGAAGACATTAAAGAAAGAAGAACACCAGTCCTGGCAGATGCAGCAAAAGCCAGGAATAGCATTCGCAACACCTGCCTGTGCTTCGCCAACTACAAGACCAAGATGACTGCCCTCAGATGTCCTGATGAATCTATCCCCTCTTCCAGAAGGACAGTGGAGAATATTATCCATAACTTCTACCAAGATCTCTTTCAGAGGCATGTCCATCTGCCCACATACCAAATTCCACAGGATGGACACGTTTTTCCCAACATTCTTCCTTCCAAAATCCGAAATGCCATTTCGTCGGTAAAAAAGTGAACAGCACCCAGCCCAGACAAGGTCATAACCAAACATCTGAAGAATCTGCTGTCAGTACTCATCAAACTTGGCTCTTCATACACTACCTGTCTGAATGCAAGCTTCCATACCAATGGAAAACTAGCAGGACTGTTCTATGGTACAAGAAGGGAGTCATCCACAAAATTGGCAGATATCACCCGATCTGCCTGTTATCTGTAGTCTACAAGTTGTTCACTTGAGTCATTGTGAATAAGACTGGCAGAACACTAGAAGATGGACAACCATGTGAGCAAGTTGGGTTCCAAAAAGGATTCAGCATGATCGACCATATCCACATGGTAACCAAACTCATTGAGGTTTTTTGGGAGTTCAAGATGCCCCTCTGTCTAACTTTTATCAATTTAAAAAAGGCCTTTGAGTCTGTTGAGACTGAAGCGGTCAGCGAAGCCCTAGATGAACAGGGCATTCCAACTCAGTGCATCAGGATCCTCTGCAAGCTGTATTACGGGTTAACCACCAGTCCCTCACCATTCTACAAGGAAGTGATCATTGACATAAAGAGAGGGTTTTGGCAGCTACACCACCTCCACTTTACAGATGACATTGTTCTAATAATAACAAATATTAGCCAAGCATTACAAATGCTGGCAGACTTCAACCATGAATGTGGAAAGGTCGGACTACAGCTGAATCTCTCCAAGACAATGTTCATTGAAAAAAACAAACTCATTCCTGATGTTCCATTTGCTCTCAATGGAAAGAACATCTCCGAATGCAGCAGCTATGTGTACCTAGGTCGAGAACACAATGTGAGGAATGACTTTGTGCCAGAACTGTTCAAGAGGAAGAGAGCGGCGTGGAACACCTTCAGGAGTATCCAACAAAGAGCTAAGAGGATGAAGATCCTCCAGCTCTGGGCACATGTTTTCAACTCCACCGTTCTTCCTGCATTAACTTACGCCAAAGAGTCCTGGGCCCTATGAAAACAAGATGAGAACACTATTCGGGTCTTCCAAGGAGGAATCGTATGTTTGGAGTATCACGATTCACTCAAGTGAGAGAAGGAATCCGGAGTTCCAATCTCCATTGATGATTGAAAATCAGGGACACTGTTTCGTTTGCCAAGGCATTGAAAATCAGATGGATTTTCAATGGGCACTTACTGTAATCTGGAGATGATCGCTGGACTAGAGCCATTACTAACAGGATTCCAGGGGACATCAAAGATGGCATGGCCGCCTAGGTACAAGATGGTCAGACTTCTTCATCAAGAACCGGAAAGAGTGGTTTGAGAGTCTTCGTGTTCCTGGAGCAAGCAGATACCACTGGGCATCTAAGAACAAATGGTGATGTTACAGATGCCCACTGGAGTAAATTGATGAGTAACGGGTTGTCAAGTGATCAAGTGATTAAGTTAACATCTTTTTACCAAACCACTCTAGTGGACCATCACAGATTTTTAACAATTTTATACCTGAGTTGACTGAGACAAGAGGAATTAAATAATGTGGACAACTCACAAGGTGAGTTAATGATGCAGTTAAAAATAGAAAATATCATTTTTAATTTTTCTTTTAGCTGTAATCTCAATACATGCAAAACTTTTGCATTGGATAGAAAATTGCATATTTAGAAACTAGGTACAATAAATAATAATCAGTAGGCTGCTGTTAAATGATTAAAATAAAACTTCAGTTAAAACTCTGCTAAACATAAAATTCATATCCTTTTTGTGAGTGTTTAAAAAGAAACAAATAATCCTTAGAATTATTTTTTTTTCTTATCCAACCCATGCGTTAATTGTAACTGTTCTTATGGTTTGTTTCTTAAGGTATTATCACTAAATGTCCACTTTTATGTGCATTAAGCACTTTCACTCTTGTCTAGTTTATCTGGACTCATTTATTAATTCAACAATTCAGTCATTTATCTATTCTGAAACCATGTTTAGTGCTGGTTCACAAAGATAAAGCATAGTACTGACTAATCAGAATGATTAGAATCTCAAAGGGAGATAAAGTCATGTAAGCAAGATAGTATCTTATAGGTGGAACAATGAATATTTCTACAGGGCAAAACAGAAAAATTGTGGAATGGCTGGCAAAATAACTATAGAAAAATATCATTATTATGTCAATGTAGATAAACAAAGGGCTCACTTGACAATTCTTTAAATCACCAACATAGCATTTAACTGTAGCACTGTAGCACCGTCCTACCATTGATTTGCTTGAGCGAGGTACCAGTAACATCTCCATTGTGAGACTTTTTGTTACTGTTTTTGGCATATCAAATACACGATGGTGAGCTTACCTGGCTGTGCCATGCGAGGGGGATACTCTCGGTAGCTTGTCGAGCTCTTCGAGAGGGATGGAGGAATCAGACCTGGGTCAGTCGCATGCAAGGCAAATGCCCTCCCCTGCCCCCCTGCTACCCGCCCCCCCGGCACTATTGCTCCAGCCCAGTGGGCTGGAGTGATAGCATTTAACAAGCCAGATAAAGAAGCCACTTGAGTTACATGCATGAAAGATATTATTGCTTGACCCAAAACGAAGGAAAGAGCATATATTAATGCCTGATTTTAAAAGTAAAACAAAATGAAATTCTTATTACTAAAACTAATAAAGCAAAATTAAAAGTATACTATTCCATCAATTGTTTTGCTTTTACTTTCCATTTTTGCCATGTTCAGTGATTGTATAGTAAGTAAGACCATAGTATTTAATTCTCCAAGCAAACATTTTGGGAATCTTGTGGAAGAAAATCAACCACAGCAACATTATTAGCAAGACATCAGTTAACATAAAGTGTCAGCCTATGTTTCAGTATTTTCAATAATATTTACTTAGAAATATTTTTTGGAATATCACTCTCACGGTTTTGTAATCATTGGTAGGACAATTGTGTTTTATCAAAAGGGACTTGACAGAAAAGTAGAGAAGTTAGAAGTTAAGATCACAAGCAGACATTGCTGACATAAAGAACTTCAAAAGTAAAGGTCATTTCGGCACTAAACAGAAAATAATCAATTCTTTAGAGCAATTAGGAGTTAATATATGCTCAACTTCATGTTTTCCTGTGTTGGAGTCTCAGCAGCCAAACTGAGACTTTGACCAAATTCCCTGCCCCTGAAAGTAAGAGCTGGCCTTGTTTCCAAAGACCCGGGGAACCACTCCATCATGCCCCACACGCAGGCACTCTGGCTGAGAAAGAGGGACATGGCTGTGCCCACTTACCCTTATTGATAACCCGGACCTAAGAGCAGGATATGTAAATCATTAAGTGACATCTGTACAAGCCCCTCATGCAGTACAAGAGAAGCGAAAGAATCATGCTGTACGTGGGATTGCTTCCTCACCCCAAGTATGGGAATCCCCCCCTCCGCCCCCCGCAGTGTATGTATAGGAACTCCTGGGTGGGGTCCAATAAACGAAGAACTGCTTGACCACCTGACTCCCACGCTTACCCTGCAAAATTCTTTCTCGGTTTCTCTCTGTGGTGGTGGCCTGGCTGAAATCCCACAGCCCGTAGAGGGCCAGGCAGAGGCTTCTCCCCTACCCACTCCATCCCATTTAGGGAGTAATTCTGGTAACTTCAGGGGATCATACTCCAGTGTGCCGGAGTCAACTGGCCAGGTTCCCGACATTCTTGTATGGGACAAAAGAAACCTTTAATAGTCCTGGCAGTTGTACATACAGTTTTGTATCAGCTGGAACAATTCATGGGCTTCAACTTCTGAGGGAAGTGCATGTAGTACCCAAGTACCTGTCCTCAATTTCTCAAAAGCTTAAGGGCCTCGAAAGGTCTGGGAAGATATTTTTTCCCCCAAAACTTGGCCAGTCGTGGGCCTTCTTCTTCAGAGCTTAAACTCATATAAGGCACACAACTAGTGACTACCCTGAATATTCTTCATTTGAAAATCACTAAATAGGCAAATAGGCTTTGTTGCAAAAATTAAATGAAAAACAATCAAACAAACAAACAAAACATAGGTTTAACCATACCTAACCAGGATCAGAGCAACCTTCAAATAGAGGGGGGGGTCTGATTTTCAGTGAAGGCTTTGTTTTATTCCCCAAATAAAGTTAAATGAAATAGGGACTATATATTGTCATTTTCCAAAAAAAAAAAAGTTGCATATTTTTGAAAGGAGTACATGGCCATGACAGTTCAGGAACATACATTAGGAAACATACTCATATATCATGTTCACAGAATGGTGAGAAAAATCAGGTGTGTGTTGTTTCCTACGGCAATGAAGAGGAAAGATGGCTTTAGGTTAGGTTGAGGAGGGCTCTGTTGTGTATTTTCAACTAACCAGAGTTATACAGTCAGGGATCTGGAATTCTTATTTGTGCAAGTGTATCTGTAAGGCTCTGCTTTGATGCAAAGTCTAAAATGTCTAACAAGATGGCTGCTCCAAGAGAAGAACTTTCACAATCCCCAAACTACAAGTCTCAAACAAGTCAATTGTTTGCTTTCTTAACTCTGGAGAATCCTTCAAAACGTGACAAGGGCAAGAAGGATGATGGATTTGTAAACGGTCATGGTCACGGTCCTCCCGTTGTTCGTCGATTTGCTCGAGCGGGCCCAGTAACGTCTCCATTGGAGACTTTGTTGTTACTGTGTTTGGCATATCGAATACATCACGGGTAGCTTGCCAGACTCTGCTGTGCAGGCGAAATACTCTCAGTAGCTTGCCGGGCTCTCCGAGAGGGGTGGAGGAACCAAACTCGGGTCGGCCATGTTGGCCGTTTGTAAGGCAAATGCCCTACCACTGTACTTTTTATTTATCTTGGGGACCACACACAGCTTTTGCTTAGCACTGAATTCTGGCTATGTGCTCACGGATCACTCCTGGTGGTTCTCAGGAAATGATATGTGGTTCTTGGAATCTAATGTGTTTGGGTCCATGTGCTCTACCCACTGTAGTATCTCTCCAGCCTCTGTAAAAAATGTTTGGATTATTTGATTGTACCCTGAATTGCATATGCTCTCGAAAAGAATGCCTACAGCCAATAAATACTTATCTCGTACAAATGCTATAACTAAGATTATAGGGGTCATTAAACATATCTCTAACTATAGCCAATTTTAATGTACTCACTTTGCAAATATCTTATAAATTTAAAACCTAATTCTTAAGTTCACTTAATCACTTAATCACTTAACTTCCCGTTAGTCGTCGATTTGCTCGAGTGGGCGCCAGTAACGTCTCCATTTGTCCCTGTCGCGTGCTAGTGTAGCCCAATGGCATCTCTTCGCTCTGGGAACATGGAGGGCCTCAAACCGATCGTTCATGATCTTGACAAAGAAGTCTGACCATCTGGTAGGTGGGCAGCCACGCGGTCTCTTGACATCCCGTGGAATCCAATCAGTAACAGCTCTAGTCCAACGGTCGTCTTTAAATCTCATTACGTGACCAGCCCATCTGATTTTCGACACCTTGGCAAATGAGACAGCGTCCCTGATCCTTGATCGTCGATGGATGTTCGAACTCCGGATTCGTTCTCTCATTTGAGTGAAACGTGATATTCCAAGCATAGCTCTTTCTATTCTTCTTTGGGAGACCTAAATGGCGTTCTCATCTTGTTTGGGTAGGGCCCAGGTCTCTGAGGCATATGTTAATGCAGGAAGAACAGTGGAATCAAAGGGATGTGCCCGGACCCGGAGGTTCTTCGTCCTCTTAGCTATTTCTTCGACGTTCTTGAAGGCGTTCCAAGCCGCTCTCTTCCTCCTGCGCAGCTTGGGTGCCAGGTCATTTGTCATGTTGACCTCTCAACCTAGGTACACATAGCTGTTGCATTCGGAGATGGTCGTTCCATTGAGAGCGAATGGGACGTCAGGAACAAGGCTGTTTCTCATAAACATTGTTCTTAAGTTCAAGGACAAGAAAAAAGTCTGATTAAAAATAATGCAATGTCTATAAGTCAGGTATGTCTGATACAACAAAGCCAAGTTAAATGCCCTCATACAATGAAAAATATTTTGATTAAATCTCTCTGTTCGAAATACCTCAAAGTGTTTCTGTTTTTCTTGGGGATGCAGAGGAGGGAGGAATAACCAGGAATGACTTCTAGAGAATGAAGCAAACTGTGCTTATACAGAATACATAATTTTGTGATACATATTTTCTACTGTTCATAGCAAATATTGGCTTAGGTAAAATCTGGAGAGAATTTATATCAATGGAGTATTGAAACAAAAGGTAAAGGTTTATTTCACATATTGGGAGGAAAACAATTTTATTAAAAGAAATTATTGACTAACATCTACAAGTGTATGAAAGTTCTATCAGAAAAAATTTTAAAGAAAATAAATGAGACTAAAAATGAAGAACTGAGTCTGGAGATTGGGGTGATGTTGATAAGCAATGTTGTATAGGCTTAGACTGTGATTAATCTATTTTCAGGGGGGTTCCAAGAGAGATCACATACATCACATTCCAAGAGATCCCTGAGAGAAGGAAATTTTCTCTGAAGTTTAGCCAAGGTATGTTAGGTGTTCCATCAGAAGGTACATTCAGTTCATCTAAACATATGAGCAGAAAGTAAGGTTTGTTTGGTCTGTGTCCATGTTTTTTTTGATAAGCAATACCCTAAATTATGACAGTATTATCTAATTCATGAGTGGAAGATTGGTTCTTTGCCATCAACCGTTTTTGGTAACACAGGTAAAGAGATTTACAAATTCATCACCATACTAAGGCTCAAGTTAAATTACATTTTAAGAAAACAAACTTTTCATTGCAATTCCTCTAATGATAGATGAGCATTTCTCAGAAACCCCAAATAGTTGCCCAAGAATTTTCTTCAATACTTTATAGTAAAAAAGAAATTCACTTAGTTGATAGTTCTACTATCATATTAGGATTTTTTCCCTTTCAGTAGCTTCTGCAATAAAGAGAGTCTAAGCCAAGATAAAAGAATTTTACAGGATGTACTATTTTTCATTTCTATTGTAGTTAGACCCACTGAAACAAGTCTGTGAACATGGTTCCTAATCTTTGTACATTTTTGCCCATCTGTTTGGATGGCACAATGCCTTTAGTCAAAAAGCACATCCAATTCACGTCAAAAAAAGAACACCAAGATAAGGTGAGATGAATCACCTCTGCATGAGCAGAAATTGAATTACACAGACATGGATGTTTGGTTTAGTTTAATCTTGTTTTGTTCCAGCTTTTTTCTGGCATCTCTTGGCAAATAAAGGAAAACAGGCTTGCTAAATAGTCATCATAGGAAATAGTGAAAAAATAAGTCTTTTATAAAGCCTATGTCTGTTATTTCTCTCTATATATTAAAGTTTGAAATTATAAGCATTGTTTTGTCATTAAGGTCATTATCAACAGCATAATTTTCATGAAGCAGTGATAACACAAAAATAGGCAAAATAATGTCATTGAAATTGGATTCAGAACTTGTTTTATACACTGCTCTTCGATTAGAGGTTAAACAATTAAAAACACTACTACGATCTTGCTTAGTAAATAAAGGAAAGGAAAGTTTTTTTTTTCAAATTAAATACTCTGATAATATTACATTCTGTTCTAACATGCAATACTCATATGCTTAACCATCAGCCTAGTGTCACTTTGTCTTGTCAAGATCTTTCAATAAGTATAGATGCTTTAATAATAAGTTGTGACACAAAACTTTTTATACATCATTAACTTTATTAAAGGTAAATTAAATTTCCCCTTTTGCTTACATGGTTAGAGCTGGAGCAGTAGCACAGCAAGTAGGGCATTTGCCTTGATGTGACCAATCCGGCCGATTCCTCCACCCCTCTCAGAGAACCCAGCAAGCTACCGAGAGTATCTTGTCTGCACAACAAAGCATGTCAAGCTACCCATGACATATCTGATATGCCAAACACAGTAACAACAAGTCTCAATGGAGACATTACTGGACCTACTTGAGCAAATCGATGAACAATGGGAGGACAGTGCTTCAGTACTACAGTGCTTATATGGTATGGGTACTTTTAATTATTCTAGAAAATATAATTGTTAGAATAAGTGGCGTAATTTTTATAATAATTAAATAATTGTTCTTTTTCCTTTACCTTGTATAAATTATTTTTTTAGCACCTATGGTTTCTTAGAAAAATTTATCTGTGGCAGATAATTTTCCAAGATACTTTTCATTCTTAAAAATCTGGTTTGTGATAGCTTAAATAAATACAGGTCTTTAAAAAAAATAAAATAAAATAAAGGGAAAAAAATAAAAAATAAATAAATACAGGTCTTAAGAACTCTTATGTATCATATTGACTATAATAAAATACTAATGTCTAATGTTACTACTGAGAACGACTATAGTGAAAAAAATCAGGATTTATACTAAGTCCTGTTACAAGGCATAATTAACTGTAAGTCATAGCATTCATTTTTATGGTTCTTTTTTATTTTTGCGTTTTAGGGTCATACTTCGTGGTGAGTAGGGCTAATTCTGACTACACTAGGGGACCACTATTGACTTGGCTCAGGGGTCCATACGGGGTGCAGGGGATCAAACCCAGGTTGACCTTTTACAAGGTAAACAAGCACTTTACCCCTGTATTATCTTTCCAGCCCAGGTTTATTCTTCTTGACACAAATTTGACAAATTTTTAACATGAATTTTAAAATTGAATTCTAAACTATAACTTACAGACATGAGGACAATATATGTCTAGTTGTTTATACTTATATATAATCAGATACATATCTAATAATAATTTGCATATATTATCATAGCATAAGATTTCATTTTATATCATATAAATTTAATTATATATATATATCACTGTATCACTGTCATCCTGTTGTTCATCAATTTGCTCGAGCGCGTGCCAGTAATGACTCCATTTGTCCTAGCCCTGAGATTTTAGCAACCTCTCTTTACTCATCCTTCCCAACAGTGCTGTATTGGAGGCTCTTTCAGGGTCAGGGGAATGAGACCCATTATTGTTACTGTTTTTGATGTTTTGAATTCGCCACAGGAGCTTGCCAGGCTCTGCCGTGCAGGCAGGATACTCTCGGTAGCTTTCCAGGTTCTCTGAGAGGGAGAACTAGAATATAAGAGGTCGCACAGCTCACACACACACACACACACACACACACACACACACACATAAATTTATATTTACATTTTGGAGGGTTTTGAGGCATACTAGCTCACACTTAGGGTTTACTCCTGACTTTTTACCCACGGAGCATGATTGGCAGTACTGACAGACCATAACATGCCCTGGGGATCAAACCAGCTCAGGTATATGCAAGAGTCCTAGGGATCAAACCAGTTCAGGGATATGCAAAGTAAGCACCTTATCTGCGGTACTATCTCTCCAATTCCCATAATCACATATTTTATACATAACCAATATATACAGAAGATATTTTTATTATAGAATTTTGAATTGCTGTAGATTGTGATGTACATAAATTGAAAAATTTTAAATGAAGAAATTAGGAATTAGAGAGATTGTACATCAGGTAAGCTACTTCCTTTTATGTGTCCAACTGACACTTGATACCTGGATTCTCACATGGTTCCCCAGCCCACCAGGAGTGATCCCTGAGTGCAGGACCAGTAGTAAGCCCTGAGCACAGTCAGCTCCCTTACTCAAATGCCTCCAAAATGAGATGGAAATTGACATTGTAAAATAATTCATTAATTTGATCATTAGTTTCATATTTCCTAAAGATCTTGTATTAGTGTTACTGATTATATTATTATCTATGTTAAGTTGTTAATACATTTGATATTATAATTGGGTGCCAATGGGGTTCTTATTCACTGGAATGGAACACTTTTATCATCATGCATTGTGCTTTAACCCAAGTGGAAGAAAGGAAAAAAGCTTGCTCAAATTCCTGGCAGTTTCACACACCCCTTCTTCCTCTGGTAGAGAAAGTGAACCTGGAGTCTTGAGCCTTAATAGTTCTAAAATTATGAATGAAATAGGAAAATAATTCACTGCTAAATTTCATATCACTGTTGGACCTGCCCTTATCTTACAGCTGATATAATTGAGTACAGATACAACTTTTGAGAACTGGGCCACTAACTTGGAGTGAATGGTCTAAAATCTTCCCATTTGTATCACTCGATCACTTAATATTCTGTTACTCGATTTACTCGAGTGGGTGCCAGTAATGTCTCTATTCGTCCCTGTCTCATGCTAGTGTAGCCCAATGGCAACTGCTCGTTCTAGGAACATGAAGAGCCTCAAACCAATCTGGGTCTTGATGAAGAAGTCTGACCATCTCATAGGTGGGAAGCCACGTGATATTTTGACATCCCGTGGAATCCAGTTGGTAATGGTTCTAGTCCAGTTGTCATCTCTAAATCTCATTACGTGTCCAGCCCAACTGATTTTCAATGCTGTGGCAAAGGACACAGCATCCCTGATTCTTCAGAGTTGACAGAGGTTGGAACTCCGCATTCTTTCTCTCATTTGAATGAAGCGTGATACTCCAAGCATAGATCTTTCGATTCCTCTTTGAGAGACCTGAATACTATTCTCATCCTATTTTCACAGGGCCCAGGTCTCTGAGGCATATGTTAATGCAGGAAGAACAGTGGAATCAAAGAGATGTGCCCAGAGCTGGAGGTTCTTCATCCTCTTAGTTATTTCTTCAATGCTCTTAAAGGCGTTCCAAGCCACTCTCTTCCTCCTGCACAACTCAGATGTCAGGTCAATCATCATATTGACTTCTTCACCTAGGTACACATAACTGTTGCACTCAGAGATAGATGTTTCATTGAGAGCGAATGGAATGTAAGGAAGAAGACTGTTTCTCATATTACACCCACCAACTGCCTTGTAACTCTATCAATGGCCAGAATCCAGAGACTATAACACCAAGCTCCTGGAAGCTTGGGACTTCTTATTCTCTAGTTCTCGTTCTCAGAGAACCTGGCAGGCTACTGCGAATATCATACCAGCATATATGCCTTAATAGGAACACCTGTAAAGATTATTTGTGTTTTCAGGCTACCGAGAGTATCCCACCTGCACGGCAGAGCCTGGCAAGCTATCCGGTGCATATTCGATATGTCAATTCCAGTAAATACAATAGGTCTCATTCCCCTGACCCTGAAGGAGCCACTGATATGACAGCGTTGAGAAGGATGAGGAAGGATAGGCTGAAAAAATCTCAAAGCTGAACTAGGCTGCCAAAATGAAGAAAGACAAAAATGACTGTTTGTACTTTCAATGCAAGTGCCCTGGCATCAGATGCATCTATCGAAGACCTGATGATACAAGCGCAAAAGATCAAGTATGACATCATTGGTCTGATGGAGATGAGAAGGCATCAATCACATCAGGTCATTTTTGACACTGGAGAAGAAATCTTCCTCGGAACAAGTGACAAAAGAGGCATCGATGGTGTCAGTATCCTTATCAACATGAACTTAGCCATGAACATTGATTCATTCGAATGCCTAATAACACTAATTGGACAATTACACTTAAATAGATATGTCTCACTGCCGGCAGTTTCTATCTCCGTTGTCTCCACGCCAACATCAAATTATGATGAATGAGAAATCGAGAAGTTCTACTTGGAACTGGAGAAGTTGTATAAAGGTGACAACACCTTCTACAAGAACATTGTTGGTGATTTTAATGCCAAGATAGGACCGAAAAGATTAGCTGAAGAACTCCACATTAGGACCCATGGCCTAGAATAGAACGAACAGGGTGAGAAACTGTCTGAGTTCATCATGCCAACCAAGACCATCCATGGTAACTCACAGTTTCAGAGGGCCAAATCTAAACGTTGGACATGGGAGTCTCCCGGTGGATGGTTCCACAATGAAACTGACCACATCATATTCAGTCGACAGTTTTGACTGACCGATAATTCTGTTGTTCCAAAATTCCACCGTCTCCTTCATGCAAAATTCTACTTCACAGAGCAGTGAGAAAGAACTGCAAAGTTTAAGAAGAGAATACCCAGAACCACTATCAACTGGGAGCTCTTTGGCTCTGTTGCAGCAACATGCTGTCATAGATAACATTGACGAGGAGTACGATCAACTGGTTAAGCACCTCCATGATTGTGCAAGGAATGCCAAGAAAGAGATAACCACAAAAAATTGCCCGCCTTCGAAAACTCTTGAGCTTATTCGCAAACGTGACTTGAAGCATGTCTCAGGCAACCGCAAGCGAACATCTGAGCTTGCAAATCAGTGCATAGAAGTGATCAAAAAAGACCTCAAAGAGAGAAGAGCAGCAGAGCTGGTAGATGTGTCAGAAGCCAGGAAAAGCATTTTGTAATGCCCCCCTGTCCTTAGCCAACTACAAGACCAAGATGACTGCCCTCAGACGTCCTGATGGATATATCACATCTTCCAGAAGGGCAATGGAGAAAATTATTCATGACTTCTACTCAGATCTCTCTGATAGCCACATCCACCTGCACACATACCAAATTTCACAGGATGGATATGTCATTTCCAACGTTCTCCCTTCTGAAATCCGACATGCCATCCTGTCAATAAAGAAGCGAATAGCACTCGGCCCAGACAAGGTCAGACCCAAATACCTGAAGAATCTGCCGTCAGTACTCATCAATACACTGGCTCGGCTCTTCACTTGCTATCTGTCTGAATGCAAGGTTCCATCACAATGGAAAACCAGCAGTACTTTTCTACTGTACAAGTAAGGAGACTTCCACGACATTGGCAAATATCGCCCAATATGCCTACTGTCTGTCATCTACAAGCTGTTCACTCGAGTTATCCTGAATACGATTAGCAGAACACTAGATGAAGGCCAACCATGTGAGCAAGCCAGGTTCCGCAAAGGATTCAGCATGATCGACTATATCCACATGATAACCAAGCTCATTGAGGTTTCTCAGGAGTTCAAGATGCTGGTCTGTCTAATGTTCATTGATTTAAAGGCCTTTGATTCTGTTGAGACAGAAGTGGTCATGGAAGCCCTACCCAATTAGGGCGTTCAAACTCAATACATCAGGATTCTCCATGAGCTGTTTTACAGATTCACTACCAGGATCTCACCATTCTACAAGGAAGTGATCATTGGTATCAAGAGAGGGGTTCAGCAGAGTGATACCATTTCACCAAAACTCTTCAATCCCACCCTCGAGAACGTCATGCGATGACTGGAATGGGAGGGAATGGTAGTGAAGATAGATGGCCGGCGACTACACCACCTCTGCTTTCCTGATGACATCGTTCTAATAACAGTAAACATTAGCCAAGCAGCACAAATGCTGACCGACTTCGACCGTGATTGTGGAAAAGTCAGATTACATCTGAATCTCACAAAGACAATGTTCCCATTTGAATAATTCATAATATATGTATGCACATATGCACATATGCATATGGCTGTATATGTATAATGTACATGTGTACATGTATATATGCGTATTTGTATATCTATCTATCTGAAATCAAGGCAACATGTTTTCAGTGTTTATTTGTTATAAAGGGGAAAACCTGGCAAAGATGGTGTTATAAATAGTGGTTAGTTTTGTAAATTTGATCATGGAAACCTAAAGAAGCATGGTTTTTGCGCATATTTCCCTTTCTTAATGAAAGATTATCAAGTGAAAACAGTAACAGGAAAGAGGTGGGAGAATTCATGAAGAAGCAAGATGTATGGAAAGGTTTTGTCAAGAGAGAGGAAGAGTGTAAAAGGAATTTTAGTGAAGGAAATGCTGAATAGTGATAGAGAATGCTTGAGCTATCAGTATAAAGTCATTTAACTTTTCCTGACCAACTTGGTGTTTTTTGTTGCAAATATTACTTATTAGAAATCTGGTTAAAGAAAATTTAAGCTTGTTCTAAAGTGAGTGCTGCACGAAGGGTAATTTTAAGGGAAGTGTATTAATTGTAAACCCTAAATAAAGGTTAACTATGGGAGGCAGTGAATAAATAGTTGTGGAGGGTTTGGCCTAGCTATAGAAGTTTATGTTTGTAAGGATCACAAATCGTGTTAGCTATTAGATAGCTACTGGAATAAATATATTTCTTCTTAAAAATCAAAAAAATTCCTGTGTATTTTGAATATTCAGATAGTCATGCATAGTTCAATAATTTTATTGTCTCTCCACCTGTGATTGTTTTGAGAAGTTAGAATTTATCTCTTGCAATTGATATGTCTTAGCACATTTGCCAGCCTGATATACAAAGAAACGGTGGCTTATAATAGCATGAAATATATGAATCTACACTGCTGCCAATGAATTTAAGTTTATGCAATTTATAATAGAAATCTTTAAGCTCCTTCAAACATTAAGTTCACAATTAGCTCATAGATTCATTGGAATTATGTGTTATGGGACATCTATTACACTTTCTGTTCATAAAGCTACTCTTTAATCAATTTCATAGATCTAAGACTTAGAAAATGAATGATATAAAACTACTTTATAAATACACAAGACTGAATTGTTTGAAATTAAGTTGAAATGTATTATTTTAACTTGATATGATTCGCACAAAGGTAGAAAAAATGTAAAAGCACAGATAAAAACAAATTGTGGCTATTTATACAGCATTTGCTATTAGCAAAAGAGCCAGCTACCATCATTTGTATTTGGCAGAGACTCAAAGATCAGAGGAATATGAAAGCTTTTTACTGGGAAAAAAGGGGGGAGGGCTTATGGTGTTCTTTCACTGGAATTTGTTGTGATGGCAAATAGAAAATGGTAGCTAAGAAGTAGAACATTTTTTGTGATTACTTTGGGGAGTGTATTTGGTTTTCTTTGTTTGGTCCTGTGCAAAAAAACAAGGGAAAATAATAATACTAATAATAATGAAGATAATAATGATGATGAAGCTGGTGGCATTTCCCAGACCATAATTTTTACCCTTTCCTTTCCTTTACTTCAACTTCCTTCCTTCCTTCCTTCCTTCCTTCCTTCCTTCCTTCCTTCCTTCCTTTTTTCTTTCTCTTTCTTTTCTATCATTCTTTCAATTTTTCTCTTTCTTTTATTCTCTTTCTTTCTTTCTTTCTTTCTTTCTTTCTTTCTTTCTTTCTTTCTTTCATTGTTTCTTTTTCTTTCTTCCTATTATGTTTTCATTTGGGGTTCACATGTGCCAATGCCCAGGGTTAACTTCTGGTTCTGAACTCAGAAATTACTCCTGGCTATGCTCTGTAGACCATATGAGATTCCAGGGATCACATGCCCTACCCACTGCACTATTGTTCTGGTCCCAAGAAGAAAGATAAATTTTTATCAAACAAAACTTAATTAGAAAGATGTGAGCCAGGTAAAAGAAAAGGTATAGGTGTACAAGAGAGAACAGGAGCTTAAAAGGCAACGCAAACAAGCAAAATGAGACACCAATTTTCAATAGAGAATATGGGCTTGAAAAGCAAGCCAGGCCATTATTTTTGTGGTACACAATTATTGCAGAGGTGAGCTGACTTCCTGAACTGTCCCCAAGTTCTATTGTAAAATATGTCTATTTTTAGCTTATGTGGTCAGACTTCACAAAAATATTTTATTCAATAATAATTTAGTGATTTTGCGTTATTGAATTTTATTTCAAGATCAAAAAATTCTTCAAACTTAAAATACACTAAAATGCACTTAAAACTAAAATGCACTCAAATTAGTGTTTGTATGGTAGTATTAATTTAAATTACTTTTACATAGTAACTGCTCTAGAAAATAAAGTAGTTAATTCATCAGGCCTGGCAGATTAATATTACCAATCTCCAGATATCTTTATTTGTTGTTTTCAATGTAAAATTTTGAATTTCTGTTATTTCATTTTATTTGTACTAAACTATATCACTAACTATTCTGTCAACTACATAAGACTTTAAATTTAAGTATACTAATGTGAAAATAATCCTTGCAATAGATTTTTATATTACTATCATAGAATTAATCTTAGAAGTCCTGAATATAATCATAAGTGTATATCGCAGTATTACTTATGATCTTAATAATAAGGTAATATGTAACAAATAAAGGATAGAAAAATATATGTAATGAATAGAAAAAATAAGCAAAAAACATAATAAGGTACCTTAGAGAAATGACTTCAGAGGCTGGAATACATGATTTGCATGCAGGAGGCCCAGGTGCTATCCCAAGTACCATACTGGAAACCCTCAATAACCTCCATAAGTAAAAGTGGGTATAGAACCAAATTCAAAAATAGAGTTTTTAAAGGTGACAAATAAATTTAGAAGAAAGTCATAAGGAAAACAAAATATTGACAAATATTTGACAACACTCACAGAAAATAAAAAATTCAAAAATAAAAAAAAAGTTAAAAATATAAGATAAACGGATTTGCAGCCCTGTCCTCTCATTGTTTATCGATTTTGCTCGAGCAGACCCAGTAATGTATCCATTGTGAGACTTGTTGTTACTGTGTTTGGCATATCAAATACGTTACAGGTAGCTTGCCAGGCCTTGCTGTGTGGGCAAAGCTTGCTAGGCTTTGCCATCTTATCTTACTGTGTTTGGCATATAAGACAAACTACTGAATTTAAAACAACTGTATAAATATGCATGTTTGTTATTCAAAATAAGAAAAACAAAATATAAAGAAGGAATAGAAAAGATAATCGTAATGTATCTAGAATGAGGACTGGTTTAATTTTCATTGGCTTTGATTGCTTTCTTCTCCTGCCTGAGAAGAAAATGAAGAAAAAATTATTAGTGAAGACACGACTTCAGTTTGTATAAGGTTAGTATAACTTATATATGCATAGTATAAAAAACTCATGGCCCAGTTGATAAATAGATGGGACAATTAGAAAGAGAACATAAGAAAATTATTTGTCAAATTGTATTATAAGCTACAAATTATATTATAAACTGATGAGCTAGAATTTACCTTTATCTCCTACTAGCATAATTTCAATATTCTTCTAGTGTTCTCTTTTCTCCCACCCTCAATTCTGTATCCATCTGTATCTCTTTCCACAATAGCCTAAGGTCATGTCATTCCTCTTATCAAAATATTCTATTGATCCTTATTCTCAAAGTGTAAACAAAAGCCCTTATAAAGTTCTTAAACAATGTTTTATACAGTGTGGTTTATTTCCTTTCTATATTGAATCTTTGTCTCGATCTCAAACCACTTTTCTCCACTGTCATTGGGCACTCTGACTTTTTTCATCTTAGTTTATATCTTGATCTTTAGGTTGTCTCTTGATCTGAATCTTTGATCTGTAAGTTATTTTTTAAAAAACTGAAATATTATTTACAATAATTCAATGTTCACATGATACCTCTCAGTGTCTGCATTGAAAACCATAACGTCCAAAAGTAGAGAGAGAGAGAGTATGGGGAATACTGTCTGCCATGGAGGCAGGGGGAGAGTGGGAAAGGAAGGGTATACCGGGAATATTGGTGGTGGGGAATGTACATTGGTGGAGAGATGGTGTTTGATCATTGTGTGATTGTAACCCAAACATGAAAACTTGTAACTATATCATGATGATTCAATAAAATTAAAAAAAATAATTTCAAAGTTCAGTTTTATGCCTACAATGTTTAAACACCTCATCCACCGTCAGTGTTCTGTTTTCCCTCTACCAAGCATTACTACTCCTACTTCCTCTTTGACAAGTCCTCCCGCTGTTCACCAATTTGCTCGAGCAGGCACCAATAACATCTCCATTGTGAGACTTGTTGTTACTGTCTTTGGCATATTGAATATGTCGCAGGTAGCTTGCCAGGCTTTGCCATGCAGGCGAAATACTCTCAGTAGCTTGCCAGACTCTCAGAGAAGGGCAAAGGAATCGAACCAGGTTGGCCGTGTGCAAGGCAAACACCCTACCTGCTATGCTATTGCTCTGGCCCATAAATTAGTATAATACAAATTAATAAAGAATAGAATAAGAACTCCTGGAACTTAATACCAGAATTTAAAAAGTACAGATAAGTTTGATGGCACTCAACAAAACTTTATATACAAATATACATGTAATTTATGAGCAGTAACAATACTCTTGGGCTGGAGTGATAGCACAGTGGTAGGGCTTTTGTCTTGCACGCAGCCAACATGGCCGACCCGAGTTCGATTTCTCCACCCCTCTCGGAGAGCCCAGCAAGTTATCGAGAGTATCTTGCCCGCACGGCAGAACCTGGCAAGCTACCCGTGATATATTCGATATGCCAAACACAGTAACAACAAAAGTCTCCAATGGAGATGCTACTGGGCCCGCTGGAGCAAATCGATGAACAACAGGAGGACAGTGAACAACACTCTTAGGTTAATACTCTAGAGAGACTTATATACAATTTGTCAATGCATCATGTATGAGCATAACCACCATAGCACTGTTTGGGTTAACAGGGTTGGAAAGTTTTGTATTAGCAAATAAAATCACTGTATCACTGTCATCCCGTTGTTTGTCAATTTACTCAAGTGGGCACTGGTAACGTCTCTATTCATCCCAGTCCTGAGATTATAGCAGCCTCTCCTTACTCGTCTTTCCCAATGATTGGAGGCTCTTTCAGGGTCAGGGGAATAAGACCTGGCATATCGAGTACACCACGGAGAGCTTGCCAATCTCTGCCCGTATGGGCAGGATACTCTTGATAGTTTGCCAGGCTCTCCAAGAAGCATATTTCTCTCTATTATTTGATGCCTAATGTCTGAACCCCATCAAATATGATGTGGTAAATATGGAAAATGGGTAGGAAGTGTCTTATAATGTGTCTGGAAAGCAGCCTGGAGCGTGGTGGCGGTTGGGTAGTGGAGGTTGGCTGTCAGGGCTGGGTTCCTTGGGGTGGGGAAGGCTCTCACCTGCACCATTCTGGGGCATCTCTAGTGAAAACAGCTTGGCGTGGAGTCCCAGTGAGTAAAATAACATATAAAATGAAGAGAATTTAAACAAAAATCATGGAAACAGTTGAAATAAAAATAGAAGTAAAAGTAAAAAAGAAGAATAAATGTAAAACACCCAGAGCATTTATATAATGCAATTTATATGTTATCATGTATAGCTCTAGAAAAAACATTCAAGAATGAAGATATATTTAGGCATGATTTTATATTAAATATAATAATCTTGGATACCATGTAAGGGCATATGGGATGGGATAGAAAAAATGTAATAAACTCTAATTAGTTTTTAATTGACAAAGAAGCTTAGCTTTTGACAGGCTGATGGAAGAGGCATCTTGAAATAGCTAGAACTCTGTGTCTTACTCCCACCCCTGTCTGCGTTCACACTACACTTTATGAATTTTTTCCTACTCGTTTAAGTAAAATGACAGTGTCCTGCACTGTAGGCATGGCAAAGGAATAAGAATTTTTTTATAAATAATAAGAGTATAAAATTCATAAGAATCACATTAAGAGAACTAGAAAATATAATGTTAATTTTATATTCATTTTATTACATATTATTTTTGCCTAGTGATTATTTTATTTGATTTTAAGGCTTAAATAAGGTACAGACTGTAGATTGTTATTTATCTTCCTAAATAAATTTTATGCCAAAATAAGTACTTTAATAAAGAATAGCATAAGAATTTACACAGTGGATGGATAGAAACAATGACAATCAGAATTGCTTTTATTGAAATATCATTACTATCATACAAGGAATACAAATATAAGATCTTCATAAATGTCAACACTATTCCATTCATTACACTTATTTGTTGTGTAAAATGCTTTATTATAATGAGAACATGAAGAGAATAAATCCAGATATCATAGGGAGATTTCTTTTTTAAATAGGGTTTATCACATTCCTTAGAGTAAGCACATAGGCCAAATTTTTATTTTTTATATTACATACACAAATTTTAGTAGCATGCTATTTTACTTTATTAATAATTTGAATGTTAAAGTATTTAAATGTAATTATTAATTAAAAGAATCATGTACCGATTTTAATTGCTTCTTAATGTGAGAGCTAAACATAAAATAACAATAATCATTAGAGTTCATCTTTTCCTTACAGTTTGTAATGCAATATGTTATCTTGCACTTGCATACAATTCTAGATAAATAAAAGAGGCAAGAAGTATATAACTGCAGTCATTTTAGACAACAACTGCATGATGCCATGCTAATTAATGAATAAATCTAAATGATAAATTGCTTTACAATGGAGATTATTACTAACCTATCAGGCATGTGCAATAAGCTAAAATCAGTTTGAAGAGAATTTTGGCTAAATAAGAAAAGAAATAAGATGTGTAATCAGAGAAAGAACATTGGTGCAGCTGTTCAGAAAATGAGTTGGGCAATCAACATATCTTTCCAGTAAATTCATCACTATGCAAAAAATGATTTGGAAATCTTCTTGGTAGCCAGAGTTTTTCTGCATGGAAAATTGAGAAAAAAAATGGAAAGGAAAGAAAAGAAAGGAAAGGAGAGAAAATAAATAGATACCTGGCCCTTCATTGCAGTGGGGGAGAGAAAATACACAGTTAAAAAAAAAAACCTATATAAAAATCATCAAATAATTAATGCTATAAAAGTAGAGCAGCAGATTCATGATGATGTGTCCTAAGAAGTGATAGTCACGAAGCCTTCTCTGAGACGGCTTATGAGCAGTTATGAGCAGTTATGAGCAGTTATTGAAATAAAATGCTGGAATCCGATGTGCTTGAAATACTCTCTCTACCACAGGAAAAAGTTTCCCAGAAAGAAAGAACAGATTACAATAAAGGTATCTAGATACAACAATAACCCCCACTGATTTTCAGAAGTATTATGTGAGTATAGGAGTACTGGGAAGTACTCTTACCAAGGTCAGCACTCAGCCTGGAGATGTGATCCTTCACTTAGTTGTTCTAGGTAATCTGGCCTGAGAGAATGCTCAGTTCTGTCAGCATAGGATGAGTCCAGTGGAAGCCCAACTAGCTCATACTTATTGATTTGCAGGTAATAAATGTGAAAAACTCATACTTCTTGACTTGAATTCAAAATGAGAGGAATTTTCTCTCTGCAAGGAGATGGCAGTGACTGGGATTAAGATAGACAGACGGAAATAGTAAACCTTGATTTCATCTGTGATTTGTTTAAACCTAGACCAAGGATGATTTACTGGTGGCTTTGGTGGCAGTGTATAAAAAAAGAAGAAATAACTATATTGTGACAACATTAATATTGTAATTCACAAAGATTTGACAAAAAGTTGTTTTGTGATACAGGAAAAAGAAGTTTTCTTGGGATATCATATTTCAATGTGTTATCATCACCATATAATCATAACACTCTGATTTAAGGTCATATGAGTGCATTTGTTATTTTTACAACCTTAGCACATTAGTGGAGGGTTTGTCCACTCTGATGTGAGATTTAACTATCCTCACCAATGTGGTTAAGGGGTGATTGAGTTGGGAGTTGGCACATGAATTTATTGGTAGATATATGATGACACTGGTAGAAAATATAGAATTGGAGCACTTTACCTGAAACAATTATTACCAGTATTGCAAGTTATAGAGGTGTTCAATTGAAAAACGGAGAAAAAAAAAATAAACAGTAGTCCGTATAGGATTTCCACAGTTATACAAATTTTACTCTTTCTCTTCAACACTTTCATGATTTGAACAAGTAATAGGTAGCTTTTTATTGGAAGGGCTAAGGGATCAGTGTTTGAGCCACACTTAGCTGTTCTTAGGGCTTATTCCTGATGAGTGCTCAGGGGACCATATGTTTCCATATGCAAGGGAAGTATCTTAACCCCTGTATTATTGGTCCTTCCCCCAAAATGTAGTTTCATGTAGTTGAAAAAAGTAAAAGTAGGGCTGTAGATTTAGTAAATAGGTATGGCATTTGCCTTGCATGCAGCCAATCTGGGTTCAATCCTTGGCACTCAATATGGTCTCCCTGAGGACTGTGCCGAGAGTACTATCGATGTGGCCCCAAAACATAAATTAAAAAAACCTCGAAAGATGTCACATAGTGGTCAACATGATGCAGATTTTTGCAAAAATAAGTCATAAAATTTGCCGTATGAGGTAAAATGTGACAGGTCAAAATGAATTATTCAATAAGTATTTATTTAAATTATTTTTAAATTGAATCACCATGAGATACAGTACTATAAAGTTGTTCACAATTTGGTTTCAGCCATACAACGTTTCAACACCTTTCCCTTCACCAGTGTACATTTCCCACCAACAATGACAATGACCCAGTTCCCTTCCACCACCACCACCCCTCCCCCAGTCCCCAGACTGCCTGTACAGGCACCTTTCTTCTCTCTCTCTCTCTCTCTCTCTCTCTCTCTCTCTCTCTCTCTGTGTCATGTATGAGTGTGCTTTCTTTATCTCTCTTTTACTTTTGGGCATTATGGTTTGTAATACAGGTACTGAAAGGTTATCATGTTTATCCCTTTACCTACTTTTGTCACTCAGTTCTTGTCCAGATAATCATTTCTGGTTATCATTGTCCTAGTGGTAAAAGGTAAAGGTAAAGGCCCTCCCGTTGATCGTCGATTTGCTCGAGCGGGCCCAGTAACATCTCCATTGGAGACTTTGTTGTTACTGTGTCTGGCATATCGAATACTCTCGGTAGCTTGCCGGGCTCTCCAAGAGGGGCAGAGGAATTGAACTCGGGTCGGCCATGTTGGCCGCTTATAAGGCGAACGCCCTACCCACTGTGCTATCGCTCCAGCCCTGTCCTAGTGGTAAACTTCTTTATCCTAACTGCCTCCCCCATTACCACTTGTAGCAAGCTTTCAACAGTGGATCAGTCCTCTTGGCCCTTGTGACTACCATCCTTGAGTATTGGTCTCCTACTGTATTTTTCTAAATCCCACAAATAAGTACATTCATTCTACGTATGCTCCTCTCCTTCTGACTCATTTCACTCAGCATTATACTCTCCACGTCCATCCATTTATAAGAAAATTTCATGACTTCATTTTTCCTGGTGTTTGCATAATATTACTTTGTATAGCTGTACCATAGTTTTTTATCCGATCACTTCAAATATGCCCTTTCTCTGTCAGTTCATTTGCTAAATTCAAAGTTACAAATGTTAAGTTGGTTCATTTCTCTAGCTCTTCTTACAGTGATTCTTTGTTAGTAGAGAATTTCATGTGCATTTCAGAAGTTTTAAAACACTTGCATTATTACTCATTTGTGATTAGTTTGAAGCATTTTTTATACTCTAACCTGCTTTCTTTGATCAATTTTTTATATTTTATATCTCAAGTTAGGCTGAGAAGAATGAAATATCTCCTATATCAAATTACTTATTTCTTGTCCTTGAAAAATCAAGATTGTGGTAAATACCAAAATTATATATTCAATATACTAAAAATGTAATAAGTTTCACAATGGAGACGTTACTGGTGCCTGCTTGAGCTAATAGATGAACAGTGCGGGGACAGTGCTACAGTGTCACAGATCTGCAGAGAAAATTTTATTTTATTTTATTTTATTTTATTTTTTACAGGTAAGGTAAAGGTAAAGGCCCTCCCGTTGATCGTCGATTTGCTCAAGCGGGCCCAGTAACGTCTCCATTGGAGACTTTGTTGTTATTGTGTCTGGCATATCGAATACTCTCGGTAGTTTTGTAGGAGTACTGTTATTTATTCAGCCACTGATTAGCTGATTAAATTGGGTATGAACTCAATCTTACTTTTTTTTCATTTTTTATAATTTTATTTATTGAGTCACCGTGAGTGTAGTTACAAAGCTTTTGGGTTTAAGTCTGGTCATACGATGAAACACCCATAGCTTCACCAGTGCCCATTCTCCACCACCAAAAACCCCAGTATACCCCCATTCCACATCCTACCCCTACCTGTAGGGCACATGTTTTCCACATTACTCTCTCTCTCTACTTTAATTACATTCAATATTTTGACATCAGACCCATGATTATTATTTGGGATTTTACCCCAACACTCAGATCTGCTGAAAAGGCAACAGTAGACAATTTGTTTTCTATTGTTTGTTAAGAATAACATATGGTGTTGCATGGTTGCAGTAGCAGATGCAGGATATTGAAATTCCTAAATTTAAAAAATTAAATCTGGAGGGATTTCTGCCAAAAACTGCTGGGTTGCGAGATTTGTTTCTGAGTCTCTTGGATCATGATCGTTAAACACCTTTATCAGGAGCCAGAAAGGCCGTTCGTGGCAGGCGATTTGGGGTCTTGTTGGGACAGGAAGAAAAGGACCAGCTCTACCCCCATCCTGTGAGACCTCACGTGTCTCATAGCTGAGGGCTCAAATCTGACTGTGCAGTGGCCTCTGGAGGATGGCGGTCACTGAGCCACCTAGGTGGAGCAGGTGGAGGGAAAGCACCCTTTCCACCCTGGAATAGCCCAGGGACAGTAGCCTACTGAAGGATCTGGACGCATTTCTGCCAAAAAGCCACTGGGTTCTGAGATATGTTTCTGAGTCTCTGGGATCATGGCCGTAAAGCAGCTTGATCAGGAGCCTGAAAGGCCATTTCGTGACTCGGGGTCTCGTTTTGCTGGGGAGGAAAGGGCAAGTTCCACCCACATCCAACAAGGCTCCGCATGTCTCGTCACTGCGGGCCCAAATCTGATATCCAGTGGCCTCTGGCAGATAGCGGCTACCAAGCCGCCAAGGGGGAGTGGTGGAGGGACAGCACCCTTTCCCCCCTGGGGTGGCTTGGCGCCAGTAACCTACTGCGTGGTCAGACACATTTCTGCCAAACGCCGCTGAGTTTCAAGATTTGCTTCTGAGTCTCTGAGATCATGTTCGTTAAGCAGCTTGATCAGAAGCCAGTGAGGCCATTCCTGGGTGGCAATTCGAGGTCTTGTTGGGATGAGAAGGAAAGAGCCGACTCCACCTGCATCCCATGAGGTCCCACGTGTCTCATCACTGTGGGCCCAAACCTGACTGTCCAGTGGCCTCTGGAGGATGGTGGTCACTGGGGCCCCAGGGGGAACAGGCCAAGGCACAAAACCTATTCCCACATGCAATGACCCAGTGCCAGTAACCCACTGCATAGATTAGACGTATTTCTGCCAAAAGCTGCTGGGTTCTGTGATTTGTTTTTGAGTCTCTGGCATCATGGCAATTAAATGGCTTGATCAGCAGCCAGAGTCCATTTGTTGGCGGCAATTCGGGGTCTTGTTGGGGTGGGGAGGAAAACGCTGGCTCCACACCTATCCTGTGAGGACCCACTGTCTTGTCACAGCGGTGTCCAATGGTCTCTAGCAGATGATGGCCACCAAGGAGCCAAGGGGGAGCAGGCAGAGGTATAGCACACTTCCCCTTTGGGGTAGCCAGCGACAGTAACCTATTGCGTGGTCTAGATGCATTTCTGCCAGAAGCTGCTGGGTTTTGAGATTTGTTTCTGAGTCTCTGGGATCGTGGTCATCAAGCAGCTTGATCAGGAGCCAGAGAGGGCATTTGTAGGTGGCGACTCAGGGTCTCGTTGGGACGAGGAGGAAAGGGCCGGCTCCACCCCCATATCATGAGGCCCCGCATGTCTCATCACTGTGAGCCCAAACCTGACTGTCCGGTGTCCTCTGGAGGATGACAGTCACAGGCCGCCAGGGGGAACAGGCCAAGGCACGAAACCTATTCCCACCTGGGGTGGCCCAGCACCTATAACTTACTGCATGGACTGGACTCATTTCTACCAAAAGTCGTTGGGTTTTGAGATTTGTTTCTGAATCTCTGGGATCATGGCCATTAAGCAGTTCGATCAGGAACCAGAGAGGCCATGCCTCCAATTATATAGCTGAGTCGGAGGTGGTTTGTGGGTGTGTCTCCCACATACCTAACTTTTTGCCATTTACTTTCTTGGTAAACTTTGCCCCAAGGTTTTGGGGTCTGGCCAAAGGCACAGCAGCAGTTTGGGGGTATCTGGAAGTCTGAAGGCGCCATCAGGCTGCTGATGCACTTGCCTCACAGGTACAGATTGACCTGCTGGTAGCACCATACTCCCTGCAAAGAAAATTTTAATAGGCAATAATAAACATGCAGGCTGTAGCAACAGCACAGTGGGTAGGGCATTTGCTTTGCACCAGGCCAATCTGGGTTTGATTCCTCTGCCCCTCTCAGAGAGCCCGGCAAGCTACGAGAGTATCTCGCTCGCACAGCAAAGCCTGGTAAGCTACCTATGACGTATTCCATATGCCAAAAACAGTAATAACAAGTTCACAATTTGTTGAGATATTACTGGTGCTCTTTTGAGCAAATCTATGAGCAACAGGAGGACAGTGCTACAGTGCTACAATAAACATGCACAATCACATATCCATTATAATAAATCAATTGGAATAATCAAATCAAGGCAAAGCAACATAAATATAGCCCCCATTTTTCTTCTTTTAGGTTCCAAATGTAAGGCATACATAACACATGATGCTAACTTAAATACTTTTTAGCCAAGAAATCAGAGCAAAGTTATCTCTTTAAAGTATGAGGATTGTTACTCTATCAAAATTTCCATGTAAATTTTTCAAATCACTGTACTAAATACTTTGTGCAGAATCTGCTTTGTATTATAGTTTAAATGTCAAGGGAATTTAGTATATAATTCTCATTGAGAACTAGCATAGCAGAGAATGATTTTTAGTTTTCTCTCTCATCTGTATGGCAAATTCCCTTTATCACATAGGAATTTGAATGACACATGAAGAAGAGAGTTACTATACTTATATCCTGAGGCTCTTTTAATAAATAACTTAACTTTGTTGCTTAAAACAACACAAATTTATTCCATTACATTTATTAAAAATCAAAAATCATAACTCAGGTTCACTCAGCAGGAATCAAGATGTTGGCAAGATGACATTCCCTATGGGAACTCTGAAAGAATTTTTTGCCTTATCTATTCCATATTATAGTGGCTTCAGCATTTTTGACTTGTGCTATTACACATAGATCTCTGATTCTTTGTTCATATATACATATTCTGTGCATATAATCTCCCTCCTCTTTTTTTCTTTTAAAAAAATATGACAGTATTTTGGGATCACGCAGTTCCTTATGATAATCTCCAGGTTCTTAATGCACCTGCTGAATTTCTCACTAGATGGAAGAAACATTTCTAGGTTCCAAAGAATGTTAATAGGATATATATCGTGAAGCCATATCAGCCTATTATATTTAATAAAAAATTGAAAACAACCGCATAACTCTCCAAGTGCAGGAATAATAAGAACAGGAACTAAGAAACCCAAGCTATGCCTCGCAGAACAATGAGTCCCTAAGATATTGACAGTTTAGTACCGAGAGCCTGTCAATATAGTATGTCATCTTACCTGGCAAGGAGGAATTAAGACTATTTATAAAAGAATGATAATCAGTTAGCTTTAAAATACAGATGTTGTCTTGAATTATTTATTATTTGGGCTCAATCTAATTATAGTGTTGCTGACCCTTATATGCTTTGACAATAGGTAGCAAAATTGAAGTGCTGTCTATTTTTAATTTTTGTTTTTAATCACAAAGATTTAGGTTTGTACTTTTTTGTTATAATGATGATACTGTGAGCTAGTTTCAACAGTGCAGTGGAATGTGGGGCTGGGGCTCAATTGCAGGATCTCACACATAAACATGCAAGGTATGTGCTTTGCTGTATGATCTAGTTCCACAACCCCATAATGTGTTTTTGTAAGATGTAAGTGCATTTTTCTTTCTGGCACTATCTTATCTGTCAATGTTCTACATAAAACTAGATACCAAATTCTGGAAATAAAGAGAGACTTTTTCAGTGTTTTCATCAACTAGTAATATTTAAATGAGGAAACTTCATTTTTCTTCTAGAAAATGAAAAAAAATGTTTTTTTCTAGAGAATATAAGACATAAGAGCTGTATCAACACTGTTGTTGAAGTCCAGCTGGTATTTTTCATATCTTCTAGGAATACGCCTGTGACTTAATGGCTACTCATGCAGACTAAAGGAAAGTGATATTCTTAAAGGTAAGAGATCCTTGGGTTATTCCTGTGTTATCGTTTCATAGATTATAAGATAAAAAAATTTAAACCGTATCTATTTAAATATTAAATTGTAAATATTATACATTAAATTGTAAATATTAAACATTTTATTTAAATGGCATATATATTCCTAAACAAAATTTAAAATAATAGCTATTTTTATCAGAAAAAAAAATGTAATTGAATATGTGTTAGCACTAACTGCCCAAAAGTAAAATCTGGATTTTGTTATTGTCAAATATATATATATATATATATATGTTAAAGTTAATTACATAGACCCTTCAAAGCATGGTAAAATGTGAGCTTATTGCGAAAGATGTTCACTGTAGATAGAATTGCAAATGACTATTGAGAAGCGTGGGGTTGAAGTGCATGGAACTACTTATATCAAGAATTTTTAACAGACCATATAAGCTTATATATAGCATAGAAAATATAGTTGAGTATTGTCACTGTCACCGTCCTCCCGGTGTTCATCGATTTGCTCAAGCGGGCCCAGTAACATCTCCATTGTGACAATTGTTACTATGTTTGGCATATCGAATACGTCAGGGTAGCTTGCCAGGCTTTGCTGTGTGGGCGAGATGCTCTCTGTAGCTTGCCAGGCTCTCCTAAAGGGGCGGAGGAATTGAACTTGGTTTGGCCATGTTGGCCACTTGCAAGGCAAACACCCTACCCGCTATGCTTTCGCTCCAGCCCGTACTATAACTGTCTTTTTCTTATATAATTTTGATGTTATCTTTTTTCTAGTTTGTTTAATTATAGGAATGCCACACAACACACATATACATATTTGTCACATCGTATGTATATGTGTTAATTAGTTAAACTTTTATTTTTTCTATTTTTATGTAGGAATACTGCTATTTATTCAGTCACTGATTAAACTGATTGAATTGTGCATGAACTCCACCTTACTTTTTTTCCATTTTTAATAATTTTATTTATTGAATCACCGTGAGAGCAGTTACAAAGCTTTCAGGTTTAAGTCTCAGTCATACAATGAAACACCCATACCTTCACCAGTGCCCATTCTCCACCCCCAAAAACCCCAGCGTATCCTCATCCCACACCCTTCCCCTACCTGTGGGGCAGATGATTTCCACATTCCTCTCTCTCTACTTTGATCACATTCAATATTTGGACACCAGACACACCATTATTATTTGAGATTTTACCCCAAAACTCAGGTCTGCTGAAAAGGCAACAGTAGACAATTTGTTTTCTATTGCTGGTTATGGGCTGGAGTGATAGCACAGTGGGCAGGGCGTTTGCCTTGCATGCAGCCAACATGGCGGATGTGAGTTCGATTCTTCCACCCCTCTCAGAGAGCCCGGCAAGCTACCGAGAGTATCTCTCCAGCACGGCAAAGCCTAGCAAGCTACCCATGACGCACTCGATATGCCAAATACAGTAACAATTGTCACAATGGAGATGTTACTAGGGCAGCTCGAGCAAATCCACGAACGACGGGAGAACAGGGACAGTGACAGTGATTGCTGGTTATGAATAACATATGATGTTGCACTGCTACAGTAGTGAACGTGTGATTTTGAAATTCCAAAATTTTAACAATTAAATCTGGAGGGATTTCTTGTCAAAACCTGCTAGATTCCGGGATTTTTTCCCTAAGTCTCTGGGATCATGCCATTAAGCAGCTTGATCAGGAGCCAGAGAGGCCGTTCGTGGGCAGTGACTTGGGGTTTTGTTGGGACAAGGTTGAAAGGGCAGGCTCCACCCTCATCCTGTGACGCCCTGTGTGTCTCGTCACTGTGGGCTCAAACCTGAATGTCCAGTGGCTTCTGGAAGATGGTGGCCACCAGGCCCCCAGGGGGAATAGGCCAAGGCACGAAACCTATTCCCACGTGGGGTGGCCCAGCGACAGTAACCTACTGCAGGGACTGGATGTATTTCTGTCAAAAGCCGCTGGATTTTGAGATTGGTTTCTGAGTCTCTGGGATCATGGCCATTAAGTGGCTTGATCAGGAGCCAGAGAGGCCGTTTGTGTGTGGTGACTCGGGGGTCTTATTGGAACAGGGAGGAAAGGGCCAGCTCCACCACCACCTCGTGTCTCGTCACTGCGGACCAAACCTGACTGTCTAATGGCTCTTGCAGATGGTGGCCACCAAGCCACCAAGGGGGAACAGGTGGAGGGACAGCATGCTTTCCCCCCTGGGGTAACCCGGCAACAGTAATCTATTGCAGGGACTGGATGCATTTCTGCTAACAGCCATTGGGTTTCGATATTTGTTTCAGAGTCTTTGGGGTCATGGCCATTCAGCAGCTTGATCAGGATCCAGAGAGGCCATTCGTGGATGACGACTCAGGGTCTCATTGGGGTTGGGAGGAAAAGACTGGTTCCACCCCCATTCTATGAGGCCTCATCACTGTGGGCCCAAACCTGATTGTCCAATGTTGTCTGGCGGGTGGCAGCCACCAAACCTAAAGGGGGAGCAGGCGGAGGGACAGCGCACTTTCCCCACTGAGGTGGCCTGAAGATAGTAGCCTACTGCATGGTCCAGATGCATTTTTGCCAAAAGCCACTGGGTCTCAAGATTTGTTTCTGAGTCTCTGGGATCATGGCCATTAAGCAGCTTGATCAGGAGCCAGAAAGGCCATTCGTGGGTGACAACTCGAGGTCTCCTTGGGACAGGGAGGAAATATTTGGCTCCACTCCCATCCCGTGAGGCCCCACGTGTCTTGTCACTGTGGGCCCAAACCTGACTGTCTAGTGGCTTTTGGAGGATGATGGCCACCGAGCCACCAGGGGGAACATGCCAAGGCACGAAACCTATTCCCACCTGGGGTGGCCCAGTGCTAGTAACCTACTTCAGGGACTGGACACATTTCTGCCAAAAGCCATTTGGGTTCGAGATTTGTTTCTGAGTCTCTGAGATCATGGCCGTTAAGCAGTTCGATCAGGAACCAGAGAGGCCATGACTCCAATTATATAGCTAAGCTGGAGGTGGTTTGTGGGTATGTCTCCCACATACCTAGCTTTTGGCCACTTAATTTCTTGGTAAACTTTGCCTCAAGTTTTTGGGGTCTGGCCAAAGGCACAGCAGCAATTTGTGGGTATCTGGAAGTCTTAAGGCACCATCAAGCTAATGATGCTCTCGCCTCACAGGTATAGACTGACCTGCTGGTGGCACCATACCCCCAATTAGCTAAACTTTTTAAGACTTTGGGTTAAAGCAGGCTATTAGTAGCTTGGCAAAAGCTAATGTGAATTTTCAACTGCAGGTTGAGTTGTGATGTGTTTCCCTAACTCTATGCTGTTCAAAGCCACTCCAATAGGAGGAGAACTAGTTTCAATCACTAGAACTGTTTTTTCTATCAAGAGGCGTCACTTGACTGTGCACACATACAGAGGCTAAGATATGTAATAGGGTAAAAACCAAGAACACCTAAATATTGTCAGGAAAAAAATCCTTCAGAAACGAGAAAGATGTATACACAGATTCTACTTAACAGGGCTCAGAAAGAATGTAACCCACTCATTGATCTCAGAATCAAGGACTGGGCGAAAATAAATATCTTTGTAGTTTGTGTTATTTTGTAATGACAGCTCTAGCAAACTAATATGCAATCATAGTGAGTAATAAAACAAAGGGTGCAAATAAAATTAAATTGAGTTTTACTAATAGCTTAACTATCACTTAGAAGATTCCTTATCATTTCAAGTTTTCAGTTTCCATATCAATAAACTGGAGGAGAGAAGAAACAATTTCAGGATAAATATTAAGCAAGAATCTATGAAATAGTTTGAATAGCTGCATGTTGAAGGAAGTGCTCAATGATAGCATTGCTAGCTAATTGTTTTGTACAACTATTGCTATTTAACAAAAAATGATGATCCTATGAAATAAAATGAAGATAATTCTACCTTTTTTAATTTTTTTAATTTTTTAAATTTTTTTAATTTTTATTTTTTTTACAGTTGTAGATTTACAATTTTTTGTGCTTGGGTTTCAATTATACAATGATCAGATACCCATCGCTCCACCAGTGCCCGTTTTTCACCACCATGGATGATATCCCTCCCACCCCCATCCCCCCATCCCCCCTGCCTCTGTGGCAGGGCAATCCCCTGTGTTCTCTCTCTCCGTTTGGGTGTTGTGGTCTGCAAAAGAGGCATTGAGTGGCAAACATGTTCAGTCCATAGTCTACTTTTGACATGCATCTCCCCTCCTGGGAGGATCCTCCAAACATCCTTTATTTGGTGCTCCCTTCTCTATCTGAACTGCCCTTTCCTCTAGGATACCCGGCTGGCCTCTAAGTTATGGAGTAATCCTCCTGGTGCTGATCTCAGCTATTCTTGGGTATTAATCTCATACTTTGTTACTTTATATCCCCCAGATGAATGCAATCTTTCTATGTCTATACCTCTCTTTCTGACTCATTTCGCTTAGCATGATACTTTCCATATTGTACCACTTGTATGTGAATTTCATGACTTCATCTTTTCTAACAGCTACATAGTACTCCATTGTTTTGATGAAGGTAATTTAAAGCTTGGGTAATTTTAAAATGCTTTGTATTTTTAAAAACATTTAAGTGTCTAATAATAAGATATGATTTATGATTGATATTTTATTATAATCGCCAAAATTTAAAATTTTCATATTGTATCTTACATAATTGAACATCATACAATTTATATTTTCTCATAGACTAAATGCATTTCTATACACAAGAGAATTATTACAATTCCAGAATCAGTATTAAGGTAGAGAAACTCTGCATTCAATGGGACCAAAGGACTGAAATAGAGAGAAAAAGTGTATCTTTGACTTTGAAGTCTAATGATATGGGAAAAGGATAGAACATAGGAAATGTCAGGTACAAAGGACAAATAGAAGCTTTCAAGAAATTATATGACACCATCCACTCATAGCAGTCTTTCCACATCACTCTTTGCTTTACTCTTGTTTTGCATTGTGATTTACAAAGTTCTTCAGAGTTGGTTTTTAGACAAACAATGTTGCATCATAGACCCTGCCACCAGCATTAAGTTTCCCCCATCAGTGTTCCCAAGTTCCCTACCTTACCCCCAAAACCCCACCTCCAGCATGACATCTCACTAAATAGGCATCTTTTTTAGTTAGGTTATTAAAGTTTGGGTCTCTTGGAGGCTGGAGCGATAGTACAGAGGGTAGGGTGTCTTGCCTTGAATGTCGCTGACCCGGGCTCAATCCCAGGCATCCCATATAGTCCCTTGCAAGCACCGCCAGGAGTTATACCTGAGTAAAGATTGAGGAGTAAACCCTGAGCATGGCTGTGTGTGACCCAAAAAGCAAAAAAAAAAAAAATACCCCCTCAAAAAATATTTGGGTCTCATGATTTCAGTGTTGCTGACTGTAATTGGGTATTAGATCTATCACTCCTTAACAAAACCAATGTACCTTGCCTCTTGCCCCTATTGCTTCTAAGCTGTCTCTTCTCCTCCATCATAATTCATTGTCTTTCACAAGGAAATGATTTTTAAATGAATATTAAGTTAAAAGAAATTTGGGCAAGATGTTGTACAATAGCTGAAGATATAATTAGAGTTAAGAACACTTTTGGATACAGGATATGAGACAATTATTAAATATAGTGGTAAACATAATGATGTAGAGATTAGTGGAAATGGTTAATTCAAGTTTGTCATTTGGATATTTAACTATCATTCTTTAACACCATTGATATACCTTTCTCCCAGTTGCTTCTCATCTTAGCGATGCTCAGGGGTTACTCATGGTTCTATAGTCAGTAATCACTCCTGGCAGGCTCTGGGAACTTTTGGATGCTGGGGATCAAAGCCTTATCAGGTGCATGCAAGGCAAGAATCTTTCCCACTGTTAAAAGAAAATGTGGGCAAGATGTTGCACAATATCTGGAGAAAGAGTTAGGAAATTTTTTTGATATGGGATAAGACAAGCACGGCATATAGAGTGAAATAATATGGTGCAAGAATTAATGCAAAAGGTTGTTTTAACAGTAATTATAAGAAGGCAAGAGATGAAGAACTCTTTCCTGAGAGGAAGTGCTGGGTCTCTACACGATCTGAAATATTGCACAGTAGCAGGTCAAGGGCAAGATACAACCAAGTGGGCAAGTGAGAGCTTAAGAGCTTATGCAAATTTTTTCCTTTCCTCTCTTGCTCATCAGTGAAACTGGAAGCAAATTATCAGCTGAACAGGAGCCAAGATGATTTATATTGAATTTTGAATGTTTGATGGCAGAGGAGGAAGGAAAAGTGATCCATAAAACTGGGAATGCAAAGGGATTACATAATTATGATGCTAGTCAGGCAGCTTATAAATCCACTAGAGGAACTTTTGAATTTTACTGTTGTTATCTGTGATTTCTCTCTCAATTAGACCCTATTTTAACAAATGAAACCCTAGGTTATGTTTTAGTATATAGATGGGAACTTACATTAGGTCTATTTTCTCCCTTAAAATATCTTGCCATTACAACTGTTGATCACTTTTTGAATTTAGTCTATAGCAAGTATATGGTTAATATGCCTATTGAATTTGTAAGTGAGTTAGAGTGAGAAGAACTTACATTCTGAGAATAAGTGGTTTTATTAGCAATCACAGAAAATGATTGCGAAAAACAATTATTACTTTTTTAAGGATCCTTATAAGTTTTTTGATCTTCTATTATATTCATTTTCCTAATGTTTGGCTATTTTCTAGGCCTCTGTGACTCATTGTGTGTCTTAGTTGCAGCAGGTATACAATATCCAACAAAAATCCCAGAATCAATGTCTCTTTCTCTCCAACAGTTTCCATAAGTTCCCTGCCACCCCCCAGTTGACCCTTTGACACTTATATAAAATATTTATTTCATATTTCTTGCCCCAACAAAACATTTTAAAAGTGGCAGAGAGAATTATCAGAAAATAATAAAAAATTCAACTTGTAGTGATTGATTGTTGTATGATTTTAACCTATGGAAATAAAGAAATTCAAATTGTATAGTATACTGTCTCATATAATTTACATAACTAAGTTTTCAACTTTGACATCTAAAATATATTGCTTTACATTTTATTTTGTACTTAAATCTTATTGCGGTAATCACCATATTTTTCCTGTTGTAAATTAAATTTTCTTTTGCCCCCTTGGCAGGCATATAAAAATTTATTTCATATCACTTAGTCCAAGAAACTTATAATAATGACAAATAGAATTACAAAATAAATCAATCCAAGTAAATTTGTCATGAAAATTGCAATGTTTTTAACATTTATTAATCTAGTAGTGGACAACCACAGGCACATTAGAGAATGCCATGATCAACCCTACATGATGGTTAGTTTATCCTGTATTGTAAGGAGCTCTTTTAGCTCTTCTTAAAATTTGGTTCCAAGTCTATGAATTCCCTAAACTATGTTCTAAGATGTTTGGCCATGAATTTCTGTGCAAGTCCTTCACGTCAGAATGATAACCTAGATTGACAGAGTAATCTTGGTGAGGTATTAATTTTATTGAGTTTTTGACTATATCCTTCTAGATTCTTCTGGCTTTTAGAGTCTCCAGTAGATATGCTGGACACTTTATGGACTTTGATTTGTATGTAAGTACCTTTTAAAATCTTGTTGCTATTGATATTTCATCTCTATGGGTTTTGTCATTTTGAGTATAATGTGTCTTGGAGTTTTCTTAACTGGGTCTATTTTCACTGAGATGTTGGACCTCAGTGACTATAATCCTCAATTCTGGGAAAATCTTACTTATTATTAACTATTGTCTATCAAGTTTAACCTTCCTGTTCTTAAGAGAATATGCTAATTCTTAATATTGTTACTCTAGAACTCATCCCATAGTTCTCTGGCATGCTGCTTATTTCTTTTCAGACTATTTTACACTTTTTTACTGTTTCCTAGAAGTTTCCTTCATATATTGGAGTTCCTCAAGATTCTGTTATCCTACTGTCCAGAGCTTCTATTGACTTTTTACATCACCTACCATTCCTGTTCTTCATTTCTGTCATTTCTACTATCGTATTTTGTTTTTCATTTAGACTCTCATACTTTCTTGTGTTTTGCTGGCTACTTGTGCTATCATTTCTTTTAATTTATTGAACAGCCTCATCACAGTGTCATTAAAGACACAGTCTGGGTATTTACTGGTGATATTTATGTCCTTGGCTATATTGTTTTCACTCATTTTGTTTGGTGGGTCTCTAAGTGTTTTCACCTGTTGGTTTTCTAGTGTGCTTACTGTGAAGTGTCAGTCATTGTAGTCACGGACCCTGGAAGATACTGAGAGATTAAGCTGGAGGTTTTTCTTCATCTTCTCTGCCTGTTCTCATAGAGTGACAAGAAGAACAACTGAGCAGCATGTAATTTAGTGAGTAAATCTGACATAGAGCAATGTACGTGGTCAGATGCTCCGGGACCTGTGGTGTGGTTAGGTATGGAGTCTCTTGGGACCCATCAAAGAGGAAGGGGCTCTGAATCTTATTTGAAATGGTCCAATTGATGTAAGTAGAGGCAAACCTCCTCTGGGACGATAGAGCAGCAAGTGGAAGTTCAGTAAGGAGCTGTGATGTGGGCCCTTAATATGATACAGGTCAGTTATGTAGGTTGTTGACATCCACTCAGGGAGGAAGAGCTCTGTTTCCTGTTTGATAACTGCTTCTGTTTCAGAGTAGGTCCAGGGATACCAGCTGGAGGCAAGCCTCATGCAGCAAGCAGAAGGTTAGCACAAAGAATATGCTTTTTAAAAATAGGATTTTATTTGTATTCTTGTTCATACTCTAATTTCCTCTATGTCACATTAAAGACATATTTAAAGTTTCTTGTAGTAGAGTTACAGCTAATTGATTTTCTTGATGGAGTGTTATTGTTATTATATGGCTGTGGTTTTGATTCTGATTTCGTTTCAAAGAGACAATCAAGGTACCGGCTGAAGACACTGCAACAAAAGGTCGTTCTGTTTCTGGTGCTGGAGATCTGGGAAGCCTTTGGCAAGAGGAGCATCTTTTCTTGCAAGAGAAGCAGATGCTATGTACCTCTGTGACATGATGTTGCCTTGGTGGGAGTTCAGGTTCTTCCTTGAATCTGTCTCCACCTCTTCTGGTCTTGCTCCTTTGGTCTCTTGACCCTATGCCCCTGTTATTTGTTGTTTCTTTTTATTTCATTTTTATTCCTCCACTTCCCTTTTCCTTTCCCTCCTCTTCCCCTATTCCCTTCCCCATCCTGTCCTGTCTCATCTTGTTCCCTCCTGCCCTGCCCTTTCTCTCCTGTCCTGGCCTTTCTTGTCCTGCCCTGTCCTGACCTGCCCTTCCCTACTCCTTTTGCTTCCTCTGCCATGCCCTGCCTCTTTTTCTTCCCCTTCCCTTCCCTTCCCTTCCCTTCCCTTCCCTTCCCTTCCCTTCCCTTCCCTTCCCTTCCCTTCCCTTCCCTTCCCTTCCCTTTACTTCCCCAATTTTCCTTCACTTCTTCTTTGCCTTCTCCTTCCCTATGATCTCCTTGTGGTTCCCTGGTGGATTTTTGAAGTTCTATTTGGGCTCTCAGTGCTTATCAGTGTCACTAATCTTGTGCCTGTGAGCGTATGGCCTCTACTCTAGTCTGAATATATTCTGAAACATTGGAGACCTTCTAAGGAAGAAGGAGGCTTCTTTTTTTTCGTACTGAGGAGCAGCCTGAGGATCATTTAGGAGACGCAAGGTGCTCTCCAACTCTCACCCTGCTTTGTCTAGGTTTGAGTCACAGTAGGGAAGGAGTTTTATAGCCTCTCTCTTAAATCTAGGCTACTGCACATGCACATTGCCAAAACCATGATATTAACTTAAACCTATGAGTGATAACACTGGTTGCTGGAATGTCCACATATCCTGACCCCACAACTACAATTTCTGACATATAAAATAGGTGTTTGAATCTGATTGGGGATCAATTTTCAAAGTTTGGGGAAAATTAAGTACCTGTGGAAATTTTTTCATTTGTAAAAGGGACTGTGTTCACTTGGAAACTCAAGTCCATGAAGCTATCTTTCTCCAGAAAACTTTTCCTGGTATCATACATGTCTCTTGTCCTTTGTTGCCCCTAATCCATTGAATGGTAGATTCCTCAGTCCCAAAGCATTCTTTTAGCCCCTTCTGCTACTGTTTCTGAAATTGTTAGACTGGGGCTGGTGCATGGAATATGCAGTAACTCATCCCTTTGCATTGGTATCAAAATCAATGCAATAGTTAGGTTCAAAGGGAAACTTCTGAGGAGAAAGGAACATAGCGCAAAACACCAAAGGCACTTCCGTAGAATCTTTTTTCCAATACCTACTCTGAAAGATGATGTTTAGCCTTCTCACTTCCCATTCCATTCTTCATTCCTTTCTCTCCTTATTTCTGCTACTTCCTGTCACTGCCTCCTCCTTCCTTCTCTGCTATCCTCTCCTCCTTTCTCCTTCCCATTCAATCCTTTTCTTCCCTCTCATTTTCTCTTTACCTCTTCCCACTCCCTTCCACTTTGGCACATAATATTTTTATTCTTTGCTGTTTGAGTGTTTGTTTTTAATTGAGCTTCACAAATTGTGTGTAAATTATATCCCCAACGAAATTGGGGGAAATGTTTTTCCTATTGGAGTAGAATAAAATGTAGTGGGAAAATATTATTTCTTAAGATAGGTAACTCAGAGATAAACAATAAACTACAATACTTTTGTTGAGCTTTGGTACTATTTCTTAAGAGTTTATCCTAGCCCTATTGGAAGTAACTCAGGACACCCCAGGAGCAATGGCATACATTATCTGGGATCAAAGTATTTAAAGAGATAAATCTTAAACCTAAGCATGTGTTGATTGTTGATGAAAGTTTTTTTTTTACTCCTATGTCTTTTTATGGGATTAATACCTGCCTGAAACCTTAAGTGCCACGTGGCCTAATTATATTGTGGCTGTTAATAAAAATGTTAAATACTCATCTGTTTATTCTCCTGTGGACACATCACAGTGGTGTTTATTTTCTTCATGCTTACAATATTGTGATATATGAGAAATATATATTAGGTCTTTATTCATTCTTGGTTCACAGCAAAACTTTTTAATATCCTAAGCAGGGAGAGTAATAAAGGTGTCTTTTGTTATGTGAATTATGTCACTTTGGGGAGGCACATAAGGATGGAGGCTGGTTGTCAGGAGATTGTGATTAGGAAGCTGGAACTTTTAATACCTCTACAGCAGATGTCTCTGAGGAGAGGTGCAAGACTGGAGATTTAGTTAAATGGCCAAAAGGCAATGACTTAATGACATATCTAAGTCATTAAGCCTCCATGAAAATCTGTAAGGGGGGACTTTGGAGAGCTTCTATATTGGTGAACAAAAGACTATTTTGAGAAAATGATTTGCCCAGAGAGGGGGTGGAAGCCTTTGAAATCTGCATACAATTTTAACTTTCTCTGACCTATGCATTGTTTCTTTTTAACCATTCTTGTCTTGTGTAGGTTTGTTTTGCTTTTTGCTTGTTTTATGTCTTGTTTCCATGGTGCTGGTGATTGAATTAAAAACATCCAAATTTTCCAGAAAAGTGCTATACCCCTGAGCTACATACTTGGCTGAATACTACAAGTCTTCATAATAAATCAGTAATCTAGTGAATAAATGGGCTTCCTGAATTCTGTGAGTGACACTAGCAATTAATCAAACCTGAAAATGGGGTTTAGGGACCTAATGATTTATAGCCAGTCAGTCAGAAGTGCAGGTAGCAGTCTGGGCTTGCAGCTGACACCTGCTATGGAGGGCAGTAGTGGGAGACTGAGTCCTTAACCCGAGAAATCTGACACTATCTCTGGGAAGATAGTGTCAGAATTTAGCTGAATTCTCTGACACCCTGCTGGTGTCTGAGAATTGCATGTGTGGGAAAGACAACACACATATCGGAATTGGGTCCAGGAACCCTATTTAATATCTCATCCTATATAAGTGACCTTAGGAGTCAGCCAAAAACATCACGGAAAAATTGCAAGTAGAATTTGAGAGTTCACTTTCTGTGACTTTCTCTTTTTCCAAGATGTTGCTTTTCAAAATTCTAGCACCTCTAGCAGACCCAAAATCCAATTTCTTTCACCTCTGCCTAGTGAGACTGTTGATTTCTACTTAAGTTTTAGACCCCCTTTCTGCAAGGTTGAACATAGTAGTTCTCTTCTCAAATTGTCTTCTTTCACTGATAATTAACATTTCAAGTCATATCTGAGTTGATTTCTCTCCGATGCCTGAAAATAGTCACTTCTTTGATATATGCAGGGCAGCTTTCAGTTGTTTTGACAAATATTTAGACAGATGTGCGTCTAATCCTTTATTTTAGCCCATGCTGAAGGTTTTTTTATTTGGGGGAGCATTAGTAGACTGGGAAATCATAGTAATGATTTTAGATTTAAACGTGTAGAAATACTTGGAATAGTTTTAATCAATAAAATTAATATTACTTTATGAGTATAAGATGCCAGTAATGTGGGGAATGGGCTCAAAAATCATTCCATTGAAGACATGGAAACCATTGAAAAAGGCATATATGTAACTTAGGAAAAAATAAATTGAAATGGGGGTAGTTGAAAACATGATAATAGAAGAGAGATAGAGAACACATCTTGGAGGTTACTTTTTCATATTTCTAGTGCTAAGCTGAGTGGAAGAAGCAGAAAGATTTATCAAAAATACAATGTACAATATTGGAGTAAAATTGCAGATTGGAGAAGATATTAGACTAGCCTAAGCTCATAGCTGGTGTCAAATTTTAGATAAGTTTGGAAGTAGTAAAATCTATCATCATAATTGATTGTATGTATTTGACCTCTGAAAAAGAACGAAGTGATGTAAGTGTTCTGAAATGTGCAAAGAATGGACTTATTTTTTCTAAGATCAGTAACATGGTGCATGAAGCAGGTTTATGTAAGCATATCAAAATGTATGTTTGAATGTGTTGCATGTGAGGCTCATACAATCAAATGTAAGTATCAAATAACTAATAACTGAACAAACTTAAAGTTCAGAGCAAGGGAACAGAAATTCTCAAGTTGGAAATCAATAATATTTAGATAGCATTTGAATTTCATGACATTAAATATAATTATCTCCAAGTGAGTATAGATATAATTCTTTTGAATACAAAAATCTATTCGAATTCAAAATGTTATAACTGTTATTGGCAAGATTGTACTTTTAATTTGGTTGTGTTCTGTGGGTGATTAAAAGAAAAATTCCTTTTTTTTTGTTTGGTTTGGTTTTGGGGGCCACACCTTGGGGTGTGCAGGACTTTTTTTCCTGGATTTGAACTAAGATGTAACCCCTGAAGGGCTTGGGGACATATGTCTTGCCAGGGATACAACCTGTGTCATACACATGCAAGGCAAGCACCCTACCCTCCATATTGTGATTCCAGATTCTCCCATTTTTAATGAGAAAGAATAGAATAATTCTGAAAAACTTTGAGGAATTAGCAAGGTTAAGAGAGAAAATATGATTAAACAGTAGAAAAACTGTGGAACTTTGGGATTGAAGTAAAGTGTCTGAGGGAACCTGAAGTTTTTCAAATGTTGTTGCATTAATATGGAAAATAAAGCATTGCCTGCATATGAGAAAATATAGATTTTTATAATAGAGATCTAGAATGTAGTCAATCAAATAAAAAAGTGTAATAAGGTGCACTAAAAATTGGGAACAAATAAATTTGATGCAGTGATGTTAAGCTATATTTCAACTAAATTTTACTGTATAAAATGAAAGACATTAAGTACTAGTAAATAGATGGTGTATGTAGTCATAACATTGCCTCAATGAGAAATAAAACCACATAATGTAGATTTTTGCCAATCTTTGTGATATGATAGAAAAAAACAAAGTTGATATTCCATGAGATAGATCTAATATGAATTGTCTAGAGAGTAGAAACTAACTTTAATAAACAAAAGACTTTAGTCTTATCTAAGAGGTAATATGGATAATTCATTATTGGGGGGGAAAGTGCATTTATTTTTTGACAAGGAAAGGGAAATGGGTAAGAGAACAGGAAGCCTATAAAATTTTATTGTATCTTTGCATTTCAATAATTGATAAAGCAAGGTCACTAGTTGATTGTGAATTAGATGAGACCTGAAGGCAAACAATGGTCCACTCAAGGTGGACTTCCATAACCTGAAAGTGAAAACATGTTACCATACTTAAATCTTTCCCTTCCACCACACAAATATCACAAATTGATAAATGTTTAAATTTAAAAAATCCTGTGGTTAACTTTATGAATTAGAAAAGGTGAATGGGAATACAGCTTTGAAAATGTCTATAGGGCATGATTTAAAGCATATAACTAAAGGGACCCAGCCAAAGCCATGCTGAGACCACTCTCCACATGCTTGGATGAGGAACTGGCAGAGGAACCCAGATATGTGGGACCCGGGGCTGAGATCTCCAAGCCTGCTCGGTATGGGACTGGGTCTCCTCCACCCAGCTCCCCCACCTTCCAGTAGCTAGACAGTCACACCCACCAACTGCCATGTAACCCCATCAACGGCCAGGATCCAGAGATTCTAAAACCAAGTTCCTGGAAGTGCATGGTTGCATTTGCAGCCACGTGACCTCTTATTCTCTAGTTCTCACTCTCAGAGAACCTGGCAGGCTACTGAGAGTATCATATCCACCTATATGCCTGACTGGGAACACCTGTAAAGGTGATTAGAGGCTGCCCCAAAAGCTTTTATTCCTCTCGGAGAACCTGGCAAGCTACTGAGAGTATCTCGCCTGCACGACAGAGCCTGACAAGCTAAACGTGGTGTAGTCGATATGTCAAAAACAGTAACAATGAATGGTCCTCATTCCCCTGACCCTGAAGGAGCCCCCAATATGTCATCGGGTATACTAACATGTGACAGGGACGAATGGAGACGTTACTGGGCCTGCTCGAGCGAATCGATGAACAACGGGGTGATGGTGATGGTGATGGTGATGGTGAGCTAAAGGCTGGTAAAAACATAACATATGTATAAAGGCAGATTTAAGTTGTTTGGAAAACTTTCTGGTATTTGAGATCGAAAAAAGAAAACCGATATTGTGAGAGGTGATACTCAAAAGACATTTAGGAGGGAGTGGAGTTATTCTTAAGAACTAACTGCAGCATATGATGACTCTGAAGTAAAGGGACTGAGGTAAGCTGTGTAGGCCAAGACCACTGCTGGAAACTACTATAGGGAAAGTAAATTTCTTACAAATTGAGTTAAAACCATGAGATCAATCTTGAATGAGAAAGGGGACGTGATGTGTAAGAGATCAGGTAGGTTTTCGTTATGATTTAAAATATATAGGTGTGGATGTCAGGAAGGCTGTTACTCCTTGGTACAAATAAAGTGACCTCAATGAATCACTTATCCATTCACACCTTGATTCTTTATCCTTTGCCTATTAGGTGTCCTCTAGCTGAAGAGTGCTAGGAATACACCTGTTAGCTGGCCAAGCTGAGTTTACTATTCACTGAAGTATGAGATAGGGCAAACCATGGGGGCCACTGATGTAAGAGAGAGCTAGTAAGGATTATGCAAATCTTTATAGCCCTTAGTGTTTTAAAATGTGCCTGGGGATTTTAATTTATGGAGCTAAGTGAGTGCTGACTGGGAGTGACTAATGCAATTAATTTTTTTTTATTACTTAGATTTCCCTGGAGAAGGGACAAGCTACACTATGCAGTGCTTCATGAGCAAGTAGCAGTGTTGATCAGGAGACAAAATGAAGTGAGAAAAATCTATGCCAAAGCCTTTATTACTTTCCTAGCTAAAAACTGTTAGGTAGGGAACTCCCTTATTGGACAGTGAGTGAAATGTAAGTGTGGAATTTGCTGGTTGGGAGGTATACAATATGATTTTTATGCACTGGTGAAATTAGTATTTCAGTGGAGGTCTAACACCATTTATTGTTAGTATATTGCTGTGATTGATGGATGTCAAATAGACAAAAGCTAAGGGAACATAGAAACCTTAATCTGTCAAATTTTCTCAGTGGCACATTTTATATGAATTAAAATTTTAACACACAACTGAAGGGACATGAAAATTCTACCCTTTTAACATGTGCACTAACATCCAAAATCTAGGATAATTACACTTGCACTTTCACTGATGTGAAAATATTTGACAGATTCCGATTAAAGTATTTAGGTCACAATTTAATAAATAAATATTGATTAAAATCTGATCTCACTTTCTATCTTTATAGATATAAAGTATTATTTAATTTTTCTTTTCATTCAGTTAAGTTTGTACTTTTAGTTTTGTACAAATAGTATTAGAAAATTTGGTATAATCTTAATTAACCAAATAAACAAAATATTAGGTTTCTAGTTTTAGTGAGATTACATGTGTTTGGATTAGTCAGTTAGCAAATATTCCCTCTTTTCTTCCTCCTACCCCATTGAATGAAGTTTGCTTCTATGTCCAACTAGCTATTCGTTTCTTATGTAGTATGGGATATGTAGTAGTAACAATTCTGAGGTTAGATGTCATCTTGACATAGTACTATTTCCCACAAAAAGAGCAAACCCTGGCAGGAGTGATAATATAAGATTAAAGGGGGCATGCCTTGCATTCAACCACCCATGTTAGCTTCCCAGTACCACATGGTTCCCCTGTCCTGAGCTCTATAGCGCGCAACATTGAAGGCCCCCAACCAAACCGTGCTTGAATTCTTGCATTGAACCTTAAGAAGAGGAACATAGACTTCTGTGTACATCAAGGGAGACCCCACTTCAAAAAAAATTGAAGAATCCAATAGCAAATCTATTTACCCTGCATCCTTGAGTGGTAAGTATGTCATATATATGAACTCAAGACTGGGAAAACAGACAGGCTCAACACAGTTAAATTCTGTAGACAGAAGTAAGAAGCAAATGTTTGCTTTCAAAAACCAGAGCTGTCAGAAGCAAATATTTATTCTGAAAAACACTGATAATTTTGTTATATTTATTGAATAAGAATTTCTGAATAGCACATGAAATAAGAAAAGGGACAATGTATTTAACACATGACATTTCAGTGGCAGACACTTCCTGACGGTGGATATTCGTTTCTCCATTCCCAGCTGTTATCATCTCATATTCTCTGACTATTTCACTGTCACTGTCACTGTCCTCCCCTTGTTCATCGATTTGCTCGAGAGGGCCCAGTAACGTCTCCATTGTGAGACTTGTTGTTACTGTGTTTGGCATGTTGAATGTGTCATGGGTATCTTGCCAGGCTTTTCCATGCAGGCGAGATACTCTCGGTAGCTTGCCAGGCTTTCCGAGGGGGCAGAGAAATGGAACCTGGTTCTGCTGGCCAGCTGCACGCAAGGCAAACACCCTACTGCTGTGCAATCACTCCATGTTTGCTAAATCTTGCACCTTCTTACTGACACTCTTTATTAGACAGAATTATTTTTCTCTATATAGTGAATTTTGGAAATTCAGTGTGCATCTCAGTTACAATCTGTCTCTATATGATTGCCCCATCTTCTGACTCCCCATACATGATTCTTCCACATAGGTAGTCTCCTTCATTCAAACATTAATGATCAACTAATTCACATTTGGAAAACCTGGTCACCTTATTTGCATCTTTACCAGGGCATCCAGTAGAGTGGAAATTTTTATGATTCCACTTGATTTTGGATAACTTAGGCTGGGATGATTTTTATTTGTTTCATGCTGGTACACTTGCCTGTGTACTCTGTAAAATCCCATCCTAAGCAGGTCACCCATCCTTATAAATATACTTCTCAGATAGCTTCAGTTTAGATATCCAGCCACCCATACTCTGTCAGGTTCTGATTTCTGAAGCCAGGCTTCTCTCTCCCTATTCCCATACTATGACACAAAATTCTCTGTTCAGGCTATAAAATCCATGTCTGGGGTCAATCCATGTGGATGTCCCACTCAGTTATACATTCTATTTCATGCCCTTCTTCTTGAACATTTTCGTAGCAGCTGCCTTCGCCCCCATGGAAGCTCCACATGTCTGCATGAATTCTGACTATCTTAATTAGATCACAATCAAAACTTTCATTCCTAAGAACAGAGCATGCTACTGCATATTAAGTTGAACAACTGCCTCCATGTAAACAACCTGTATTTTCACTTATGTTCTGACTCCATGCTGGTAAACCTTCAACACCATGGGTACACTCAAAACCTCCCCAACTCTATCACTCTGTATCAGTCGACCTACATTACCATGAACACACAGACCTTAGCCTTCTCATGCTTTGATTTTGCAGCTAGACCATGAAGTTTTCCATGGAGATTCTTTAACAGGCTGGAGGTACATTTTATACTGGGCAGACTACCATGTGAATCTGTGTCAGGTGACACTCTAGCTCTGAATCTTCACACAATAAACCACCTTCCATTGTATGGGAACTATTTCAACACTGCTGGGTGAGGGATTTTTTTTTATGTAGGAGTATTGCTATTTATTTAGCCATTGACTAGGCTGATTGACTTGAGCATGCACTACACCTTGCTTTCCCCCCTTTTTTATAATTTTATTTATTGAATTACTGTGAGAGTAGTTACAAAGCTTTCATATTTAAGTCTCAGTCATACAATGAAACACCCGTCCCTTCACCAGTGCCCATTTTCCACCACCAAAACCCCCAGTATATACCCCCATCCAACACCCTCCCCCTACATGTGGGGCAGATGAGTTTCGTATTACTCTCTCTCTCTCTCTCTCTCTCTACTTTGATTACAGTCAATATTTTGACACCAGAACCACCGTTATTATTTGGGATTTTACCCCAATGCTCAGATCTTCTGAAAAGGCAACAGTAGACAATTTGTTTTCTTTTGCTGATTATAAATAACATATGATGTTGCGCAGCCACAATTAAATCTGGAGGGATTTCTGCCCAAACCTGCCGGGTTCCGAGATTTGTTCTTGAGTCTCTGGGATCATGGCAGTTAAGTAGCTTTATTAGGAGCTAGAGAGGCCGTTCGTGGGTGGTGACTTGGGGTCTCATTGGGGTGGGGAGGAAAGGGCTGGCTCCAACCCCATCCTGTGAGGCCTGCATGTCTCTGTCACTAAAACTCAAACTTGACTGTCCAATGGCCTCTGGAGGATGGTGGCCACCAAGCCGCCAAGGGGAACAGGCCAAGGCTCGAAACCTATTCCCACCTGGGGTGGCCCAGCTCCAGTAATCTACTGCAAGGACCAGACACATTTCTGCCAAAGAACACTGGGTTCTGAGATTTGTTTCTGAGTCTCTTGGATCATGGCTGTTAAGCAGCTTGATCAGGAGTCAGAGAGGTTCATGGGCGGGGACTCGGAATCTCGTTGGGGTGGGGAGGAAAGGGCTGGCTCCATCCCCATCCCATGAGGCCTCACATATCTCGTCACTGTGGGCCCAAACCTGACTATCCATATGCCTCTGGAAGATGATGGTCACTAAGCCACCAAGGGGGAGCAGGCAAAGGGACAAAGCCTTTTCTCCTACGGGGTGGTCTGGAGCCAGTAACCCATTGTTGGTACTGGACACATCTCTGCCAAAAGCCACTGGGTTCCAATATTTGTTTCTGAGTCTCTGGGCTCCCGGCCTTCAGTTGTTTGATCAGGAACCAGAGAGGCCTTGCCTCCAATTATATAGCTGAGCCAGAGGTGTTTTATAGGTGTGTCTCCCACATACCTAACTTTTGGCCATTTACTTTCTTGGTAAACTTGGTCCCAAGTTGTTGGGGTCTGGTCAAAGGCACAGCAGCAATTTTGGGTTAGCTGAAAGTCTGAAGGTGCCATCAGGCTACTGATGCACTTGCTTAACAGGTACAGATTGACTTGCTGGCAGCACCATATTCCTGATCGGTGAAGGATTTTAAACAAATGTAGATAATTTGAGCTTTTTTTAAAATTAAAAGTTTTTGCATTTCTTTAGGGGAAAAAAAAAAGATAGCAAGCCAACATTGATTTTACAAGAGTTATTGATACCTAAAAATTCTGCCAAATAAAAAGATAACAATTTTATCAATAACATTTTAATTATTTATAATCACTGCTCACAGTCTTTTTTCTAGAAAGAACTGCACTACAGTGTTTGTCTTCATACTTGAGCAACTTGACTGGTTGTGAAATTTTCTAACATGCTTACTTTCCTTCCAAATGTTGATTTTGTTCTATTGCAAAATGGTATCAAATTTTACTGAAAAGTTTGAAGTCAACTTTATCACCTCCTATAGCACCGTAATACTGTCCTGTTGTTCATTGATTTGCTCGAGTGGACACCAGCAATGTCACCATTGTGAGACTTGTTACTGTTTTTGGCATATCAAATACTTGATGGGTAGCTTACCAGGCTTTGCCGTGCCATGCCGTGGGATACTCTCGATAGCTTGCCAGGCTCTCCGAGAGGGGTGAAGGAATCAAACCTGGGTCGGGGGCATGCAAGGCAAAAGCCCTATCCACTGTGCTATAGCTTCAGCCCTCATCTCCTATATTCTAGATGATTTTATTTTTCTCTCCAAGTATATGAATGACTTTCTTCTTATATTTGATTTAAAAAAGATGTTATCAAGAAATACTTTCATATTGCCTAATGTTCATATTTTAGGAGACATAATTGAAATCCTTTCACTATGCAGAATTAAATATTCTTTAAATTTTACAAACTAATCTAATATTATGATTTTGAATTTTACAAATTTTTATATTAGTTTTTTCTTTTAATGAGCAATAATTGCCTATGATAATAATATTTACTTGACTTTTATACTTATAATCATCTCTATAATTACTTTATTACTTTAACTTTCTCTCTGCCTTCAACATTGATCACTTCAAAGATTAATTTTAACTTAAATAGCAACTATTTCCTTGTTTTTCTAATTAAACCTAAGTTCTGTGACTCATTTTCTCTTGTTACCTTTACCTTGTTTTTATAGAATTAATTTTATCACTATCACTGTCCTTATAACTCATTGTTTTTAATTTAATTCTAGCCTATACAGTTCTGCAATTGAAAATTTGTTTTCTATAGTTCTTGTTTATATGAATTCATACAACCAGTTTCAGTTCAGGTATTATTTACCTTCAAAATTGCATTCTAAATATATTTGTAGGGTGCGAGTTCTCTTCAGATTTTTTATTTTACTATAACAATTTAAAAGTAGAGGAAGAGAATGTACCATGATTTTTCAACTCCCTTATAATATATTTTTATTTTTTATGCATTTAAAAGTTCTAATTAGAACATACAGCCAGAAGAGAAGGGCCACATGGAGGGCGGGACCCACAGGTCCCGGAGAAAAAGAAAAAAACAGGTTCCAAAAAGAGCCGAGATCATCGGGAAGTCCCAGATGGGGTAGGTACCGCATCCCGCCTCCCCCAGATGGAACCCCGGTGACCAGAAGACTCTACAAGCACAGCTCGAGTATGCGGGAACTAGGACTTTTCCTCAAAACCTCTCTCAATATACAAAGTGATCAATGGGAAGTAAACCACCCAACGTTTCTCCCTGAAAATCAGAGTTAAGTTTGGAGCATGGCCACAGTGCCAGAAACACAAGGACTTAATGCAGAACCCAGCAGTTTGGAGCAGAAAAGTGAACGGACTATGCGTTAATCCAAGCCATCATGTCTGCCGGGAGGGGAAAGGGTGTTGCCCCATTCGCCCTCTCTTCTCTGGAAAGAAGGATGGCGGCCGCATGGGAGCCTTGTGGACAGCAGGTATGAGCCGGGGGTGTGGGGACGAGTAAAATCTCATGGGAAGGGGGGCGTTCCGGTCCGTCCTTCACACCCTACCGAGGTCACCAGTTGCCCCCCACGAGCGGCTCTCCAGCACAGCCACGGCCTCAGAAGCACAATGACTTAATGCAGAACCCAGCAGCTTGGAGCAGAAAAGTGAACGGACTATGTGTTAATCCAGGCCATCATGTCTGCCTGGAGGGGAAAGGCTGTTGCCCCATTCGCCCTCTCTTCACTTGAAAGAAAGACGGCGACCACAAGTGGAGCCTTGTGGACAGCAGGTATGAGCCGGGGGTGTGGGGGCGAGTAAAACCTCATGGGAAGGGGGGCTTCCAGTCCATCCTTCACGCCCTACCGAGGTCACCAGTTGCCCCCCACGAGTGGCTCTCCAGCACAGCCACGGCCCCAGAAGCACAAGGACTTAATGCAGAACCCGGCAGCTTGGAGCAGAAAAGTGAATGGACTATGCGTTAATCCAGGCCATCATGTCTGCCTGGAGGGGAAAGGCTGTTGCCCCATTCGCCCTCTCTTCTCTGGAAAGAAAGACGGCGACCACAAGTGGAGCATTGTGGACAGCAGGTATGAGCCGTGGGTGTGGGGGCGACTAAAATCTCATGGGAAGGGGGGCGTTCCGGTCCGTCCTTCACGCCTTACCGTGGTCACCAGTTGCCCCCCACGAGCGGCTCTCCAGCACGGCCACAGCCCCAGAAGCACAAGGACTTAATGCAGAAACCAGCAGCTTGGAGCAGAAAAGTGAACGGACTATGCATTAATCCAGGCCATCATGTCTGCCCAGAGGGGAAAGGGTTTTGCCCCATTTGCTCTCTCTTCTCTGGAAAGAAGGATGGCAGCCGCATGGGAGCCTTGTGGACAGCAGGTATGAGCCGGGGGTGTGGGGGTGACTAAAACCTCATGGGAAGGGGGGCGTTCCAGTCTGTCCTTCATGCCCTACCGAGGTCACCATTTGCCCCCGGCGCGCGGCTCTCCAGCACAGCCACGGCCCCAGAAGCACAAGGACTTAATGCAGAAACCAGCAGCTTGGAGCAGAAAAGTGAACGGACTATGCATTAATCCAGGCCATCATGTCTGCCCAGAGGGGAAAGGGTTTTGCCCCATTTGCTCTCTCTTCTCTGGAAAGAAGGATGGCAGCCGCATGGGAGCCTTGTGGACAGCAGGTATGAGCCGGGGGTGTGGGGGTGACTAAAACCTCATGGGAAGGGGGGCGTTCCAGTCTGTCCTTCATGCCCTACCGAGGTCACCATTTGCCCCCGGCGCGCGGCTCTCCAGCACAGCCACGGCCCCAGAAGCACAAGGACTTAATGCAGAACCTGGCAGCTTGGAGCAGAAAAGGGAACGGACTATGCTTTAATCCAGGCCATCATGTCTGCCCGAGGGGGAAGAGTGTTGCTCCCTTCTGCCCTCCTCCCTCTGGAAAGAAAGATGGCGGCCACACGGGAGCCTTGTGGACAGCAGGTATGAGCCGGGGGTGTGGGGGTGACTAAAACCTCATGGGAAGGGGGCGTTCCAGTCTGTCGTTCATGCCCTACTGAGGTCACCATTTGCCCCCCGCACGCGGCTCTCCAGCACAGCCATGGCCCCAGAAGCACAAGGACTTAATGCAGAACCTGGCAGCTTGGAGCAGAAAAGGGAACGGACTATGAGTTAATCCAGGCCATCATGTCTGCCCGGAGGGGAACGGGTGTTGCTCCCTTCCGCCCTCCTCCCTCTGGAAAGAAAGATGGCGGCCACACAGGAGCCTTGTGGACAGCAGGTATGAGCCGGGGGTGTGGGGGTGACTAAAACCTCATGGGAAGGGGAGCATTTTGGTCCGCCCTTCACGCCCTACCGAGGCCACCAGTTGCCCCCCACGAGCGGCTCTGCAGCACGGCCACGACTCCAGATCACAGAAACCATTTTCTTAACTATCTGACTTCCAGTAGAAATACTTCCAGGGTCAATAAGTAAAATAGCAGAAATCCAAAACCAACATTTAATTCTTGAACCCAGCTGTAGAAAGCAAATCACTTCACAATGCTTTTTCAGCATGTCTGATTTGGGGGGTGGGGGGTAAACTCTAAATAATAGTGGTGAATCTTTTAATGAAACAATGAATCTAATCAAAGCAGATAGAGTGTTAACTAGAATTCATCTGCCTCACAGGGACTGGGAGGGGTGGGGGGTGGGGTCTTATTGGGGTTCTTCATGGTAAAAAATAAGTATTGGTAAAGGGAAATGTGTTTGATATTTGCATGACTGAGTCCTAAACCTGAAAGCTTTGTAACCTTTCCCACAGTGATTCAATAAATAAATAAATTTTTAAAAAAAGTTCTAATTAGTCTTGTACTCTCTGTACCAATAGTCTGTGAGGAAAATATTTGTGTTATCTTTCCAGTCCTAATTTTTGCCTTTGTTAGATACTAAGAAAAAAATATCTAAAAAAATTTGTTATAATATAGTTTTGCATATAGAAGCAAAATTAGACTGTTCTTTTCTATTAAGAAATTGCTTTTTGAACATCAGAAAGAGAATGCAAGGCTTAAGGAGCTAACTTTACACACAGCCTATTCTGGTTAGATTCCAGGCACTGAATATGGTTTCCCAAGCACTGCCCAGCAATAATCCCTTAAAACTGACATGTGTGGTCCCCAAAATAATTGTTTTACACAATTGCTTATTACTTTTAGATTTTTGAGATATATTAATGCAGAAGTGTATACATAATATTTTGAAATAGTAATGAAATAATTTGTCATTCAAATAGTTGTTACATTTTTCTAAAATATTTAAATATATTCATAACTACAGCTTCTTTCATTCATTAAAGCTTACCTGTAAAATATATTTCAGTTATATGCTTTATCTCAAGCAAGCATCTAACAAATAATTACACTAAATAATATTATAACTGTCAAAAATAACAGTAAGTAAATAATAAGAATTCTAAAGTGAGTCAACTTTTTAAAATTGCAGTAAGTTACATGCTATTTAATTAACATGGACTATTTTGGTCCCTTTTAAAACAGTTGTGTTCTAAAGATTTTAGACAAACATTTTGCTAATGAAAAATGCTACAATATCAGGCCTGAAAAAATCTGTAATTTTCAATGAGTAATCTTTGTTATATTTAAATCAATGGATAATTGGCAAATTTTGGAAATCCTTCCATTTTTGTTTAGTGGAAAAGCATTGTAGCTTCTTTTATTGCATTTTGTATGCAACCAGGTAATTTGTAAGCATTATATGCATACTCTTCTATAAATATATTAAAAAGAAGTTAAAGTGAAATCATTGGGACTATTATGATGTATGAAGATGCATAAGAATCATTTTCTTGGTAAAACTATAAGCATAACAAAAGAACAATGAAAAGACTATGCTCTTTATAGAAAATCCTGGTATTCTAAAAATGACTTTGACATTAAGAACAAACTGTGGAAGATGGCAGTTTTCAAAACAAATCTTCTTACTAAATTTTTGTATTTACATTTATATATAGTTATGTCTTGCATATATGAGATTTTGAGGACTTTTAAAGATAAAAAGAATATCCAACTTAGAAATAGCATCACAGAAGAATTTCATGCACTTTTGATTTATTTAAACATTATTTATCAATTATCTAATGACTTATGTGATAATTCAGTTTGTTGAAAAAAGAGATAGTTTTACCTATTCATACGTATCTTGAACAACAGCACCATTAAAATAATCTCTTTAGTGAGCTGGAGAGAGATAACAGAAGTTAAAGTGCTTGTCCCTGCACCACAAATGGTCTCCTGAGACCTATTAAGGCTCATTCCTAGTTAGAGAGCCAAGGATAGCCTCTGAACATAGCCAGGAATGATCCCTGAGCATAGACGCAGGAATGAACTCTGAGCACCACCAAGTGTGGCACAAAGAAAGATGCTAGTTATAACATTAAAGAAAAATCACACATGTCGAGATAGCTTTAGATTATTGTTAGTAGTGGAGAGTTTAAACTCTACTTCTCTAAAACATAATACAGAAGAGACTTTAAGTACTACGATTATATTATTTATATTATCTCAAGAAAAATGTTGAATATATTAGTGGGGCTGGAGCGATAGCACAGCGGGTAGGGCATCTGCCTTGCACGCAGCCAACATGGTCGACCTGAGTTCGATTCCTCCGCCCCTCTCGGAGAGCCCGGCAAGCTACTGAGAGTATTCGATATGCTAGACACAGTAACAACAAAGTCTCCAATGGAGACGTTACTGGGCCCGCTCGAGCAAATCGATGATCAATGGGAGGGCCTTTACTTTTACTTACTTATATTAGTGGGATGATTGGTCAGTGTGATTATGCCATCTATAGTTCTTTTCTGAAGCTCCCGAAGTTAGATCCCCACCCTCATAAGGAAATCTCGAAACAGGGGCCTTTTCTTACAAGATAATTGTGTTTCAAATGGGATGGCTCTCAGGGCCCTGAGAATACAGTCCTAGTTTTCAAAACTGCCAATAAGCTGGGCGAATATTTATTTCACTAACTAGAAAAGAACAATTATAAATTAAATATGTCTGAAGGTATGTTTTTCAAAGAAAGGGAAGTTCATGACTTAGAGTTCAGAAGAAACTCACCTGAAGTGAAGGTCAGTCATCTGATAACAAGGCTATGGTATTCACAGTGAACGGTTCAAATGGTTTGTGTCTTCATTTCCCCTAATGTCAGGAGAAGAGAGCACCTGACATTCCTGATGCTAAGATAAAGGCTTTTGTTCATGCCAATATTAGCAACCATAGAAAGTAGAACAACTGATGTCTGCTCAACATTCACTGGATCACTTGACATCCGGTTTCTCACCGATTTGCTCGAGCAGATACCAGTAACGTTTCCATCCATCCCTGTTGTGTGCTAGTGGAGCCCAATGGCATCTGTTCATTCTACGAACACGAAGAGCCTCAAACCGATCATTCAGGGTCTTGACAAAGAAGTCTGACCATCTCGTAGGTGGGCAGCCACACGATCTTTTGACATCCCGTGGTATCCAGTCAGTAACGACTCTACTTCAGCAGTAGTCTTCAAATCTCATTAAATGTCCAGCCCATCTGATTTTTGACACCTTGGCAAACAAAACAGCATCCCTGAATCTTGACTGTCAACGGAAGTCAGAACTCCAGATTCTTTCTCTCATTTGAATGAAGCATGATACTCCAAGCATAGATCTTTTGATTTCTTTTTGGATACACGAATAGAATTCTCATACTGTTTTCATAGGACCCAAGTCTCTAAGCCATACATTAATGCAGGAAGAACAGTGACAATCAAAAAGACGTGCCCAGAGCCAGAGGTTCTTCATCCTCTTAGTTATTTCTTCAACACTCTTGAAGGAGTTTCTTTCTCCTGCGCAACTCAGGTGCCAGGTCATTTGTCATGTTGACTTCTCGACCTAAGTACACATAACTGTTGCATTCAAAGATGTTCATTCCGTTGCGAGTGAATGAAACATCAGGAACAAGACTGTTTCTCATAAACATTGTCTTTATGAGATTCAGCTGTAGTCCGAACTTTCCACACACACTGTCAAAGTCGGGCAGCATTTGTGCCGCTTGAATAATGTTTGGTGTTATTAGAACAAAGTCATCAGCAAAGCAGAGGTGGTGTAGTTGCTGACCATCTGTCTTTACTTCCATTTCTTCTCATTCCAGTCATCGCATGATATTCTTGAGGGTGACACTGAAGTGTTTCTGTGAAATGGTATCACTCTGCCGAACCACTCTCTTGACATTGATGATCCTTTTTTTTTGTAGAATGGTGAGATCCTGGTAGTGAATCCGTAATACAGTTCTTGGAGGATCCTGATGTACTGCGTTTGAACAGCCTGTTTGGTTAGGGCTTCTATAACTGCTTCCATCTCAACAGAATCAAAGGCTTTCTTTAAATCAATGAACGTTAGACAGGGAGGTATCTTGAACTCCTGAGAATCCTCAATGAGCTTGGTTGCCATGTGGTTATGGTCAATCATGCTGAGTCCTTTGCAGTACCTGGCTTGCTCACATGGTTGTCCTTCATCTAGTGTTCTGCCAATCCTATTTGGGATAACTCGAGTGAACATCTTGTAGATGACAGACAATAGGCAGATTGGGTGAGAATTGCCAATATTGTGGGTGTCTCCCTTCTTTTACAGTAGTACAGTTCTGCTGGTTGCCATTGGGACGGGACCTTGCGTTCATACACGTAGCATGTGAAGAACCAAACCAGTGTATTGATGAGTACTGATGGCAGATTCTTCAGGTGTTCTGGTCTGACCTTGTCTGGGCCAGGTACTGTTCACTTCTTTACCGACAAAATGGTGTGTTGAATTTTGAAAGGGAAAATGATGGAAAGGACATATCTATCCTGCAGAATTTGGTATGTGGGCAGGTGGACGTGGCTATCGATAGCCATGGTACCAGATAAATACCTCATTGGCAGACCTCCACTACCTCCACTATCTCCACTACCCAGCCGCCACCACGCTCCCGGATGCTTTCCGGACACTCGGGACAAGACTCATGCATGAGTGACATCCCATAGAACCAGGGAAGTGAAACTCTAAGACCTTGGACTCCAGGCTCAGTAAACCCAAGAACAGATATCCTCTGCCTGCTCCCATCAACCATCAACCACAGGTGATCAAGGGATTAAAACCAGGAGTCTCACCCTATCCTTCCCTGTATGCTTCCACCAACCATTGGGGACCTAGGGATTCCACACAGAAGACACACCCTACCAGTACCAAATACATACCTCACTGGTAGACCTCCACTACCCCCACTACCTAGCTGCCGCCATGCTCCCGGACCCTTTCCGGACCGCATGGCTGCAAAGCGACTGCACTACACATCATAGGACATTTAATACCCATCTTCCAGAACTGCCGCACCATTTTTGATAGGGTACAAAAATGGTTTGAATCATGGGAATACCTGCAAAGGTGATTAGAGGCCGTCTTAAAGTCTCTATCCCTCTTGGAGAGCCTGGAAAGCTAATGAAAGTATCCCGCCCTCACAGCAGAGCCTGGCCAGCTATCTATGGCATATTAAATATGCCAAAACCAGCAAATACAATGGGTCTCATTCCCCTGACCCTGAAAGAGTCACCAATACATTAAGAAGTACGAGGAAGGAGAGGCTGAAAAATTTCAAGGCCAAACTAGGCAGCCAAAACGAAGAAAGACAAAAATGACTGTCTGTACTTTTAATGCACGTACGCTGGCATTGGATGCATTCATCAAGGACCAGATGTTACAACCAGAAAAGATCAAGTACCACATCATTGGTCTGACCAAGACAAGAAGGCACCAACCACATACACCGTTTTAGACATTGGAGAAGAACTGTTCTCGGAACATGTGACAAAAGAGGCATTGGTGATGTCAGTGTAGTTGTCAACATGAACTTGGCCATTAGCATTGATTCATTCGAATGCCTAACAACCCAAATCAGAAAATTACACTTGAATAGGTGTGGCACACTGCCGGCAGTTTCTATCTTCATTGTCTACATACCAACATCCAATTATAATGAAGGAGAAATTGAGAAATTCTACATGGAGCTGGAGAAGTTATACAAAGAAGACCACACCTTCTACAAATTCATTGTTCATGATTTTAGTGCCAAGATAGGACCGAGAAGATCAGCCAAAGAACTCTACATCAGGCCCCATGGCGTAGAATGGAACGAACAGGGTGAGAGACTATGTGTGTTCATCATGTTGATCAAGGCCATCCATGATAACTCACAGTTCCAGAAGGCCTAATCTAAACATTGGACATGGGAGTCTCCCGGTGGATGGTTCCATAATGAAATTGACAACATCATATTCAATCGACGGTCTTGCCTGACCGATGTCGCTGTTGTCCCAAAACTCCAAAGAGGATCAGACCACCATCTCCTTCGTGCAAAATTCTACTTTTCAGAACGTGGAGAAAGGGCTGCAAAGTTAAAGAAGAGAACTCCCAGAATGTCCTCCAACCGGGCTCTTTAGCACCGTTGCGGCAACATGGAAAGATGCCGTTGTTGGCAACATTGAGGAGGTATATGATCGACTGGTGCAGCACCTCCATGATTGTGTGAGGAATGCCAAGAGAGAGATAGCCACAAAAAAATGCTTGTCTTCAAAAACTCTTGAGCTTGTTTGCCAACATGGCTTGGCACAAGCCTCAGGCAACTAAAAGCAAATGTCCGAGCTCACAAAGCAGTGCAGAGAAGCGATAAAGGAAGAACTCAGAGAGAAGAGCAGCAGTGCTGGCAGATGCGGCCGGGAAAAGCATTTCCAACACCCGCCTGTTCTACGCCAGCTACTAGACCAAGATGACTGTCCTCCTATGTCCTGATGGATCTATCACATCTTTCAGAAGGGCAATGGAGAAGATTATCCATGACTTCTACTTGGATCTCTTTGATAGCTCAAGCATTAATGTGAATAAATGTGGGTTGCTTATTGGTAGGGAGAAATTTGGCTGCTAAAAGTTTGTAAAAATAGTATAAAATATGGTTATAAAAATGATAAGTTAAGGTCCCCATTTGTAAATATTAATTGATTAAATTTGTATCGGGCTGGAGTGATAGCACAGCGGGTAGGGCGTTTGCCTTACAAGCGGCCAACATGGCCGACCCGAGTTCGATTCCTCCGCCCCTCTCGGAGAGCCCGGCAAGCTACCGAGAGTATTCGATATGCCAGACACAGTAACAACAAAGTCTCCAATGGAGACGTTACTGGGCCCGCTCGAGCAAATCGATGATCAACGGGAGGGCCTTTACCTTTACCTTTACCTTTTAAATTTGTATCCAGGACTAGGGAGGTACAGCAGGTAAGGTGATTATCTTCCATGCAGACATCTCTGGTTCAGTTGCAAGCTCTGAACATGGTCCCCCAAGAATCACTAGGAGTGACCCTTGAATACATTCTTGTACATCTAATACTAATGCCTGAGCACATCCAGATGTGGTCCAGAAACAAAAACATAAACCAAACAAAATTTGTGTCTAGGTTATAAAACAGTTTTCATTTCATTTTGCACATTTTATTTCTGTTACTATTTTTTATACTTCAGAAACTTGCAGTAATTTAATTCCTTTAATAAGTTTCATTTTATCTAAAATATGTAATATATGTAATTGAAGATAGGGCATGTTAGGTGTTTTCTAAATCATTTTCAGGTAGGATCACCACTAACTTTGAGATGTATTTTATAGATGTGAATATGAGAGAAATGTTTTTCCCCATGACTTATATGCAATTAGGTTTTAGAATCTTTATGCTTTGGAGGTAGACTAATCACTCGTTTAAGCAACCTCTTAAGCACTTACTGTGAATTTGATAGATACAGAAAATACAGGAGAAATTATTTGTGTTTTAATGAGTCATGCCTCAACTGCTTTGACATTTACTTTTACTTTTTATTTCAATGTTGTCTATAAATATTAATCAAATACATTTAGAAATGATTTAATAATATCTAGATATTTTAAAAATATGATGTAGGCATTAACTCATTTTAATCTATGGATTGCAAACAAAAGAAATTAATCTTTCAGTATGTGATAACTTCGGCACTAACTCTAGTATCAAAGAAAGTCTAATTAAGAAAGATATAAAACTTGACACTGAACCTAGATGTTGAGATCTACTATTGTGAATTTTCTTAGTTTTCAATTATATATCTAACTGCTATATTAATAATTAACTGACCAACTCAGAGTAGAGCTGCTAACTGGAAAGTGAATATGATTATGCTCTATTATTAAACATTTTGCCTGGAAAAAACAAATGATATCAATACTTCGTTCTCCATTGTCCAGGAAAGGGTAGGAACTCCTTTAGAACACAAATGCAAACACACACACACACACACACACACACGCACGCACGCACGCACGCATGCACACGAACTCTTCAGATCTCCAGGGAAGATAAAGTAAAAGTAGAGCAAGGTCACAGTCTGCTAATCTTTGTAAAAATGTACTTTTATTTCTTTCCTTTTTCTATTCTTATAAAAACTTAAGTAGCTTAATAGAGGAACATTTATTTTTCTGTGTAGAAAATGATTTTTACAAACATAATTTATATAATATTAAATACATCTATCTAGTTTTATACAAAAATATTACCTTCATATTGTATTATTTTGCCTTTAGGCTCTTTGCTGAGATCATCATATTCTATCAGCAGTTGTATCTGTCTAATAAATCTCCAACTTATATATTGGAATAGCATAGTTATGTGGCAAAACACATCAGCCATGGGTATAAGCGTGCAAGTCAAATGACTCAGTGTAGGAATCAATATAATTTCATTGGTATTAGTATACAACCCATTTTGAAATTATCTAGCAGGTCAAGTTAATTGTTTATATTCTCTATTAAATTGGATTATATGCATGCCAAGTTTTTTAATTGAAAAATTAGAGAGACTATAATGCGGATGATGGAAGAGAAAAACTACTTTCTTGATTAGTGGTTGAATGAGGAGGGAACTAAGGGTAATAAGGTAAAAGGTATTAAAGCCGAAAAGAAGTAACCTTGTTAAAGTAACTTTCTGTAATGAATAACATGATTCTGAATTTCTCTGCTCGGGGAAAGGAACTGCAGCATGAGTTACACTGTGTTCCAATTTAAGAATGATTTAAGAGTTTCTTTATATCAGAACTCATTAGGCAAGATATCAGAGGTCTTTAGTGTAAAGATTAATAATGGAGACTTGGTATTTCCAGCATGTGGACTTGGATTCTCCTATAATTTCAAATATTCATTCACATCTTCTAATGTGCTTAGAGGTCATGGCAATCTGGGGGAGAAATGGTACTATTTGTCCTTGGATTTCAACAATGTTAAGGTACACAAATCTAACAGAGACAAAAAAAAAAAAAGAACAAGTAAAATGAGCCAGACATACCTGGAGAATTTTATGTTTTGGGGGACTAGAAATATTCATACAGTTGAACATCTGGCATTGAACTTGTCCTTACTCAGCTATATTGCCAAATGTATGATAGTACAATGAAAGCTCATTAACTTCTGAAGTTTTGACAATCTTTGATGAGACGTAACAGTGGTGACTGAGATATTTGAATCACAGAAAACAGGCTATTTGCAGGAGTGTTTTTCTCTACAGGATTCTCATGGCCTTCACTTTAAAGTTTCCGCTAAGCCAGTTCTGTATCATTCACCAGCAAAATAACTTTAATCTCAAGCAACAAGGAGCTACTCCCTAAATCTGACTATAACACAGAATACAAATGTTCCTTACTTTTGTCAGAAAATTTTATATAACAAAATTGATGGCTTTAGACATTTTTAAGTAGACAGTAAAACTGACGTCAAAACATTTTTTTTCTTCCCCATGTACACAGGCCACAGACTATCTATATCCCACTTTCTGCCTGTATCAATTTAAGTATTCTAGATACATCCTATACTTTGAAATATATTATGGTTGTCTAGTGACTGAATTATCTTACTTTGTAGAAGGTCATTAAGAGTTCTGCATACTCTTTTGTCAGAATTTTCTTCCTCTGTGAGACTGAAAATTTATACACACACACATATATATATATATATATATATATATGTATATATATATATATATAGGCTGGCCCAAGTCCGGGCCAACCCAAGTTCGATTCCTCCACCCCTTTCAGAGAGCCCGGCAATCTACCAAGAGTACCTCACCCACACAGCAAAGCCTGGCAAGCTACCCGTGATATATTTGATATGCCAAACACAGTAAAAACAAATCTCCCAATGTTAATGTTACTGGGTCCGCTCGAGCAAATCAATGAACAACGGGAGTACAGTGAAAGTGATATATATATATATATATATATATATATATATAGTGATAAAAGACAGGATATATATAGTGATAAAATGTGCTTTGATAAAATATATCGATAGATAGATCTGATAAAATGTGCTGCTATATATAGTACATTTTGTCAGATCAGTCATTGATGAACACTTAGATCAGATCATACCAATCTTTTAAGCAATTGTGAGTACGCTTGTTATGAATGGGCTGGAGCGATAGCACAGCGGGTAGGGCGTTCGCCTTACAAGCGACCAACATGGCCGACCCGAGTTCGATTCCTCTGCCCCTCTCGGAGAGCCCGGCAAGCTACCGAGAGTATTCGATATGCCAGACACAGTAACAACAAAGTCTCCAATGGAGACGTTACTGGGCCCGCTCGAGCAAATCGACGATCAACGGGAGGGCCTTTACCTTTACCTTTTACCTTGTTATGAATATAGGTATGTGTATATCTATTCAAGCCTTTGCTTTTGTTTCTTTTGGTTCCACTTGAATCAACCCTGAGAATGATGAATTTCCAATGTCACTGGAAACACTATCATAGCAGTCATAGTAAAAGATATAGAAATGGTTTTCCAGGTTTGAAATATATACCTGGAGCTCCATCACTCATATTGGGGATAGTAAAATAAATTAAAATAAATTCTGATGGGGCTGGAGCAATAGCACAGCGGGTAGGGCGTTTGCCTTGCATGCAGCCAAGCCGTGTTCGATTCCCAGCATCCCATATGGTCCCTTAAACACCTCCAGGGGTAACTCCTGAGCGCAGAGCCAGGAGTAACCCCCGTGCATTCCCGGGTGTGACCCAAAAAGCAAAAAAAAATTAACACACACAGAAACATGCATACATACAAATATATATATTGTATATGTATATATATTATATATATATATATATATAGTCACAGCAGCAAGTGGGTTTCCAACAGTCAACACAAGTTCAATGGGAGTCTTTATGCCTCTGACTTTTTCTCTTTACTCACTGTAGAGCTCATATACTGAAAACGTATCAATAATCAAAAGCAAAATATACTACACATAATTTCAGTAGTGCAATAGTCAGGATTCTATAACAGGTAGAGAGTAAAATAGGATAAAACTTATATTAGGAGTTTTTTATTTTCTTCTTCCTTTGTATTTTGCAATTACATGATTTATAACAGTATTAATATTTATGGGTTTTGTTTACATACTGTACCACACTTACCATCAAACTACCAATATCCTTAGCTACTATACATAGATTTCTTACACACTGCTGCCTCCTTCCATAACTTTACCTCTTATTTATGTTATTGGGGCCAAGGAAGTTATGTTCATTATAATTTTTAAGCAAATACCTGTGAGAGAAAATAAAGACATAGGACACCAGAGATGCTGTCAGGCTAGCATGCCTGCTTAAACCAGCAGAAAGGAGAAGGACTATGAAGATTAGTGGAAACTTTGCAAACACTTATGAAAATCAAGAAAGCTTTAGAAAGGCAAATGAAAAAGAGTCAGGCAGAAGTCAGGCATCACAGAAGACCCAGGTTTCTAAGAAATGGACCTGTCTGTTGATATCTCTCTCTGTTCCTTTAAAATAGATCTGCTAAAGGCTCAGAGGAAATATGGGATTGACACAAATATAAGAGTGAATTTCAGGAGCACTTTGGGATTTTGGTGAATTACTTTTTGTCAGAAATGTGTGAAGCACATTATCAGTGCTTGCTGCTTATTTGGTTGTGTGTTTTCCTCTCTTCTATAACTTACCTTTCACCTCAAGGCATTGTATCTTGAGGGATCATGGACAACTTACCCCTTTTGAATTGTTGGTGACCTCTACATGAATTTGAGTGCTTTCTGGTATCTGTATTTTCAGCCCCACTCTAAAATATCTTTTGAGAGAGAATGTGTAGGCATACTGCCTGCCTGTTGTAAGGTCCAATGAGCCTACTGACTGGTCACAGAAAGGTGACTTCTTCCCCCACATGTGACCTCACAGGTGGTCCAAGTCCTTTCTTTCTTTTTTTTTTTTTTTGTTTGTTTGTTTGGGGCCACACCCAGCAATGCTCTGGCCTTATCTTATTCCTGACTCTGAACTCAGGGATCACTCCTCCTGGTGCTTAGGGGATAAAATGTGGTGCCCAATTAAACCTGAGCCAGTAGAGTGAACGGCAAGTACCTTACCTGTTGTACTATCATTTTCACCCCTTGGTTCATTTTATAACCAAGTCTACAGTAGGTTATAATGACAGAGGGAACCAAGTCATATACCTTTTCTCTCTTTTTTTTAACTTGCCTTTTTTTTTTTTTTTGGCTGCACCCAGTGCTGCTATTCCTGATGCTACAGTGATGCTACAGTGATGTTACTCTTGGTTCTGCACTACTCCTGGTGGTGCAGTGATCAGAGGAACATGTGGGATGCTGAGGAATGAACTCAGATTGGCTTTATGCTACACAAGCACTCTACCCAGTGTACTATTACTCTGGCTCCCAAATTTATTATTTTCACCCATTTTTATCAGGATGCCTTCATTCAATGCCCAAACTCTATAGTCTTATGAAGCTAACCTATACCATGTAATCTAAACTTGGTAAAAAAAAAAAACTAAATTCTGATTTGAGTGTGAGAAACTCATAAGCCTCCTTGCTTGTCTTCCTTTTTTTATGGTGTCAACTCATGTCCTGTTTTCATCACACAAGGAAGGATAACAGACGTAATGATCATCACACATTTCAACCTTTAATCATGGATGGATAATTACCACCATCACCAGTTTTTTCTTTCTGTAGTAATGAACTCTGTGAGATTCAGAATTTGACTTTATTCTTTTTCCAGAGATAAAAGAAACAATGATATTTAAATCTATGCCTAGGACTGGAGAGACAGTACAGGGGTTACAGTGGTTGCCTTGCCCAAGGCATGGGGGGTTCAGATCAACAGTAGCACGTACAGTCCCTTGAGCACTTCCAGGAATGATTCCTGAGTTCAAAAATGGAAGTAAGCCTAAACCCCCTCAGGTGCATCTCCTCAAATAATAGCACTGTAGCACTGCAGCACTGTTCTCCCTTTGCTCATTGATTTGCTCCAGAGGACACTTGTAACATCTCCATTGCGCGACTTGTTGTTATTGTTTTTGGCATATTGAATAAGTCATAGGGAGTTTACCAGGTTCTGCCTTACAGGTGGGATACTCTCTGTAGTTTGCTGGCTCTCTGAGAGGGGCGGAGGAATCGAACCCGGGTCAGCTGCATGCAAGGCAAACACCATACCCGCTGTGCTATTGCTTCAACCATAATATCCATACGTAAATGCAATTATAACATATACAAGCATTTTGAATTGTTTTCCTATGTTACAACTTATTTTGTATGTATGAGAAATCAGTTAACTTTGGAAAAATACATTGGTGTTTTTACTCTTTCGGCACTTATTTTTTTTTCTCCTGTGTTTATGTCTTGGGGGATGATCTTTTTTAAAAAAAACTCTTTAAGTTGGAGAAAAATGCATATTGATATGACTCTTCTACTTTATGTAAAAATATGTTCACGTGTAGTTATACTATTTTGCTTGAGAACATAAATTTAAATAAATCAGTGAGCTTAGCTGAAGAATAATACTAGAGAGAGGGAATACTAGTTTTCAGTACCGAAACATTAATACAGATGTAGCAAAGTTTAAGATACTAGAATTTTGATTAGTTTGCCTTAGATTTAAGAATTCCAACTTCTCCTAGGTATAACTTAAAGAAACTCATCCAAAGTAAAATTTACCTACATTTAATGTGATTTTATTTTTAACTACTAAAATTAATTTTAACATTACAAGTAACATGTTAAAAAGGTTTTTTCCTACAATAATACAGTATTATATATTTATATCTGTATATACATGCAGTATTATGTGTGTTACTGTTGTAGTTATTGTTGTTTTATGACTACACCTATTAAAATGTTGTTACCAGGTGCTACTCCTAGATCAATGCTTGGAATTCCTTGTAGTTCTCAGAATAAAACCAGGCTCTTCCAAATGCAAGCATGTAATCAGACTATCCATACTATTCCAGCTATTACTGGCCCCAAATTCTATATTCTTAAAAATATCTTTAAAGTATTCTTAAAGTCATAAGGAGCTACTTTTTGGAATAAATTTATGTTCATCTTAGTATTTTGTTTTGCATTTATAATTATTCTTAGGCAATTATTTTGTCAAATATTTGGTATTTCACCTAGCCTGGAATGAATGTCTTCATTTGTTAGTTTTGAGATGTTATTGGATTTAAGGTGACTATCTTCAATATTTTCAGAGAATTATAGTTTTTTTGAGAAGTCTGCATATACATAGACTATCATCTGTTTTATCAGTCTTATAATGCATTTATACATATTTTATTTTTGTCAGATTCACACATGACAAAAGATAATCATTTAAAAATTTTTACTTTTGCACAGTGGTTTATAATACTGATAATGATACATTTTATGCATAAGAAAATCCCTCACCCCAGATATCCCATTTTTTCTCCACCTTTGTCCCAGTATTTCCTGTCTCTATCTTCCTTTTCTAATTCCTCCATTCTTCCCAATGGTACCCTTCCTATCCAATACCAGCCCTTCTTATGGAAGTTCTTCATGCTAAAGACTAGTTTCTGTTGTTCTGTTGTTTCTGTTGTTATACTGCTAAAATGTCTCTTTATATTCCACAGATGAGAGAGGTTTTCTTTCTAACTTCACTCAGCATGATACTCTCCAGATCAACCTACATAAAAGCAAATTGCATAATTTTACCTTTTCCTTTAGTTGGATAATCTTTAACTGTGTGTGTATGTGCATAATAGTTTCTTGTGTACCAAGTCATCTGTTTTGTTGTTGTTGTTGTTTTTTTAATTTTATTGAATCACTGTGAGATAGTTACAAGCTTTCATGTTTGGGTTACAATCACACAATGATCAAACACCCATCCCTCCACCAGTGCACATTCCCCACCACCAATATCCCTGGTACAGCCCCCCTTTCCCACCCTCCCCCTGCCACCATAGCAGACAATATTCACCATACTCTCTCTTTACTTTTGGGCATTATGGTTTGCAATGCAGATACTGAGAGATTATCATGTTTGGTCCATTATCTGCTTTCAGCACACATCTCCCATCCTGACCAGATCCTCTAGCCATCATTTTTTAGTGATCCCTTCTCTATTCCAGCTACCTTCACCCCTTTGCTCATGAGGCAGGCTTCCAGCTATAGAGAAATATTCCTGTCCCGTATCTACTATCCTTAGGTGTCAGCCTCATGTTTTATTTTTTATACTCCACAAATGAGTGCAGTCCATCTATGTCTGTCCCTCTTTTTCTGACTCATTTCACTTAGCACAAGTCATCTGTTCTTGGACACTTGGGTTGTTTGCAACTTTGGGCTATTATTAATAGAGAACATAATTCGCATAGATATGCAAATATTTTCTGAGTAGAGTTTTTGGGTTATAGGGGTAGGAGTAGAATTACTAATACTGGAACTCTATTACTAGTTTTGAAGAGTGTACATAATTTTTTACAAAAGGGCTAGGCCAGTTGACATTCCGACCAGCAGTGGATAAGTATCCTCTTATCCCCACATCTATACCAACACTGGTTGTTGTTATTTTTCTTAGTGATATGTGCCTGTCACTGGTGTGAGATAAAATATCATTGCTTTTTTGATTTGCATCTCTCTGATGAAAGTGATGTAGAACATTTTTTTATATACACTTTGGGCATCTGGATTTCTTTTTTGAGGAAGTTTTTTTTTTTTTTGGTTTTATTCTGATGTAAAATTCTAAGGGGTGATATTTTTTTATAGCAGCTTTTCTCAGTCTTTCCCAACCATGGGCCTCCTTTTGACCTTGTTTGCTTCCTTTTGCCACCCTATACTACTGGTTGACCTCATAGTCTTATGCCATGTTATTTCACCTATAACTTTCTAGATGATATCCTGAGTAGGTGGGGGGATTGGTTAAGAGGTAATAAAACTCTTGTTTGAGAAATAATTTGGTCTTTGTATTATAACTATTTTTGGGGGGAGGGAATATCTGGCATTCTCAGTCTTATTCCCTGCTTTTCTTAGGGGTCACTCATGAAAGTGCTCAGGCAAACCTAAATGTGGTACAGATCTACCTGTCCAGCTCGAGAAATCTTTTTTTTTTAAATATAATCCAGTCAAATAATGGTGTTTTGGATACTGTATTTCACATGTAACAGTCTGAATTTAGAAATTATGCCCCTACCTGACTCTTTGGACTGAAATGATAGTACAGCAACCATAGCATTTGCCTTGTGTGCTCAGGGTCTACTCCAGGTTCTGTCATCAGAGGTCAGTTCCAGCAGCGCTTGAAGGACATATGTGACTCTGGACATTGAACTAGGGGTGACTGAAGGCAAGCAAGCTCCTTAACCTCTGTAATCTCTCTTGAGTCCCTTTTTTACTATTTAATTTTAGCAATTAACAAGTGCATATAGTTTAAAATATGAAAAATTCAACCTTAATAAACTAGTTATTGTAATCAGGAAAAAATATGTTTTCTTCCTAGTCTGGCAATAGATAGACAATGTAAAAAGAAGAAAATTATTGGTTGTAATATAATAATTCAGGAAGTTAATTTGGTAATTTCATAAGGTGGACATAAATAATTGAAGCATTTAGAAAATGAAGACTAATTTTAGAAGCAGAGTAAGATGTCCTTTGACTGACATTACCATCAGATTCATACTCAGATTTAGACTCTGCTTCTTTATTCCCATGTCAACTATATAATAAGCATAGAATTCAGTATATTCAGCACATTGAGTTTATTATGAATTCAAAATCATTCTTAATACTCAAATAATACAGTGTAGCAATTAAATATATCTGGCCTTTATTTTTCACATCTTATGAAAAATGTAATATGAAAGTTTAGTGTTACTTTTATATTTTCATAACCATAATATACATCAAATTTTTAAATGCTCATCTCCAGCCTACAGTTATAGCTTTCAAAACCTCACTTGGGAAAATTATCAGCACATTCATTGTTAAAGATTTTACTTTGTAATATATGACATTTTAGGTTGAAGAAATAGTTCAACTGAGCATTTACCCTTCTTTGCATGCAGGAAGATAGGTGCCAGAAAACCAGGGGTACCAGTACTCTGTGGTACCCAAGGAACACCAGGAGAGACTTTCAAGCGCAGAGCTGGGAGTATACTTTAGCACTGCTAGGTATGGCTCCCAGTCCCCCAAACAAAACCATAAAAACAAAAGAAAAGACTTTTAAATATTTCATTGCAAAAGTTACAGGCACACTGTGCCATCCCAATTACAAATCCACTTGTTTCTTTTAGATTAATTTTTAAGCTCTTCCTTTTCATCCCCCAAGCTGAGCTGATCTTCTCCTCCACTCAGGTCAGTTTATCCGCCACTTCTCGAACCCAGGACTCGGATTTCTCCCTGAAAGCTCCCCAGGAACTCAGTTGGTGATGGCTCTAGTCCAGTGGTCATCTCCAAATCGCATTACATGTCCAGCCCGTCTGATTTTCGTCACCTTGGCAAATGAAACAGTGTCCCTGATTCTCGATCATTGCCGGAGGTCAGAACTATGGATTCCTTCTCTCACTTGAGTGCAGCGTGATGCTCCAAGCATAGCTCTTTTGATTCCTCTTTGGGAGTCCCGAATAGCATTCTCGTCCTATTTTTGTAGGACCCAGGTCTCTGAGGCGTATGTTAATGCAGGAAGAATGGTGGAGTTGAAGAGATGTACCCGGAGCCAGAGTTTCTTCCTCCTTTAGCTATTTCTTCAATGCTCTTGAAGGCGTTCCATGCTGCTCTTATCCTCCTGCGCAACACAGGTGCCAGGTCATTCATCATGTTGAGTTCTCAACTTAGGTACACACCACTGCTACACTCAGAGATGTTCATTTCATTGAGAGAAAATGGAATATCAGGAAGGAGTCCATTTCTCATCAACTTGTCTTGTTGAGATTCAGCTGCAGTCCAACCTTTCCATACTCACGGTTGAAATCAACAAGCATTTGTGCCACATGGCTAATGTTTGCTGTTATTAGAATGATGTCATCATCGAAGCAGAGATGGTGCAGCTGCTGATCATCTGTCTTCACTCTCATTCATTCACATTCCAGTTGTTGCATGCTGTTCTTGAGGATGGCACTGAAGAGTTTCGGTGAAATGGTATCACCCTGCTGACCCCTCTGATTATGTTGATGATCACTTCCTTGTAGAACATTGAGATCCTGGTTGTGAATCCATAATACAGCTCACAGAGGAGAATCCTGATGTATTGAATTTGAACACCCTGTTTGGCTAGGGCTTCGTTGACTGCTTCCATCTCAACAGAATCAAAGCCCTTCTTTAAATCAATGAACGTTAGTCACAGCAGCATCTTGAACTCCTGAGAAACGTCAGTGAGCTTGGTTACTGTGTGGAGATGGTCAATCATGTTGAATCCTTTAAGAAACTTTAAGCCTAAAAAAGTTGATTTTATGATGATTATTAAAGTATTTAAGTGAAGAAAACCTTAGACTAACGTAGCTATACTGTCTTGGTAGCCTTGGCCATTTTTCTAAGCATACTAAAATTTAAGTGAAAACAACAGTGCTTAAAACAATCACACAAGTATGCCGTGTTCTTACAGGAATGGATGACTAGGTTTCCCAAAAATTAGCTGACTCTCCTCCATTAAAAATTATCATAGGATTGTTGTGTTTGTGGTAAAGATTCTTTAACTACACTAACTTTCTAATGCGGCCAAGACTCAGAGACTATAAAAACCAGCTCCCGGAAGAGAACAGTGCAGTCTGCCCCCGCGCCTGACTGTCCTCGCTGGGGCGCCTTGGAGGGGAGTGGGTTGAGCTTTCCTCCCCGCCCCGACCAGGGCTCCGGCAACCGAAGACCTCCAGGACCAGTCACCACCATGCTGAGACCACTCTCCGCACTCATGAAGGTACTGGCAGAGGGACAAAGTCACGCGGGTTCTGGGGCCGAGATCTCCAAGCCTACTCGGACTGGGGCCGACCATCCTCCACCCAGATCCTCCAAATTCCAGTAGGCGGGGGTCACACCCACCAACTGGCCCCCTGGTGCCATGTAATCCCATCAGCGGCCAAGACTCAGAGACTATAAAAATTAGCTCCCAGAACATCTTATTATGACATCTTAGTATCTCATTCCTACTTTGGACACACTGGCAGGCTACTGAATGTAGCCTGCCCACACGGCAGGGTCTGGCAAACTCCCCGTGTCGTATCCAATATGCCAAATACCAGTAACAGTGATGGGTCTCATTCTCCTAAAGAGCCTTGAATATAATCTCAGGGCTAGGATGAAGGAGACATTACTGGGGACTGCTCGAGGCAATCGACGAATAACAGGATGATTTGTGATTTGTGAATGGAGGGATCGGAGGGATCTTGAGTCATTGGGAGGAGATTTGGGTATAGGGTGACTTCTTCGTAGTACTATAAGACTGCTGCACTCTGCAGTTCACATTGAATGAAATGCAATAGATTTAGGTCCAAAGAACCATCTGGCTTTACAGGATCATAAGAAATAGTTGGGAAGGTATATTTTAAAAAAGAGCAGTTCACAGCCTGGTGTGGGCAAGAATGGTTATAAACTCTCTTGTGGACTGTTTTACTGGGACTCGAAGGTTCAGCCTTGATGTCTTTTCCCATTATGTCATATAATGTTTGGGAGAAGGATAGACTCAGTAAGGTCTGGCCATAAGACAGTTTATTTACTCTTGAATCTAGCTCTTAATTACTTTTGGATGAGTCTCACTATAATCAAGCATTTTTATAATTTAGATTATCATTTCTTCATAACATTTTGCATTATTATTTTATTTAATTTGTCATGAGTTATGATTTTGTTATACTGTCTCTCATTTGTATTTGTGTATGTGTGCATGTAGCTTAGTCATCATATTATAATCTAAATTCAGTCAGGAAAGGAAATCAGCTGTTGGATTCTTTTTCCATTTTATGACCATTCTAAACAATAAAATTCTACAGTACTGTGATGACATGGTTAAAGAAAGATATAGTGAGGTATGAAAAATCTAGGTATAGTATAACTCATCCCTAAATCTTTCTTTAAAATAATTATGAAAAATAATGATAAGAGTAAATGGTAAAGGTAAAGGTAAAGGCCCTCCCGTTGATCGTCGATTTGCTCGAGCGGGCCCAGTAACGTCTCCATTGGAGACTTTGTTGTTACTGTGTCTGGCATATCGAATACTCTCGGCAGCTTGCCGGGCTCTCCGAGAGGGGCGAAGGAATCGAACTCGGGTCGGCCATGTTGGCCGCGTGTAAGGCGAACGCCCTACCCGCTGTGCTATCGCTCCAGCCCTCGATATATGCCAGACAGAGTAACAACAAAGAGTAAATGAATATACAAATAATAAACATTAATATATGGCATCATCATTAAACTTATTTCATGGATATCATTATTTCTATGATTGAGTTTTCTGTCTTTATTTTTTCATATGATTTTTCTATTCCTTCAAAGAATACCATATGTCATACTTTGTTGGACGGTGTTTCATAAATTAAATAGGATTTCTTCATTGTCTTTTGTTCTTTTTCCTTTTCTCATTGTTTAATTTCAAATTGCTTATCTTATACCTTATTGACTGATACTTTGCTTGATCTAATCAGCTTTTTTCATTTTTTCATTTCATCATCCTGTTATTCGTCGATTGCCTCGAGCAGGCCCCAGTAACGTCTCTTTCATCCTAGCCCTGAGATTATATTCAAGGCTATTTAGGAGAATCAGCTATTAAAGGTTTATTTTTGATTATTCAGTGATGATTTTATTCTTCACTTCTAGGATCATTTTCCAATGATTTCTCTGTTAAAATTTTCATTTTGCTCATATTTTATATCCTGATACAATTTTAGTTGTCTGTCTTGTGTGTGTGTGTGTGTGTGTGTGTGTGACACGTAGCATTCATTTTAGACAAATTTTAACTATTTGCTAGATTGTAGATTTGTATTTCTTTCTAGTTTGTTAACAGAGCTTTATTTACTTATTTTTGGGGTGACATCATGTTTCCTTAATTCTCCATGTTCCTTAAAAGTAGTATTATTGCCTTCATATTTGAAGAAGCATTTTCTATTTTGAGTTTTTATTTACCACTTCCAATAGGAAGAAAGCTTCATCATTCTAGCTGTAGACTCAGAAATCCCATGGTAATCCTGACCTGAAGTTCAACTCCACATGGTTCTTAGACCATTTTTTATGTTTGTGTCCACTCCACGTTTCTTGTTCCCTCTTGAGCAATGTCTTATGAATTTTGCTTTTCCTTCATTCCACAGAGTCAAAATAGTTGCTGAGAAAACTTCAATTATTTTCCCTAAAACAATGTTCTGTAACGATCATAATGTATGTATTCTCCTGATTCAAAGAACATATTTGGCTATAGAAATATTTGTTTTGACTGTGAGAGTTTGATTGTGCCCTCTGCAGAGGGGCTATGTGTGGTGTCTGAAGGAGTGCATGTCTATCCTTGATGGAGGCTCTTGTGACAACTTGCAGCTTTCAGAGTGCGCAAGCCAGTTGCTATTAAACTGCAGGAGAAGAGTACCATGGGATTCCTGAATTAAATCCACAAACCAACTTGTAGGACCTGTGGCCACTTTTTTTGAAGTTGTGTGGTTGTTGCTTTGTGTCCTTTCTTTCTTCTTGCTTGTAGATTGTCACCTATTAATCAGTCAACGCAATAATCTATGGTTTCAAGACAAAAGTGAAGTCCCTGGGCAATGTTTTGGATGCTAGATAAAGGATGTGTACTGCTTACACTTTCCACTATGGAGAAATGCAGGCCAAGAAGTGTGACCTTGCTTAGCACTGAGCTGTGCTGCCTTTAGGGCATAACTATTCTTCTTCTACTCTTTAATGTGCTCATACAGAAAGCTTGTTTCTTAGAAGAGATGATATACACTCATCACCAAACTCTGGTTTTTCACAGAGATATTTCTCTACAGATATTTCTGTGAAACTTTCAAGGCAAATGTCTCCTAGTTCATAATTTAGCTTATATCGCTTTGGCCATTAGCTCTTTGAGGGATTGTTACATTAAAAATGACTCCCTTGAAATTAATCGATATTTGAATAAATACCTGTACTCCAGAATTTTACTGTTTCAACATATTTATGTTGTTGATACTGTCCATTTAAAATTTATCCTTTAATTTTATTCAAAAAGCAGGTATTTTACAGGCTAAAAGAGAATAGTAAATTTTATTAAATGGCTTTGGAAATCTACACAGTGATGTAAATGATTAATAATAAATGAGAATGTAAATAATATAAATTTAATATAATAGTTTATTATTCAATTATATAGATCTTTATTTCTCTCATATAATTTGTGTTAACATGTATTCTTACAGGATATGTAAATAATATAGGACTATAAGTACAAAAATTATAATACAAACTGTTTTTAATTAAAATTCAATATGAGAACCATAATTTTTTTTTATGTCAGAAAGGGTAGAGAAAAAATGCTTGGTATAGTATTTTATATCTTTTTAAAAACTATTTTATTTACAATGTTTGCTTTATTGAGCTAAAAATTGTGCCATACGTACTTGATTTAAAAGTATAATGAAATGTAATTTTATTTCTACATTCTGAGTACACTTGAGTATGATTAAGAATGTTTTCAACTGATATGTCAAATGGCTAGATTTTTTAACTGAAAGTCCAATGCTATTTAGATCATCATCATATCAATTAATCAATGATTAAAGTCTTTGAAATATATTTTACTACTGTTTTTAATTAAAAATTATTGAATCACCATGAGTTTCAAACTTGTGATTGAGTTTCACGTGTACTATGAACCAATATGAATCCTTCACCAGAGTATTCTTCCCTTCACCAGTGTCTCCAGTTACTCTCCAACTCCTTAGCCTGCCTCTATGGTAAAAACATTAAAATCTTTTAGTACTCTGTTCTTCACAATGACCACTATTCTCCATCAATCTTAAATTATGGCCTCCCCTGACTGTTGCCATTGGGCATTTGTTTTTCTCTTACTACATTTCTTTACGTTCCCCATGTGAGAAAGATCATTCTGCGTTTGCCCGTCTCCCTCTGACTAACTTCACATATGGTACTTTCCAGATCCATGCACATAGCAGCAAATTGTATGATTCATCTTTTCTTATGGCCAACTAGTATTTTAAACCATAGTTTCTTTATTCAGTCATCTATCTTCTCTTGGACACTGGGTTGTTTCCTAATAATAGTGCTGCAATGAACATAGGATTGCAGATGCCTTTTATGAATTGTGTTTTTGAGCCTTTGGGGTATAATTACAGGAGTGGAATTGCTCAGTCATATGTAAGCTCAATTCTTTGTTTTTCTTGAAATGTCCACACTGTTTTCCAAAAAGGCTCTACAAGTAGACGTTTTCACTAGCAGTGAATTAGGGTTCCTTTTTTCTCCACATTCATACTAACACAGGTTTCTATTATTCTCTTTGATGTGTCTCTGATGTGAGGTGTATCTCAGTTTTAATTTTTGTTTTCCTGATGACTAGTAATCTAGAGCAATTTTTTCATTTGCCTTTTGGCCATTTGTATTTCTTCTTTAAGGGAGATTCTACTCATCTTTTCTCTCCAATTTTTGTTCTGGTTGGGCAACATGATAGTAATTAAAACATAATGGTACTAGAGTAAGGACAGACCCTTAGATCAATGGGAAAAAAAATCCAGAGATAGATCCTCAGATATATGAACAGCTAATCTTTGATAAAAGAGCAAAAAAATATGAAGTGGATTGGGAAAACTGTTTGGTCACATGAACTTAAAATAAATGAACTCAGATCCCTATCTATTGTCATGTACAAAAGTAAAATAAAAGATAAATAAGACCCAATATTATGCCTGAATACATAAGAGACATGGAGGAAAATATAGGCAGAACTCTTCATAACATTGAAGCTAGAGGCATCTTTAAGGAGGCAATACCATTGGCCAAGCAAGTGGAAGTAAGTTACACAAATGGGACTACATTAAATTAAGAATCTTCATGGAGCTGGAGAGATAGCACAGCGGGTAAAGGGTTTTCCTTGCACGCTGCTGACCCAGGTTTGATTCCCAGCATCTCATATGATCCCCTGAGCACCATCTGGACTAAATACTGAGTGCATGAACCAAGACTAACCCCTGTGCAATGTCAGGTGTGACCTCAAAAGAAAAAAAGAAGAAGCTTCTGCATTTCAGAGGAAACAATGACCAGAATACAATGACACCTTGTGGTTGAGAGAAATTATTTTTCTACCACTTATCCCATCTAACTGATAAAGGTTATATTCAAGACATATAATACACTGCTAGAAATTTAGAAGAAAATACACTTAACTAATCTTTGCAATATCTTACTATTAACATTTTTGTTTTAAATTTGTTATAATAAAAACTAGCTTTGAGGACTGATTTTATCAAAAGCACAAAAAAGTGAACATGAAGCACAGAAATTAGACTAACACCAGAAACTTGATTCTCCCTGATGGTCATTAAACCAAAGAAAGTCATTAAACCAAAGAAGATTACAAACTAGTTACAAACATAACACAAGTTAGCAAAATAATAGACTATTAATGAATGTCTAATGGATTTAAATTTATTAATGTAAAACAAATGAGCGTTATGAGACTATAATTCTGATTATTAATACTCAATTCTTTATAAGACATTTAATAATTGGTCTGTAAAATATAAAATATAATCAGCATTATATAATTCAGTATTCTTTTTCATTATAATAATAGTTAAATCAGGTATTAGAATATTGAAGTCTTAAAATTTGTCACATTCCCTTGGGTCTCATGAGATAATTCTATATACTTTTATCTTTTTCATTGAAAAGTTTAATATTAAGATCTGGTGATTTTATTCCTCTAGTTTGTGTATATATATCTTCTTTTCATTTTTAAATTAAGAAAATAACACCTCACATTATATATTTTTGGAAAAACACTACTTAATAAGCATATTTCAATCACATCTTTCTATGTATTTTAACCCAGTCCCTGCATTCTTCATTTTTAACAACCAACAATCTGTTGTCAGAATCTCAGATTATTCATTTTGTTTTTAATTTTATTCATTTGATTTATTTACAATACATATATAAGTGAAATAATGAGGAATTTGGATATTTTTATTCATCTAGTATTAACCATATCAAAATCTTTTCTTATTGTCACATATGGTAAGATTATATATCTTTAGGAGCTCAGTAGAATTTCATTTTGATTACATATCACTTCTATATCCACTCAGGTTGATGGGCACTTTGGTTATTTCCTTATTTTAATAATCTGAATAGAGCTTAAATAAGGATAAGAGGAGCATATCTTTTTTTAATGTGCTGTATTTTTCAGGTTAGCTGATAGAAATGGAACTTATAACCTTATTTCCAAAGATTTTCATTTACTTTTCCAAACAAAAAGATCTAAAATGCAACTCTAAAGATATCCTACCTTAATACAGAGACTGTACAAAAGTAATATATTGTATTAAATAATATTTTAAGTCAGAATTTCTTAAGGTTTCTACTTGAGTTTGTGTTTTGTTAAAGGTAAAGGTAAAGGCCCTCCCGTTGATCGTCGATTTGCTCGAGCGGGCCCAGTAACGTCTCCATTGGAGACTTTGTTGTTACTGTGTCTGGCATATCGAATACTCTCGGTAGCTTGCCAGGCTCTCCAAGAGGGGCGGAGGAATCGAACTCGGGTCGGCCATGTTGGCCGCTTGTAAGGAGAACGCCCTACCCGCTGTGCTATCGCTCCAATTTGAATTTAATAAGAATAAAGAACATTTCAGTTGGAACTCATTGAACCCCTTGTACTTTATAAGAGCAGTTGGTTTCCTCTAGTGACAAAAGCAGTCATAAGAATTATGAGTGAATATTTGTTACGCTGCTGTTGTGACTATAAAGATTCATTGGTTGGTCTTACATGTAGCCAACCCAAGGTGGATCCTTATCATCCCATATGGTCTCCTGAGATGCCAAGAGTGATTCCTGAGTACAGAGCTAGGAGTAAGCTGTGAGCATCACCGGGTATAACAACAACAACAACAACAACAACAACAACAACAAAATTACAAATCAAAAAATGTTTTGGGTATGTAGTAGGTAAAAAGGGGAATTTCCAGAACCTGAGATTCATCTGTAGCTGACAGTTATAAACATATCAGAACTGAACTCTGGAAATAACCTGACTGATCTTAGACATCAATTATTCCCCAGAACCTCTGGATAAGAATTCAGACTGATTGAAATCTTATTTTAATTTAAGCTTTTCTTTTAGTGAAGAACCGGTAGATTCCAGTAAGATTTTTGATCCTCAAACTTGAATAAAACACTTTGAATATGTTACTTTTTTGATAATTCATTAGGATCCACACAGAAGCCTATCTTCTGTAGGTATTTCCTGAATTTTATTTGTTAGCTGATAGAGGACAATAAAAATATAACTTAATCATTTTTGTCTAGCTGTTGAAACTTTTATAACTTTATGATGTAAAGAATCACAAATCAAGTTAACCAGCATAGAAATGTGATCTCTAATTTTCCTAGAAATGAATGCATCTAGGAACAATCTTATCACTGCTTATGTCCTTAAAATTGGAAACCAGCTCAAACCCATAATTTTTGTACAAAATGGCAATATTTGCAGTTATGTACATTCATATGATGAGACTGTTGTTTTTACCTTATAGAAAATTGACTTATGAATTATGCTATAAAGGCTTTTCCCTGAAATAAGAATGTTAGAAAATTTAATGTAATATAGTGAAGCCTGCTAGACTACATTTTGTTAAGAAATGAAATAATAATGTAGAACATTATAATATGGCCAGAACAGTAATGTAAAGTAATATGGAAATTGGAAAGATGCCAAAATGTGAGCAAACTAGATTATGGTAGATGTAGATCTTTAAAAAAAAATAAAAGGACTAAGAGATTTAATGCATAATTTTAACAGGGGAAGAAAGAGGTCATTGTATTTATAGGAAAGCAAAATGCATTTAAAATATGAAAGCATCTGAGCATGAGTCATGGCATTTGGAAAGCTTTAGATGTTGGCAGTCAGGTCACAGAAGTGATCAACAAAAATGCCATTATTCACAAAATATATGCAAAGGAAGGACACACGTTCTTCTCCTTGTCTTAATGCTGAACTTATTAATGAAGAGAACAAAACTTCAGACAGATTCAAACTGTATATTGCTTTGGTCTCATTTGTATAGCTTATGATAAAAAGAGTAAAATGCTAGGCCAAAGAAAATGACATGTGGGGACATTTATAAAGAAGGTTGGAAAGAAAAGACAGCTAAGTGCTTAGAAAAAAAAAGAGAGCCAGATTAGTGTTTTTAGAGATGACAGTCCTGTTTCTAAGTATAAAGTTGAATAGATATAAACTGATATATATCTATAATCTATATCTATACTTAAAAGGGTAATGGCTAATATATGTTCAGAGAGCAATTTGTCTTTATCTTTATCCTAGAAAATATCTTCCATTTCAAAATATTTTATGAAACTTGATTATGTTCAGTCCCTTCTTTTTTATAGAGTACAGAGATATGAAATATTCCTAAAGAACGTTTCTCCTTAGGATTCCTTTAAAATTATATATAATAAGCCACATATAAGACAAATCCTTTAGTAGAAATGAAAACAAATTTTGGATGAGACAATATTTAATAAGCAATACAAATGTGCTGTACAAGGCCACACCTTTTATAAACTCCTCTGGTCTTTGACCATAGAATAACTTCAACAAAATCTAGAATGCCAAATAGGACAGAACGAAGCAGTGAACTAAAACATTGTTTTCCTTGGGTATCATTCATCAATTTAGAAATAAATCTGAGATTGCCAGGATGAGCTTTGAGGTGGGAAGTAAGAAGCTGAATAAAAGTGACAGAATCAGTATGTTTGTATTTCAAAAACAATATAGGTTAGGGGATCATATAGATGGCATAGTGGGCAGGTCATATAGATGGTATAGTAGGCGGAGGACCTGCCTTCTTGAGGCAAACCTGGGTTCATTTCCCAGATCCCCATATGTAATGCTAGGACTAAGCCCTGAGTTCAGGCAGAGCTAGAGATAAACCCGAGCTTTGCTGGGTATAGACCAAAACAAACAAACAAGCAAGCAAATAAAAAAACATATATGTTAGTACTATAGTACTAGTTTTACCTAAACTAATGACAATAATAATAAAAGAGGTCAAAGATTTTGAAAACACTTTTCTCCAAAGATAATTGAAATAATTAATGAGCATTGGAAAAGAAGTTTAGCATCAAAATAAATTTAAAAAAATACAGTACAAATTTATGCTTAAACCTCAACTACCAATAACTAAAAATCAGTTCTTTTCTTTAAAAAGTTATTAAAAATTGAAAAATAAATCAACGTTAATTCATGGCTTTTATTAATAAATATTAAAATGTTAAATGGAAAAATAATCTTACAGGGGGTATGATGCCACCAGCAGGTCAATTTGTACTTGTGAGGCCAGTGCATCAGAAGCCTGATGGCACCGTCAGGCTTTCAGATACCCCCAAATTGCTGCTGTGCCTTTGGCCAGACCCCAAAAACTTGGGGCAAAGTTTACCAAGAAAGTAAACGGCCAAAAATTAGGTATGTGGGAGACACACCCACAAACCACCTCTGGCTCAGCTATATAATTGGAGGCATGGCCTCTCAGGTTCCTGATGGAACTGCTTAATGGTCATGATCCCAGAGACTCAGAAACAAATCTTGAAACCCAAGGGCTTTTGGGAGAAATGCTTCCTGTTCCTGCAGTAGGTTACTCGCTCTGGGCCAATCCAGGTGGGACCAAGTTTCATGCCTTGGCCTGTTCCTCTTGGTGGCCCAGTGACCGCCATCCTCCAGTGGCTCCTGGACAGTCAGGTTTGGGACTGCAGTGATGAGACATGCGGGGCCTCACCAGATGGGGGTGGAACCAGCCCTTTTCTCCCCATCCCAGCGAGACCCCGAGTTGCTGCCTACAAATGGCCTCTCTGGTTCCTGAGCAAGCTAATTAACGGCCATGATCCCAGAGACTCAGAAACAAATCTCGAAACCCAGGGGCTTTTGGCAGAAATGCATCTGTACCGCATACAAGGTAGCCACTGCCTCAGAGTTTCTTGGAAAGCCAGGTATGAGCTGGCATTGACGGGGCAACTGCAGTCTCATGGGAAGGGGGGTGGTACCGGCTCATCCTTCTCGCCCTACCAAGGTCAGGAGTTGCCCCCCAAGAGCAGATTTCTGGCACGGCTATGGCTCCAGAGGCAAAAGGACTTAATCCAGAGCCTGCAGCGTGTGGCAGAAAAGTGAATGTACCATGCATTAAACTATGGCTCCATGCCTCCCCGGGAGGGAAAGGGTGTTGCTCCCTTCCACCTTTTTCCTGCCTGGTAGCAAGGTGGCCACCGCCTCGGAGCTTATTGAAAAGCCAGGTATGAGCCAGTGGTGATGGGGCAACTGCAGTCTCATGGGAAGGAGGGCAGTACTGGCATGTTCTTGATGCCCTACCAAGGTCATGACTTGCCCCCTACGAGCAACTCTACGGCATGGCCATGGTTCCAGAGGCAAAAGGACTTAATCCAGAGTCCCACAGCTTGCGGCAGAAAAGTGAATGGACCATGCATTAAGGTACAGCTCCATGCCTCCCCGGGAGGAAAAGGGTGTTGCTCCCTTCTGCCTTTTTCCCGCCCAGCAGCAAGGTGGCCGCTGCCTCAAAGTTTATTGAAAAGCCAGGTATGAGCGAGCAGTGATGGGGCAACTACAGTCTCATGGGAAGTGGGGGGCGGTACCAGTTCATCTTTCACGCCCTACCGAGGTCACGAGTTTCCCCCCACGAGCGGCTCTCTGGGACAGCTATAACACCAGACGCACAGAAACCAATCTCGTAATTATCTGGCTCTCTGCAGAAATCCAAAATCGCAAGGCTGCTATTGCGGCCATGCAAGATTATATGATTCTTATAACCAGCTATAGAAAACAAAGTATTTCACAATGCCTTTTCAGGAATTCTGATTGTTTGGGGGAAATTTTAAACAATAATGGTGCATCTTTTGTCGAAATGATGAATGTAATCAATGTAGAGAAGAGTTAAGTGGAAATCATCTGCCTTACAGGCATTGGGAGGGGTGGGAGGGGGGTATATTGGGGTTCTTGGTGGTGAAAAATGAGTATTGGTGAAGGAAAAGTTGTTTGATTATTGCATGACCAAGACTTAAACCTGAAAGCTTAGTAACTTTTCCCACAGTGATTCAATAAATAAATATAAGAAGAAAAATAAATAAATAAAACTATTTAAAAAAAAAGTAAGGTGGAGTTTATGCCTAATTTAATCAGCTAATCAGTGGCTGAATAAATAATAGTACTCCTACATAAAAAAAACAAAATAAAATAATATTACTTCAATGTTTATACCTACATCTACACTTATGTTTAGTTTTATTATTTTTATTGAAAAACCGTGATTTACTAAGATATTGATAGTTTGAGTTTTAGTCATATATTTCAACACCAATCCCAACATTTGTGTTGACTTCCATTCACCAGTGTTCCCAGATTCCCTACCCACTCCAACCCCCACCCCAACCCCGCCTGTCAACTGGATAGATGAATTACAAAGTTTCAGTGGTTGCAGCTAGGAGCTCATGTCTTCAGTTTTGTTAAGTCTGTGTTTTGTATATGTGGCTATACCACTTACCCATATTACCGGTATAACAAAAGCCCTGATTCCTGTTCACCCATTACTTCCCGGTCCCTTCTTACATCTTGATCATCTTGCCTTCTCTGTCCTCCTCTCTGAACTCTGGGATCAAAATGATCTAGGCATCTTCCTTTAACTGTAATATATTTCTTCACCCAGTATTTTACATGTCACAGATAAGTGAGATCATCCTATGTTTGTCTTTCTTCTTCTGGCTTAATTCACTCAACCTATTTTTAAGTTCCATCCACATTGCAGCAAATTGCATGATTTTATAATTTTTTTGCAGCTGCTTAGTATTCCATTTTGTGTGTGTGTGTGTGTGTGTGTGTGTGTGTGTGTGTACCATTTCTTAATCCATTCATCTGTTGCTGGACATCTAGGTTGATTCCATATCTTAGCTTGAGTATGATAATGAATAATGATGTAAAAATATCCTTTTTGAGAGTGTTTTTATGTCCTGGGAGTAGATGCCCCAAAGTGGATTTGTTGGGTCATATGGCAGTTCGATTTGCTCAAGCGGGCCCAGTAACGTCTCCGTTGGAGACTTTGTTGTTACTGTGTCTGGACTCTTCATACTGTTTTCCACAGGAATATACCAGACAACATTCCCATGATCAGTGAATGAGAATTTGTTTTTCATCACTTCCCTGCCAACGAAGATTGTTCCTACATTTTTTTGCCATTCTCATGGGATGGGATATGGTATCTCATTGAGATCTTAATTTGGATTTTTCTGATGATAAGTGATGCTGAGCACTCTTTCAAGTACCTACTGGCCAACTGTCTTTTTTCTGAGACATGTCTATTTATTTCTTCCCCTGACTTTTTGATAGTTTTTGAATATTTTTCTTGTTACTGATCTTTGTGAATATATATCCTAGATATCAAACCTTTATCTAATGTGTTGAAGGAAAATATTTTCCTCATTCAGTTAGCCATCTTTTAGTTTTAGCCTATGTTTCTCTTTGGCATGCAAAACCTCTTTAATTTTATATCCCATTTGTGTGTTTTTGTTCCATCTGCGTATTTTTGATTATACAGCTTTGCCAGTGGTATCAGATCATCAAAAGAAACTTTGAGATCCAAATCTTGGTGTTCCGCCTATATTTTTCTCAATGTACTTTATTGTTTCTGGTGAGATCTCAAGGTCTTTGATCTAATTTAAACTGACTTCTGTATGAGGTGTAAGATATAGATCCAGCTTTAAATTCTTACATGTAGTTACCCAGTTTCCCCAGCACCATTTGTTGAAGAGGCTATCTTTGCTTCATTTCATGTTCTCAGCTCCGTTATCAAAAATTAACTGCCTGGAAATACGAGGTTTGAACATAGGGTATTCAATTCTGAACCATTGATCAGAGGGCCTATCTTTATTCTAGTACCACCAGTTTTGATCACTTTAGCTTTATATTAGAGTTTCATTTTAGGTATTTAAATACCTCCTGATTTCTTATTTTTTCAATGTGATTTTGGCTATTTGTGGGATGTTTTCTAATTCCAATTCTAACTTTATTATTGACTTTTCTAGATTTTGGAAGAATGTTTTCTAAAATGGGTATTGAGTTTAATTTATAGAATACCTTAAGTAGGACACTTATTTTAGTAATATTGATTTTATGTATATCACTGTGTATAATTTGTATATTGTTGTATCTTATATACGTGGAATACAAAAGTTGTGTTATCTTTTATAAGGCTTCTTTCACTTACCTTAATTAGTTTGAGAATATTCACATGGCAGTGTATGTGAATATATAATCTATTTTAATGCCGACTAGTATTCCATTGCATTCAGTGTGGAGTTTAAATAAATATAAATTATTTAAAGTTTCAAGTAAATTTTCTTCATGTTTGGTTCAATTCACAAAATAGAATTTCTGCATAGAGTTACTTAATTATCATGAATCTAAGTAACTTGGCAGAGCTGAAGGGAAGGTATTAGTTGAAGGCCCAGGGTACTTCCTAGGTAGAGATCTTTGCCAGAGTAAGAAGGCAGCAAGAGTATTCCAGGAGTTCTATTTATAAATGTTTTTCTTTGGTACTTCGGCTTTTTCATTTAAGCTATATTTACTGTCCTTAAATATAAACAGTATTTAGGCACAGCTACTATTGACACTTTAGTCTAAGGCCGATCATCTCATCTATGAATTACACAGAGAGCTTCTTAACTAGTCTTCTAGCTTTCACTTATCTCTGTTGTTGCTTTTGTTCAAACAACAATCAGAGCTTGTTTGGAGGTTCTAGCATGGGAGTGAAGCCACTCATATATCCTCAACTGAAGAACGGTTTGTCTTTATTCCCGGATGGCCATATCTTTGGGTGCACATGGAGAAGTAAAGGAGGAAGGGGACATCTGCCCAGCCTGTCAGTTTTAAAACCAGAGAGATCCTGGCAGAATAGGGTCTCTCTTTTCATGGATCACTTATGTCCTCACTTTTCAACTTGAGTGAAGCACAATAGTTTTTGGTGGACTATGATAGAACATGGGCTGACTGACTAGAAGAAACTGTATACATAATAGTTTATGTAATAGGTAGGCCCCCATTTTCCCAGACTACAGTTAGTGAAACTCTAAATTGGTCTACATAGTCCCTTTTCACATTCCATAGTGTCCAGGGCCTTCTTTTGGTAGTAGGAAGATATAAAAACAAACAAACAAAAAAACCTGCCAGACATATCAGAAGAGGTTTAGTTTTTCCTCCTTTTTTTAGGTCATACCCCCAGCTTTGCTCAGGGGTTAATCCTGGCACTGCATTCAGGAATTACTCCTGTAGTGCTTGGGGGACCATATGGGATGCTGGGGATCGAACTTGGGTCGAGCGCTGCAAGAAAAAATGCTTTACCCACTGTACTATCGCTCTGGACCCAAGAAGAGGTATTTTTGATGACTAATCTGAACTGGTTCAGTTAAAATCTGGAGCATTTTCCTGTCAGGTGGTGTGGAGCACCCCATGAACACAATGGCCATTTTCAAAGGCAGGCCTTGATGAGCATCAGTGAGAGAGTTAGGTGATGCATGTCCTTGGTAATGTAGAGCAGATGTTGAGGAGTGGCTGGAAAGTCTGTGCCTCCTAAAGGGGATATCTGTGGTTCTCATTTCCTCGCTACCAATGTATTCTCTGTCACTGTGGCTGGAGGACAGAAATATTAGCTTCTCTCCCCCTCATATCACAGTGCTTCCAGGTCTGACTCTCTTTTTAACCCTCAAAACCTTTAGCATTAGAGTCTACCTCCTTTGGTTAAAATCACTTTACAAAGTTTCTATCATTCTCAGAAAAGAGATTAATTTTGTACATGTAATATATATTTGTCCATAATGTGTATCTATACATGGCAGAGCCTGGCAAACTACCCATGACGTATTCGATATGCCAAACACAGTAACAACAAGTCTCATGATGGAGATGTTACTGGGCCCACTCAAGCAAATCGATGAACAATGGGAGGACTGTGACCGTGACCGTGTATCTGTACCTATACATTAACTACCTTTTTTACTCTAAGATAAAATAAAATTTAAATGCATATAAATTTGTTATATGCTTGCCAAGGAGGCAGTCTGGGGGATAGCAGGGACTCTGGGGATACTAAAGGTGGGATTAATTTGCAACATTGTATGCCTAAAACAATTCTACTACCAATAGCTTTGTAAATCAGTCTTTTTTTTCTTTATTTGGCTTTTTGGGTAACCCCGGGTGATGCACAGGGGTTAATCCTGGAGGTTCTCAGAGGACCGTATAGGATGCTGGGAATTGAACCTGGGTCCGCCGCATTCAAGGCAAACATCCTACTCACCGTACTGTTGCTCTACCCCTCTCTAAATCAGTCTTAATTAAAAATAAACAAATAATTTTTTAAATAAAAAATGAAAATGAAAACATTATTTGTTGTCTACTTCTCTGTTGTGATATCTTTTCTTTGGAAATCTAAATCTATCAAGAACAGAATAGTCAAGGGATAGAAGGAAATTAAGTTGGAAATTGGTTTTAAAAATTGCTTTCTACTATATATCTTGCCCATGAGGCCTTTATGTCGTTTCTGACATGCAGTGGTGGTGCTGCGTGATCATTTCCTTTCTTTCTCATGCTAGTGTTCTCTGAAAAGCAGTTTTTTCTTTAGCTATTTGAAAGTTATGGCTTATGAATATCTGGATCTCGATCTATTCCTATTTATTTATCTTTATCTATCTATCTATCTATCTATCTATCTATCTCTGGTTTTGGGGGTCAAAAAGCACAGTAGAAAAGGAGCTTGCACTGTGTGCAGCTGGCCTGGTTTTGCCCAGGGACACTATACGCAACATTGCTTAGTATGATCCCTAAGTGTAGAACCCTTACCACCACTGGGTGTGGTAAAACAAAACAAAACAAACAAATGAAAAAACAAACAAACAAACACATAGCCAAGTTTAAAAAGATTACTTTTTTTTTCTTGTTGAAGTGTGTTGTAACTTAGTAGCACTGTAGCACTGTTCTCCTGTTGTTCATAGATTTGCTGGAGTAGGCCCAGTAATGTCTCCATCGTGAGAATTGTTGTTACTGTGGTTGTCATATAGAATATATCAGGGTTTCTTGCCAGGCTTTGCCTTGGAGGTGAGATACTCTCAGCATGCAGGGCGCTCCCACAGAGAGGGGCAGGGGAATTGAGTGGGCCACTTGCCAGGCAAATGCCCTACCTGCTCTGTTACTGTTCTAGCCTGTAAGTTAGTAAGGAGGGGTAAATAAGATGTTGTGGCTAAAGTTGAATGAAAAGTTCTAATCCTACAAGACAGACATAAATGGTGACCATTTGCACCATGCATGGTGTCCAGAGCCTTTTCTTGGTAGGTTGAAGGATGTGACTAACTCTTGTTCAATCACAGCTGTTACCATTCATATGAGGAGCTGATCTTTATATGTGCTATCACAGCAGGAGTTTCAAGATAAACATGATCATTGTGGCTAGATAAAGAAAAGGTCAATGCAAATCAAAGTTACACTTTCTTGTTCAAACCAAATGGATTCCTGCATGCAATTAGCCAGTTTCTAGTTATTTAGTCTTTTGTTTTTCTCTCAACAGGAAAGAGGATAATAAGAAAGGGAAGGAGGGGCCTAGTAGGATTATTTATTCCACAGTTACTGATTTGCTGGAAAATAGTAAAGTTTACATAGATTACCTATTTATTGTATATTTTCAAAGATGTTCTGAATCCCTACCAAACACATCTTATTTGGTAGACATTAAATGCGTTGTAAACTTCATTTAGAAAATGAGGTGCTCTTGAATCTAATAATATTTATTCAGGTAGTTTAGTTGTAAACCCTGCTGGATATGTGTAGGATAACACTGTGTCCTTCCTGCATAACCTTAGGAATAGTTGATAGTGTATTGGACTGAGGAAAAGAGAAAAACACCTTAAGAGGTATTTTGCCCTTGGGCAGTCAGGAAGGGCTTTCTTATGTTGATTTGGCTACCTGACTGAGTGGAGTGTCAGCCCAAACTAGAAGGGAGCTGGAGAATGAGAGAGCAGGGCTGAAAGATGGACCACGGAGAGACTAGCAAGGGGAACGTTTGCTTGAGAGAACCTAGGCCCTCCACAACATAAAGTTCTTCTATGGGATAAACTTTCTTGTAATAAACTGCCACTAAGATCAACCGACCTTGCCCTCGTCTCTTCCTTCGTCTGCACTTAGCCAACAGCTGTCCCGATCCAGGCCACACACAGCGGCTCAAGGGCACCTAACTTGGGTGGCGAGATAGAGCCCGCGAACACACAACCTTCAGCGTGCATAGTTTTTTTTACAGATATGAATCTTCAAGTTTTTGGTTTTCTGTATCCAGAGCTGAGTGGTACCAATGTAGCATCTGAAATATCAGATCCCTCCAAGATCTGAGCAGGGTGACTCCAGAGGAATCCTTCTAGACATTAACTGCTTCTTTGCTTCAACTGCTTAAGGACTTCTTTAATGGAAATGTCATGAGCCTTTGTGAGAAAGGCCTGACTTCATCTTGAAAGCTATTTAATTTTCAGGGTATAATTTTTGATACCAGGGGAAAAGTGAAATCCTTGATAGAATATTAATGAAGATTAAATTACAATATAAATTAGTAAATCATCATAAGACTTAGCACTTATTAGGTTTTTCCTAATTAGCTTTTTCATTTGCCCTTTTGTATCCCCACAAGTCTGAGCACATAAATTCTTAATCCTAGATGCATATCAAAATTACCTGCTTTTTTTTCTAAAAAAACCTGCTTGTGACAGTTATATCCTGATCCAAATCTGAAACAGGGCATCTATATACTATTGAGAGGTTTTGATGAGATATTCCATTGCAAAATTGCAGGGTTAAACACTCCTGGCTTATCACAATGCTGAGAACTCAATAAATGGAATGTTGATTAATTAATTATGTAGTAATAGGATGAAGAGACATGATGTGAAATTTTGCACACAGTGATATAGTATAAATGGGAGACCAATTCAATACATTGTATGTTGGATAATGAATCTGAGGGAAGAATCTGATATTTTCTAAAATCATTAACATTTATTGTTAGCATTGTTGCAGCCAGGAATTTTAGAATGACAGCTTCTTTGAAGATTTATAAACTAGGTAACCGGCAGTAGAAAATAAGTGTTCTTTGATAGTAAGGAAAATGAAATTCCAAAAAGGATCATTTTTAAGGTGAAAGGGGATTACATTGACCTATGCTATGTGTCTGCTTCCCTGTAACATTTGATGATTATATTTAATAAGATACAACCGAGAACAGGAGCACTAGGACAGGATTAAAGCTCATAAGTTGCATGAGCTGTTCTCAGCGTGTTTGTTTTTTTGGTTGGAGGGGACACATCTAGCTCTTCTCAGGGCTTATTCCTCACTTTTTACTCAAGGATCCCTCCTGGAAGACTTAGACGACCGGATGACCATGTGTGATGTCGGGATCAAGCCCTGACTTGCGGCAAGAAAGACAAGTGTCTTACCAGCTATACCACTTCTCTGACCCCTGACTTCTGTTTGATTCTTGTGATAAACTGTCCCCTGAATATCACCAAGGGAGGTCCTGGGAGTCATTATATAATCTTGGAGGTCTCTGAGTACCACTGGGATGGATCTGAGCAATCCCTAGCACCTCGAGCTCTAACAGCTCCACAGAGCCCAGCAATTACTGTATCCTCAGGGATTGAACCTCTGGACTGATTTACTGGGAGTTATTAGGAGCCAGAACCTCCTGTGTACTGCCTGGAACCCTCTCCCACCCTCAAAAATGATAGAAAATATTGAAGATAGTATAAAATCCATGAAATCCCCTTTTATTTTATTTTTGGGTCACACCCGGTGGTCCACAGGGGTTACTCCTGGCTCATGCACGTAGGAATTACTCCTGGAGGTGCTCGGGAGACCATATGGGATGCTGGGAATCAAACCCGGATCAGCCACTTGCAAGGCAAACACCCTATCTGCTGTGCTACAGCTCCAGCCCCCATGCAAAACCCTTTGTAATGAAATTAAATGTGGCCATAATTACCCGAAGACAAATATAATAATATAATATTATTCCTTACAAAAACATGGGTCAATAATCTAACTAGTATGGCATTTATGTACTTTTTAACATCATAAAATCAAATTATTAGCATCAAAACTGTCACTGTCACTATCCTCCCTTTGTTCATTGATTTTGCTTTAGTGGGCCCAGTAACGTGTCCATTTTGAGACTTCTTCTTACTGTGTTTGGCATATCGAATATGTCGCGGGTAGCTTGCCAGGCTTTGCTGTGCGGGCGAGATACTCTCAGTAGCTTGCCGGGCTCTCAGAGAGGGGCAGAGGAATCAAACCAAGGCAAACACCCTACCTCTGTGCTATCGCTCCAGACCATGATCAAAACTAGTGTCTCTAATTTTATCCTGGGAACGAGGTGGTCCCATGGAAAATGAGTGTAATGTTTAGAATATTCTTCTTTATATATATTTCCTTAGTTCCATGTAATGACATATTGAGTAGATATCTTGGATAGTTGTATCCTGCAAATCTTTGCAGATTCTAAGAGAGAGGAAAGAAGAGATTGGAAAAGAGTAGCATGGAGCTAGCTAGTCACTGAGCAAAAAGAATTGTCTGGCCATGTAGCACTGGCTTTTGTAATCCATCAGCACTTGTTTGCTCCAAAAAATCTGCCCAGGGGTAACCTGGCAGTGGGAGAGACTGTAAGAGGCTTCTGGCTCTGGAAAGTGACATTCTCAAAGGTTATCTAATTCCAGTCACACTAAGACTGGATTTGGTGCCCCCTCTCCACTGGGGAGAAAGTGGAACTTTTTGCTTTAGACTCAAACAAGACCACGTTGTCAGGATGACATGCAATCAGAACCTTGTCCAATTCGAAAAGCCCAGCATATTTTTTAAGCCCAGTTTACTGAATTCTGTGTAGGGGATGTTTCAGAGAGGAGCTACTGAAGATTGAAACAGAGGGTCCCATTAAAGCAGCAGAGGTTGTCTTCTTGAGAGTTGATGCTTGCCAGTGTGCTGAAGTAGCAGACCCAAAATACTTGGCCCTGTCTTCAGCATTTTATGACCTATTTCCTGCTGGTCAAAACAGGCCCACTGTCTGTGTTACACATTGCTGCCAACTAACAGCAATACAGTACATTTTTAAGGGTTGTAAAAAAACCTGGAGTATATGTGTCAAAGAATGCCTGTATCCTTCAAACCCTAAATTATTTACTATCTAAAGCCTTACTGACAATGTTTACAGTTCCCTGGTGTGCTGAATCCTTCCTTGTATTTCACTGAGACAAAAACAAACAAACAAACAAAAAACCAAAAAAAACTTGCTTTCAACAAAAAATCTGGTAAATATGAGATTCATAATTTCTAGATAACAGCTGTATTCACTTTATTGTCATGGTAAATAGTGAGTTGCTTCTTATTTTGAATTTATTTCCTTCATGAATTTTTAATTTTATAATTTTTATTTTAAAAATCGATAACATTTTCAGACAGCTATAAATGTATAAATATAATATATAAAAATAAAACACAAAAATACTTGAGCACTGGAGAAAATTAAGAAAAAAAATAGAAGACAATTTTTTGGTTTGAGGGCAAATACAGACAAAAAATTTGGCCCTCTGTGTCAGAATTTTAATACCCAGACCTCTACATAGGTTAGAGTATTTAGATTTATGTTCAAATAATGGGAATGTGAAGGTCTAAAATAATGTTGCTGGAAATGATAATTGCTACCAAGAAATTACATGTTTAGAGATGCATATTCTAAAGAATTTGTTATTTAGAAGAATATAAATAAAGTTTCTTTCATATTTGGGCATTATTTTATTCTAAGTTTATATAAGATTATATAATTTAAAGAAAAATATCAGACTAAGCAAGTTGTTCAGTGCTAAAATGTATTCTTGCATGGATGAGGTCCCAAGAGTAATCCTTGGCATCACAAAATAAGAACAAAAGTAAGAACAAAAGCACACTTTCTACTCATCCCTTCTCCCAGATGCTAGTAACCAAAAATACCCAGCACATATGTGTGTGTATGTGTGTGTGTGTATTATGAAGCACTTTTATTTTTCTCTTTCAATTTTTCAAGTTGTGTATGACAAAAAAAATGCTATAGAAGCCTTTATTTTGTGTTATGAACTAGCAAATTGGGATATAGACTTCCAAAGACCAGGGCTGAATAATGGAGAAAAACAGCTAGTCTCTAAAACTATGCTGCTGGCAGAGATGGCTCATTTTCTAAAGAGAAGATTTAAATGCATCCTATTTCTCTTTGAAATGTGTGAATAGACATGTAGCACAATTCATTAATTATATTATAAAATTCTTTCAGCACAACAGAAAATTGTTACAAGCAAACTCTCAAGATGCAGCTTGTAAATAGACAATAAAACAACAAAAACTGTATTCAAACTCATTGTCAGTTTCAGTAGACTATATGCAGTAATACATTTCTCTTGAATGTAAGAGAATTGTGATTTTATTTCATCCTATGAATACTTTTCCAGAGTCTGATAGAAAAAGAAGAAAATATGCAGGAGTTCAGGTATGGCTGAGGCTAATGTGTGTGCCTTACAAGTGTGAGGCCATGGATTCAACCCTTGGCATTGCCCACAAATGCCGAGCACGCTTGTAGTGAAAACCTCAGCACCACAACAGCATGTGATCTCCAGCATAGAGATAGTCAGTGAGCAAGCAAAACTCAAGTGTGTGATCCCAGGAAAGCTACTGAGCACCACTGAGAGGAGTGGGACTGCTGGTTAGTATATAGCATGAGCGCCACAATTAAATTAATGTCAACTCCAATTAATGCCAATTAATGTGTATGTATGCAAATACTACAACAAAGTGTACAACCCTCAAGGAACACTGTGTTCAAGTGTGTTTGCATTGCAACTATATATGAGGAATCCAAGAGCCTCAGCAAACACCACAACCAAGTGCATGTGACCTTGGTCATTGCAACAAGAGCAGTGGTGCAAGGAAGAAACAGCTCAAAAACTTCACTGTGTGTGTGGATTCTTTTAAAAAGTATAATGTGATGAGAAAAGTGCAGGCAACAAAATAACTGAATCAAGATATGTCTAAGAATGAGATATATAATGTGTGTTACAATAAATGAAACAATGCACAACATGTAAAGTGAAGATGTTAAGCTGAGAATAATGTAAAGTCACTACCAAATTAATGTCAATGTATATTTTGAGTAACTATTCAAATTAGGAGTGAAGATTTGTAGAGTCTTTGTTGTATCCGTGATGTTGGTGGCATGTTTCAATAGTAAACACATAGTAAGAATATAGTAAGACACTTTAGGGAGTAAAACAGGTAAAAGTATTTCAAAGTTAACTTAAATTTGAGTTCAGCTAAATTAGTGGTAATTTGGGTTTCTCTTCTAGTTGATAAAAAGTAAGTAAATAAAGATAGGATAAGTTCCATACTGGGTGAATCTCTGATCCCACCTTTTAATCCCACTTGAAGCTTCTTTAATGCGTCAGTCCCTTGGTAAGCTCTACCAGTATCAGAGAGGTTGGGACCTGCTACCAGTATTATTTTGCAAATTTGAAACCTTGAGAAATTTAATTGCATGTTTCTTAGGGCAAGTTTGGTTTTCTATTTATTCCTTCAGAGAGATCATAGCTCTTGGATTTATAAAAATAATTATGTCTTTCAATCATTATTATAATTTTTTTAGTACCTACTGTCCTCAAAGTTCCCCAGATTAGTTTTTTAGAATTTTATTTGTTTGTTTGTTTGTTTGGGACCACACAGCAGTATTCAGGGCTCTGCACTCTCTCCTGGCTCTGCACTGAGGATTTGCTTCTGCCTAATACTCTAGTATTCAAATATATACACAAAGAATGTAACTGTTGTCCTGCATTAAATGATCCTTAAGTTATCATTACTTTTAAATAACAGTCATTGTCACCGTCACTATGTGGGTATGGGATGGAGCGATAGCACAATGAGTAAGACATTTGCCTTACAAGCAGCCAACATGGCTGACCCGAGTTCGATTCCTCTGCCCCTCTTGGAGAGTCTGGCAAGCTAACAGGAGTATCTCACCTGCACAGTAAAGCCTGGCAAGCTACACGTGATGTATTCGATATGTCAAACACAGTAACAATTGTCACAATGGAGACGTTACTGGGCTCGCTTGAGGAAATCCATGAACAATGGGAGGAGAGTGTCCTCCCAATGTTCGATTTCCTTGAGCAGGTACCAGTAACGTCTTCGTTCGTCCTAGCCCTGAGATTTTAGCAAGTGCCACATTGGAGGCTCTTTCAGGGTCAAGGGAATGAGATGTATCATTGTTACTGGGTTTTGGCATATTGAATACGCCACAGTGAGCTTGCTAGACTCTGCCTTGCAGGCAGGATACGCTCGACTGCCTGCTGGGTTCTCTGAGAGTGAGAACTAGACACTAAGAGGTCCCAGGATCTTCGCTGTTCATGGGATTCCACGGCGCTGGGGGCAGTTGGTGGATGTAACTGCCTAGCTACTGGAAGATGGGGAATCTGGGTGAAGGAGGTCCAGTCCCAATCTTTGCAGGCTTGGAGATCTCAGCCCTGCACACCTCAGATCTTCTGTCGGTTCCTTCATGCGTGATGCTTGTCCGAGTGTGTGGAGAGTGGTCTTAAGCATGGCTGTGGCTGGGTTAATTAACAGTCACGGTCCTCCCGTTGTCATCGATTTGCTCAAGCAGGCCCAGTAACGTCTCCATCATGAGACTTGTTGGTACTGTGTTTGGCATATCGGATACATCACGGGTAGCTTGCCAGGTTCTGCCGTGGGGGCGAGATACTCTTGGTAGCTTGCTGGGCTTTCTGAGAGGGGTGGAGGAATCGAACTCGGGTCGGCCATGTTGGCTGCTTGTAAGGCAAATGCCCTACCACTGTGCTATCGCTCCAGTCCAATTAATAGTGATTATATTAAATATATACTATTTAAATCAAAAGTCTTTACACTTTACGATGAACTCTCAGAAGATAATAGCTTTTAGGGGCTGGAGAGATAGTACGGAGGGTAAGGAACTTGCCTTGCACTAGGCTGGCCTGGATTTGGAACCTGATACTTCATATGGTCCCCCAAGTCCACCAGTAGTGATCCCTGATTACAGAGCCAGGAATAAGCTCTGAAAACAGCTGAGTGTTTTGCCCCCCTCAAACAACACACAGACACACACACACACACACACACACACACACACACACACACACACAGAGAGAGGCATTGGTTTTCAGGCATTTGTAAAAACTCATGAAAATAGGATGTTATTAAATTATTCATAGTGTCTCTCATGAAAGTAAACTTGCGCAGTAAATTTCAGCTATTAAAATTTAATTTAATGTCATTATAGAGGTGCTAAAATATATGTATATCCCTCATATTACAAATTGTAAAGTTACATGTTATAATTGGTAGCTTTTATGTAATAATATGAATGTTATTAATTCAACTTATCATATAGTTACTATATTTAGCACTTTACCTGTTCTCCTTGGTGGCATATTATAGGGGAACATCACTTTGGAGAAAGCTAAAGATTTCTTAAATTTAAGAGCATTCTATTTCTGCATCTGATATATATATATATATAATTTATCAAATATTGAATCTTAACATCCTCCTGATATACACTAAGAAGTAATTGTAACAAAGGGTATGAAATGAGAATTTCAATGAGAATATGGTAGGTTATGGGAAAGAAGCAAAAATTAAGAAAGTTCCTTCAATTCAAATTTCAGATTCCTTTAATCCTTAGGCATCATTCTTAAATATTTTTAATAGCTACATATTTTCAACTTTTCTTTGTGGTATGAAGTTAGAAAACAAAGAATGTAAAGAAAATCACTTTGGGCATACAGCTCTGGGGTGTTTTAAAATAAAATCTGTGCAATAATAACTCCTGGGTCACATTATAATGAAGTTATTCATACTTAAAGTGTGGTTAGTAGTACATGTTTAATTTATTCAGCAGAAATTTTTATTGTCTTCTGTTACACAATATATCTATGTCTCTTGTTAATAATTTTAATTTGTTTTATGTACCCTAGTGTTTGAGACTTTTAAAAACTACCAGTGTTGTCTAAAAATTATATATTTCCCCCCAAATCAAAGTGCTATACTAATTGAAATATTTAATGCAATTTGAAATTATTAGATGAACCACTAAATACCAAAATTCAGCACATGACTTCTCCCACATCTTGCAAATAGATAGCTACAATACCTTGGAAAGATTGATGTGTGTTATTTTCTGTGATACAATCCAAACTCAGTAAGGCAAATTGACTACCTTAATATGTGGCATTGTCTGGATTTAATGTCAAGTCTTCAGCTTCAAATTTTCATGAGTTTAGTGAAATCCACATTAAACCAAAAAAACAAATTACTTCAACTGGTACAATCCTATTTTTTTTAGAAGAAAAGTATGAGATTACATTTTCCAGAGGAAGAATAGATCTCTTTTTAAAGATTGTCTTTGAAAAACAATAAGAAATTTTTAAATTCCGTTTTTATAGGAAAAAAAAAGACTTTTAAATTCTAGTGATGGAATCAATTTAAATAGAGTAAAATGTGGTACCTGAGTGCAGGAAGCAAGAGATTAAATGGTAAAATAGCAAAGCTTCAGATGGCCATGGACAGGTTTAGTTGTCATAGCTGGCCATATTACAAAACAGACATTGCTTACAAACAGATTACAGACCACAGTGACTGTCTCTTTCATGGGCTATAAATAGTAGTTCCTGTTGATATACTTAGTATCCTGTAGATGGTAATCATATCAGAATATTCCTGGCAGAGGACCAGTGCTGAGTGCCTTCTAGGGTTCCTTGTCATATGTAGGAAGTCAATGACTATTGAATAAATGAATCTGAGCTTGTTTGAGTTGATGATATTTAGTGAAGAGGTTAAAGGACATGAAAGTATTTTGGTCACAGGGACTATTTAGGGTGGAGCAATAGTTTTTGATACAGTTACAGTCCTAGGTTTCCTCAGCTTTACATCAAGGAGCTAATGGAAGTTTTCAACCTTAAACCAGTTACATTTACATAGACCATGTGATTTTTGTCCTGCGTTTATATCACAGCAGTGTACAAATATTATTGCAGAGACGAAACTGCATGAATTTGCACTAAGGAGACGGTGTTCCAATACTGTTTGAAATTTTGGGACAACAGCGACATCGGTCAAGCAAAACCATTGATTGAATATGATGTGGTCAATTTTATTGGGAACCATCCACAGGGAGACTCCCATGTACAATGTTTAGATTTGGCCTTCTAGAACTGTGAATTACCAGGGATGGTCTTGGTCAACATGATGAATTCAGATAATCTCTCACAATATTCATTCCATTCTAGGCCATGGCTCCTGATGTGAAGAATTTCAGCTGATCTTCTCGGCCCGATCTTGGCATTAATATCACTGACAATGATCTTGTAGAAGGTGTGGTCTTCTTTATAGAACTTCTCCAGCTCCATGTACAACTTCTCAATTTTTTCTTCATCAAAATATGATGTTGGTTCACAGACAGCAAAGATAGAAACTGCCAGCAGTGAGCTACATCTATATTAGTGTAATCATCTGATTTGGGTTTTTAGGCATTCACATGAATCAATGCTTATGGCCAAGTTCATGTTGACAAGGACACTGACACCGCCGATGCCTCTTTTGTCACATATTCTGAGGAACAGTTCTCCTCCAGTGTCGAAAATGGCATAATGTGATTGATGCCTTCTCATCTCTGTCAGACCAATGATGTCATAATTAATCTTACATGATTGCACCATCAGGTCCTTGATGGATGCATCTGATGCCAGCGTACGTGCATTGAAAGTAGAGGCAGTCATTTTTGTCCTTTGTTTGGGCAGCCTAGTTCTGCCTTGAGATTTCATCAGCCTCTCTTTCCTCATCTTTCTTAAAGCTGGTGTATTGGTGGCTTTTCAGGATCAGGGGAATGAGACCCATTGTATTTACTGGCTTTGGCATTGGTGGCTTTTCAGGATTAGGGGAATGAGACCCATTGTATTTACTGGCTTTGGTATATCAAATACACCACGGATAGCTTTCCAGGCTCTGCTGTTTGAGCAGGATACCTTCGGTAACTTGATAGGCTCTCCAAGAGGGATAGAGGCTTTGAGGGCAGCCTTGAATACTCCATTCAGGTGTTTACATGGTTCATACCATATTTGAACCCCATCTAATATGGTGAGGTAATCTTGGAAGATGTGTATTAAGTGTCTTATGTTATGTCGGACCACCATCTCCTTCGTGCAAAATTCCACTTCACAGAGCGAGGAGAAAAGACTACTAAGTTTAAAAAGAGAACTCCCAGATTGAACAACAACTGGTAGCTCTTTGGCATTATTGCATCAACTTGGGAAGATGCTGTCGTTGACAACATTGACAAAGAATACAATTGACTGGTTCAGCACCTCTATTATTGTTTGAGGAACACCGAGAAAGAGAGATAGCCACAAAAAGACGCCTGTCTTTGAAAACTCTTGAGCTCATTCACCAACGTGGCTTGGCACAAGCCTCAGGCAACCGCAAGCATCTGAGTTCAGAAAGTAGTGCAGAGAAGTGATCAAAGAAGACCTCAAAGAGAAAAGAGCAGCAGTGCTGGCCGATGTGGCAGAAACCAGGAAAACCATTCGCAGCACCCGCTTGTCTTTCGCCAACTACAAGACCAAGATGACTGCCCTCGGATGTCTAGTGGATATATCACATCTTCCAGAAGGGCAATGGAGAAGATTATCCATTACTTTGACTCGGGTCTCTTCAATAGCCACGTCCACCTGCCCACATACCAAATTCCTCAGGATGGATATGACGTTCCCAGTGTTCTCCCTTCCAAAATCCGACATGCCATTTCATAGGTAAAGAAGTAAACATCACCTGTCCCAGACAAGGTCAGACCTGAACACCTGAAGAACTTGCCATGAATACTCATCAGTACACTGGCTCGGTTCTTCACATGCTACCTGTCTGAATGCAAGGTTCCATCCCAGTGAAAAACCAGCAGGACTGTACTACTGTACAAGAATTGTCAACTATCACCTGATCTGCCTGTTGTCTGTCATCTACAAACTGTTCACTCAAGTCATCCTGAATAAGATTTGCAGAACACTAGATTCTTATGAAGGACAAACATGTGAGCAAGCTGGTTCCGAAAAAGATTCAGCACCATTGACCATATCCACACGGTGACTAAGCTCATTGAGGTTTCTCAGGAGTTCAAGATCCGCTCTCCCTAACGTTCATTGGTTTAAAGAAGGCCTTCGTTTCCGTTGAGACTGAAGTGGTCATCAAAGCCCTAGCCAAACAGGGCATTTGAACCTAATACGTCAGGATCCTCCATGAGCTATATTACGGATTCACTATCAGGATCTCACCATTCCACAAAGAAGTGATCATCCATGTGAAGAGAGGGGTTCGGCAGGGTGATACCATTTCATCAAAATTCTTCAGTGCCACCTCAAGAACATTATGCAACAAGTGGAATGGGAAGGAATGGGAGTGAAGATAGACAGTCAGCAACTACACAACCTCTGCTTTGCAAATGACTTAGTTCTAATAACATCAAACATTAGCCAAGTAGCACAAATGCTGGCTGACTTCGACCGTGAGTGTGAAACATCAGAGTAGAGCTGAATCTCACAAAGTCAATGTTTATGAGAAATATTGACATTCCATTCACTCTCAATGGAACCAATATCTCCGAATGCAACAGTTCAGTTTACCTAGGTCGAGAAGTCAACATGACGAATGACGTGTCACCTGAATTGCCCATGAGGAAGAGAACTGCTTGGAACACATTCAATAGCATTGAAGAAATAGCTAAGAGGATAAAGAACCTCCGACCTGGGCACATCTCTTCAATTCCACTGTTCTTCCTGCATTAACATACGCCTCAGCGACCTGGACCCTATAAAAAAGAGTATGGGATTGTTTTTTGGGTCTCCCAAAGAGAAATCAAAAGACCTATGCTTGGAGTATCACGCTTCACTCAAGTGACAGAAAGAATCCAGAGTTCCAACCTCTGTCGATGATCAAGAATCAGGAACATTGTCTCATTTTCCAAGTCATTGAAAATCAGATGGGCTGGATACGTAATGCAATTTGGAGAGGACACCTGGACTGGAGCAATTACCGACTGATTCCACGGGACGTCAAAATATTGTGTGGCCGCCCACCAATGAGTTAGTCAGAATTCTTTGTCAAGACCCTGAATGATTGGTTTGAGGCTCTTTGTGTTCTTAGAGCTAGCAGATTCCATTGGGCTACACTAGCATGTGACAGGGACAAATGGAGATATTACTGGCATCCACTCGAGCAAATATATGAGTAATGGGATGTCAAGTTACTAAGTGAAGCTGCATGTCTCGGAGAACATAGGAATGCACAAACTTTCCACAGGTACTGTGTGGCATATAAATTATATAATAAATTTCATTCAAGTATCCTACTTTGAGAACATACTTTTTGCTTTCTAGGCATCAGCTATAACCTGTTTATCAGGAATTTACTTGAGCTCTTACTGCTAAAATTGCAGCTATATTGAATTTACTCAATTGTCTGCTAGAAAGAAATGAAAAGACTGGTGAAATTCTATCATTCTTTTTTTTTTTGAATAGATGTGATTTTTTTAAAAATCAGGTTACAGTAGTTGATCATGTGATGAACAAAGTGATGAACAAAAAGATTTAACAGAACAGACACTACCTTTTGCTCAATTTCAAACAACCTGCAACTTCAAAAATTATAAATTTGATCATTTCACTTCGGTACATATAACTTTCCCCATGGACAAAAAGGGGATAATAACATACTTTGGTATTAAGTTAGATGTCACTTAACATGTCTAGCATAAAGAGAGTTTGCATTTTAAAATTTACAGCGGGTAGGGCATTCGCCTTACAAGAGGCCAACATGGCCAACCCGAGTTCGATTCCTCCGCCCCTCTCGGAGAGCGCGCAAGCTACCAAGAGTATTCGATATGCCAGACACAGTAACAACAAAATCTCCAATGGAGACGTTACTGGGCCCGCTCGAGCAAATCGACGATCAATGGGAGGGCCTTTACCTTTTTATTAAAAATCTTTTAATAGTGAGACATCATGAGGTACAGTTGCAGACTTACACATTTTTGTGCTTGGGTTACAATTATACAATGTTCAAATACCCATCCCTCCACTAGTGCCCATTTCCCACCACCACGGATCCTAGTATCCCTCCCAGCCCCCATCCCCCCATCCCACCCTGCCTCTGTGGCAGGGCATTCCCTTTTATTCTCTCTCTCTTATTGGGTGTTGTGGTTTGCAAAAGAGGCAATGGGTGACAATCATGTTTAGTCTATAGTCTACTTTCTGCATGCTTCTCCCATCCTGGGAGGATCCACCCAACACCTTTATTTGGTGTTCCCTTCTTTACATGAGCTCCCTTTTCCCTTAGTTTGTGTGCTTGGCCTCCAAGCCATGGAGTAAAATTCCTGGTACTAATCTGGGCCATTCTTGGGTGTTAGTCTCCTATTTTGTTATGTTCCCCAGATGAATGCAATCTTTCTATGTCTATCCCTTTGTTTCTGAGTCATTTCACTTAACATGAAACTTTCCATGTAGTACCACTTGTATGTAAATTTCGTGACTTTGTCTTTTCTAACAGCTACATAGTACTCCATTGTGTAAATGTACCAAAGTTTCTTTAACCAGTCATCTGTTCTCAGGCACTCAGGTTTTTTTTTAGATTCTGGCTATTGTAAAGAGTGCTGCAATGAACAGACAATTGCAGATGTCACTTCAACTGTACTTTTTTGCCTCTCTGGGATATATTCCCAGGAGTGGTATTCTGGATCAAATGGGAGCTCAATTTCTAATTTTTTGAGAATCATCCATACTTTTTCCAAAAGGGCTAAACCAGTCGGCATTCCCACTAACAGTGAAAAAGTGTCCCTTTCTCACCACATCCCTGCCAGCACCGGGTTGCTTTTGTTCTTTTGGATGTGGGCCAGTCTCTGTGGTGTGAAATGATATCTCATTGTGGTTTTGATCTGCATCTCCCTGATGATTAATGATGTGGAGCATTTTCTCATGTGACTTTTAGCCATTCAGATTTCTTCTTTGTGAAAGTTTCTATTCATTTCATCTCCCCATTTTTTGATGGGGTTGATTGTTTTCTTTTTGTGGAGTTCAACCAGTACTTTGTATATCCTTGACATTTGGCGAATATCCTTTCCCATTCTGTAGACTGTCTTTATATTTTGTATTTTGGTCACTGTTTCTTTTGAGGTGCAGAAGCTTCTTAGTTTAAGATAGTCCCATTTGTCTATCTCTGTTTTCACTTGCTTGGCCAGCAGTGTGACATCTTTGAAGACACCATTAGCTTCTATGTCATAGAGGCTTTTACCAACTTTTTCATCAATGTACCTTATAGATTCTGGTCTGATGTTGAGGTCTTTAATCCACTTAGATCTTACTTTTGTACATGGAGTTTGGCAGAGATCTGAGCCCATTTTTTGCATGTAGTGGTCCAGTTTTGCCAGCACAATTTGTTAAAGAGGCTTTCCCTGCTCCACTTCACTTTTCTTGCCCCCTTATCGAAGATTAGATGCTCATATGCTTGAGGGGAGATATAAGTATATTTAACCCTATTCTATTGGTCTACAGCTCTTCCTTTGTTCCAGTACCATGCTGTTTTAATTATTACTGCCTTGTAGTAGTGTTTCAAGTTAGGGAGGTTGATTTCTGCCACTTTTTTCCCCAAGAATTGCTTTAGCTATTCATGGGTGCTTATTGGTCCATATAAATTTCAGGAGTATTGGCTCCACTTCTTTGAATATTGTCATGGGTATCCTAATAGGGGTTGCATTGAATTTATACAGTGCTTTGGGAAGTATTGCCATTTTGACAATGTTAATTCTCCCGATCCATGAGCAGGGGATATTTTTCCATTTCCTCGTATCCTTTTTTATTTCCTGAAGTAGAGTTTTGTAGTTTTCTTTGTACAGGTCCTTTACTTCCTTAGTTAGGGTGATTCCTAGGTACTTGATTTTCTTAGGCACAATTGTAAACGGGATTGTTTTCTTCATGTCACTTTCTTCTCTTTCACTATTTGCATATAGGAAAGCCATGGATTTTGGGTATTGATTTTATAGCCTGCCACTTTACTATCCAAGCCTATTGTTTCTAGAAGTTTTTTGGTAGAGGTTTTAGGATTCTCTAAGTATAGTATCATATCATCTGCGAATAGTGAGAGCTTGATTTCTTTCTTTCCTACCTGGTTGCCCCTAATATCTTTTTCTTGCCTAATCGCTATTGCAAGTACTTCCAGCACTACTATATTGAACAGCAGTGGAGAGAGTGGACATCCTTCTCTCGTCCCTGATCTTAGAGGGAAGGCTCTCAGTTATTCACCATTGAGGATGATGCGTACTGTAGGCTTGTGGTAGATGCCTTTAACTATATTGAGGAAAGTCCCCTCTATCCCCATTTTGGCTAGAGTTTTCATCATAAATGGGTGCTGGATCTTGTCAAATGCTTTCTCTGCATCTATTGATATGATCATATGATTTTATCTTTTCTTTTGTTGATATGATGGATTATGTTGATTGATTTCTGAGTGTTAAACCAGCCTTGCATTCCAGGGATGAATCCTACTTGGTCATGATGTATGATCTTTTTGATGAGGAGTTGAATTCTATTTGCTAGTATTTTGTTGAGAATCTTCATCCACGTTCATCAGGGATATCGGCCTGTAGTTTTCTTTTCTTATGGTGTCATTGTTTCCTTTTGGTATTAGAGAGATATGGGCTTTATAGAAACTGTTTGGGAGAGTTTCTGTTTCTTCAATTTCCTGGAAAAGCTTGAGAAGGACTGGCAGTAGGTCCTCTTTAAATGTTTGGAAAAATTCGCTAGCGAATACATCTGGACCTGGGCTTTTGTTTTTGGGAAGACTTTTGATTACAGTTTCAATTTCGTTGAAGTTAATAGGTCTATTTAGATACTCCAGATCTTCTTGATTCAGCTTTGGGAAATTATAGGAGTCCAGGAATGTGTCCATTTCTTCTAGGTTCTCTTGTTTTGTGGCATACAGACTTTCAAAGTAGTCTCTGATAATCTTTTGGATTTCTTTGGTTTCTGTTGTGATATCCCCCTTCTCATTTCTGATTCGGTTTATTAGGGTTCTCTCTCTCTCTGTTTCTTTGTGAGTGTTGCTAGTGGTTTATCTATCTTGTTTATCTTCTCGAAGAATCAGCTTTTGGTTTCCTTGATCTTTTGGGTTGTTTCTTTGGTTTCCATGTCATTGATTTCTGCTCTAAGTTTTATGATCTCTTTCCTTCTGCCTGATTTAGGCTCTTTCTATTGAACCTTTTCTAAGGTCTTGAGATGTGAGGTCAAGTTGTTCCTGTGCATCGTTTCTACAGACCTAAGATATGCTTCCAGAGCTATAAATTTTCCCCTTAATACGGCTTTCGCTGCATCCCACAGGTTCTGGTAATTCGTGTCTTCATTCTCATTTATTTTCAGATATCTTTTGATTTTATCCTTTGCTTCGTTTCTGACCCACTCGTTGTTCAGCATCAAGTTGTTTAATTTCCAGGTGTTTGATTTGGTTCTCCATGTATGTGTGTGATTCACTCCTATCCTCAGTGCATCATGGTCTGAAAAGATGGCTGATACTATTTCTATCTTCCTGATTCTGTTGAGATATGTTTTGTGTCCTAGCACATGGTCAATTTTGGAAAATGTTCTGTGTGCACTGGAGAAGAATGTGTATTCTTTCTTTTTGGGGTATAAAGCCCTGTATAGGTCTATAAGCCCTCTCTCTTCTATTTCTTCTTTCAATGCCAATGATTCCTTGCTGGGTTTTGTTCATGTTGATCTGTTCAGAGGTGATAGTGTGATGTTGAAGTCTCCAAGTACTATTGTGTTGCTAGCAATGTCCTCCTTAAAATCTGTTAGCAGTTGTTTTAAATATGTAGCTGTTCCCTCATTAGGTGCGTATACATTTAAGAGTGTGATTTCTTCCTGTAGTACATATCCCTTGATGAAGAGAAAATAGCCTTCACTGTCCCTTCTAGTCTTTTTCAAGGTGAAATTAAGGTTGTCGGATACTAGTTTGGTCACCCCAGCTTTTTTTGCAGGAACTGTTTGCTTGCAGGATTGTTTTCCATCCTTTGACTTTGAGTCTGTGTTTGCTCCGAGTGTTGAGATGAGTTTCTTGTAGGCAGCAGAATGTTGGGTTCTGTCTCTGTATCCATTTTGCCACTCTGTCTCTTAAATGGTGAATTTAGACCATTGACATTGAGAGAGAGTATGATTATGGGGTTTTGTGTCATGTTTCTGTGTGGGTGTGTTGTGGTTGTAGGGTTTGTCTTGTCTTATAGTAGCCCCTTTAGCCCTTGTTTTAGGTTTGGTTTTGAGTCTATGAAGTTCCTGAGCTGTTGTTTATCTAGAAAATAGTGTGGCATTCCTTCGATTTTGAGTGAGAGTTTAGCCGGATAGAGTATTCTTGGTGAGGCATTCATTTCAGTGAGTTTTTTCACTATATCTCCCCACTGCCTTCGGGCTTGTAGGGTTTCCTCTGATAGGTCTGCTGTGAATCTCAGGGGTGCTCCTTTGTATGTGATTTTCTATTTTGCCCTTGCTGCTTGGAGTATTGTGTCTCTATCAGCAGCATCGATCATTCTAACTATAATATGTCTTGGAATGTTTCTGTTAGGGTCTCTTTTAGCTGGCACCCTTCGGGCTTCTTGAATCTGAGTGGCTGAAATGTGGAGCTCTGGAAATTACTTGGCGATGATTTGTTTAAGCATGGTTTTTTCATTGGGATTGTTTCCCTGAGCTTCTGGTAGTCCAACGATTCTAATGTTGTTTCTTTTGGAATCGTCTCCTAGGACTCTGATTCTCTGTAGAGCTATTTTGAGGTCTTTTGCCACTGTTTGTTGTTGCGTGTTGGCTTGGTGCAGCTGATCTTCCAGCTCACTGATTCTTTCCTCAGCTGTGGTCATTCTATTTTTGAGGGCACAGAGTGAGTTTTTGATTTCATCTATGGAATCTCTGATCCGTGCCATTTCTGTGAAAAGCTTTCCAATTTCTGCTCTCATTTCTTCCTGTATTTTGTTGATTGTGTGATCGATTGTTTCTTTCATGTCCTCTTTTAATTTAGCAGATATCTGTCTGACTGTTTCACTGAGTTGATTGAACATCTTAATGACTTCATATCTGAATTCTTTGTCAGAGAGGTCCCTAAGGTGGCTAGCACCTACTGAAGCTTTTGGACTTGATTCTTCGTCATCTCCCTGTGGCAGGTATTTGCGTTGTTCCTTCATGTTGGTGTGTAGGTGTAGGGCTTAGCGGCCACTGATCCAAATTAGGCCACGCCCACTTTTAAAAGCCACACCCACTTCTAAAGTGGCCACATCTCCACGGATACCTGGTGTGTGTCCAGGGAGTAAAGACTGGGTGGGGAGAAGAGACCAGCTTGGCTTGGGTGGCGGAAAGGGGGAGGCAGAGAGGCTCAGATCTGCTTTGTTTCCGGTGTCCGGGGGGACGCCTCGGGGCTTGCACGGTGAAATTCAAGTCCCGGGTTTGAGGAAGGGTGGGAAAACTCACTTGGGTGGGTGAGGAGAAGAGACCAGCTCGGCTTGGGTGGCGAAAAGCAAAATTCTATCATTCTTAATTTTCAAATGGCTTAGGTACATGCTAGTAAATTTTGAATACATAGTTCATTAGTTTTGGTTTAAGCACATAACTTATTTTGTTTACTGTCTCAAGAGTTTTAGCATAAAATGTTTTCATCAGCCTTGAGCCCTAAGAAAAATTACCTGCCAGTTTGAATTAAAGGAGGTTTGTTTTAAAAATATTTGAAGCCACTTTTCTCTCTAAAAAATACTAAGAAAACTACAATATTTTCCACAAGTTTCAATAACAGAAAAACAATGAACAAGTGAAAACATTGTTACTTTTCATATAACTACATAGAGAGTTAATTTGTTACATTTTCCCTCACCTATTTTATTATTGCACTTCATTATTATAGGTAATGTATTTACAATATTTCTGACATTTTTGAGTTGATGGACAGTTGCTGAACCCCACTACAACAAAATGCCCAATATCCTTCACCAGTGTATTTCTGCTACTTCTAGTTTTTCTCTTCATTCTTCTTTCCCTCTATGTCCCAGCAGATGAATCTGTTTTCTAATACAAGGCTAAAGATTCATCTTCATTGGATACTGTCTGTTCCCTTGTTCGTTCAGATTAAAGTGAGTGGACACTTATGAGACGGTAATATGGTATAGTAAAATGTAGAATGTGGAGGTCTTACATAACTTTATATTAATTTTTTTCACCCCTGGTTATAGACCTTGCTAATTTGAAAGTTCAATAGGCCTTAAAATAACAAGATCTACTTATTAGGGCTGGAGTGATAGCACAGCGGTAGGGCATTTGCCTTGCATGCAGCCAACATGGCCGACCTGTGTTTGATTCCTCTGCCCCTCTCGGAGAGCCCAGCAAGCTACCGAGAGTATCTCGCCCACACGGCAGAGCCTGGCAAGCCACCCGTGATGTATTCGATATGCCAAACACAGTAACAACAAAGTCTCCAATGGAGACGTTACTGGGCCCGCTCGAGCAAATCGATGATCAATGGGAGGGCCTTTACTTTTTACTTTACTTATTTGGAGACAAAGAATTGTAATCCAATGAGTATAGATTCCAGTATAAAGTGAAAATATGCCACTGAACTGGAGGATCTAAAAATAATGAATGAATTCTTAATTTCATAGGGCATACCAAGACTGAGTCAGAAACAAGTAGAAAATCTTTTTTTTCTTTTGTTTCTTTTTGGTTTTAGAGTCACATCTGGTGGTGCTCAGGAGTTATTCTTGTCTCCGTGTTGAGGGGTGACTCTTGGCAGACTCATGGGACCATATGGAGTCCAGAAATTACATCCAGGTACGCAGTGTGCAAGCAAAGCACCCTACCTTCTGTACTATCTCTCTGGCACATAAGTAGAAAATCTTGACAAACAAATGAAAAAGAACATTGAAACATCAACTAAAAATCAATCTAAGAAATAAAGCAAAATCATGGTCCATATTAATTTAGTAGTAAGTTTTGTCAAACCTTCAAAACAGATGTTCTGCTAATATTCCTCAATTATCCAAATAATCAGAGAGAGGGTTTTTTTCCTAACAGTTTCCATGAACCAGTATATTCATTCTAATTCCAAACACAAATATATATAATTCAAAATAATTATATTGCAATATACAGCATTCAAATAAAATGCTATTTAACCAATTTACTAGTGATCAGAAATTAAAATTAACAGTATTTTCCTATTGCTTTCTTTTTCTTCCTAGTTTTACTTCCAAGAGAGAAGGAAACCACCAAATGTCTACTAATCATTCTTGAATTGAGTAACTGCACTATACATTTCATAAATAGAAGAAAATAGTGATATATATGTGTCTCAAGTACATAGATAGAGTGAAATATTGTATTATGCGTGACAGAACCAGTTTTTTAATATAAAGAAGTGTACATTAGAGAGAAATTAACAGTTTTATACTTACTCAGACTAACAAAATTTGAAGATATTTAAAGAATATTGATTTGGATGAACACTTACACTGAGTTTTATATTTATAGTCTATGTTGGCCTTCTACAAACACCTCACCTGATATGCCTTACCCAAAATTCTGGGCTTCGTTCTCTTTCTTTGTTTTTATAATATTATAATAGACTCATAATATGCCATAAGAAAAAGGCGACCCAGCAATAGTTCCTCACATGGAAGTTTCTTTATCAAAATTCAAAAAAAGAGTTCATTGTAGATTTATAAACCCCACAGTGTACTGCTTGCCTCTTGCTTTCTCTTTTCTGGAATCTTTATATTTATGTTTTTTTTTCTAAAATAAGCTGAAAAGTTATTACATGGGGAGGCTAATAGAAGTCATGAACTTAAAGGGGGTATGGTGTCACCAGCAGGTCAATCTGTACCTGTGAGGCGAGTGCATCAGAAGCCTGATGGAGCCTTCATACTTCCAGATGACCCAAAATTGCTGCTGTGTCTTTGGCCAGATACCAAACACTTGGGGCAAAGTTTATTAAGAAAGTAAGTGGCCAAAATTAGGTATGTAGTAGACACACCCACAAACCAACTCCGGCTCAGCTATATAATTGGAGGCATGGCCTTTCTGGTTCCTGATTGAAGTACTTAATGGTCATGATCCCAGAGACTCAGAAACAAATCCCTAACCTCAACGGCTTTTGTCAGAAATGCATCCAGTCCCTGCAGTAGGTTACCGGCACTGGGCCACCCCAGGTGGGAATAGGTTTCATGCCTTGACCTGTTCCCCCTGGAGACCCAGCGGCCGCCATTCTCCAGAGGCCACTGGACAGTCAGGTTTGGGCCCACAGTGATGAGACATGGGGGGGGGGCATAACAGGATGAGGGTGGAGCTAGCAATTTCCTCCCCACCCCAACAAGACCCTGAGACATTGCCCACAAATGGCATCTCTGGCTCCTGATTAAGCTGCTTAATGGCCATGATTCCAGAATCTCAGAAACAAATCTTGGAACACATCGGCTTCTGCAGAAATGTGTCTGGACCTCACAATAGATTAGCTGCTTGGCCACCCCAGGGGGGAAAAGTGCTGTCCCTCTGCCTGCTCCCCCTTGGCGGCTTGGTGGCCACCATCTACCAGAGGCCATTGAACAGTTAGGTTTGGGCCTATAGTGTTGAGACACGCAAGGCCTCATGAGATGGGGATGGAGCCGGTCCTTTCTTCCCCGTCACAATGAGACCCCAAGTTGCCACCCACAAAAGGCCTCTCTGGCTCCTGATCAAACTGCTTAATGGCCATGATCCCAGAAACTCAGAAACAAATCTTGAAACCTAGCAGCTTTTGGCAAAAATGCGTGTGGTTCCTGCAGTAGTTTACTGGCACTGGTACACCCCAGGTGGAAATAGGTTTCATACCCAAGCCGCCATCCTCCAGAGGCCACTGGACAGTGTGGTTTGGGCCTACAAGCTGCTTACCGGCCATGATCCCAGAGACTGAGGAACAAATCTCGGAACCCAGCAGCTTTGGGCAGAAATCCCTCCAGATTTAATTTTTTAAATTTAGGAATTTTAATATTGAGTAGCCACTACTGCAACCACATGCAGGACCTCACAGGATGGGGGTGGAGCCGACCCTTTCCTCCCCACCCCAACGAGATCCCAAGACACCGCCAACAAACTACCTCTCTGACTCCTGATCAAGCTGCTTAACGGCCATGATCCCAGAGACTGAGAAACAAATCTCAGAACTCAGTGGCTTTTGGCAGAATTGTGTCTGGACCCCATAGTAGGTTCCTACCGCTGGGCCACTCCAGGGAGGAAAGGGTGCTTTCCCTCCACCTGCTCTTACTTGGTGGTTTGGTGACTACCATCCTCCAGAGGTCATTAGACAGTCAGGTTTGGGCCCACAGTGACAAGACACGTGGGGCCTCACTCGATGGGGGTCGAGCTGGCCCTTTCTTCTCATCCCAACAAGACCCCAGTCGACGCCCACAAACAACTTCTCTGGCTCCTGATCAAGCTGCTTAATGGCCACGATCCCAGAAACTCAAACAAATCTTGGAACCCAGTGGCTCTTGGCAGAATTGCATCTGGACCCTGCAGTAGGTTACTGCTGCTAGGCCACACCAGGGGGGAAAGGGTGCTGTCCCTCTGCCTACTCCCACTCGGCAGGTTGGTGGCTGCCATCCTCCAGAGGCCACTGGACAGTCAGGTTTGGGCCTGCAGTGATGAGACTTGTGGGGCCTCACGGGATGGGGGTTGGAGTCGGCCCTTTCCTCCCCATCCAAACAAGACCCTGAGTCGCCACCCACGAATGGCCTTTCTGGCTCCTGATCAAGCTGCTTAACAGCCATAATCCCCGTGACTGAGGAACAAATCTTGGAACCCAGCAGTTTTTGGCAGAAATCCCCCCAGATTTAATTTTTTAAATTTAGGAATTTCAATATCGCGCAGCCACTACTGCAACCACGCAACATCATATGTATTCCTAATCAGCAATAGAAAACAAATTGTCTACTGTTGCCTTTTCAGCAGATCTGAGTGTTGGGGTAAAATCCCAAAGAATAATGGTGGGTCTGATGTCAAAATATTGAATGAAATTAAAGTAGATAGAGACTAATTTGGAAATCATCTGCCCCACAGGTAAGGGGAGGGTGTGGCATGGGGGTTTACTGTGGTTTTTGGTGGTGGAGAATGGGCACGGGTGAAGCTATGGGTGTTTCATTGTATGACCGATACTTAAACCCAAAAGCTTTGTAACTACTCTCATGCTGATTTAACAAATAAAATTATAAAAAATGGGAAAATAAAAGTAAGGTGTATTACATTCACAATTTAATCAGCTTAATCAGTGGCTGAATACATAGCAGCACTCCTACATAAAAAAAAATTTAAAAAAAGTCTTGCACTTAAAATGCAGTTTAAAAGACAGTCAATTTTAATAATAGAAACAAATATATTTATGGATAAGAATTATCTATATATTATATATAATTATGTATGAATATATTCATACATTATGTATGAACACAAAATTATGTATGAATTTATAAACCAGTGACTATTGATTTTGAACAACACAACCTTTAAAAATAAATTTGCGTAGCTCAACACTATTATAATAACTTCAGAAACAGGTGATCTGAATAAATTAGCTGCGGTTTTTTAAAAAAGTCCCTTTACATGTGCTTTCCAACATGGAAAACTGTACATTCATTACTTACTAAATGCCCACTCTTATTTTGCATACATTTAGACTGGCAGTTCTTATAATTAAAATGTAAAATAGACCGGAACATGTAAAGAATGCGTTGCATGGAAATGACTGTTCATGGATTGAGATTAAGTAAATTACTTAGTTTTGCATCATCTAGCAAAAACCACAGGAAATGACATGGTCTAACACAGCAACATTATACACTGATTGTAATGGAAACAATATGAACATTCATTCCCAAAGAAAATAGTCTAAAATGACTGTGACCTCAAGTATATCTTGCATCATCAAAAGCTACAAAATATATGAATTCACAACTTCAATGGCATAAGAAAAGTAATCCCGTCCTCATGTATTTTTCATGTAGTGTTCAATTAGAAATATGGTAATACATACTGCAAAGTTTATAGTATTTACTAAGAGGGAATGCTTGATCACTTAATCACTTGACAGCCCGTTACTCATTGTTTTGCTCAAGCAGGTTCCGGTAACGTCTCCATTCATCCCTGTCATGAGCTAGTGTAGTCCAATGACGTCGACTCATTCTAGGAGCATGGAGAGCCTCAAACCAATCATTCAGAGTCTTGAAAAGAAGTATGACCATCTCGTAGGTGGTTGGTCACACAATCTTTTGATGTTCTGTGGAATCCCATCAGTAATGGATCTAGTCCAGCAGTCGTCTCCACATCGCATTAAATGTCCAGCTCATCTGATTTTGACACTTTGGCAAATGAGACAGCATTCCTGATACTTGACTGTTGATGGACTTCGGAACTCTGGATTCTTTCTCTCATTTGAGTGAAGCGTGATACTCCAAGCATAGGTCTTTTGATTCCTCTTTGGGAGACCCGAATAGAGTTCTCATCCTGTTTTTGTAGGACCCAGTTCTCTAAGACATATGTTAATACAGGAAGAACAGTGGAATCAAGAGATGAGCCCATGGCCGGGGGTTCTTCATCCTCTTTATAGAACTTCTCCAACTCCATGTAGAAACTCTCAATTTCTCCTTCATCATAATTGGATGTTGTGCATAGACAACGAAGATAGAAACTGCCGGCAGTGAGCCACATCTATTCTTTGTCAGAACAATGATGTCGTACTTGATCTTCTGCACTTGTACCATCAGGTCCTCAATGGATGCATCCAATTCCAACGTATGTGCATTGAAAATACATACAGTCATTTTTGTCCTTCATTTTGGTAGTCTAGTTTGGCCTTGAGATTTTATCAGCCTCTCCTTCCCTGTCCTTCTTAATACTACCCTGTTGATGGCTCTTTCAGGGTCAGGGAAATGACACCCATTGTATTCACTGATTTTGGCATATTGAGTACACCACAGATAGCTTGCCAAGCTCTGCCATGTGAGCAGGATATTGTCAGTAGTGTGCCAGGCTCTCCAAGAGGGATAGAAGCTTTTAGGGCGGGCTCTAATCGCCCTTCTAGGTTTTTGCATGATTCAAACCATATTTGAACCCTTTCAAATATAGAAGGAAAGCTACATTACATTTTATTATCTTAATTAAACTTTATATAGTTAATTATATAAAGCTATATATTAGAACAATGAAAATATTAAAAAGAAAATTTATTACTGGCTCTACAAAATTCATCTAAATTATACAGGCTGTCTTTAGTGTATTACATGAACTATTTTTTTTCTGAATTCATAAACTATATTCTGCACTTAGTGCTAATTACAAGTGTATCTCAAATAATTTAATATTTATCACTATTTTAGGAGTCATATACATTTGGCTAAAATTATAGCATATATATGTAAAAATTCTTGAAATGGCTAGATAAGCAAACATTTTTTGGGGGTACACCCTATGTGCTCAGGAACTGAGTTCAAGCACTGTGTTGGGGAGTGCTTGGGTCCAGCGACTGCAAGGCAAGTGCCTAAGGAGCAATATTATCTCTCTGTCTCTGGAAGAGAAAACTTCATATCGCTTTCCTAGCAATGTTGTGACTCTTAGAAGTTAGTGTTTAAAGTGATGCCAGCTGATCAGGTATTATCTGTATATGCATCTCTATTTTGCTGCATTTTAAAAAGTTCTATCTTCCTACTTAAAAAATGTTACTTGAATCCCTCTGCATAGACTATTCTGTTCTTTTCTTCCTCCTTTCCCATTTACATCACTCTCTAGTCTAGAAACTGGTGACAAGTACTTTCATTTCATTTTGTTTTCTGTTTTTTTTTTTAATGATTGGACATGTTTGACATTTTATTTATTGTTTTCTCTCCTCCTGTCTCTTCCTCTTCACTGTTACATTTGAAAGCTTTTGAGATACCAGGGTTATGCACATGCCTTGTGCTGGTGTTTGCACATTTTTTCACGGTGCTCACCAGAGTTCACATGCCAGGTTGCACTGACTCACACGCTCAGCCACAGTGCTTACTTAGCTCCACACTCCCCTAGTGGCAGTGCTTGCACATGTACCCTCTATTGGGTTCACTCTTCAACTGAGATATACAAATCCCTGCTGTAGTGTTTTCTGGGGTTCACAGTGGTGCCCGTGCATGAGCTCACAAGGGCTCACAGTTCCTGGTAATGGTGCTCACACAACTGTTTCTTTCCTGATGTTCAGGGAGTTACATGTCTCTGTAATGATTGTACATACTTGGCTGCAATGCAACAAGAAATTACTTGTGACATTAGAGATTGCAAATAGTAGAGCTTTTAGGATAGTGCTGGGTAAGTGTGGACAAAGGATTTGAACTTGTTACCGTACACTTGCAAGTCAGACACTCAAAACCTCTGCACTAGTAGTTTGCATATCAGACATTGTTTTTTTTTTTTCTTTTTGGGTCACATTTAGCAATGCACATTCGTTACTCCTGGCTCTACACTCAGAAATTATCCCTGGCAGTGCTCAGGGGACCATATGCTGGGAATCGAACTTGGGTCGGCCACGTGCAACGCAAGCACTCTACTGGCTGTACTGTCGCTCCAGTCGCTGGATGATGTTTTTTTCACATATCTACATAAATAGATGCCTCTTACTTAGGTTTATCTCTGGTCTTTCAATCCTCAGCTCTTTGAGAATCTTTGTTTCATTCTCACCTGGCTTTTTCAGTTAGGAAACCTATTCTAAATCCTGTTTGGAAACCTATTCTAAATTCACTTGACCTACTGTTCCTGCTCTAGGTTTTCTATTTTTTGCTTGTTTTTATTTTGGGAGCCACACCTGGCAGTTCTCAGTCCTTACTCCTGGTTCTATCACTGGGATTATCCCTGGTACTACTATAGGACAGTTTTGGCTGCCTATGAGCTAAATTGTATCCACTTCATACAAGGTAAGTGCCTTACCTGTACTAGCTTACTGACCCCATCTGCTGTAGTTTTTCTCTTTCTTTCTTTCTTTCTTTCTTTCTTTCTTTCTTTCTTTCCTTCCTTCCTTCCTTCCTTCCTTCCTTCCTTCCTTCCTTCCTTCCTTCCTGACCTTCTTTCTTCTCTTTCTTTCTTCTCTTTCTTTCTTTCTTTCTTTCCTTCCTTCCTTCTTTCTTTCTTTCTTTCTTTCTTTCTTTCTTTCTTTCTTTCTTTCTCTCTCTCTTTCTTTCCCTCCCTCCCTCCCTCCTTCCCTCCCTCCTCCCTCCCTCCCTCCCTCGCTCTTTCTTTCTTTCTTTCTTTCTTTCTTTCTTTCTTTCTTTCTTTCTTTCTTTCTCTCTCTCTCTCTCTCCTTCCTTCCTTCCTTCCTTCCTTCCTTCCTTCCTTCCTTCCTTTCTTTCTTTCTTTCTTTGTTTCTGTTTTCCTTATTAGGTCACACCTCCAATGCTCAGGGATTACTTCTGGCTCTGCACTTAGAAATGACTACTAGAGGTGCATGGGAGCCATATGATCCTGGGGATCAAACCAAGGACAGCCATGTGCAAGGCAAATGCGCTAACAGCTCTCCTGGTTCCTACTGCTCTTTTCTTAAATAAAATTCTGAGTATTTACTTAGTTGGCAGGGAAACTGTTTGATTTATAGTCTTGGCCTCCCATAATTCTAGATTTTCTTCTGAAATCTTCCCTCTGTTATCTAGGTAACTTCAAGTTTTCTAAAATCATTCACCATCTGTAAACTTAAATATTTTATAATAATTCTTTTTAAAAAGAGGATTCAGTATGTTAGTGTATATGAAAAACCCAGGCAAATTCATAGCACTGTATTAACTGTTCAATTAATATAAATGTATTAATATCTTGGGCTGAAGCAATAGCACCATGAATAGAGCATTTGCCTTGCACACAGCTGACCCAAGTTTAATTCCTCCGCCCCTCTCAGAGAGCCCAGCAAGCTAGGGAGAGTATCTCATCCGCAGGGCAAAGCCTGGTAAGCTCCCTGTGACATATTCTATATGCCAAAAACAGTAACAACAAGTCTCATATTTGTTGTGAGGTGTTACTGGTGCCTGCTCAAGCAAATCGATGAACAATGGAAGGGCAGTGCTACAGTGAAGTGCTATTAATATCTTGATCACTTGATCACTTGACTTCCCGTTAATCGCGATTTGCTCAAGTGGGCACCAGTAATGTCTCCATTTGTCCCTATTGCTACTGTAGCCCAATGGTGTCTGTTCATTTTAGGAACACAAAGAGCCTCAAACTGATCATTCAGGATCTTGATGAAGAAGTCTGACCATCTGGTAGGTGGGCAGCCACGCGGTCTTTTGACGTCCCGTGGAATTCAGTCAGTAATGGCTCTAGTCCAGCGGTCATCTCCAAATCTCATTACGTGTCCAGCCCATCTGATTTTTGATGCCTTGGCAAACAAGATAGCATCCCTGATTCTTGATTGTCAATGGAGGTTGGAACTCCAGATTCTTTCTCTCATTTAAGTGAAATGTGATACTCCAAGCACAGCTCTTTCGATTCCTCTTTGGGAGACCCAAATAGCGTTCTCATCCTGTTTGTGCAGGACCCAGGTCTCTGAGGCATATGTTAATGCTGGAAGAACAGTGGAATCAAAGAGATGTGCCCGGAGCTGGAGGTTCTTCATCCTCTTAGCTATTTCTTTGATGCTCTTGAAGGCGTTCCAAGCTGCTCTCTTCCTCCTGCGCAAGTCAGGTGCCAGTTCATTCATCATGTTGACTTCTCGACCTAACTACACATAACTGTTGCATTCAGAGATTGTCTTTCTGTTGAGAGCAAATGGAGCGTCAGGAACGATGCTGTTTCTCATAAACATTGTCTTCGTAAGATTCAGCTGTAGTCCGACCTTTCCATACTCACGGTCAAAGTCGGCCAGCATTTGTGCCACTTGGCTAATGTTTGGTGTTATTAGAACAATGTCATCAGCAAAGCAGAGGTGGTGTAGTTGCCGACCATCTATCTTCACTCCCATTCCTTCCCGTTCCAGTCGTCGCATGATGTTCTCGAGGGTGGCACGGAAGAGTTTAATATTAATATCTTGATATTAAAATATCTTTTGTTAATTACATTGAGATTATGTACCCTATATCCTCTGTTCTGACTAAGCTGCTTTCTCATCTAAAACAGTTTTTTACTTTTTTTTTCATTTTTTTTTTCTGGTTGGAGGGTTGTGGGGAAGATACCTGGTAGTGCTCTGCTCTTAGTATTTGTTCTACACTCAGGGATCACTCCTGGAGGGGCTCTGAGGACCAAGACAAGAAACTTTGCCTAGTATATCTCATATACTAGGTCTCCATCCCCCTTCTTTCAGATTTTTCAGGAAAATGTACTGTTTCTTGTTTATTGTTTATTATACAAAATCACTAGAGGTCAGAATTTGGTGTCAGGGATGTGGCTTTGTGAGGTGCTGGGTTCAGTGTCAATCACTGCATAGTTCACAGAACTCTGAATGGAACATCGGTGTTTCCTTGTCATTGTCTGATAAGGTCCTGGCAATTGAATACTACCTGGAGTGGTTTGGGTGACTTTTAAGCACCACTCGGGATAAATGGTTCTGACTCTTAGCATTGCCAGATGTGGCCCCAAAACTAATTAACAAAAGGTTTAACATTAAGAATTTTAAAAGATTCATCAACTTAAACAAAAGCTGGAAAATAATATCTATATGTTACTAATTGAACATATCATAGCATGATATGTAAATATATAATGTCAGGATAATGAACTTTTTTCCTCCTTGTTGAGACAGAAAATCAGTGTCTCTATCTTCCAAGATAAACTTTTATGCCTAGTCCTGAGCCTCTGTCAGACACTTAAATGTCCTATAAGGTAAGTAAAACATGTGTCTACGTATGCTCTTCTGATCACTGATTATTTTTGAAATTTGAGTTCTAAGAAAAGGGCAGAATAAAAACCTTCAGAGATCAGTTGTTTTATGCACTTTATTTGTATCTGAAGTTAACTTTGTGGAAAAGAGCAAATCAAATTTCTTAAATTCTTTTCTGTCTTGTCTTTAATAATATGGTACTTTTGTAGCCAAAGTAAAAGTGATTTTGAATGGCATTGAGGCTTGTCAATTATATAGGCCTAAATTTAAAGTTTAAATTTAAAACCCCAATTAAGTATACTATATATGGATAAAGAGTGACTTTAAATTTCCATTACCCTAGACTCTAAGGGATGAAATATTTTTAGGTATTTTTAAGGATGTCATGCCTTTTCTTGCCGTTTTTGTATTGTTTAATATTCCTTTGTCTTCATATTCTTTTGAATCTGCTCTCAGAATCTGATGTAGGAATGTACAATTTTATGTTGCATACCTCTACTATTTCAATTTGAACAGTAATTAATTTTAAAGAATTAATTACTTAGTATTTGAAGTTGTAGAAATGATACTTATCAAGAACTAGGGCTGGAGCAATATGCACAGCAGGTAGGGCATTTGCCATGCACATGGCCGATCTGGGTTCGATTCCTCCATCACTCTCACAGAGCCTGGCAAACTACTCTGCATGGCAGAGCCTGACTAGCTCCCCATAGAGTATTTGTATGCCAAAAACAGTAACAACAAGTCTACAATGGAGATGTTACTGGTGGCCATTCGAGCAAATCGATGAACAACAGGAGGATAGTGCTACAGTGCTACTTATCAAGAAGATATATTTCCTATGATAGCATCACTTAAAGTCTTTTATTGCTGTTTATACATTGATATTTATAGGTGTCCTACAGGTTAATTCTTCTTGGCATTTTTCTTTGCTAAGATTTATAGTCAGTTCATATATGGCAATGATAGTTGGAAATAATCACTCTGTTTGCTGAAAGTAAAGAACGAACATGACAATTTCTTTGTATCTGTATTGCTAATCATAATCCCCAAGAGGAGAGAGAAACAGGGGGAGAGAGAGAGAGAGAGAGAGAGAGAGAGAGAGAGAGAGAGAGAGAGAGAGAGAGAGAGAAGAAAAGTGCCTGCCATACAGGCAGTCTAGGTTGGGCATGGTGAGAGGGAAACTAATGTAATTGTGGAATACACACTGTTGGAGGGATGGGTGTTGGAACATTGTATCACTGAAATGCAATCTTAAACATCTTTTTAATTGTGCATCTCACATTACTCATTAAAAATAACAATTTGTTTTTTTTATAAATAAATAGAGTAAAAGATTTACTGTAAACCAATAAGAAAAAATAAATTTAAAAAAATATAAAAACAGCAGAGATATATGGAATATTCTGAAAAGAAAACATCTGTATTATATGGTCCCAGAAAGTGAAGAAAGAGTTATTGGGGAAGGAGAGTTGGAGAGAAAAAAATATAGTCAAAACCTTCCTCTATTTGATCATAAATGTAGACAGTCAGATTCAGGAAATTCAGAGTTACAAAACAAGAATAATATCAAACAGAAAATGCAGAACACATCATAATTAAAATGGCAAGAGTCAAAGATAGAGTATAATGTTAAGAATAGCAAGAGCAATGCGTAAAATTATCTACAGAGGAGCTCCCACAAAAAATTTCAGCAAATCTTTCAAATAAAACCCAACAAGCCAGAAGGGAATGGTACATATTTCCAACAAAGTGATTAAAATAGACATACATGCAAGAACACTTCATCTAAATAGATTAGCATTCAAATGTGATGGTGCAACAGAAATTTTAGAGAAGAAACAGCGAAAGAAACTCTTGCTCACTAAAAACCAGTACTACAAGATACACTAAATAACATCATTTGGAAGATCAAAGAAACAAAAACTAAGTACATATATACCCAGGACCTAAGCAAAGAAATACCTTTACTTCAGTAATTTAATTTAATGCCAATGGTCTGCTCTCTCCATCAAAAACACAGTGTAGCTGGATGAATCAGAAAACTGAATTCAACATTACTGTTTCTTATTCTTAATAGTACAACTGATACAGCACTTGCTTGAGCGCAGGCAATCTGTGTTCAATTTCCAGCACAGCATATGATCACCTAAGAACATCCAGGAGTGATCCCTGGGCCCAGAGTCAGAAATAAGAACAGCAAGGTATGGCCCAAGAGGCAAACAAAATTTGAAAAAAAAAAACCAAAAAACCTCACTTCTACAGTAATGATAGACATAAGCTCAAAAAAAGGCTGTAATACAATCTTTCATAAAAAAAGAGTAAACTAAAAAACCTGCAAGAAGCAACTTTCATTAGACAAAGATTATTTCAAAATAAAATGTTAATAAAAGACAGATATACACTGTGTATGATTAAAGTATCTACACAGCAAAAACATATATGCACCAAACTAAGAACCATTAAAATATGCATAACTACTGCTAGCAGACTGAAGGAAAGTAACAGCAATACAATAGCAATAGAAAATGTTAATACTAAGTTCTCATGGTTGAATATATCAACCAGACAGAATCAATAAGAATGCAGAAGTCTTAAAGGAAGAAATAGATGATTTGTACTTGGTAGATATGTATTGGACTCTCCTTCACCAAAATGATGAGTACACATTACTGTTCAGGGCAATTGGTCATTCTCTAGGATAGGTGATGTGACGGAACACAATACAAGTCTCCATAAAATCAAGAAAATAGAAAAAAAAATCAAATCACTTGTAAGATCCTAATATTTTGAAAATGAAAATAAAACGCAACAGAAATCTAGGTAAAACTCAAACACTCAAAAGTTGTAAAGCACACTACTGAACTACCATTGGATCAAAGTAGAAGTGAAAAAAAAATAACAAAAGAGAAAAAGATTTCTGGGTAAAAATGAGAATAAATCTATGAGTGACCAGAACCCTTTGGACACAGCAAAAGCCATACTAGAAGTGAAATTTATAATTTACACTTCAGGCATTCAACAAGAAACAAAATAGGCATAAAGAGCAGTCATACCTCACATCTAAGAAATACAGAAAAAGAGCAAAGGAAGTTCAAATTAAGTATAAGGAGAAAAATAAAAAACATGAGCCAAAAATCAATCATATAGAAACCAGAAGCACAACATAAAAGAAAAATGAAAGAACTGGAGAGATAATATAGAAGTTAAGGCTCTAGCCTTGTATGTAGCTGACACTGGTTCATTGATCTGAAACACAGAGAAGTGGTCCCTGAATATAGAACCAGGAGTAAGCCCAGAGCACTGCCAGTGTTGTTCAACTCTCCTACCTCATCCCAAGAAAAAGTCCAGTGATATCAAAGAAAATGATAGGAGAAAATTGCAACACATAGATTAGAAATAATATGTGAAGGATTACAATAAACATTATAGAGCTATAGAATTTTACACTGGATTAGAATAAACAATGTTATGTCACTATATTGAAGAATTTATAGAGAAATGGGAAAATTTTAAGACTGACAACCACCCAAACCTGCGTTAGAAGAAAGTAGAAAAAAATTTATTTCCAAGACAAGAATATCACAGTAGTCATTTGTTTTTAAATTAAATGTACATTGGTGGTGGGAGGGAATGAACAGATTCCCAAGCAATGAGTAGGGGTCCAGGTGCTATTCCTGCTTTCAGCCAAGCCAGCTGAACCTTTCATTGCTCAGCCTGGCAATGGAATCTTGCTTGAACTCAGTGTTGCTAGGGGTTACCAGGACCACACCTCTTGGTGTTGTGGGGGTCATGCCATGTTAGGGTCCAGACAGTTTTACACATGCAAAAATTGGCCAGTGAAGGTATATTTCATATAGCCACAATATTTCTTTAAAAATGGCAATACAAGCTCTGAAGGAGCCAAATAGATTTTTACTCATTCTCAATAAATGTTTTTTCCCAGCTACATGTTTGTGTATCCTGTTTATCATTTCCATAGTGAATTGCTTTTGACTTCATGGGCTAATATAAAAGCATTCTCTTAGCAGAATAAATTATATTATGTTAAAACTCCTTTTACAAAAATGATTTGCTAAATTCAGCTGAAAATTTTATAAGTTTACCTTTGTAATTATGCCTGAAATTACTAGTACTATTTGCTGACATAACTGAGTTGGTGATTCTTTGTATAATTTACTGCTTTATTTAAAAATGTAGGTGGAAGTTAAGAAAATGTTCTGTTCTTCTCTTAGAAAGTCTCAAATTTGCCTGAATTATGATGTGGCTAATTTTGATTAGAAATATTTAATAAAAATAATAAATTGAGATATTAGAATAAATTATTAAACACGTTTGTTTATCTATCATTTGTAATTTTTGCAACATAGTTTTCATAAACAAAACAAAAGTACATAACTATAGAGCATACAGCTGGAAGAGAAGGGCCACATGGAGGATGGGACCCACAGCTCCCGGAGAAAAAGAAAAAAACAGGTTCCAAAAAGAGCCGAGATCATCGGGAAGTTCCAGATGGGGTAGGTACCGCATCCCGCCTCCCCCAGATGGAACCCCGGTGAACAGAAGCCTCTACAAGCACAGCTCGAGTATGCGGGAACTAGGATTTTTCCTCAAAACCGCGCAGCCGCTTATGCGGCCGTGCGACACCTCTCTATATACAAAGTGATCAATGGGAAGTAAACCACCCAACGTTTTTCCCTGAAAATCAGAGTTAAGTTTGGAGCACGGCCACAGCCCCAGAAACACAAGGACTTAATGTAGAACCCAGCAACTTGGAACAGAAAGGTGAACGGACTATGCGTTAATCCAGGCCATCATGTCTGCCCAGAGGGGAAAGGGTGTTGCCCCATTCGCCCTCTCTTCTCTGGAAAGAAGGATGGCGGCCTCATGGGAGCCTTGTGGACAGCAGGTATGAGCCGGGGGTGTGGGGGCGACTAAAACCTCATGGGAAGGGGGGCGTTTAGGTCCACCCTTCACGCCCTACCGAGGCCACCAGCTGCCCCCCACGAGCGGCTCTCCAGCACGGCCACAGTCCCAGAAGCACAAGGACTTAATGCAGAACCCAGCAGCTTGGAGCAGAAAAGTGAAAGGACTATGCATTAATCCAGACCACCATGTCTGCCTGGAGGGGAAAGGGTGTTGCCCCAATCGCCTTCTCTCTGGAAGGAAAGATGGCGGCCGCATGGGAGCCTTGTGGACAGAAGGTATGAGCCGGGGGTGTGGGAGCGACTAAAACCTCATGGGAAGGGGGGCGTTCCGGTCTGTCCTTCATGCCCTAGCGAGGTCACCAGTTGCCCCCCATGAGTGGCTCTCCAGCACGGCCACAGTCCCAGAAGCACAAGGACTTAATGCAGAACCCAGCAGCTTGGAGCAGAAAAGTGAAAGGACTATGCGTTAATCCAGGCCATCATGTCTATCTGGAGGGGAAAGGGTGTTGTCCCATTCGCCCTCTCCTCTCTGGAAAGAAAGATGGCGGTCTCATGGGAGTCTTGTGGACAGCAGGTATGAGCCAGGGGTGTGGGGGCGACTAAAACCTCATGGAAGGGGGGCGTTTCGGTCTGCCCTTCACGCCCTACCGAGGCCAACAGTTGCCCCCCACAAGCGGCTCTCCAGCACGGCCACGACTCCAGAGCACAGAAACCAATTTCTTAACTATCTGACTTTCAGTAGAAATACTTCCAGGGTCAATAGGTAAAATAGCAGAAATCCAAAACCAACATTTAATTCTTGAACCCAGCTGTAGAAAGCAAATCACTTCACAATGCTTTTTCAGCATGTCTGATTTGGGGGCGGTAAACTGTAAATAATAGTGGTGAATCTTTTATTGAAACAATGAATCTAATCAAAGCAGATAGAGTGTTAACTAGAATTCATCTGCCTACAGGGACTGGGAGGGGTGGGGGGTGGGGTTCTATTGGGGTTCTTCATGGTAAAAAATAAATATTGGCAAATGGAAATGTGTTTGAAATTTGCATGACTGAGACCTAAACCTGAAAGCTTTGTAAACTTTCCCACAGTGATTCAATAAATAAATAAATAAATTTAAAAAAAATAAAAAAAAATAAAAGTGGTTTGACCATGACACCCCCCCAAAAAAAAGTACATAACTATATTCATGAGTCACATTTTGACTAAATGTTTTTTTTTGTGAATTATTATTCATTAAAATTAAAGAGATTTAGTTAAATAACTGAGCTGGAGTGATAGCACAGCGGGTAGAGTGTTTGCCTTGCACGTGGCCAACTGGGCTGACCCAAGTTCCATTCCTCCACCTTCGATTCCTCTGCCCCTCTTGGAGAGCCCGGCAAGCTACTGAGAACATCTCGCCCACATGGCAAATCCTGGCAAGCAACCTGTGACATATTCAATATACCAAACACAGTATCAAGTCTCACAATATTACTGGGCCCACTCCATCAAATCGATGAACAATGGGAGGACAATGACAGTTAAATAACCCAAATTTACTGTCAGTAATGCCATATTTTGTAGAAATACTTCATATTTAAATTGTTGATAGGTGGTATACTGTCAAATATTTAATAAGTGGTTCTCAAAGAAGGTAATTGATATATAACATTTGTCAACTCTAAAGGTATATTGTACCATTACAAAATTTGAACTATTAGTGGTTCTAAAATTGACTTGAAAATTCGTGAAAGTTAAAGACGATACTTGTTAACTTATATCACCAACAAGAATCACCACATTAAAATTATCAAACATCATGTTTTTCATTTTTAAGAATAATGAATAAAATAAAAAGAATATTAATGAATAAAACACTTTATACCATAGTACCACATCAGAAATTCTGTCTTCTTCTACATGCTTCCTTTTATTATAGACTTTTAGCAAAAGGAGTTCCAAACACTGTACCATCACTTTTAAGTGTGTAACAAACTATTGAAAGCCAAGAGTAAGGAATAATTTTAAAAGGCAGAGAAAAATAAAATATTTTAGAAAGAAACAAATCTATACAAAAATCTATTCAATAAGACAGAAGAGACGTTGGATGGCACCTCCATGTTCTAGAAAAAATCAATCTATAGTAAATATGACTATGCAATAGGTAATATAGACATGCATACCCTATATCTCATGAGTAAATGTATTTTAGCATATATAAATGTAAATAAACATCTATAGATATAAATGAATATATATTTTACCACTTATGTGGTTGCATTTCTACATGTTTGTTTTGTAATGACTCCTTCTATTAGTTGTCATTGCTTTTCCTTTTCTACCTTTCAGAAGTTAGTAAAGAAATCATTCATTCATTCATTCATTGATTTATTACTTTTTATTTGTGTGTTTATTAGTTTTTGGTACACACCTGACTGTGCTCACTGCTTATTCCTGGCTCTGCTCTTAGCGATTAGTTTTGGCAGTGCTCTGATGGTATGTGAGGTTCTGCCATCTACCTATAAGAAGTGTTTAAACCCTATATTATCTCTCTGGCATTAGGAATAGTAATTAAAGCTTATTTTTAAATTTTAATTTAGTTACTATTTTTCTAATCTATGACTCACTACGTCATTTAGAAATTGCATTACGCATTATATATCTTTAGCTATTTATAATCTATTTTGTTTTAATATTCTATTCACCAACATTCAATATTGGAGCATTACCACAATATATTTCCAGAAATAAAATTGGTTGTAATTATCATATATAGAAAGAGCCTTCTCTTCATTATAAATCCAATAATATAGTACTTGTATTTTTACCTTAGATGGATAATTCTTCTAATATGTGTATCTCTTTTTCTTGGATCTATATTAGTATTATTATTCTAATTTTAGTATTATTATTAAAATTTTGACAATTTTATCTTCAAATAGAATTATCTGACCTTCTTATTTATTTTTAATATTTTATTTATTAAAATCATGTTAAAATTTTAATATTTTCCTGCATAATTGTAAAGATTTAGAAAAAATTCTTCTTCTCTTTGCAGTCTGGTCTCTATGCCCACTTGTGAATTATTAATTTCAGTATTTTTCAATTTTAGAATTTTAATTTATAGTTAACAATTATCTTTTAATATTACATATGTGTCTACAGCAAGACCATTATCTTTATTTTTTTGAAAATGTTCCCTTTATTTTATATTCACACTTTGATTAATTACTTTCAAGTCTTTCTATTAATATTTTCATTACTTATCTGAGCAAGATTCCTACTTTTTCCTTTTTTCCATTAATAGTAATTTGCAATTAAATAAATGCACACTTTAGAGACTGGAGAAATGGTACAAACAATGAAACACTTGCCTTTCAAACCAGGGTTCATTCCTCAACATTTGGTTTGGTCCCCTGAGTGCCTAGATAATTTCTGGGCGCATAGCCCAGAGTAAGTCCTTGGCATATCAGGGTGTGATCCTTAAAGGGGGAAAAATGCACATTTTCAAGGATACTCTGTGTTAACATTGAGTTTTGGTTATATTTTGAGGACCTTTTGCTCTTGACCTGGACGCGATAGCACAGCGGGGTAGGGCGTTCGCCTTACAAGCGGCCAACATGGCCGACCCGAGTTCAATTCCTCCGCCCCTCTCGGAGAGCCCGGCAAGCTACCGAGAGTATTCGATATGCCAGACACAGTAACAACAAAGTCTCCAATGGAGACGTTACTGGGCCCGCTCGAGCAAATCGACGATCAACGGGAGGGCCTTTTTGCTCTTGACCTGTGGTTAAGTTTGTTCTCACTGTAGTCTCTGCTTTGCTAGAGTATAGAATAGCTGCTTCTGTTTTGTATAACAAATCCAGATGCTCTTTTATCCTAGCTCAGTGGGTGCATGATATGCCTGTCCAGGTTGCAAATTGACAAAGAGTTTCGGCATATTTTTGTATTGGTTCCCCTTTGCTTTGTATTCCCACTCCAGTTTCCAGTCGTTCTGCAAGACTTGGACTTTCCTGACAACTCAAACAAAAAGAATTTACTGATTGCTTCCTGAGATGGGTTGTAGAATCTTTCTCTCTGTCTCTCTGTCTCTCTGTCTCTCTGTCTCTCTGTCTCTCTGTCTCTCTGTCTCTCTCTCTCTCTCTCTCTCTCTCTCTCTCTCTTTCTCTCTCTGTCTCTTTCTCATTACTACCTTCTCCCAAAACATACAAACACACCTTTCTATATGAAACAAAAACTTTCAAACCTTTCTTTCCATTAGTTTAGTTTGTTTTTTATTTAGGGCTGTACCCAGTAATGCTCAGGGATTACTCCTGGCTCTGTAGTCAGGAATTACTTCTAGAAATGCTTGGGGACCATATGGAATACCAGGATATAACCCAAGTCAACCTCATGCAAGAAAAATTGTTCTACTTGCTGTACTATTGCATCAGATCCTCTTTTAATTTTAAACTTTATCTCTATATGGCTTTTTTTCCATGAAACTCATCAAATTTGTGGCACTTTTGCACATAAACATTTTAGCTGTTTAGATGAGAGATTTTGTCAGAAGTTTTACTTGTATACTGTATTCAGTCTTAGTTTCTTGCTTGCAAAATTTTTCCTTTAAAATTTTAAATTACTCTTTCAGTTCCAAGTTATTTTTATCTGTCATACAACATTGAAAACTTTGTGCGTTTCATAAAAGTTGAAAAATCTGTTGATGCATGAAAGCCATAATTCAAAGGTTTTAGGTTAAAGATTAGTTTTTTTTCTTTTTTATTATTTATTTTTTCTTTTTTTATTAGTGAAACGCCATGAGGTACAGTTGTAGACTTACACTAAACTTTCATGCTTGTGTTTCAGTTATACAATGATTGAGTACCCATCCCTCCACCAGTTTCCATTCTCCACCACCAATGATCCTAATTCCCTCCCACCCCAAAACCCTATCCCCCACCCCACCCCTCCTCTGTGGCAGGGCATTCCCTTCTGCTCACTCTTTCCTTCAGAGTCCTGTAGTTTGAAATAGGGGTATTGAGTTGCCATCATGTTCAGTCTATAGTCCACTTTTAACACGCATCTCGCATCCTGAGTGACTCATCCAAATATCCTTTACTTGGTGTTCCCTTCTCTATCTGAGCTGCCTTTTCCCCCAGCATGTGCCACCAGCTTCTAAGGCCTGGAGCAGACCTCCTGGTACTTATTTCAACTATTCTTGGGTGTTCAATTCCCATTCTGTTACTTTATTTTCCCCAAATGATTGCAGTCTTTCTATGCCTGTCCCTCTCTTTCTGGCTCATTTCACTTAGCATGATACTTTCCATGTAGAACCACTTGTATGTAAATTCCATGACTATCTTTTCTAACAGCTGCATAGCATTCCATTGTGTAGACATACCAAAGTTTCTTTAACCAGTCATCTGTTCTTGTCCACTCAGGTTTTTTCCAGATTTTGGCTATTGTGAAAAGAGCAGCAATGAGCATAGAAGTGCAGATGTCCTTTCGACTGTACTTTTTTGCCTCCCCGGGATATATTCCCAGAAGTGGTATTCCTGGGTCAAACGAGAGCTCAATTTCTAATTTTTTTGAGAATCGTTCATACTGCTTTCCAAAAGGGCTGAACTAGTTGGCATTCCCACCAGCAATGAAGGAGGGTCCCTTTCTTGCCACATCCACACCAACACCGGTTGCTTTTGTTCTTTTGGATGTGGGCCAGTCTCTGTGGCGTGAGATGATATCTCATTGTTGTTTTGATCTGAATCTTCCTGATGGTTAGTGATTAAGAGCGTTTTCTCATGTGCCCTTTAGCCATTCAGATTTCTTCTTTGAGACAGTTTCTGTTCATTTCATCACCCTATTTTTTGATGGGGTTGGATGTTTTCTTCTTGTGGAGTTCAACCAGTGCTTTGTATATCCTTGATATCAAACCCTTGTTGGATGGGTATTGGGTGAATATCCTTTCCCATTCTGTAGACTGTCTTTGTATTTTGGTCACTGTTTCTTTTGAGGTACAGAAGCTTCTTAATTTAAGATAGTCCCATTTGTTTATCTGTGTTTTCACTTGCTTGGCCAGTGGTGTGTCATCTTCGAAGATACCGTTAGCTTCAATGTCATGGAGGGTTTTCTCAACTTTGTCTTCAATGTACCTTATGAATTCCGGTCTGATGCTGAGGTCTTTAATCCATTTTGATCTTACTTTTGTAATTAAAGATAACTTTTTAAGAGAAAAATTCAATTTATATTCTGTGAATTATGAATACTTTTAATGCTTTAAAGTTATGATAAGTTCTCTAAAAACCATAAGAGTCCTTAATTATGTTTGCCTGGTAATAGTTTCAAAATACATGAGGTAAAAACTAGTAAAATTTCTAAATTGAAAAGAAGGATACTCTTTTATAGTCAAAAATTTCAACACTTCTATTAGAAATGGATAGATCCAGAAGTCAGAAAATTAGTAAGAATATAGTTGAAATTTTACATCATTAACATCAAAATACACATTTCTCTTAACATCTCATGGAGCATCCACAATGTAAATGATAAATACATAACTAATACACAGTGTATGGTATATGTGTGATAGTACATTCACAATATAGTGTAATATCAATACTTAGCTAATTTAAAAGAATAAAGTCATAAAATGCCTTCAGACTAAAGGGAAATTAAATGAAATTAAGAGCAAAACTATATCTTAAAAATTACAAAATGTTTAGAGATTAAATTAAATACTAATAAATAACACATAGGTCAAACCAGGAATTTTAACAGAACATTTCAACAGTGTATAACTAGATTTATTTAGAAACACATGCTATCAAATTTTGTGATGTGTTGCAAAGAAGTGCCTCGAGGGTGATAGTTTCACAGCTGTATATTAGAAAGTAAAACTCTAAAATGAATCTTATAAATTCCTGCCCAGAAAACTAGAAATAGAAGAACAAATTAAGTTGAATGTAAGGAAAGCAAAGAGAAAAAAGTAGAGCTCAGGAAATTTAAATAGGAAGCAAGTAGAGAAAGTACAAAAATTACATATTTTATTATACAAATCACACATTAAATTTAGTTACGTAGTACCCAAAATAGTACCAGTTAAAATATGAATAGAATGTGTAATCTTAAATGTTTATTATCTGAAAGAAGCTAATTTGAAATGCTACATGCTGTATGATTCCAACCTACATGCCATTTTGAAAATAAAATACAATGGAGACAGTACAAATATTAGTAGATGCAAAGTATGAAGGGTGATTAGAACTAGCAAGGATTTTCAGAGAACTGAAAATATTTTGAAAGATTAAAAACTTGGCAGATACACATCATGCATCTGGCAAAGTCCACATAATAACAATGTTAAGAGTGAATTCTAATGGCAAACTATTTGTTATAATAATTACTTATCTGGGAAGATTTATTGGTTGTAACAAATGTATATTCTAGACTGATGTTGAAAATGGGGTTCTTATGAATACTTGAAGACAGATAATATTGGTAGGATTTTGCAGTTTCTGGTAAATTTTCCTACAAATTTAAAGAATAAATGTTTTAAGAAATAAAGTCCTATACTATATAATCGCAGTAAAGTAAAAAATAGGATATTGGTCAGAATCAAGGTCTCAGCTTCCATTTAATAATGGTCAATAAATAAAGGTACACTAACTCTTTTAAATGATAAAAAGATTAAGTATTACATATATCATTTGAATTTAAGTAATTAAGATATTAAGGGACTAAACAATATTATTCAAGAGAGAAAACATTAAAGGAGATGTTCATTAGCACACAAGTAGATTCTTCTTAGCTGGTGTATAAGGATATCAGTAGTATCTCTAAACTTAGCAAATCATATCAAGTTTATAATGATATTATGCTAAAATGTTAATGTAATAAGAAACTTGAAGGAACATATTCATGACTATAAAGGACACAAGAAGTAGGATTAGGATGGAGGTAAGAAGAATAAGAAAGAAAAATATCTATGTTCTTTGTTATAGAATTTTCAGTTATTTGGTTCTTTAAAAACTATATGATGTGTTACTTTAAAAAATATTAAAGCAGAGTTTCAAGATGATAATGCTTTGTGAGAAACATGATGCATATCTCTGTATATTGTTTATAAATTATATTTTAATGTATGCAATACAATTAATAGCTTAGTAGAGATATAAAACTCTGGTCAAAACAAAACAAAAAAGTCATTTTGCATCCTACATTATAAAATAATTAGAAATAATTTCTAACAATAGATTCAAAGACTCAATCTACATGTTTAGGCAATATTTTTAAGAGATAGAAGCAAGCCAGTAATATATTCATTTATGTTGAATATCATGTAGCACCTATGTGTAAGAATAATTTGAACATACCCAAGCAAATCTATTCATATTAAAGTCCCTGGGAAACACAAATTTTATTTAAACTCTTAAATGCAAAATTAAATGAAGAATTCAGCTGGGTGATTTTTTTTCAGGGGTAGCTACCTACTGATTAGTGGTTTGAGGTAATTTGACATCAAAACTGAGTGTATGACTATGGATATATGGAAATAGCTTCATTAAACTAACTTAAGATTTCCCATGTTAATTCTGTGGTTTTAACGCTTGAATGAATTAATTCATATCTTAGAACTAAATGGAGGAGTAGGAAGGAAACATATCCAGTTTTTGAGCAATAAAATTTTAGGTTAGCACAGTGGTAGGGCGTTTGCCTTACAAGCGGCCAACATGGCCGACCCGAGTTCGATTCCTCCGCCCCTCTCGGAGAGCCCGGCAAGCTACCGAGAGTATTCGATATGCCAGACACAGGTTAATTTAAAAGTTAAAATTTGCAAACAAGTGGTTCTACATAGAAAGTATCATGCTAAGTGAAATGAGTCAGAAAGAGAGGGACAGACATAGAAAGACTGCACTCATCTGGGGAATATAAAGTAATGTATGGGGGTCGAACACCCAAGAATAGTTGAGATAAGTACCAGGAGGTCTGCTCCGTGGCTTGGAAGCCAGCAGCTTTTATCTGAGGGAAAAGGCAGTTCAGATAGAGAAGAGAACACCAAGTAAAGGGTGTTTGGAGGATTCACTTGAAATGCGAGATACACACTGAAAGTAGACTATAGACTGAACATGAAGGCCACTCAACACCTCTATTGTAAACCACAACACCCTAAAGGAAAGAGAGAGCAAAAGGGAATGCCCTGCCACAGAGGTGGGGGGGGGGATTTGGGGAATGGGGGGGGTGAGAGAGCGACTGGGTTCATTGGTAGTGGAGAATGGGTACTGGTGGAGGGATGGGTGCTTGATCATTGTATAACTGAAACCCAAACACAAAAATATGTAAGTCTACAACTGTATCTCATGGTGTTTCACTAATGAAAAAAAAATTTAAAAAATGTTTTAATGAGTTAGTGACTTTATGTTTAACAAGTATCTTTATTGAAGCAAAATAGCTTTATTTAAAGTAATTCATTGTTGTCAGGAAATTAATATGGAAGCTATTTGATAAGATTTCAAGGTGGGTTGAGGATCCTAATGAATACATTGGCAAATAATAGAAAAATTTTGATAAAGTAAAACACCTCTAATTTCTATTGAACATTAAATAAATTTGCATAATTACCTGACTGGGAAGCACAGCTGCTGCAGTCTTTGATATTTTTCCAGATGGATCACTGTCCAATGCCCACATTTTCCTGGCTCTTTGTACCATCATAGAGACTTTTGACAGATATTACAGCTCGATTGTTCTAACAGTTCGTTCCAAAGCATTACATCTGAAGGATGGAAAATGTTGTTTATCACAACTTAGTAATACAAAACAAATGAATATCATTAGCAAAAATGTGTTTTTGAAAATCAAAATATAAATTTAAAGTTTAACCAAGCCAAAAATACATACAATAAAATTAAAAATGAACAATGAAATGATTACAACATACCTGGCTAAGTAATCGTCAGTAGCTAAACTATAGATAGATAACCCAGTGTGCTTAATTCTAAGTCTAAACAATTTGTCAAATAGATTTGTCAAAAAAACTAATAGCAAGAATACAAATCACAATAATTTATTAATGCTGTATTTCATGTTCTAGAGAAGTGCAGTAATAGTAGTGAGGTTATGAACCCCAGCAGTTCCTCTCAGACATGATCTTAACAACTGTCACTGTCACTGTCCTCCCGTTGTTCATTGATTTGCTCGAGCGGACCCAGTAACATTTCCATTGTGAGACTTGTTACTGTATTTGGCATATCGAATACATGATGGGGAGCTTGCCAGACTTTGCTACTCTTGGTAGCTTGCCGGGCTCTCCAAGAGGGGTGGAGAAATCGAACCAGGGTTGGCCACATGCAAGGCAAACGCCCTACCCACCGTGCTATCGCTCCAGCCCGTAACAACAAGACATGGAACTGCCACCGTGATGTTACCAATCACTGCTGCAAGTCAGAGACACTTGCCTTCCACTAGCCTCCCAACAGAAATAGGAAACAGAAAACACAGTCATCATGAACTGGAAATATCTGTTACTGTACTTAGCCATGCCCCACTATAAACCAGTTCAATCTCATTTTTTTCCCTTTGTCTTTTTTGCTGAAGCATTGTAGCATGGTTACTGAATCAGACTTGTTAAAATCCCATTTCCAGGTGCTGGAGAAATAGCACAGCACAGCGGGTAGGGCATTTGCTTGCATGCAGCTGACCCGGGTTTGATTCCCAGCATCACATTTGATCCCCTGAGGACTACCAGGAGTAATTCCTGAGTGCATGAGCCAGGAGTAACTCCTGTGCAATGCCGGGTATGACCCAAAAAGAAACAAACAAACAAACAAATCCCATGTCCAATCCATGGTAGTTCTGTGCACTTTCTAAGAAAATGTTTTACTTCTTACAGGTTAATTTTCAATGACAGTGTTAGCAATAATTATGCATGCTCCATAGGTTTATTGTCATGATTTAGTAAGTTTAGGACATAAATAGTTTGTTTAGCATAATTTGGCACAGTTTGGGCAACATGTAAATGTTGCCTTTTTGCCATTAAAATTTTCTCTTTTTCTCTGGGAACATATTTTGGAAACACATATTAAGCCTGGAAACACATATTAAACTCTATCAAGGAAATTATATTTGCATGTAAGAGGTAATACTGATATCAAAGTATAAAAACTTTATGTAAAATGTATCCCTTGGACAGGTTTAGTGGTGGTACCCCTTGAGTATAGCTGCTTGGGAAGCTGAGGTCCTTAAAAGTTCCAGCAAAATCAGTGACACTTCCTCCTCTCAAATCCTCCTGATGGCCTTTATCCCCATGTCCCATGGAACGTATGTATAATCAAAATCATTATAATTTTATTAATAAATTAAATATAATGAATCTTTTGGTTTAAACAGTTGTCTGACCTATTTTAAAAGTTAATTAAAATCAGATTACCTTAGAGTATTATAATGCCAAAATACATTGAAAAATAAAACCAATCACATATTTATTCGGAGAGCCCGGCAAGCTACCGAGAGTATTCGATATGCCAGACACAGTAACAACAAAGTCTCCAATGGAGACGTTACTGGGCCCGCTCGAGCAAATCGACGATCAATGGGAGGGCCTTTTACATATTTATTTATTATACATTAATATTTTAAGGGCTGGAGTGATAGCACAGCAGTAGGGCATTTGCCTTCCACGAGACTGACCCGACGGACCCGGGTTCAATTCCTCTGCCCCTCTCAGGGAGCCTGACAAGCTACTGAGAGTATCTCACCCACACAGCAAAGCCTAGCAAGCTATCCGTGACTTATTTAATATGCCAAACACAATAACAACAAGTCTCACAATGGAGACGTTACTGGGCCCACTCAAGCAAATTAATTAACAACAGGAGGATTGTGACAGTCACAGTGGCATTAATATTTTATCAGTGCTTTCATTTTCTAGGAAGCTGATAAAATAAATCAGAAAACAATAATCTAGCATATAAAGCACTAGGTAAAAGGTCTGAATGAGATCCTGCTTCTCTGTTTGAGGAACCATTTCTTTCTGTAATGTGCAAGTCTGTGTGTGTGTGTGTGTGTGTGTGTGTGTGTGTGTGTGTGTGTGTGTGGTTTGAGTGTGTGTCTTTGGCATGGAGTTAAATCTAAGGTCTCATGCACAAAGCTCTATCAATTAGCCACACTGTAAACTCCATTACTGGAGCTGATTTTTGTTTCTTTTTATTTGGGGATCACACCTAGCTAAGCTCAAGGATCACTCACCTTGGGACTCATGGGACCATACGCATTCTGGGGATTGAATTATGTCTGCTGCACACAAAGCATGTGTCTGATCCTTGTATCAGCTCCCCAGAACCCCTTTCTGTATTTTTAAGTGAGGCAGTATTTGGTCTCTATTCTGTCACAGAAATATAAAAACCATTAAGTAAGGGTTCAGTTTGTAAAACTGTCTTTAAAACAATGATAAGTATACCCAGGTCCAATTTGGTATTTTTAATTTTTTCTCCAAGTGGTTTTTGTCCAAATGCGCTTTCAATTTTCACTTTCTGGCACCTAAAATGCTGTCACAGTTCCCAAGATGCTGTCAATTCGACTTTGTAATAAATAACATTATAATGTCAATGCGCAACTAAGGAAGTGACATGATGTCAAAAATGCACTCAGTGAAGTTGTATCATAAATTCAATAGAAGATGCATATTTATGGAGATCTTCTTAGGATGTCAAAGAAGAGTAACGCAGATGTTAGAATGGTGAAAGAACAGAAATCAAGGCAGAGAACAGTTTTTAAAGATGAAGTAAATTCTACTGAGTGAAGTGAATTTCAAGTCATGGCAGTCAAGGCGTCTTCAGATTTTAAAAGGCTCTAAATTTCCCTTGACAACTCTAAAGACTGCCCACATCTAAACTGTCAGAGATCATGTCCCAGATCCTGAGAGGTCAATGACTGTGGATTTTAGTCTCGTATCCTATAATTGCTGATACTCTTAGACACTGTCTACCCTTATGTATAAAATGAGATATTTAGGCTGCTATATTTCATTCAGGATCCATCACCTATAAAGGTAACCTCCACTCTATGTCAAAACTAGAATGAAATTGAGATATTGGAAATGATTGGGACTCTACTGAATAGAGAAGAGAGAGGTATATTGGTATGCACATAGCTAATGACCAGAATTCTTTTATTAGAAATAAATCTTTTGATTTATGATTATAAAGTGTTAGTGCTTATAAGTGTAATAACAAGTTAAACGTTACATGCTGGTGTTTTTCCTTCTCATTTCACTTTTCATTCCCCTTTCCTTGAGTCATAATAGTACTCAACTGTCCTCCCTTTGTTCATCGATTTGTTCGAACAGGCACCAGTAATGTCTTCATTGTGAGACTTGTTACTGTTTTTGGCATCTTGAATACACCACAGGGAACTTGCCAGGCTCTGCTGTGCAGGTGGGATACTTTCAGTAGCTTGCCAGGCTCTCTGATAGGGATGGAGGAATTGAACCCAGGTCGGTTGCATGCAAGGAAAATGCCCTACCTGCTGTGCTATCACTCCAGCCCTTCCTCATGATTTTTCTTTACCTTGCTTTCTTCCTCGTTTCATTTTCTTATTTTCCCACTTGTATTAGTAACATTGTTTTATTGTAAGCTTTGTTCTTTTTCACTCAGTTTAGTTTTGTTAAGATAAGGTAATTATTTCTATTTATAAGTAAAATCATTGTTCTTTTATTAATTATATCTTGGGTGTGTATCTCCAGAAACCAGTGAAACATAAGGTACAGCACTGGTGCATGACAGAACAGAAAGGTGTGCTAGTCATGGGCTGCTCATAGCCTCTCTGATTCTATGATCCATGAATATACACTTGGTTCTTGATGTAAAAAATCGTTTTCTCAACCTTGAATTTTAGAAAATTATATTATCATCAGGCATTCATTATATATGCATAAATGGGATCAGAACCTCATTGTATTTTAAATTGCTTCTTTGGAAGAACAAGTATGTAAACTAGTAATTGCAAGATGACAAGTTCTGTGATAGAGCTGCATATACTCCAGGTACTCAGGATTTCTCTTCTTAGTACCAGCTGTCACTGTCACTGTCACTGTCCTCCCATTGTTCGTCAATTTGCTTAAGTGGGCCTAGTAACGTCTCCATTGTGAGACTTGTTGTTACTGTGTTTGCCATATTGAATACGTCACGGGTAGCTTGCCAGGCTCTGCCATGTGGGTGAGGTACTCTCGGTAGTTTGAGGGGCTCTCCGAGAGGGGCAGAGGAATTGAACCCGGGTCAGTTGGGTCGGCCTCATGCAAGGCAAAGGCCCTACTGCTGCACTCCAGCTACTAATCAATATTTTTTTAGTTGCAAAGAAAGAAACATTTTACTCTAGACAGTTCAAAATTCTTTGTAACAGACAAGGTAATTGAACTCAGAGATACAATGTGCATCTGGGTCTCTTAAATTGGGAACTGGACAGCAAAGTCTCTAGACTCAATCTTGAGCTTTCCCCCTAAGACTACATGCCCTTTGTCATATCCATTGATGTTTCTACAACTGCTCTTTCTACTATTAACCATCCTCCTGTAATTGCTCCTCTTGTTCCAGGCATTACAAGGAATTACTCTTTGTATTATTATACATCACCAGTGTTTACAGTTTATATGTGACTTTTATTTGTATTTTTCACCTGGGATGACACATGCATAGGGAAGAATAGTAATTTTCTCTGTGTACCTTTCTACAGTTTCTCAATATTCTCTCAGTATATCTTTTGGGGCTTAAAATCCTACAAGTCATAACCTATGGGCTCTGTACTCTTGGCCTAATTTACTCTGGAATCAGGAATAAAAACAAAAGTTTACTATGACTAATGTCTAAGTCACACTTCCTATATATTAATTCCTTTTTTTATTCATTGAAAGATATAATGTATGTTTCTCTCTCTCCCCTTTATTAGGATAATTTTTTAAGTATCTGAAATCTTCACCTCAAAATGTAGGTAGCCAAAAATCAAGTTATTAGTGGGAGATAGGGTAAGTTGCATGGTGACATGCATTCCTCAACAAAGTAATAAGGCAGAGGGGACTAAACATTTAGAATCATTGCAGATCCTTTTATTTGGAGGTTTGGAGAACTCTAGAAAAATTACCAACTATTTCCAGATCACCAAATGTTTGAACGGTTGTTCAAGTGGAAAAGACTTTAAAAATAGTAAAATAATCTTCACCTTGCACTTCTCTGACCATATTCTTACTTGCTGAGAATGGTTTATTACTGATTAAACCATAATCTCTTTATTTCTATTCCTGGTCAACAGCACTTTTGATTTCCTAAGTAAAATAACTCAGAAGTCTAGAAGGGCTTCATGCTAGTATGTGCTCTTCTTTGTAAGGACTGTGAAATATTGAAAGGTCAGTAAATTGTATCCCTACTTAAGTTGTGCATAGGTCATATCATCTTTCTGAATGAACTTTTGAAAACCCATCATTATATGAACTGGGTTTTTTAATTATATGTGTTATCAGGAGTAACTGAAAAATTGGAGAACCAAGGAAACCAAAGTTCTCTCTTTCCCTTTCTCCCCTACCTCCTCTTTCTCATTTTTCCTTTATTCCCAATTATGTTCTAAACATGGTTTTAGTTCAATTAGCACATGTCAGAGTTACAAAAAGTAATAACAAAGAATAAAACATAAACAGAAGTAAAATATATGATAAATATGTAAAGTGGAACCAAGTATACAACTGAAAATGCAAAATTAATGAGCCATACGTGTGTTACAAGTGAACTGTGGCTTTAATAGAAATTCTCTTGTTACAAAAAATATGGTCAATTATATCTATATGCTGAGTCTTCCTCCTTTTCATTTTGAATCTTGACAAATAGATTCCCCATTCTTTGACTATAAATATACCCAAGCCCTCCCCCATATTTTTTGAAGACTTCTATTTCTCATAGTAACTTCTGATTTCAAATGTGTAACTAATTTTTTTTCTTATGGAGAGGATTGTTTCATCTTGAAATTTTCTTCCTATTTTCATCTAGGTTGAAGCTAACGTTGAACATTACCTCCTCATCAGATCCTCTCCTAATAAGGTATTTAAATTTTAGCAGATTTTACTGACCTGTAGGGTAATTTCGCGGCCGCGCGACATCTTATTATGACATCTCATTCCTACTTTGACAAACTGGCAGGCTACCGAATGTAGCCTGCCCACACGGCAGAGTCTGGCAAACTCCCTGTGGCGTACCCAATATGCCAAATACCAGTAACAATGATGGGTCTCATTATCCTAAAGAGCCTTGAATATAACCTCAAGGCCAGGATGAAGGAGACGTTACTGGGGCCTGCTCGAGGCAATCGACGAATAACAGGATGATCTGTGATCTGTGATCTGTAGGGTAATTTATTTTGTAGCTATATTACATCAATCTAATCACTGTTTAAATAACTTTCTGATTTCATAATATGTTTGACAATAACCTTATTCCCAGTACTTAGTCTTTTCTATAGTTTTCTCATTGACTCCTCCACTTGTTTCCTGTTTTTTCCTTACTTTCTCCCCTATCCTTCAAGGGTAATATGTTCCTTATATATTTTTTTTCAGTTTTAAATCAAAGAAATTTTATGGTACGCAAAAACAAGAAATGATACCTGTAAAGTCAATTGAATAAAAAGGTATTAAAATATTTCAAAACTACTGTTTGGCTCCATAAGGAGGATTTTCGGTACTGACTATAAAATGTTGGCGTATTAATTTGAAGAAGAAATATATTCTCAGAAGAAGAACATTTTCTTGACAATGAGAAGACATAAAACAGAGTCAAAGTTCATCCATATCCAGGAACAGAACTTTAGAGCTATAGCCAAAGTGTAGCACTATTTTTTTCCTGTAAATAAAAGTTCTTCCTCCAGAAATGTTACTGAGCATTGATTTTCAGAGAGCAATAAGCAATACTGACGGAAATATTGACTAGTATGATGTTATTACTCTTATTGGATTAACCTTCCTAAATACTAGTGAACTTTGTATTTAGCTATGTTCTGCATATTAACAAAATGATTTCTGCATGTTGATCTATATGTTAGCAAAACATCTTTCCAGCTACAATCCTGTAGGTACCCAGCACCACTGGACTGGGGAGGGGTGCAGGTATCCCCAGAATTTCAAGGCCTAAGCAGTACTGCATCCTCAGGACATTATTTGATTCCTGTCCTGTGATATGGCTCCCCAGTATCAGTAGGAGTGATATCTGATTACTGCCAAGTGTGGTCCAATCCCAAACTAACAAATAAATAAATGCATAGAACTTGGTGTGACAATACTAATCAGGATAAGTAAGAAAGGGAAACTTATTGGATGGTCCTACTTATAAGTGGAATATGAATAACTGAAGCAAATAAAATGGCAAAAAACAATAGCATAACTTCCAGACTACATAACAATCATGTAGGTACCTGGAGGAAAAATGTGTGTATTTGGGGAGTAGAGGGAAGAATAAGAAGAGGAAGAGTTTTATAGGTGAAATGGTACTAGGATTTTGGAATTGAGTGGTGATAATTGCATATGCTTAGAGTGTGATGCTATACCCTTGAGACTCCATAATATTGTAAATCAATTTTGAATCGACTAAAGAATGAAAATTAAAGCACAAACATAAGCAACTAGGACTAGAAACCTGTTTTGGAATGGGTTGCTTAGTAAATGTGTTATCTAGAGCAGAAAAATCTTTCTTCTATACTTGTAAGTAATCATAAAAGATAGTAGAAAATGAAGAGGGGAAAGTATTTTAATAATAGTATGCAATCCTGTACATATGAGAGGGACAAGAATAATCATATTACTCCCTCAAGGCAGTTTTAGTCACGATGTTAAATCACTTTGACTGAGAAAAAGAACTTTGCAACACATGTATAGGGGAATGGAAGATTAACTAGAGGATGGCACCAGAAAAAAACACAGTAAACAAACTGTTGATGATTATTCAAATTTACTTCTGTTTATCCTTTGAAATGGGCTAGAGTGATAGCAGAGCACGTAAAGTTTATGCCTTGCATGTGGCTGACCTGGGTTTAATTCTTTTGTCCCTCGCAGAGAGCCCTGCAAGTTACCGAGAGTATCCTGCCCGCACAAAAGAGCCTGGCAAGCTCCCTGTGGCATATTTGATATGCCAAAAACAGCAACAACAAGTCTCACAATGGAGATGTTACTGGTGCCCACTCGAGCAAATCGGTGAACAATGGGAGGACAGGGGACAGTGTATCCTTTGAAAAGGGTCTAGTAGATTGACTTTTTCCCCTGTAGAGAGAGATACCCTTAGGGAATTTTCCTTTACAAGGTAATGTTATTATAAGGAACAACCTCTAACTGCACCTACACACCCTGATCAACATTTTTCATAATAATAAGGATGTATTTGAACTTTTTATTATGCTGAATTGTTTTACTGTTTCTCACTTGTCTAGCACTTTCTTCCCTTTTTGAGGGTCATTAAAATATGCTTAAACCAGTCATTTTCATTTACTATAATAATTTAGACTATAACTCTTTGTATATTTTAGTGTCTTCACTAGGAACAGCAAAATTCATTTTACTGTAAGTACATTGAAAACCACTTCATCCAATTTAATTTAATTGATTCATTTAAAATATTTTCAACAAACCTAGGAAAGAACATATTCTATTATACTAATATATCAATTCACCATATTTATTGCACTTTAATAATTTCTCATATTCCAAGTTTCTCTCTGACATTTACTTTCTCTTTTAAATTTTTTCTAGCCACTACTTTATAACCATGTTAGAGTGCTGTAAGCTCCTAAAAGTTTTTCTCACCATTTTTCTTACTTTGTGAATTTTGGTTAACAGTGAAACAGAAATTATTTATTATTATCCCAAACTGTACCTTAATGAACCTTCTTAAAATATAAATCAAATACTAAGACTAGAGAAATAATACTGATATTAGGATACTTGCCTCATCTATAGCTATTCTGGTTCAATCCTAGCACTAGGTGCAGTTCCTGACAATCCCCAAGAATGATCTCTGAGCACAGAACGAGGAGTCAGTCCTGAAAGCAGTTAGACATGGTCCAACTCTCTCAAAATAAAGCAACTGTACATATTCATATATATCAAATATAATTAAAATTAAACAAATATACATTACATGTTATCAAAATGAAGTTTCCATTCACTCCCCCTATGTCATTTTTCAGGGAATATCTGTGGTGGCTGTGGCCCTTGAACTTGGGAAAGGGAGAATGTATCTATAATTAAAAACTTTTAGGATGCCACAAAGTCTATGAAACTGATACTAGGATCATGACTAATTAAGGATCATGATGTCTTCAACTGTGCAGTAACTTAGTAGTAATTTAAGAAGGCCCTGCCAGACTGTGATCTTGTGGCCTCAGATTTGAGATCTTACTGTCTCCCTTGTCACAATTTGTGATAAAAGTGAAATGTTTTCCCTTTTTGAAAAACTTCTATTTTGTGATTCGATTTAGTGTAGGAGGGGCTAGAGGTTTCAATAATTTTCATATCAATATGCATTATCATCAGTACATAATAACCATAAAATTGGATTTTGAAATGTTTTTCATATTTGGTTTTGGGTTACAACTGGCTGTGCTCAGAACTTACTCGTGACTCTGCACTCAGGAATCACTCTTGGTGATGCTCAGGAAACCAGATGAGGTCACCAGGTCAGATTCAGGCAAGGTCTTACCTTCTGTACTATCTCTCTGGCCCTGGATTTTGAAGTCTTGAGAGAATAATAAAACCTAAATGTTAACTGCTTAAACAATCATCTACAACTCAATTTGGCACTTAGTTGTTGATCATTACTTTAAATTGAATGAGACATATCAATTTTTATATGATGTCCGTACATTGAATTTGCTCTGCACAGCTCACATTTCAAAAGGTTGACACCCATACAAAGTCAAAAGAAAATCTGATTTAAAAATTAGCTTTCTCAGTAAGAAAACAGCAAGTTGGGAAGCATGTCTAACCAGCGCTGGCCATAGAGACACTGAATAATCCAGGTGTGCAATACAGTAATAACCACATATAATTGTAGGTAAGAGGGATATTTTCTACTTGTTCTTTTAATGGTGACAGATGTCTAAGAGATACGAAGTATATTTTTTTTTCTTAAAAGAGGGTGTTTGACGAAATGAGTTTAGGAGCATCTGCTATGCCATGAACTTTGAAAAGAGAGAAAGAGGTCTGTCTTTATGAAGAGTAGAAGGCCTTCATAAATAGGCCATAGCATATGCAGTCATTTTTTCAGAGAAATCATGTGTATTCATAACTTATCTGGGCATGTGAAGTTGAGAAATACACAATGGACTTACACAATCATGAAGCACAAATGCATAAAATGTTAGAGAAATGTCATTAAGGGATTATTTTTTTTCAGTATGGTTATAGAAGAAAAAGAAGGATGATTGTGAGTTGAGGAGATTTCCATTGTAGTTTCTTCACTGACCAATTCAATTATATCAGAGGTGTAATATCCTTATCTTTACAAAGATACAGGTACCGTTCTCTCTTGGTTCAATCAAAGGCCAAAGAATGTAGTAGGTGGCTACTCCTAGGGAGGGTTTTTTACATCCTTCAAACTACAATGTCAGGCCAGTCTGTTTTTCTGTTTTTGCTTTTTTTTTCAATCCTCAGCATTGTAATATTGTAGTTGTGAACTTTGTTTATTTCATTATAATGCAATCAATAATTACATCCCAAAGCAAAAGAATAAACAAGGAAGCATAATAAAAAATCCGATACTTTTAGAGCATAATTATCTGTAGTAGTTGAAAGGCTTAAAAATTATAATATCATACCGAAAGGTAGTACAGAGGGTAAGGTCCTTATCTTGTCAGTCAATAATTGAAGTTCAATATCTGGTCTACAGTCCCCAGAGCCCTGTAAGGAGTGATCCCTGAGCACAGAGGCAGAAGTGAACCATGATCACAGAATCAGGAATAAACCTTGAGTATTGCCAGGTATGGCCCCTGTAGGATAACATTGGTTTGTCTTTTTCTGCTTTGCCACAGGGAGCTTAGGTTTATTGGGTTGTACCCATTCACAGTGCTCCTGAGGCACTCCCATTTCTCTGTGTTTATCCGTATACTTTCTTTGTGCTCTGCTTTCCCAAATGGTTATCACCTTTATCTCTTAATCAAAATCTCTTAATTTGTAAATATTGCTTTTGTCTTCTTATGTCCTTTGCATAGTTACTTTAGAGCAATGTCCTTTTTGTATAGACACAGGAAAACAGTTAATGCTATGCATTTGTAACTTGGGAGTTAATTGACACTAAATAATATTCACTCCTGGGCATCTATTCTCTCAACTAAAGCCTCAGTTTCCCTTCCTTCCTACCCCCCCAAAAGCAGGTGTGATGAGGAACTGGCTTGATCCAGGGCAAGCTGTGAACTAGCCTGGCATCGAAATGGGTCAGGCCAAAGTGCCATAATACTTAACTATAGTTAAGTGCATAGTCATGGACAAATTTTGTCATGATCTAAAAAGTAACAACTGTATTAGGACTCTGATAGAGTTGGAAAATATTAATTTGGCCTGAGAACTATAGTCTGTGATCTATAGCAAGATGTACCCAAGACAGTCACCCTACAACCTTTAATGCATCTTTTACTGTATCCATACAAAATTATTATTAAGATGAATGTTTAAATGATTATTGGACTAAGGAAAGGAGAAAAAAGGCAATATTTCACCCTTTGAGTGATCCCCTGGCTGCAGGTGATCAGGAAGGGCAATATAGATAGTACTACTGGACCTAGTGTTGTTGCTACCCCTAATGCGGGTACGTTGAGAGGGACCAGAGAGAGACCAAGGCAATGTGTCAGAGTGTGAAGAGATGAGTGAGGAAGACAGGAGGAGACTGGAATGGGGAGCTTAGTGAGACTGAAACAGACACGTGTGGAGAATGGAATAAATGGCAACTGATCACCAACCAGCTTGGCCCTCATTTTCTCCTTTGTCCACCCTTGTCATTGGGCTTCCTGGGTGGGGAAGTGGCCCAAGACCACCAAATAAATGCAGGAAGAGAGAGCCTCAGGATTCCTAGTCATTTTATGAATACACAGCCCCTAAACTAAAAATGTAGAAAAAAAATTGGTAACAATTTGGAAAATATTAATTTGGCCTGAGAACTATAGTCTGTGGGAATGGGGAGTGGTGTTTTATTGGGGATTAGTCTATACCCAGAGGCTATTTTTGGAGGCAATATATGTGGTGGCCAGTACTAGAAGAGAGTTGGCAGGATGGGAGTCAAGTACTTTGACTCAAATAATATTTCTCACCTCAAACTATATGTCGCTAAACATTTCCAGAATTAGCTTTCAATATCATGTCACAATTTGTGAACTATTTAAAATTATTTTCTTTAGTTTATGACTAGGCTTAACAACACAAATGCTGGCCGACTTCAACCATGAGTGTGGAAAGGTTGGACGGCAGCTGAATCTAACGAAGACAATGTTTATGAGAAATGGTCTCACTCCTGATGTTCTATCCACTCTCAATGGGATGGACATCTCCGAATGCAACAGTTATGTGTACCTAGGTTGAGAAGTCAACATGATGAATGACCTGGCACCTGAGTTGCACATGAGGAAGAGAGCAGCTTGGAACACCTTCAAGAATGTTGAAGAAATAACTAAAAGGACAAAGAACCTCTGGCTCCAGGCACATCTCTTCGATTCCACTGTTCTTTCTGCATTAACATATGCTTCAGGAACCTGGGCCCTATGAAAGCAGGATGAGAACGCTATTTGGGTCTCCCAAAGAGGAATCGAAAGAGCTGTGCTTGAAGTATCATGCTTCACTCAAATGAGAGAAAGAATGTGGAGTTCTGACCTTCATTGACGGTCAAGAATCACGAACACTGTCTCATTCGCCAAGGTGTCGAAAATGAGATTGTCTCGACACGTAATGAGATTTGGAGATGACTGCTGGACTAGAGTCTTACGGACTGGATTCCATGGGACATCAAAAGATCCCATGGCCGCCCACCTATGAGATGGTCAGACTTCTTCATCAAGACCCTGAATAATTGGTTTGAGGCTCTTCGTGTTCCTAGAATGAGCAGGTGCCATTGGACTACATTAGCACACGACCGGGATGAATGGAGACGTTACTGGCACCCGCTTGAGCATCAAGCTGATGAGTAACAGAATGTCAAGTGATCAAGTGATGACTAGGCCAAATTTTCTATTTCTAGAGCAAGGTTTATACTAATACTGTGTATAATTGTGTCCCTGAGCCAATTTAGAAATAGGAACATTAGGTAGAACTTATTTTGCTACTGGTAATGTGACTCAAAATAAGAGGCATTTGCTTGGAGGAATGAATTAATCAACTGCATAGATATCAAGTCTAGTGGTAGGGGAATATATGAGGTTCCAGGTTATCAAATACATATTTCTTGTCTATCTTTATGACCACAATTATCAATTTCTTCTCTTTGAGTAATATACTGAATTACATGCTTCAAATTTGAGATGTTTAATGCATTTAAATTGGTTTCCTTCCTAATCACTAAAAATATCTTAAATAAATCAAATATTCACACTTTTTTAATTCAATGATTATAACAACAAAGTAATAATTTATCATAATAATAATTTCCCATGGAAATATTCTAATCAAATGAATGAATAAAAGTCTTAAAAATGCTGACACATGTCACAGAATCAATTTACTATTGTGTCTAAAATTTCTTTTATTCTTTAAATAATGGATTTCATTAGCTTGAAAGTATATGTGAATCAGTATTATGGCTATGTAAGTTTTGAAAAACATTGGTTCACAAAAGAAGTGTCAAACAATGCAATTATAATATGAGAAGATAAAAATCTCACTAAGGTTCACTGTCTCAGTTCATCAATCAGGCTGTGTAATAAGTAAACATATACATATGCACAAAAAATAACCCGAATGACGTACAGTTTTCATTTAAACATTATGTAGCAAGCAGTTAAAACCAATTAAAAAATCAGCAATTAGAATGTGGCAGTTTGCCCATTTAAAGCTCTTCACATGTAATTAAGCTAATATAATCACATCCACAGAGCTAAAGGAGGCCTCAGGATATTCTAGAACAAGCAGATAATGTCACCAGTGTTTGTTAGGGTTAAATAGTGAACTCAAATGTCTTACAGAACATCTCTAGGCAGTTTGTAAGCTCATTCTCTCCAAATTGTTATTATTTAATGTTAACCTCAGGTATATTTTGTTCATAATCAGAATTTTGGAGGCTAAATTTTTATTGATATATGTTCCTTTTGCACAGGAAAAAAAGCATTAATTTTATAGCATAGTTGAATGCTTTAATACATGTTTATTTTATATTATTTTTTTAATTTATCAAGTATATAGACTTTCAATATTTCCAACATACCCAAAGTCCCACCTCCTTATTAACTATTCTTCAATCCATTCTCAAACAACCAGTGGTTAATATGCTTTCCATTATTATATATTTTCCTGTTCTAGAATGTCATTTGAATGAAATCTATAGTGATGGGTTTTTAAACAGTTATTTTAAACAATTTTTTCACAAAAATAATTATGAGTTTTTAATACATTTATTTCGTTATTTGAACAATTTTCTTTATTTGTTTGTCTTGCTCTTTTGTTTCTGGATTTGCGTGAGCGGGCCCAGTAACGTCTCCATTGGAGACTTTGTTGTTACTGTGTTTGGCATATCGAAGACATCACAGGTAGCTTGCCAGGCTCTGCCTTGCGGGCGAGAAACTCTGGGTAGCTTGCCGGGCTCTCCGAGAGGGGTGGAGGAATCGAACTCGGGTCGGCCATGTTGGCTGCATGCAAGGCAAATGCCCTACCACTGTGCTATTGCTCCAGCCCGTTTCTGGATTAAAATATCACAATTGGTTTATCTGCCTTCTGCATTTGAGTTGTCAATCTGAACAATTTTGAATATTTCTACTATGTATATACATTTCAAGTCGTTATTGCATGTGAAAATATTGGATCTCAGGTAAGCATGTGGGAATTAAAGTGCTGGATTATATCAGATTATGATTAAATTTGTTGGAAACAAATAACTAGAGTTTTCCTGACCTTCCTACAAACACAGTGAATATAATTGTCTAATAAGTGATGCTTTTTTTTAATTTTTATAGTGGTTCAGCTTAGGAAGAAAAAAATTTAAATTTAAGAATATCTATTTTAACTAGCTTTATTTCTTTTATTTTAATCTATTTGGTATAAGGAGGTTTGTGCAGATATTTTACACTTTTTTCTGTGTATTTAGAATTTTTAGCTCTCATACTTAGTTATGTGACTATTTACACTTTAATTTTCTGTTTTCATCTAGCTAGCAAATTATTCTACCATAACATTTCTGAAAGAAATACTATTTATACATAGAATTTCTTGATGTATTTGTCTAAAATTTTAAATATACATGTTGACCTAATATCGAATACTTTGTTTTACTACTATCTATATGGCTATTTAGTACTTTGTACTTTGACTACTGAAAATTTAAGTGTATTGAACTCATATATTGTGAATCGCAGCTTATTCTTCTATAACATTGTCTTGGCCTTTTAAGAAATTTTGCATAATTTAAAAAAATGTCAGCATTGTAAATACTGACATTTTGGGAATGGAGGGTTTAAGGAGTTTGCTCTTCCTCTTACTTGCACTGCTTCTATCTTCAGCACCACACGCTTCTCTGATCACTGTTGAGTACATCCCTAGAGTCTAAGGCCCAAGCACAATTGCAGGCTTGAGGAACACATTGTTTGACCCTCACATTGAGGCACTGATTCATGAGGATAGTCCCTGGAATTCTTGGCACAGCTTGGGAGAATGACCCACCAGGCCCCAAACTAAACTTTTTATGAGGGATAAATTAAATCAAAGATCAATTTCATTATTGGATATTATTGAACTTCTATTTCCTCAATATTTTGTCTCTTCAATTATTGATTCCCTTAAGATTTATTTTAGAAACATTTTTTCAGTTTTCAGCTCATTCTGCCATATGCTACACTGCATGGCAAATCACTTCAATGTTGGGTTTACTTTTACTTTTACTTTTTTTATGGATAGGTAACTTGAGCAAGGCTCAGTGGAATGTACTTATCTATATTCTGTTCAATGTGAGTTGTGGTATCTCAAAAAGTTGGACGTGAAAGCATTTGAAGGCTCCTGACTAAAAATTACAGCTGGAACCATTGCACTAGCAGTTGGCTCAGATGTCATCTGAACCTCTGAGCTAGAGCATTCATTCATGCTCTCTCTACATATTCCACACCAACTTGTGTCTGGATTTCAGCAGACAGAAAGGTCAAAGTTTAGTACTTTTAATGACCTAAATTTGGAAGTCAGAGAGAGTAGGTAAAAATAAAAATTGGAATTTCTAGGAAGGGAATCTAGATCTGGTACCAAACAGATAAATACAGATGTTAAGGCACTTGACTTGCAACTACCACATATGGTACCCCAAGAACTACCAGAGGTCACTCCTGAGCACAGAGCCAGGAGTAGTCCCTGAGCATAACCAGCATGGTCTAGTCCCTACTATACCCTAATAAAAGGAATGGTGGATTCAAAATCTTGATGAAAAAGAGTCTGAAATTTGCAGCATAACAGGGCTTGCAGTATCGATTATGATGTTGAATGTATTCAGAAAAGTAAAAATTCTTTTTCAGTGTAGAGTTCTTGCATGTTTTATAAGCATTTTATTGTTATCGTAGCACTGTAGCACTGTCCTCCCGTTGTTCATCGATTTGCTCGAGCGGGCACCAGTAATGTCTCCATTGTTGAGACTTGTTGTTTCTGTTTTTGGCGTATCAAATAAATACATCACAAGTAGCTTGACAGGCTTTGCCGTGTGGGCGGGATACTCTCAGCAGCGTTCTGAGCTCTCTGAAAGGGGTGGAGGAATCGAACCCGGGTCATCCCGGGTCGGCCACATGCAAGGGAAACGCCCTACCCACTGTGCTATAGTTTCAGCCCATTGTTATTGTAAGAGTTAAAAAATATTTTGGTTTTGATTTTGTATCTATGAATATAATTAGTCATGTCTTATTTCTTGAAAAATGTTCACCTTAATTTTTGTACAGTTTTTGAAAGAAGACATAATTATAAAGATGAAATAATTGGTACTTCAATTAAAGTTTTAGTAGGCTACAGAACTCAGTGTTTTGAAGGTATAAACTGGAGAGGTGACTTCTTATCTTGTCTATATTGTACTCTGTCTACCCAATTAATTTGTTAACTAATTGCTTTGAATGTAGAAATAAAAACAATTTGATTTCTCTCTTGTCAGGAAGACTATTAAAGTAATTTTGCAATATTTATGGATTTTTATAGGCTATGAATACAAAGCTTATTTTACTAGTGTTTTTAAATGATAGAAAAGTCTTAGTTTCTGCACTGTCCACTGTCCTCCCATTGCTCATCGATTTGCTTGAGTGGTCCCAGTAATGTCTCCATCATGAGACTTATTGTTACTGTGTTTGGCATATTGAATACATTAGGGGTAGATTGCCAGGCTCTGCCGTGTGGGTGAGATACTCTCGGTAGCTTGCTAGGCTCTCCGAGAGGGGCAGAGGAATAAAACCCGGCTTGCCTGGGCTGGCTGCGAGCAAGGTAAATGCCCTGCCACTGTGCTATCGCTCCAGCCCTACAAAAAAATATTAGTAAGTATATTTAGTTCAGTTAGCAGTTGAATTTTTGACTGAGCATGGTGATAAAAGTGCTAATATTTTATAGGAGAGCTCTTTTTATTTGGGGCGCAAAAGTCTTATATTTAAATGTTTACTTAGAGGAATGTGGGAGAGAAGGGAGAGAAAGATGGGAGATACATGTTTTAAAAAGAACATGGACTTCACCAGAGGGGAAAATCAGGATTGTAGTGCCAAAATATACTCCAGGTTAAAATGCAGCAGCGGTAGGGCGTTTGCCTTGCACTCAGCCAACATGGCTGACCCCAGTTCGATTCCTCCGCCCCTCTCGGAGAGCCCGGCAAGCTACTCAGAGTATCTTGCCCGCATGGCAGAGCCTGGCAAGCTCCCCGTGACGTATTCGACATGCCAAACACAGTAACAACAATGTCTCCAATGGAGACGTTACTGGGCCCGCTCGAGCAAATCGACGAACAACGGGAGGGCCTTCCAATGTGAAATATCAGCCTCAGATCATCCTTCCTTTTGGAAAGAAAATAGACAAGTTATCTGACTTTTAAGCAATTGAATTATGTAAATGAGTTATTTTAATACATAGTTTTAGATGTTAATATTTCTAGCCTAATCTATTTTAAAAATCAATCTCATATTAAACCCAATGTATCTCTCAATCTCTCTTTACTTTTGGACAATGGGTATTAGCAGAAAGGGGCAAAATTGTCATTGTTAAATTGTTATCCACTGACCAAACAAATCTACTAGATGGGTTCATGTAGCTTCTTTAGTGGGACATCTGTGATTTCTTTCTGGGTCCCCTCTGGGGAAATATGCTTTACACAGACAATGCAGGCTTCCCTCTGTTTTAGGGAAGACTTGCAGTTCTTGTTTTCAGTTTTATTCCCTTGAATCTCTTAATGCTGTTATGTCCTTGATTTAGTAGGATACAATTTTGATTTGGTTGCCTTCTAAGTCATCCAACATAGCTATTCTCCATGCTGTACACTTGCCTTCCAGGAAATTCTTGTTAACTCTGTCTACCAAGTTGTACAAACTTAGACTACCACAGAATGTCTCTTTTTCCATGATAGAACTTTGCTTGCCTACCTGTTTTTGTAAAGCTCAAGAAAATGAAGGCATTTCAGAGAAATTAAAAGATGAACCCCATATTAGAAACCAGAAAACCTGACCGCTAAAGAAAATATAAATTATGCCTCCCCTTTATTCTTTTTGTCTAAAAGGATAGGAAATTTGAAACCTTAATCATATATCTTTGTTGTTACAAATATGCCTAGGATTATCAGGACCTGAGTGAATTTATTGAACACCTTTGGCACCCACAAGTCTGTATACTACCCTTGCTAAAAATGTACTTCTACCTTCTCCTTTCTGTGACTGTGCAGAAGACAATTATTGGGCTATATGACCTGACTATCTGGTAAGGTTGCTAGTCCCTTTATAGACCTGCTTCTCTGACATCAACTCTTCTCTCTCAGATATGACCTGGGTGCCCCAAGAATCCAAATGTATACAGTAAGAACAAAAAAAAATTATTTTCACTTATACTCTCCATGGTACACATAAAATATTTTTTCTTGTTGGGACCTTAACCTCTATGTGTGATTTTAATGGAGTTCTTCATTTTTTGTTGGATAAAAAAATAATCCTTTTCACATAGGTGAAGACAAATATTACTATAGTTTCATTCAACTGGTACCTTTCTCAATTGAGTTCTACCTCTACCCTTTATAAGTTTTGAATTATAATTTTTTGTTTTAATTTTCAATGGAATCACCATTTGATACACAGTTAAAAAGTTGTTCATGATTGAGTTTCAGTCATACAATGTCTGCATCTCTTCAACAGTATACATTTACCTCACCAATGTCCCCAGTCTCCCCACTTCCTCTGCTCCCACAACCTGAATTATATTTTGATGTGAATTGAAGATAAGTAGTGAATGATGGTCTTAGAACTAATTTGATCACATTTTTAAATTCCTGGCGGCAATGTCTGGTAATTTCTTATCATTTGCTTGGGAATATGCAGTTAGCTTCACTTTCTGCCCTTAGCTTTTGCTTGTCACAAACACTCTATAATGGGAAGAATATAGTCCCACTCAGAACTTTGTGTACAGGTTTGCAATGATAAAGTCTATTAAGAGACTTAAAACTATTCTCATCTGTCCAACGCCATTTTTATTTATTAACATGTGTATATTTCTCTACATTTACATATATTTCTACATTAATAATTTTATTATTTAATTTTTATTATATTTTGGCAGCATATATTTTCAGTATCAGTAAAACTAAATTTTGGTTAAAATATAGCACCATACCACCTTATTACAGTGACTTTAAACTGCAAGTTCTTCTTTATTAAACGCGTATACTAATCAACAAAAATGATAGTTTAAAGAATGTAGTATGCATTTACTGCATCAATGTTTTATGACCCTCAACACATAGAATAAAATCTTATCTTTTTCTGTAGAGGACAATTAGTTGCTTAACTAGACCATAACAGTAAAAGGATTTTTAAAATATATTTTTAAGAATTTTATATTAATTTTATCATTCAGTGAATCTTCATTGTGGCTGTGAAGATGCTGAATATAAAATTAATTGCTTACAAAATAAAAGTGAAATAAATGTTTCATTTTTATATTTATTCTGGAATTTTCTATACATTTCTATTTTAAATTATTAGCTATATCCTCTAAGTAAATTAATGAGCTTATAAAAGTATACTAGATATCTTCTTGGCAATGGATGGCTCAATAGTATATCAACAGTATCAACTCCAATTCCTGAATAAACAAACATATATATGGTATTTGGAATGATGCATTTGTTTTTATAATAATATACATGACTAGGAAAGAACATATAGATTCTATATGTTTTTTGCATATATAAGAATCTTTGTCAATATTTTAATTGTCTTAAATTATTGTTCTATTATTGTGGTCTTTTAATTTAATTTAAAATTATTCCAGATTTTTTTTCAGATTAAAAAAAATGAAATGTTGCATTTGTTTTTGTTCTCCTTATAGTACTTCAAAACCATTGTAATATACTATCTACTTTGTTAGGTTATGTAACCTCTATCATCGTTTCTTGACAACTAAAGGATTATTTCTAGAAATTAGACTTCAGTGGAGAAATAGATACATGATATTTCCAGAAAGAAGTCCTCTGTGACCTACACAACTCAGTACTATGTTAGGATTTATAACAACTTGGTATAGAAGAATCGATAACTTTAACTTGATTCTGATAATAAACGCTTTGTTTTGATGAAGAAAACCCCACTTATTGTATGTTTCTAAAGGATAACATTAGACAAGCTATTTACTCCAGGGTATATAAAGGAGTCATTCTAAGCACTAAAGTGAGAAACAAATTCATTGATCCTGAAAGTTGGCCCAAGGCATCTCCTAAAAACCATCATAAATCCCATTTGTGTTTATTTTTATAGTTCATCTTGGCAGAATTTTTCTAAAAGACAAAATAAAATGTGATTGATATTCAATCCAGTTGTCAACTCCTGAACTTGAGGCTAGAATGCCTTTAACCTTGAGAGGTGAGATATTTTTATACTAGTATGAGTCCAGGGAATTCAGTTATTATTTCTTTCTAAGGAATGGTATAGACAATACCCCAAATTATTTAATTAATATAATCAAAAAATTAAAAACTTGAGACAGAATAACCCTCATTTCAAAAGGGAAATGAAATGAGGCATTTTCTGAGAAATATAAAAATTATTAGACAAAAAGTAAAGCTTATGTATAAAACTTTTTGTATTAGTAAAATATCATGAGGTACAGTTGTAGACTTACAAACATTCATGCTTGGGTTTCAGTTGTACAATGATTGAGTGTGTATAAAACATTTAATGTGATATTTCTGAGGACATATTCACAATATAATGAGATATTCCTGAGATGAATGCTAGCATGTATAGGAAATTTTAATGAAACAACTATAAAAATAATTAAAGAAAAACTTACATACTAACTGGAAATGGAAGAAATAGGTTTTTGAAATAAACAGCATTGGAAAAAATGGAAAAATTCGAGATCATACTTCTCACCACAAAATAGTATATTCCAAAAACATTTTAAGAACATTAAAATGTCAATTTAAATTTACCATATAAATGTAGATAAATATTTACTTAAACTGTGGGCATAATATTTTTCTAAACATGAAATCATTGACATGCAATCACAGGAAGTAAAGGTTATGTAACTGAGATTAGATAGATCTGTAATACCATGTACTTCAAATGTTGCTACTTTTAATATATATGTATATATAGCACTCTCCTGTCCTCCCATTGTTCATCGATTTGATCACGAGGGCCCAGTAACCTCTCCATCGTGAGACTTGTTACTATGTTTGGCATACTGAACACATCATAGGTAGCTTGCCAGGCTTTGCTGTGCAGGTGAGATACTCTGCATAGCTTGCCGGGCTCTCCAAGATGGGCGGAGGAATCGAACTCGGGTTAGCCATATTGGCAGCAAGGCAAACGCCCTACATGCTGTGCTATAGCTCCAGACCATGTATATATATATATGTATATATATATATATATCATAAAAATCAATTAGACAAAATTCTGTATGAACTAATATAGAAAAAGTATGAAAAGTGAAAAAATCCATACCAAATATCCTGTAGGATAAATGACATTTAATTACAAATGCAATAAAAAATTAGAACAATTAAAAGAAAAATACAATAACAAAACATCTAATACATATAAATTAAATAGTTTTAAATGTGATGATAATATTGTGGTCATTATGAGTTTTCGTACATATTACTTTGGGAGTTTACATTAGAATATAAGTAATATTAGAACATAATAACAGTAGAACATAAATAATATTGCTTTGATATATTTATGAATAATATTATGTTTTGATTAAGGAAAATGCTTATGCTATAATATTGCATAATAAAATAAGAATATACAACACTGTACAAAGAATTGGAGTGAGTATATAGTAGGCAAAGTGATTACTTCAACATGGCTGATCCCAGTTCAATCACCCACAACACATATCATGCTCTGAGCAAAATCAGAAGTGATCTCTTAGCACAGAGTCAGGAGAAATCCCTAAGTGGTGCTGGGAATATCCCAAAACAAACAACAAAGTAAAGACACTATGATAAATATGCTATATTTTTTGTTCTCATATTAATTAGTTGAATTCATAGAAACATATGTTGCATCAACATTTTAATGCATTACATACACATTGACTAATTTATATCCAGGAATATTATACTAATTTGCATTCATATGTCTACTGTCTAATATAAGTGTGTATCTACTGTCATGTCATTTACATGCTTTCCATCCCATTTACAAACAAGATATACTAAGCATTTTTATGTATACGTTTACATGAAAAAAGCTTCTATATTTAAATATATTTAAATTGAGGTTTTTATTTTTCATACATGCATTTTATAAATATATGCATTATTAATTCATGATTTATAAATTTTACATTTTTTTAAATTTATAAAAACAGTATACCTTGAAAAGAACTTGTCTGATCTTGAATTCTTATACAATTTCAAAGTTCTACAGAGGAGTGTAGATTTTGTTCTTACTGAATTATCATTTATTTCTGAAATGATTTCTACCTACATGGTAGCTTTTGTGATTATCTTTAGACTACACTATGTATATGCATTATTTTTCTTAACTAAAGCTGTATGAAATCTAAACACAGAGATACATGTAAGCATAGTACAGCAAAGTACTATGCTTTTACAGAATCATATTATTATATCTGACTTTGATATTGAGATATTATTTGATTGATTTAAATATTTTTTCCTTAAAATGCATTATGGTATCCAGTTTTCAATAGTATTACGTGTGTTTTGATACTTGCAGTGTTGATAGGTGTCCGTTAAAATTATCTCACACTTGATGGAATAACTGTTATTTCAGACTGAAGATGCAGTGAAAGAATCTTTGATGAGTTTATAGACCATCTCTTCAAGAATTCTGAATGCTCCCTTTCTCTAGACAAATCTCACCTTATAATGTCTGTATTGAATCCCTATGGGCACTTAAGTATCAAAATTCATGTACCCCATTTTATTAATGTACTTAAAATTAATTATATTTAGGAAGCAGACCTCTTATCAAAGATGAAACTTCATTAAAAAAGTAAATCAAGAGTAAGAAACATAGTATTTTTGCATACAGACAACTGTAGTTTGATTTCTAATACTAATAGTTTCTTTGAGCACCACCAGAAACAGGCAGAGCTATAGCATAGCGGGTAGGATGTTTGCCTTGCACACAACCTACCTGACTTTGATTCCTCCCCCTCTCTTTGAGAGCCCAGCAAGCTACTGAGAGTATCCTGTCTAGACAGCAAAGCCTGGCAAGCTACCTGTGGCATATTCAATATATCAAAAACAGTAACAACCAGTCTTACAATGGAGACGTTACTAGTGCCCACTTGAGCAAATTGATGAACAACAGGACGACAGTGCCACAGTGCTACCACCAGAAACAAACCCTAAGGACAGAGCCAGGAATAGCCCCTAGCCATTATTGGGTGTGACCCCAACATGGCCAAAAGATCAGTATTTCAATTTTTTTACTTATAGTAAAATATATAAAATTGAGGTTGGTATTTGTGTTGCTTGAACTCATGTACTTTTTTTAATGGTAAATATACCACAATGCATCGCCTGAGTATTCAGAACAAATGAAATAAGAACAGACTAATCTTGAGAGTCAATATGTAATGATATAATGGCATAATATATTTTTCTGCAAAGTTATGACCAGTAATAAACTAGTAATTACCTCTATTAAACACTAATTTTGCTAATTGATTCTTATCTGGATTCTGGTAGAATCTCTAAGTGTGAATATAAGGAGGCTGCACATCTTGCAGAGTGAAATGAAAATTATTTATGGCACCAGATCACAGATTAGGGCAAGAAAAGAAATAATCAAAATATGCACTATCACTCTCTGTAGCACTGTCCTCTCGTTGTTCATTGATTTGCTCGAACAGGCACCAGTAATGTCTCCATTGTGAGATTTGTTGTTACTGTTTTTGGCATATTGAATATGCCGCGGGGAGCTTGCCAGGTTCTACAAGTGTGGGCGGGATATTCTCGGTAGCTAGCTGGGCTCTCAGAGAGGGATGGAGGAATAGAATGCAGGTTGACCACGTGCAAGACAAAAGCCTTACCTGCTGTGCTATCACTCTAGCCTTGTCAAAATATAAATAAACACAATAATATTTCAACATATTCTTTTCTGTTTGTTTGTTTTTCCCATTCTGGGATTGAGCACTTGCACTAGGCCTCCAGACTATCTCCCTAGACCTTTAAGCAGATTCTGAAAGATCAAGTATGATTCAAAAAAAAAGGAAGCACATCCTCTTTTATGAAAACCTTCATGCTGTATGATCAAGTATTCTTTAGTGTTTTCTTTCTAAGGACATATTTTTAAAGTCTTGTGAAAATATTATCGAAGTGCATGATATTGTGTAAAATATCAAATGAGGAGCATTGGAAATGATTATGTAATGTCAGCATTCTTTAATTGATGATTTTGTTCATTAAAATGATCAGTTTGCATATCTTTTTAATGATGTTTGCATAGTGCACAATCTTGACAAATAAAATGATACTCTTCCTTAAGGTCAGAGCAAGTATCTGGTCCATTATGTATGGTAATAAATAGCATATTTTCCTCAAAGAAGGAACAGAATTTTTCCCTAGCATCTTTTTTGAAATACAAGAATTTTCTAAATATACATTTCCTCTACTACGGCACAAATGTCAACAACTGACTCACTTCATTTCAACTCTTGGAGGGCAAGAGCAAGAAATGCAAACACACCTTCATGCTTCGGCTGTGATGTGAGTGAGAAATCCTTGCTTTTTCTTAGGTTTTCCATTGCCATGAAAATGAGTGTAAACATGTCTTCCTTTTGATTACAATTAGGGCATGTTTTCATACCTTCAAAATTCTTGAATATATGGAGGACGGAGTTCAAGAGAACACTGTAGCTTATTGTCACTGATGAATATTTTGTTACTTTGTTTTATCAATGTGCATAAATCAAATTTACAGTGAAGCCATTGATTTGACTAGAGAGCACAGGAATTTGAGAGTATGGTAGGGGGATGAAAAGTTAAGTTCAGGCTCACCAAAAATAAAATAACAAAAAAAAAACTGTTCATATATAAATGTCGTAAACAATTGATAGACTCCTGATGGAATACCTAAATTTATGGAATCCCTAAATTTATTGAACACCTAAATTTATTTTTAAATACTCAGAAAATAGATTAAGGCATAAAAGCGCATTTCATAATTACTCCAGAGTATCAGGAATCACGACCATCCTGTTATTCGTCAATTGCCTCGAGCAGGCCCCAGTAACGTCTCCTTCATCCTAGCCTTGAGATTATATTCAAGGCTCTTTAGGAGAATGAGACCCATCATTGTTACTGGTATTTGGCATATTGGGTACTCCACGGGGAGTTTGCCAGTCTCTGCCGTGTGGGCAGGCTACATTCGGTAGCCTGCCAGTTTGTCCAAAGTAGGAATGAGAAAATAAGATGTCATAATAAGATGTCGCGCCCGCAAATGCGCGGTTCCGGGAGCTGGTTTTTATAGTCTCTGAGTCTTGGCCATTGATGGGATTACACGGCGCCAGGGGGCCAGTTGGTGGGTGTGACCCCCGCCTACTGGAATTTGGAGAATCTGTGTGGAGGATGCTCGGCCCCAATCCGAGTAGGCTAGCAGAGTATAGCTGCTTATAACACTTATATCCAGCAAAAAAATTGTTTAAAATAGTTTCACTATTTGATAATACCAAAATGTGTTTTTTCTTTAAAACAGAGAGATTAATAGACAGTGGCTTGCCAGTTGTCAAACTTCTCAATTCTACCTTTATAATAACTTTTTATAACATTATCCACTTTATATTCTTACCATAGAATTAGACTCCTATTGCCACTCCTTTGGACAATTTAGAGGCTCTAATAAATTTCTCATATTTGGCTTCATCTCTTATCATCTTCCTAAATTCAAAAATAATTAGGGCGTTCGCCTTACAAGCGGCCAACATGGCCGACCCGAGTTCGATTCCTCCGCCCCTCTCGGAGAGCCCGGCAAGCTACCGAGAGTATTTGATATGCCAGACACAGTAACAACAAAGTCTCCAATGGAGACGTTACTGGGCCCGCTCGAGCAAATCGACGATCAACGGAAGGGCCTTTACCTTTACTTTTACCTTTTAACAAGATTAATTCTTTAAAATACAACTCTGCCCGGGAGAGAACAAAAGGGAATGCCCTGCCACAGAGGCAGGGTGGGATGGGGGTTTGGGGGGGTAGGAGGGATACTGGGATCCGTGGTGGTGGGAAATGGTCACTGGTGGAGGGATGGGTATTCAAAATAAATAAATAAACATTTTTTAAAAAATACAACCCTGCCCATGTCATTACCGCTTGTATAAACTTTTGAAATTTTCTCACTTCCCTAATCTACTTCATAGAACCTGACATCTGCATAACCAATGTTCTAAAAAAAACTGTTCTTTCTTTTAATTCTGACACAGATTTTATATTTTCTCTAATGAGCCTATAAGTTACTTTGATACATGAGAATTTTTTAAGCATTCATATATGTGATACGAATCCCATTATCTGTAGTTTTATTGACTTTATATTCTTTATTGATATTTCTATTTATTTCCTTACATTATGAGCTTCTAAAAGTTGAATGATTTCATTAAACTTATTAAGTGCCTGTTGTATTGTTTTATTTGTGCTACACTCATGCAAAATTATATGATGGATGAAAAAGTATAATTATACATTAATGACTGCTTATAAATATAAAGAGATATCAATTTAGAGTGAATATATGGCTCCAGTAGTAGAGCACATGCCTAGAATGTGAGAAGCCCTAAATTATTCTCCATTATTTCATGTAATCCAAAACACTGCTGCAACTGGCTTAGCACCTTACACACAGTCATTGGTCATGCCCTGCCTAAAAAATCATCAACATCCCCGCCCCCCACCCCCCCACCCCCCGCTGGGGCTGGAGTGATAGTACAGTGGTTAGGACGTTTGCCTTGCATGCGGCTGACCCAGGTACGATTCCAGCATCCCATATGGTCCCCAAGCACCACCAGAAGTAATTCCTGAGTGCAAAGCCAGGAGTAACCCCTGTGCATCACTGGATGTGACCCAAATACAACAACAACAACAACAAAAGAAAATATCATCTGTACCACCAAGCTTTTGAGAGTGTGATTTCTGTAAAAATAAAACAAATAAATATAGAATTTTAAAAAGGTGCCAAATGGATGTTCATTTACAATCAAATTTGTCCAAATCATGTTGCAGTGATTTATAATATATAGTTTTAATTGCCTGGATTTCTGAAATAGTGTGAGATTAATATCAGCAACAATTTAAGAGTCAGTATTTTATCATTTTAACTAATATGTGGAAATAATTGAGAAAATGTTTAATCTTTATTGTGAGGTAAATCAAAGAAAAAAAGTAAGTGTGATAGTTCACAATTTTATTTATGATACATGAGACAATTAAATGCAAAGGAAGTTTATAAGCTCATGCATGATTTACATATGGAACAATCTAGATTAACTATAAAGATTTCTAAAAACACATACATACAATTTCTGAGGAGGGTGCCACATAATTTAACCTATAGAGAAAAATGGATATGGAAACCCAAAATATATATAATATGTTTTCTTGCTTCACCACAGTTTTAGCAAAGCAGTTCACATAGGTGTGTCCCTTAGCTATGCTTTTAATCTTGAAATTGATCAAATAAATCTAGAAGGAATCTTGACTAGTCACTAAGCACAATAGATAAATCATGAAATTTCTTCTAATGTTAAAAAGTGGATGTTCAGCAATTTTGAAAAACATAAGAGATTCTCAATTACACTGTACATGAGCTTGATTATAGCAACTACAGTATTTTATATGGAATATTATCACATTATTAAATGGAATTATTTTATCATTATTTTCTTTGGGTCAGCAGACTCATTAAATTGCTTTGAAAGTAAATTTTTTTCTGGTATTTACATAAAAACATTGTCTCATTATCCTTCAGAGGCATAGGTTATAATACATAAGAATATATGATACACAATTTTTAACCATTGTCAATAATTATTTAGTATAATTTCTTAGACCGTAGATCCTGGTTATGGCTGTCTAAAGCTCTGACCATGAATATTTACTGCTTAAGAGTTAAAAACATACTCTCTTTTTGTAACAGATAAACTGTGATTTTGCTAATATAATGAATTATATGTAAACTAATACATAAATAGTACTTTTTATTCCACATTGTTGTCAGGATTTTTAAATAAATTCTCAAAGATCTTCAAGGAAATCAAACCAAATAATGATTACTGTTATCATTTTATAGATATAGAAGACATGACTCAAGGTTTTCTGACTTGCCCAAGATAACATAGCTTATAGATAGCTTATAGATATTCAAATCAAATATTCAAATTTAGTTAATAATTATCAATCTGTTAATTTTCATTTTAAATTGAATTACAGGTTATGGATGGTCATGAAATAGTACATTTTACTATAATGAATAAAAGGTAAAAATAGAGATAATAGCTAAATTTAAGGTAATTTCATATTGAACTAATTTACAATAAGGTATAAATGTCAGATCAAATTTAAATTGATTGATTAAAATGTCCCCTAAATATTATTTTCTTGTGAAATTATTTATCTTAATAATTTAAATCAGTGCCCTCAAAGTGGCTTAAAAATCCACTTTCGCTCCACTGATTATGAGGAAGTCTTTTACCAACAAGGGCGGATCATTTCTATTCATAGAAACCTGATGAGGAAAAAAAGGTTTTTAGAATATTGATTGATCTGACTTGAATAATAAAAAGATTGTATCAATAAATATTGCTGATATATATGGCTTGTTCATGTCCAAGAGCACTTGTAATTACTCCATTGAACTTTCAGATGTTATTTTACAGTCATGAAATCACATTTAAGATTTTTCTGGATGGATATTTCCTTGCTTGTTTGATTTTTGACTTCTGTTGTTTCGGCAATCTTTTTTTTCAAAGTAGATCAACATTTTAGTGATGCTTAACATCACACAGTAGCTTTTCTTTTGTTTTCATCTCAAACGAAAGAAAATGTTCTATATTCAAATTAATTCAAAATAGGCACTTAAATACTTTTCAGATTATCAGGTTGGTTTATTTATTCTAAGACTTGTATTTCTGCTGACTTTTCCATTCTGCATTCCATCTCTCTCTTTTTTTTATTTAAAAAGTAACTACTTCAATCTCTAGCATTCAAGTGTTCATTAAAAGCAACCCTAGGTTATCTTTTAAAGCAATAGAGTATGAAAAAACATAACAGAACTGCAAGCAATGCATTCTTCTACCACTATGAGGGAAAAGGGGCATGAAACATATGAAAATGCTTCTATTTAATTTTTTAAATCATTTGTTAAGCATGCTAATTAAACACCTTTAATGAATAAAATGGGGGAAAAAGTTAATTATTGTGGGTTTTTAGTAGAGTATATTGTAATGACAATCTGTGTACTCCTAACTAATGCACAGAACTGAATGTGATTATTTCCAAACATTAGGTTATGAGATTTAGGATAAAAAGATTTATTACTGATCTTCCACAAAAGACTGTGAAATTACATTACGCATATCTTATAACCCAGAAAGTCCATCCCTTTATGTTTATTGAAGAGAAAATGAATGCAAAACGAACCATATATTGTTATTTACAACACATGAATATGCTGTAAAATCTTAAGTCTGTGTAAGTTTTCCCTAACTATGAATAGAGAAGCACAGAAATCTAATCAGGTTTCAACTACTTAACATGAATGAGTTCTAGAGCTCATTGTGCAACACTGGCAATCCCTAACAGCACTGTATTGTGTACTTTAAAAGTTTTTAACTTGAGAGCTCAATTATTCTTATAACAATTAAAATAATAAAAGAAGTCTTCCCTTAGTAGGGTCATAAATAGTCACTGCATTATTTTCCTGTACTTCTTTTCTGCCTGTATCCCTGGGTCCACCCTTTGCAAAGGAAAAACTGATGGGTAGGACCCAGAATGCTACTCCAGAGCTTTTCTTTTTACTAGGCCATAGGAGACCCACCTAGACCCTTAAAGGACCTTTTTCTTTGTCCTTGAGGCCTATTCCAAAATCAACAGGCTGGTCTTTTTGAGTATACCAGAAGTTACTATCCCAGCATTGTGATACATCCCACCTTCATATTGGACACACATTGGGCTCTAACAGTAAATTCACACAATCTGGAGTGGCTTTTATTTATTTATTGTTTGCCATCAATATTAACATAATTGTAGCAACATTCTCATACTCCCCTAAAATTCTGAAATAGTGGTAGTCAGAAATCAGAGAACCCCAAATTTCAGGCAGAAGACAGATAGGGCAATATCTCTGAATGTCTTACTGGAACCTTCATACAAAATTCCAAGCAGCAGTTAGTCACAATAAAATAAGGTTGAATACTTCCAACAGGGAAGGAAGATGGTAAAACTCATCTGATTTGTTCAAAGATCTCTCTGGTTGGGGGACGCGGGTGGTAAGTCAGAAAAGTTCACACTCAGGCTGCAACAGAAGTAATGGAAAAGCAGCATGGAACTCCACCAACGTTACTGAGCGGACATAGTGTAGAAGCCTCAATGAATACTAATAAACTCAAGCTCTCTGCTAAGGACTTCAGAGATAACATATTGAGGATGATTAATGAGCATATTAAGGACATAATAGCTTAAAAATAAGTTTTCTAATTGGGTGAAAAATAAGAAAATTATAAATTCATTAAGATATTTTATTATGAAATTATAAACAAGAGTTAGATAGTTTGAGTTCAGGAAGCATTTTCTGAATGCTAAGTGGACTGTCATTCTATTAACGACATCTCTTATGAACAATCTTAATTTTGAGATTCACAATGAGGCCATGTGCATCTAGAAATACAAAAGTACAAATATAATTTAGACAGAAAAAATAGATGCCTATATTTATGGACCACTAAACTCAGCACATATCCCTAAATTTAATATTGTAGAAATTAATAGTATACATGCTATGTGTTTGTATAGTATAAAGGAATAATGTAAAAAAGGGTGAAATACTTTATCCCATTTTTTCTCTCAGAAGAGAACTTTATATTTTTTCTTTTTTTTTCTCCCTGCTTCCTTGCTGTATGAGCTCACATGAAAAAACTTATCAAATACACAATCATATTCAATTATTCTTCTATTCTAGATCATTATTCCAGGAGATGGCACTATAGCACCTTGTTTAATAGTCCAGATAACAAATCTATAAGTCAAAGGTCATTTTAATGATACATTGCATAGCACTGAGTATTTAAGTATTCTATTCTCTTTGGATCAATATATTATCTTTAACTGTGTTAATAGTTGTTTCTTTAGGTTAAAATTAAAAGTATATCTTCTATACCAGAGTATCAGTATAAAATTTTAATGAATCAGCTGTTTAATTTTACAAATATTTTGAGAAAATATATAACCTTATTAGGGGGGACATAAAAGTAAGCACAAAGAGACTGCATTTCTACTTTTTAATAATAGACAATAATAAACTGCAACAATGGCAATGAAAATAAATGTAACATAATTTATATTTATGATAATAAGGAAAAGTACCTGAAAATTTACATGTCATTTGGTAATTTTAGTACATTCAATATCTATATATTTTCTAATGAGGAAGTTCTCGGGAAGAATACCATATTTCATCCCATTGACATCATAAATTTTATGTAAAAGACATTTTTTAAGTGGTATGTACCCATCATGTATTTTTTTCAAAATGTTGTACTGGTATCATTTAACAAACCCTCTTTGATGAAATATTTGAATCCATGGATTACTTGTGAAAATAAGTTTAAAATTCAACAATGACTGTAAGGTTGAAATGGTATGCCGAGCAGTCCTGAACAGGGAGTTACTTCTTGTATTGATTTTGGATGCTGCTTCTGGTAGTACTCTGAGAGACCATGAGAGATTTCAGGAATAAAATTCAGAGTCTATGCATGCAAATATATACTCTAGTTCTTTATGTTGTATGCCTGGACTTATATGAAGAAATTTTAGCTTTTCAAATCAATAAATTTTGAAAGGAACTCTTTCAATAACTCAGTACCTAAAACCTATAAAGATACTTTAGATTTTTTTTCTTATTACCTTCTACTATATTTTTTTTAATGTAGGAGTATTGCTATTTATTCAACCATTTATTAGGCTGGTTGAATTAGGCATGAACTCTACCATTCTACTATATTCTTATCTAGTCGTAAATATTTTCATGCAAACCAATGAAGCTTAAAATCGAATATTCTTTTTATAGTGGATCTCAGGTTAATATTTGACAAAGACAGTTTTATAATATGTATCATGTTAGATCCTGTGGTGATGATTACGTAGAACCACAAATTATTGAAGTGGTTTTGAACAAATTTTTTATACATAGCATGCTTTCAAGCATATTAATTTGTCAATTACGATACTGATGACTGAATGATAATGGCTTTATATTCTGCTTAAGAAATTAAAATATATGTAATATTAAGTCTATTATCAAGCATATACACCTACATATATAATGTAAAGTACAGTAAGATACAGTAAACAAAAATCAAGAATCTTATGTATTAAAAATTGCTTCCCTTCTCATGGGAAGGGGGGGCGTTCCGGCTCGTCCTTCACGCCCTACCGAGGTCACCAGTTACCCCCCATGAGCGGCTCTCCGGCAAGGCCATGACTCCAGAGCACAGAAACCAATCTCTTAATTATCTGACTCTCAGTAGAAATAGTTCCAGGGTTAATAAGTAAAATAGCAGAAATCCAAAACCATGCAGCCGCTATTGCGGCCGCGCGACATCATTTAATTCTTGAACCCAGCTGTAGAAAGGAAATCATTTCACAATGCTTTTTCAGCATGTCTGATTTGGGGGGGGATAAACTCTAAATAATAATGATGCATCTTTTATAGAAACAATGAATCTAGTCAAAGTAGATAGAGTATTAACTAGAATTCATCTGCCTCACAGGCATTGGGGGGTAGGGGGGAGGTTATTGGGGTTCTTCGTGGTGAAAAATAAGTATTGGTAAAGGGAAATGTGTTTGATATTTGCATGACCGAGACCTAAACCTGAAAGCTTTGTAACTTTTCCCACAGTGATTCAAGAAATAAATAAATTATAAAAAAATTTGTTTCCCTTAAGGACCAGGATTTTGACACTCTGATGTGACACACATGCTTTTTCTGTGTGAGGCCCTGAATACGATTTCTGTCACTCATACCTTTGCCACCAATATTGCATGGATTGTCTCTTGGTGAATTTTTTCAATACTTGGATAGATCCTCCACCCAGCACCTAGCAACTATTTTCCAAAAGATGTTTTTATTCTCCGCAAATTAAGACTGCCAAAATCCAAATCTTGACCATTAGTCACAACTCAGGAAGCCCTTTTATTTTTTCAAATTGTTTCCTTTTTGGTCTTTTAGTATTATACTAGGGAAAAATAAACAAAAATTATATAAATAATGAGAACACTTTCAAGTGACACTCCAACACATGCAAATCAAGTGTTCAATGACATAGAAGGGATCAGAAACAAGGGCAAGAAGAATAAATTCAATATCTTTGGATTCTTGTGATGATCATGACCTGAAGCACCAGCCCAATTAAATACTTTTTTATCATCATATGGTAATTGATTTTCTCCCTGCAACATTTATTATCAACATTACTACAAACGTGGTTCCAGTGTAATGCTGAAATATTGCATCTTGAATGACCTGAAAATACAGACTCTACTTTTTCTTCTCTGGAGAAAAACTATTTCTCAGACATGTACCTTTCTCTTTCTCCTCACTTATACTTCTCTAAAGAAATTTCTTTAATTAAAAACTATTTTTTCTTCACTGAAAAATATTCATGCTCTTTCTTAAAAGACGTCAAGGGGATCCTCTTACTGAGAGTGAAGATTACAATAAAGACAGTCACTACAAAAATTGGAAGTTTTTGTGTTCTCTAGCTACAATACAATTTAAACTTTGTTGGATTAATGTAACATCTCATATTTTAAAATTGTGACCTGGTGAAGTAATTGAAGAGTGATAGCATAGCCGGTAGGGCATTTGCCTCGCATGTGGCCAACCTGGGATCAATTCCTCCATCACTCTCAGAGAGCCCGACAAGCTACTGAGAGTATCCTGGGTGCACACCAGAGCCTGGCAAGCTTCCGATGGTGTATTCAATATGCCAAAACAGTAACAACAAGTCTCACAATGGAGACTTTACTGGTGCCCACTTGAGAAAATCGATGAACAATGGGAGGACAGTGCTACAGTGCTAATAAACTTTATTGTAATAATCCTATATGAGTGCCTTTAAAATTATTTAGAAGACTATTACATTACCCATATTAGCAATAGAGCATGCTCATTAATAGTAAAACTCATCATACCAAGAAGTAAAACAGAAACAACAAATGAAGAAAAAAACTGTCTAAAGGTCCAAAACAAGCAAAAGAAATATATGTAATCGTGATACAAAACTTGGAATTATCAAGGAGTTCAAAATGCTAGATATGATTAGGTAATACACACAGGAATTTGTAAACTCTTCAGATGTTTCCAAACACTAAGTTATTTTATTGAAAGCAAGGTCAGAATGCTAATATCTGGATTCTTGGTGCCAGAGAGATAACATTTGGGGAAAGACACTTGTCTTGCATGTAGTTGACTCCAGTTCAATTTCTAGCACTTCATACGGTTCCTAAAACACTGCCAGGATTTATTTCTGAGCACAGAGCTGAGAGTAAGCCTCAACACTGTTAATAGTGAGATAGAGAGAGACAGAGACAGAGAGAGGAGAGATAGAAATGAAGAGAACTGGAAAAAGCCTTTCCTGGGTTGACATGGTGTGCTGTTTTTATGCCCATCTCTAATGAAGTAGGGGAAAAATTATGTCAGAGGATGTGATTTACGTGATTTTTTACTTGGGAAGCTCAATTTCTTTACAAGAACTGGATCTCCACTTTTTTAATATTCTTTTGTAGAAAATTTAACATTGCCATAACATAGTTAGTATAATGTCGGTTTAAAAAGAGCCAAACAAAAACAAATCAGTCTACTAGATTCTCAGAGGCATAACCAAGCTTGCCAAATTAACCCTGTACCATAATTCAGGTCACCCTTAGATCAAAGACTTCAAAAACCAGAGAAGGGACTCCTACCTAGATCAAAAGAATATGGAAAAATTGATTTTTATGTGGTATATAGAAAAAGAAGCAAGAGAATAGATGATATCTAAAGTCATAGTTTTGGATTAATATAACTTTGGACTTCCATTTCAAAACTGAGTTTAGCAATGGAAGAGAGGGTGGAGCAGGTAGTGACAAGGCAAACATCACTTAATCACTTAATCACTTAACTTCCCGTTAGTCGGCGATTTGCTCGAGCGGGCGCCAGTAACGTCTCCATTTGTCCCTGTCACGTGATAGTGTAGCCCAATGGCATCTGTTCGCTCTGGAAACATGAAGGACCTCAAACCGATCGTTCATGATCTTGACGAAGAAGTCTGACCATCTGGAAGGTGGGCGGCCACGCGGTCTTTTGACATCCCTTGGAATCCAGTCAGTAACAGCTCTAGTCCAGCAGTCATCTTTAAATCTCATTACGTGACCAGCCCATCTAATTTTCGACACCTTGGCAAATGAGACAGCGTCCCTGATTCTTGATAATCGACAGATGTCAGAACTCCGGATTCTTTCTCTCATTTGAGTGAAACGTGATATTCCAAGCATAGCTCTTTCTATTTTTCTTTGGGAGACCTGAATAGCGTTCTCATCTTGTTTGTATAGGGCCCAGGTCTCTGAGGCATATGTTAATGCAGGAAGAACAGTGGAATCAAAGAGATGTGCCCGGAGCCAGAGGTTCTTCGTCCTCTTAGCTATTTCTTCGACGTTCTTGAAGGCATTCCAAGCCGCTCTCTTCCTCCTGCGCAGCTCAGGTGCCAGGTCATTTGTCATGTTGACTTCTCGACCTAGGTACACATAGCTGATGCATTCGGAGATGGTCCTTCCATTGAGAGCGAATGGGGTGTCAGGAACAAGGCTGTTTCTCATAAATATTGTCTTCGTAAGATTCAGCTGTCGTCCTACCTTTCCACACTCACCATCAAAGTCGGCCAGCATTTGTGCCGCTTGGCTGATGTTTGGTGTTATTAAAACAATGTCATCAGCAAAGCGGAGGTGGTGTAGTTGCCAACCATCTATGTTCACTCCCATTCCTTCCCATTCCAGTCGTCGCATGATGTTCTCGAGGGTGGCACTGAAGAGTTTCGGTGAAATGGTATCACCCTGCCGCACCCCTCTCTTGACATCAACGATCACTTCTTTGTAGAATGGTGAGATCCTAGTAGTGAATCCGCAATACAGCTCACGGAGGATCCTGATGTATTGGGCTTGAATGCCCTGATTGGCTAGGGCTTCAATGACCGCTTCCGTCCCAACAGAATCAAAGGCCTTCTTTAAATCAATGAACGTTAAACAGAGCAGCATCTTGAACTCCCGAGAAACCTCAATGAGCTTGGTTATTGTGTGGATATGGTCGATGGTGCTGAATCCTTTGCGGAACCCGGCTTGCTCGCATGGTTGTCCTTCATCTAGTGTTCTGCCAATAGTATTTAGGATGATTCAAGTGAACAACTTGTAGATGACAGACAATAGGCAGATCGGGCGATAGTTGCCAATGTCATGGATGTCTCCCTTCTTGAACAGTAGTACGGTCCTGCTGGTTTTCCACTGGGACGGAACCTTGCTTTCAGACAGGTAGCAAGTGAAGAGCCGAGCCAGTGTATTGATGAGTACTGACGGCAGGTTCTTCAGGTGTTCAGGTCTGACCTTGTCTGGGCCGGGTGCTGTTTGCTTCTTTACCAACGAAATGGCGTGTCAGATTTCGGAAGGGAGAACGTTGGGAACGACATATCCATACTGTGAATTTGGTATGTCGGCAAGTGGACATGGCTATTGAAGAGATTTGAGTAGATGTCATGGATAATCTTCTCCATTGCCGTTCTGGAGGATGTGATGGATCCATCAGGATGTCGGAGGGCAGTAATCTTGGTCTTGTAGTTGGCGAAAGACAGGCGGGCGTTATGAATACTTTTCCCGGCTTCTGCCACATCTACCAGTACTTCTGCTCTTCTCTCTTTGAGGTCTTCCTTGATCGCATCTCTGCACTGCTTTGCGAGCTCGGACTTAGCTTGCGGTTGCCTGAGGCATGCGCCAAACCACGCTGGAGAATTAGCTCAAGAGTTTTCGATGATAGGTGATTTTTTGTGGCTATCTCTCTCTTGGCGTTCCTCGCACATTCATGGAGGTGCTGAACCAGTCGATCGTATTCCTCGTCAATGTTGTCAACAATGGCATCTTCCCATGTTGCTGCAATAGTGCCAAAAAGTTCCCAGTTGGTGGTCGTTCTGGAAGTTCTCTTTTTGAATTTTGCAGCCCTTTCACCCCGCTCTGTGAAGTAGAATTTTGCATGAAGCAGACGGTGGTACGATCCTGTTCGAAATTTTGGGACAACAGCGACATCAGTCAGGCAAAACCGTCGATTGAATATGATGTGGTCTATTTCGTTGTGGAATCATCCACCGGGAGACTCCCATGTCCATCATTTAGATTCTGCTTTCTGGAACTGTGAGTTACCATGAATGGTCTTGGTCGACATGATGAACTCAGACAGTCTCTCACCCTGTTCATTCCATTCTAGGCCATGGGTCCCGATGTGAAGTTCTTCAGCTGATCTTCTCGGTCCTATCTTGGCATTAAAATTACCCACAATGATCTTTCAGAAGATGTGGTCTTCTTTATAGAACTTCTCTAGCTCCATGTAGAACTTCTCGATTTCTCTGTCATCATAATGAGATGTTGGTGCGTAGACAACGAAGATAGAAACTGCAGGCAGTGAGCCACATCTATTCAAATGTAAACATCCGATTCAGTTTGTTAGGCATTCGAATGAATCAATGCTCTTGGCCAAGTTTGTGTTGACAAGGACACCGATGCCTCCAACACCTCTTTTATCGCATGTTCCGAGGAACAATTTTTCTCCAGTGTTGAAAACGGCATGGTGAGATTCGTGTCTTCTTGTCTCGGTCAGAACAATGATGTCGTGCTTGATCATTCGCGCTTGTACCATCAGGTCCTCAATGGATGCATCTGATGCTAGCGTACGTGCACTGAAAGTACAGACGATCATTTTTGTCTTCCTTCATTGTGGCAGCCTAGGTCGGCCTTGAGATTTTGTCGGTCTCTCCTTTCTCATCCTTCTCAGTGCTGCCATGTCGGTGAAGCCTTCAGGGTCAGGTGAATGAGACCAGTTGTAGTTACTGGTTTTGGCATATCGAATACACAACGGATAGCTTGCCAGGCTCTTTCGTGTGAGCGGAATACTCTCGGTAGCTTGCCCGTCTTTCTGAGAGGGATAGAGGCTTTTGGGGCGACCTCTAATCACCCTTGTAGGTGTTACCATATTTGAACCCTATCAAATATGTTACGACAATTCCGGAAGATGGGTATTTAGTGTTTAGTGTCTCAATGATGTGTCACGCGCCGCGCGGGTCCGGAAAGCATCCTGGAGTGTGGCGATGGCTGGGTAGTGGTAGTAGTGTTATAGTGGAAGTCTGCAAGTGGGGTATTTATCTGGGTAGTGTGGGTCTCCTGTGCGCAATTCGATCCCTGGGTGATTGATGAAAACAGACAGGGCAGGGTAGGGTGGGGCTTCTTATTAGAATCCCTTTGTCACCTGTGGTTGGTGGGAGCAAGCAGAGAAGCTCTGTCCCTGGGTCCGCCAAGCCTGGAGTCCAAGGTCTCAGAGAGTTCCGCTTATCTTGTTCTGTGGGTCTTCAGTCTCGGCCAGAGCTGCCACGCGGGTCCGGAAAGCGTCCTGGAGTGTGGCGACAGCTGGGTAGTGAAAGTAGTGTCGATATACTAAAATTGGAACAATACAGAGAAGGCAAACATATAGACTAGAAATAGTGATACTATTGGATGATTTGGGGCACACTGATGGTAATGAAGGATCAGTGATTTAAGAAAAAAGCACTTAAGGTGTCATGTCACCTTTACAATAAAAATTAACAGAGCACAGAAATTACAGACTAGGGCTCAAACATGTAAAAAATATAAGAAATATATGTCTTAATACATATTAAACAAAAAGCTAAATGAACAATATACAATACCTTAAATAATGGACTAGAGCAATAGCATAGCGGGTAGAGCGTTTTCCTTGCATGCGACCAACTGGGTTCAATTCCTCTGCTCCTCTTGGAGAGCCTGGCAAGCTACCTAGAGTATTTCACCCACATGGCAAAGCCTGGCAAGCTCCCTATGACATATTCGATATGCAAAAAAACAGAACAAGTCTCACAATGGAGATGTTACTGGTGGTGCCCGCTCAAGAAAACCTGTGAAAAACAGGAGGATAGTGCTACAGTGCTACTTTACATAATAATTGACTTTTCAAACAATAAGGAAATTTAGGCATGATGCTAGTTGTGCTCTAGTCATATATGACTTCAATATGTTGAGGTTTGTGCTTTTTATATCCATTTAGTTGAGGCTTTGTTAAACCATTAGCACTGTAGCACTGTCCTCCCATTGTTCATCGATTTGCTCAAGCAGGCACCAATAAGGTCTCCATTGTGAAACTTGTTGTTACCGGTTTTGGCATATCGAATACGCCACAGGGAGCTTGCTAGGCTCTGGCGTGTGGGCGGGATACTGTCGGTAGCTTGCAGGTCTCTCTGAGCGGGATGGAGTAATCAAACCCAGCTTGGCGGCATACAAGGCAAACGCCCTACCTGCTGTGCTATCGCTCCAGCCCCCAGCCCTTGTAAAACCATTCAATTATATCAAATAATTTTTGTTCCTATTTTAGTCTATTTCATGATTTTATAGTTGTTTATTAATTACATGCATTAATTACTGTATATAAAATCATATTTATATCTCAAATAAATCGCATATTATAATGCTGTCAATCTTTTAAGATACTAATGCATTTAGTCTTGTAGGATTTCTAAAGAATTTCTGCATCTATATTTCATCATAACTATTGGCCTTGCATCTGTGTTCATCCAGAATACTGGCCCTATAGTTTTTTTCTTGTTATGTAATTATCTAGCTTTAGTTTCTTTGTTTTCTGATTGCCTCACTTCAAGGGCTTTTATCAAACATTTGCAGAACAAAACATACTAGTAAATGGTATCTGGTTTTGACTATTTATGCAGTTGGAAACTAATTATCATTAGAATCAGCTAGCTTGATGCATAATGAATTGTTGGAATGTACCTACTTTAAATTTTAGTAATGTTATTAGTATTTATTTAATTTTGTTTTGTATTTTCTAAGAGGTAAATTTAAGTTTCTGATATGTGCTGAATGAGTTTCAGCATACAGAAGTCCCCAAAGACTAAAAATAAATGAAGTAGCACTATAAATAGAAATGAATAAGATGATATAAGAAGTTCTCAAATTCAAGAAATAGTTCAATGGGCTGAATTAATGATTTGTATATTGGAGTCTGGAGTTGGATCTCAGGCACTTCAACCCAGGGAATGACCCAGAGCATAGAGCCAGGAGTAGCCTCTGAACACCAATGAGTATGACTCCAAAAAGCAAAACCGTTTTTAGTCCTTGAGTTATAACATTAACATTCAATGTTTCACTATTAAATTTTGCTATACTCTATTTAGCTACATACTTAAAAATAGGAAGAAAAGAATCAAGCACTATTTCAAGCAAATGAACACCAGTCCTATTCTCTATGCTATAGACCATTGTTTCTCAACGTTCTTTGAACTGCTGATCCCTTCTGATTTTATATCCTTCCAGTGATGCCCTGTCCTGTGTTGGTTTCTTTCTCTTGCTATGGTTCCTCATATATGCATTTTAACTTCCTTGAAATATTCTGGAATCCTACAGAGACTAGGCCTCAGTTGAGAAATAATGCTATAGACAATTTTTTGTGTGTGTTTTTTTAATTTTAATTAAGATATTAAGTACTGAACAATCAAATATGTTTTCTCAAATATCTTCCAAAATATTTTCTTAGATCATGAATATTTTGAAAGCATATTTTTCTTTCGTCAAAATAACAATGGTATCTAACTTATTCAGAATTGTTCAAGTATATCTATAAATATACCTCTGATTTAAAATATCACTGTAACAAAAGTGTTTTCAGGAGAGTTAAACCAATGGCAGTTAATTAATCTTGAAATGGGAGACTAATTAGGCTGTTTTTCTACTTAACACATGCTTTACCTTTGTTTTGAATAGCAATATGTAACTTCCTTTTTAAATAATTCATAACAAAACAAGTCAGGAAAATATTATACTTAGTAAAACTTATTGCTGAAATGCTTGCTAACTTGGGAACTATAAATATTAAAGTGTTTTTATTATTCAGAACATCAAACATTTTGGAGAAAACAACACCATTCTGAGCAGAACACTTAAAACTCTCTTCCTATTTTGAATTTGCCAATCAAAAAAGGTATAATGTGTTTTAAAATATTGATTCAAAAAGTAAATTTCCAGCAATATCAATAAAGCATGTATTTTATTTAAATACATCCATTTTTGTACAAAGGCTTTGTTAGGTTTTTTTTTTTGGTTTATTTTTGTTCTTTTATGAAAACATTGTCCTGACTCAATCAATAGGGTGTTGAAAGTTTAAGTTGTTGTACTACAATCACTGACCTGATAATTTGAAGTGTTTTAGTTCAATATTTTATTCAAAAGATTGCCTCAAGGCCAAGGGAGATCAAGTAACTTTTTCAAACGAAACCTGACTTGGGAAAGTACATGTTCCCTGTAGAATAGAGCTCTATTTCCAAAACATGATGATGCCTTTCAGAAAGAAAAATGAGCATAATTTTAGTTCGTTTAATTAAATAAACATTTCCTTATATTGATATTTAGTAGCTTATGTTGAAATAAGTAGATAGTATTAATGACCTATTATACTATATAATTATTTCTTGTGTTCTATAGAAGCCTTAACACAGTACTCAGATTTATAAATTGTGGTGATTTGAATCTAACTTGACTTTAAGGAAACTCTTCATTAAAAGAAACACATTATTGTAGGCTATCATAGCCTACAGTAAGATATATACATATATAGACATATACAAAGATATGTTTATAATCTTTATATAGAAATATGAAATTAAAGAAGATCAAATGGTCTAGAATTTCATAGAAGTTGCTACATGTTGGAGAGTTATTATAAAATATCATGTGATCATCTTCTTAAAAACTTAAGCATTCTCCTTTTTGGCTCATCCATGTTCACAAAGTGAACAACAGAGCCTGAGAACAGTTTATCTGTTATAAAAACATTACCATATTTACAGAAGAAAACTGTTGATATTTCTGTTCTTAAGTTTTTAATGGAGTTAGAGCAATAGTAAAGCATATAGGGTGTTTGCCTTGCACACAGCCCACCCTGGTTAAATCCGTAGTATCCCATATGGTCCCCCAAGCACTGCCAAAAGTAATTCCTGAGTGCAGAGCCAGGAGTAATCCCTAAGCTTCACTGGGTGTGACCCAAAAAGCAAAAAAGACAAAGAAAGATTTTAGTGACTGCAGCATCAAGAAATTGAATAATTTCCTGATTTCTCTGAAATGGATAGGATTCAACTCATCTAGTTTAGTAGCTATATTTTTGTTATAGTCAAAGGTAAATTACTTAACAAATCTATACTTCCTAGAACTTTTTATGATTAATATAATTGATAAATATGTGCTTTTATATAGAAATAAACATTTTTTGTGGATATGCATGAATATGGGCAAGAGTGCTTATATGGAATTGTAAACTCAATTCTTTAAATTTGCTAGCACTTTTATTGATATATAATTAACATACAATTAATTTCACCAATTTTAACTGTCACTCAATATTTCTGACAAATTGTATACATATATATACAAAGGTGTCATGTAAATATATTTATCAGATATACTTTAAGATAAATTTACCTTCTACTGTCAAACAAATCCATGCATTTTATATGTAGGTAATACACTAATAAATATTATTTTTATAAATTCTGCATATCCTTTTTAGTATATTATTGCTACTCATATAAAAATTTTAGGGCAACTGTATGTCCTGTGAATATTAATTTCCCATAAAATGTTTATTTGTGGGTTAGGTAAAATGCATTACTATGGAAAATAAAATGATAGGATATTCCCCAAACAAGCAGCTCTCCACCATGGCCATGGCCCCAGAGGCACATGGACCTAATTCGGAACCCAGCTGCTTTCGCAAAAATGTGAATGGACTATGCATTAAGCTACGATATCATGCCCCCGTGGGAGGGAAAGGGGGTTTGTCTCTTCCACCTCCCCACCCCCCACAGGAGTCACAGTGGCCGCCACCTCAGAATTTATTAGACAGCCAGGTATGTGTTGGCGGTGACGGGATAACTGCGGCCTCATGAGATGGGGGGCAGAACCGGCACGTCCTTCCCACCTGCCAAGACCATTAGTTGCCCCCCTACGAGCTGCTTTCTGGCACCACCATGGCCCCAGAGGCACACGGACCTAATTCGGAACCCAGCAGCTTTTTGTAGAAATGTGAATGGACTATATGTTAAGCTACAGTGTCATGACACCCCGACCCCCAGGAGGGAAAATGTGTATGTCTCTTTGCTTACCCCCCGCCCTGCCTCCTGGTGGCACAGCAGCTGCCACCTCAGAGTTTATAGGACAGCCAGGTATGAGCCTGCAGTGACTGGGCAACAGCAGCCTCATGGGATGGGGGATGGAACGGGCACATCCTTCTTGCCCCACTGAGACCACGAGTGGCTCTCCAGCATAGCCATGGACCCAGAGGCACACAAACCAATCTTAGAATTATGTGGCTTTTGGCAGAAATCCCTCATGACTTGATTAGTGAAATATAAGAAATCCAAAATCCAAAATCATACATCATATGGTCTTCATAACCAGCAATAGAAAAGAAATATTTCACAATGCCTTTTCAGCAGGTCTGATTGTTGGAGGAAAATTCCAAATAATAATGGTGCATCTGTTGTCAAAATAATGAATGTAATCAAAGTAGACCAGCATTTGTGCTGCTTGACTGATGTTTGATGTTATTGAAACAATGTCATCAGCAAAGCGGAGGTGGTGTAGTTGCCAACCATCTATGTTCACTCCCATTCCTTCCCATTCCAGTCGTCGCATGATGTTCTCGAGGGTGGCACTGAAGAGTTTCGGTGAAATGGTATCACCCTGCCGCACCCCTCTCTGACATCAACGATCACTTCTTTGTAGAATGGTGAGATCCTAGTAGTGAATTCGCAATACAGCTCACGGAGGATCCTGATGTATTGGGCTTGAATGCCCTGATCGGCTAGGGCTTCAATGACCGCTTCTGTCTCAACAGAATCAAAGGCCTTCTTTAAATCAATGAACATTAAACAGAGCAGCATCTTGAACTCCCGAGAAACCTTAATGAGCTTGGTTATCGTGTGGATATGGTCGATGGTGCTGAATCCTTTGTGACTTCGACTGTGAATGTGGAAAGGTCAGACTACAGCTGAATCTTACGAAGACAATGTTTATGAGAAACAGCCTCATTCCTGACGCCCCATTCGCTCTCAACGGAACGACCATCTCCAAATGCAACAGCTATGTGTACCTAGGTAGAGAGGTCAACATGACAAATGACCTGGCACCTGAGCTGCGCAGGAGAAAGAGAGCAGCTTGGAACGCCTTCAAGAACGTCGAAGAAATAGCTAAGAGGATGAAGAACCTCCGGCTCCGGGTACATCTCTTTGATTCCACTGTTCTTCCTGCCTTAACATATGCCTCAGAGACCTGGGCCCTACGCAAACAAGATGAGAACGCTATTCAGGGTCTCCCAAAGAAAGATAGAAAGAGCTATGCTTGGAATATCACGTTTCACTCAAATGAGAGAAAGAATTCGGAGTTCTGACATCTGTCGACGATCAAGAATCAGGGACGCTGTCTCATTTGCCAAGGTGTCGAAAATCAGATGGGCTGGTCACGTAATGAGATTTAAAGACGACCTCTGGACCAGAGCTGTTACCAACTGGATTCCACGGGATGTCAAAAGACCGCGTGGCCGCCCACCTATCAGATGGTCAGACTTCTTTGTCAAGATCATGAACGATCGGCTTGAGGCTCTTCATGTTCCCAGAGCGAACAGATGCCATTGGGCTACACTAGCACACGACAGGGACAAATGGAGATGTTACTGGCGCCCGCTCGAGCAAATCGAGGACTAACGGGAAGTTAAGTGATTAAGTGAATCAAAGTAGAGAGAAAGAGTTAAGTGGAAATCATCTGCCTCACAGGCATGGGGAGGGTTGGGATGGGGGGTATATTGGGGTTCTTGGTGGTGTAAAATATGCACTGGTGAAGGGATGGGTGTTTGATCATTGTATGACCCCAACTTAAACCTGAAATCTTTGTAACTGTTCTCACGGTGATTCAATAAATAAATTAAAAAATATTATTCATTAAAAATTACTAAATAAATTATTAATTTACTAATTATACTTTATGGAATCATCTCCTAGAGCTCTTTTATTAAGTATTTATGTAAATTTTGGGAACAAAAATATTTATAACTATTTTTGATAATATGGACTATATAGTATACTGTGAGTTTCAAAATAAAGAAAGGGTTTGGTGGGCCTGAACAGGTAGGATATGGTAGTGGCATTTGATGGATAAGAGCTGCCTCTCTCAGGCTAGATGATGGATGAAGGACTGGTGATGGACAGAGGAACAAGAACCAGGTTCCAAGCTGGTCCGTTGTCGGTTTATTTCTCTCTCCTCTCTGGTATTGTTTTATCTCTTCTTTTACGGTGCAATAGTAGTCGTATTTTTGGTCATAGTCCCAGTCATCAGAATTCCATCATCCTAGTCTTCTCGTCTTCAACATCTTTCTCGGCATCCAGTCCTCAGCGTCTAGTCTTCAAGATCTAGTCTTCAGCATCTAATCTTCAGTCACTAATTTCTTGTTCCCAACATCTAGCCCCAGCATCTCATCTTCATCAACCTCTCAGCATCTTCTTCTCAGTATCTTCTTCTCAGAGTCCAGTCCCAGAGTGTCATCCTAGAGTAGTTCTGTTCTCCTTCCCCAGTGTCTAGTCTTCTTCTGTTTTCTCTTACCACTTACAGCATAATCTTATAGACATCATGAAGGGTGGGGATACACAAAGGTGGGGTTGAACATTATCGTAACAAAAACGAGATATAAAGCCTCTCCTTCAGAAGAGAAACTCATGGACAAAATCTCATCTGAGGATTCAGCACTTCAGATTGCTAGGACATCCACCCAAGGGTGGGATTTTATCCAGGGTGTATTGCTTTCTCCTTTTCTCAGCTAGTGATCTATTTAAACAGTGATAATAAACTTGCTTCTTATATATTTCTAGCAATGTCATTTTGTATGAACAGAGTAAGAGATATACTAAGGTTAAAGTTTAACTCTTCCTGGGGACATCTCATTATGTATTCCAGACCACAGTCCTCAAGCCAGGTTAATCTTTCTTAACCCCAGCAAGGTTCTTATTCTGTTACCTCTTTTTGGGTCATGGCAGAATTTGTCCATCAGTGAATTATCCCTTTTCCTCCCCCACAGAGAACCTTTTAAGAAGTGTTTTAAGAGTAATCCTATTCCCCTGACTTTATCTTTAACCTTTATTTTGTGCATTGTTAGTTAATAAATTCCCCAAATCAGACTTGGTTACTTATAAAGTCAAACCTTTCAGTGACTCTTTCCCTGAGACCTTTTCATATTTCACTATAGGATAAAGTTCTTTGCTTAAACACAGAAAGACCATTAATGCTATGATCCTAGTATTTGGGAGTAAATTGCCTCTGAGCAACTTTATTACTTTATTACTGAGCATCCATCAGAATTACTTGACTTAAGCCTCAGCTGCCCTTTGATTTAATTGTCCTTAATTTGTTACACCTCAAAAAGGTGTTTACTGCTGAAGGACTTGGATGGACTCAGGTGTAAGCAGCAAAGCTTCCCTGGAATCGATGGCACAATCTAGAAAGCATAAAGTACCACCTTAATGCAAGTCTTGAAGACTTAAGAGACACCACCTCACAGAGTAGGAAAAACTAAACCTGCCTGATGACCTAGTCTGGGATTTACAGCAAAGCCTAGTGGGCTCTTAACCTTTGGTTGCCCTATACACCAGAGAACTCCCCCCCTTTTTTTTTCAATCTGTATCTCTCATTGTGTTTATCCAAATAACTGCAATATTTATAATAATAAAACATAATTGTTTAATGGACTAGTACCAAAGGAAATTGAAAAGCAATATGGTGCTTGTCACCCCGGGCTAATTTCTCATATATCTGCTGGAAGACAAAGGATCTCCTTGAGATAACACTCCCAAGATAATGTTCTCAATAGAAATGCTTTACCTCTGTAAGTGATCAGTCATATCTATGCATATCTATGCGCACATCTGTACCTCACACTCCTTCAGATTGTCTATATAGGTTTTTCAGCTCTGGAATTAAATGGGACATTTTGACCTTCTATCTGTGAGTCCCTTATTTCATTGTTTCTCTGATGGGAGGACTGGAGTGGTGGTTATCAGTAAATGAAACACATCATACACCTAAATTCACACTTTATGTCTTTGGATTAATTGCTGAGAAAATACATTGAACTGAAAGTATAGGAAATAAATGGGTAGTTACCAAGTTTTGAAACCTTTCAATTATCTGACTATTTATGTTTATACTGCAGGATTTTCAGATTCTTTCATAATAAGTAAATAAATTTCTAATTTTATCTATACATTTTTTTGTTTACTATAAAAAGGAGAGTGTGTTGTGAGGGAGTTCTGCTTCATATTGGAAGCAGAAAAACAACATTTACCTTAAAAATCAAATTGTTACATTTAGCTTTATGATATATTTCAAGAAGTTAAATGACTGAATTACTGAGCACACATCTTTCAAATTCTTGTTCTTAAAGAATTGTATTTTATTTTAAATTTCCCTAAAACCTTTATAGAATTAGTTTCAAATGAAAAGAAAAATTGCTTTGTATTTTGTTTACTTCTTACAAATGAAGTTTCTGATTATTCCTCTGTTTATTCAGCCTTTTTAGCACACTGTCTGATAATGTGATTGTGACAGTATGATTTTTTTAAAACATTAATAACTATCAGAATTTTTTGTTAGAAATATTTTTTAATTGTTGGAAATTATAATTATGTTTAAAGTCACTTTTTTCATTATTTTTATTTCACTATTTTCTTGGTTCCTAGATGCCCGCTATTCTTTTATTATTATTATTATTATTATTATTATTATTATTATTATTTGTGACTACCTGCGAGATAGTCCAGGAGTTAAGCTGTTTTCCTTTCATGGGCTTACCTCAATTCAGTTGCCTAACTCCACATGATTCTTCAGGACCCCCCAACATATACTTATTTAAATAATTTGGGTATCAGTATTTTGTTAAAATACACAATGCAATCTGAAGTGTGTATTTATGTTTACTATAGCTATGATTGATTTTTCTATGGGCCCGCTCGAGTTAATATATCTTTAAAATACATCAATGATACTGCATTTGCCTATATTTTGTCTGATCTGATTATTGCTCAGTACTGTACTGTCATCATATTTTACTGATGAATTACATTAGTAATAGGAATTAGTTATCTTGCACCCTATTTACATTTGATTGATGTATCTTACTATCTAAGTATTGATAAATTGTTCTCTAGAATAATTGTTTAATTTCCAAATATAGAATAAAAATTTTACTTATTAAATGTGTGAATTTCCCTTTACTATTATAAAATACAGTTCCTAGGATAAAATATTATTGTTACTGCTATATGTTTCTCCATAGTTCCAACACTATATAACCAAACATATAAAAATTCTATAGGATAAAAAATTATATAATTTTTGTTTATAATTGCGGATTAAATTTTTTCTTCAAAATTAATTTTTATCATATTCTTTAAATAATAGACTAAATGTTGGAAACAGAATAGCAATGTTAAGATAAAGGAAATCATTTTAGAACTATATGCACTGTACTCCTGACTCTGTGTTCAAGGCATTCCCGGAAATGCTTAGGGATCAAATCTCACCTGGCTATATATAAGGCATACACCCTACCTGCTAATACTATATCTTCTTTCCCCTTTATTTGGAGTTTTAATTATACTGTGTAAAATTAATAAAATAGCAATCTCATTTTGGGGGGAGTAGAATGAGTTTGGGCCACAATAGCAATGCTCATTGACTATTCCTGAACTTTTTGACATGAGTGACCAGTGAAAATTGGAGAACATAAGTGGCTCAGGGGATTGAATACGAGTTAGTAGTATGAAAGACAAGTACCTTACCCTCTGTACTATGCTTCCAATCTCTCTTTTATTAAGTACGTCTTTTAAGTCATCTTAAAGAAAGATATTTCTCCTCAATGACAACCAGGCTTCAGTGACTAAGAACATCATTCCTTAAGAGAATCTGGAAAGTTTGATGAGATATTGATGTTCAGCTTCCCTCATTTCAATCTCACAAAATTTGGAACATCTAGGTATGTGTGAATATAGGTGTGCTTATCTGTAAATGTGTATGTCCATGTATACATTGTAGATATTATTCCTAGGTGAAATTGACTAGGATTCCTCTGCTTCTGTATGATTTCAAAGTAACATCTTATGTGTAGCTGTGTTTTCTAATTCCTGTTTGTAGAGAGAAGAAAAATATCAACTCACCCACCCATTCTGAATATTGCAATTACAGTTTTGAGAATTCAAATCTATACTTTACACACACATAAGACATATTTCTGTTTTGTGTACACATAATATGAACAACCATATGTCAGCTTCATATAAAAGGCAAACTTTTCTGAGGAAAAATAACATCCCAATGAATTTCTGAAATTCATTTATGTAAATTATACATATATTTATGGATATAATGTTAAGCTATATAAATATTCATATATTCATATAAATGTATAGACATATATAAACTTCTGTGACATGTTGCCAATAAATTCAGTTCCACGAATCTTTATATAGACATAAATATGAATATATAGAACTCATAATAGATAATGCCACACTAATGTAACAAATTAAACTTTAAATATCAGTGGTTAAACAGATTAAAAATTTTCCCCCTCACTGAACAAAGTGTAATGCAATTTAGTGGGCAATTAGATCCATGGTCCCACAGAGACTCTGCTAAAGGTGACTTCAATGCCTTGTATCTGAATTATTAGGAGAGTCTTTCACTGATTTGGCTTTAAAAAGATACATGACATTCCACTGGTCAGCATTATCACATGAATTCAACTGTCAAATACCTGAAAACCTCTAATAAAAAATATGGAATTTTTTTAGGTGACTTTCTCTCTCAGATTACTTTCCTCTTTGACTTCTGTAGGATTGGAAGTCCTGGTCATAGTGAGTAGGTTATGTTTTATGCAGGTAACTCTGCTAGGGTTCCACTGAATCAGTTAATGGCCATTCATTTGTATTTCATATTCAAAAGCAGAAACTTGAAGATAAAAGTGTTGCAGTAATGGAAGAGACAATTAATGCTGGTAAGCAAGAGAAGAAATTTTTTTAAATATAATAAACAGTGGGTTCATGTGAAACACAAGTGATTTTGTATATTCCTTTTAATAGTATTGCGCTTATATAATTATGAGTAGGAATATGCAACAGATACAATCAGTTTTATGGCAATAAAATTTCTAAGTGAAGGATTTGTTTAATCACTAAGACACAAAGACTCACTAAGGTAATGGTTGAAGGGGATAAGAGTTTAAAATGTTAAGTGCCATCAAAATAATAACTGTTCTGATAATTGTATAAAATTTGGCGAGAGAGATTTCATTCAATATTTTTTGTAATATAGTAGAAAAATAACAACCTCCAAATATTTAAGATTGCAGAGATAGCTGGAGATTTACAGCCATGCAAGTAGTGGAAAGGGTCAATGTAAGGATAGTTAATGTATGCCCAGTGCATGCTTCTTCAGTTAGACATGAAAGAAAGGAGATATTAGCTTAACCAACAATAAGATTTTTAATATGAAAACAGGTCAATGACTCACACATCAAAGATGAGGATAAAAAACCTCATCAAATAATGAGAATTTTAAACTCTTAAGGGGGACTTAGCTAGCTCTTGCTAAAACTACTAAGTTGACAGAAGTTCAAGGCTTAGTAAATAAGAGTGTTCAGAGAAGCCTAACTGAAAGTTGTTGAAGATGAGAATCTGTCAATGAACACAGCGACAGGAAACGGTGAGCACCAGTTGTACATCTGAAGTATAGTGAAGTGGTGAGGGATGTAATTAATCTCACTAACCTCCTTCCTTTGATGTTCTGTTTAAGAAGGGAGGCCCATGAGATCAATGCTTTCTCTACTTGTGGAATAATCTGTTTGAGGTAACAGATGGGTGTTAGCAATCTTAGAAATGTGCCATTCACATCTCTGAAAGCATGATACACAGAGTCTAATGACCTTAGCTGCTCTGCTTTGTAATTCATTGCTACATTTCTACTTATCCCATATTTCCCATGAGCTGCAAATAGTACATAAGATAATATATGTTGTCATATAACATATAGTACGTATATATATTTTAGATATAAAATTGGAGAGCATGAGAGAGTTAGAAGAGCAGTTATATAAAACATTCTCAGAACCAATAAATAATTCTAGAAAAATGTTTGATATGAGTTTAATAAAGAAAAAAATTAACTGTATTTTTTATACTAGCATGAGTGAAAGAAAAGTAAAATGAAAGTTCATACTTTGTGATAACAAGCTTTTTTATATGTTCCCACGGATTTATCTTTAAATCAAAAAAATTCTGCTTTTTTTCAACTTATTGGAAACTTTAATGCTTTTAAATTTTAATTCTCTTATTTGTAAAATGGACAGAATAAAATATTAAATTTCGCTATATCATAAATATGTAATGATATATGTGTATTAATTTAGACATAAGAGCATATAACATGCACTGAATAAATATCAACTCTATTTCTATGAATATTTTATGCATCTCTTTTACTAATCACTCACTAGTTGCATTATAGTTTCTTAGACGTTATTATTTATAATTATTTCTTTCAGCTTTATGGACTATTTTTCAAAGTAATATGTCCTATCCTGACTATTTAAAGGAAGATTCAGGTACATTAGCTTTTGTGACACCATTTTGTCTGTCACCACAGAAAATCACACAGATATTGCACTATGTTGTGTACCCTTTTTAGATCTTTTCTGTAGTTTCACGATCATGATCATTCTGTTGTTCTCGATTGCCTCGAGCAGGCACTGGTAACGTCTCCTTTGTTCTAGCCCTGAGATTTTAAAAAGTGCCATATTCAAGGCTCTTTCAGGGTTAGGAGAGTGAGACCCATCATTGTTACTGGTATTTGGCATATTGGGTACGCCACAGGGAATTTGTCTTCTATAGTTTAAAACAGAGAAATGTCACAATGTGACATTCACCTGCATGTTTCTTCTTTTCTTAAATTTAATTTAATGTAAAGACTCTCTCTACATATGTAAATATGTATACTATCTATCTAAAGGCTAAAAGCATTTATGTAAACTTTAAGTCAATAAATTTTAACTTATTTCCAAGACATCTTGCATTACATCAATATAATATAATTATCATTAAAATTATTATTTTCTTATAATATATACAACTAATCACAACTGATAGAGAAGAAGATAATTATCAAGTGCTTGCATTTTATTTTCTTGACCCTTCAACTGCATATTTTAAAATTGAATTTGGACTTATTATTGAAAAAGAGTTAGCAGATTCTCTTTGAAATGTTTATGTGTTTGAATTTCCTGAAATTGATTTCTTTCTCCTAGGTTCTTGTTTTTTAAATACAAAAATATTATATGCATAATAAGATAAATATGCATAAGCATATTCATTAGTAGCACTGTAGCACTGTCATCTGTTATTCATCAATTTGCTCAAGCAGGCACCAGAAATGTCTCATTGTGAGACTTGTTACCATTTTTGGCATATCGAATATGCTACAAGGAGCTTGGCAGGCTCTGCCATGCAGGCAGGATACTCTCGGTAGCTTGCCAGGCTCTCCAAGAGGGATAGAGGAATCGAACCCTGGTTGGCAGCATGCAAGGTAAATGCCCTACCTGCTGTGCTATTGCTCCAGCCCATTAATTAGTAAATTACAAATTATACATGTGTAAAATTTAATTATAGACATGTTATGGAAATATAAATAATTAGCAATTTTCTGCTATCAACATTAGCCAAAATTTTGTCAATAATTTTATGAATATGTTTTTATCATAGATAAATATCTACAAATATATAGATAAATATCATACATGAAGCTTGACCTATTAGTTTATATTTTGGAAGAAATATATTTGAAATTAACTCTTCTAAGTAGGAGGGACTGAAGTGATAGGTCAACAGGTGAAGTGCTTCTCTTTCCTACAGTTCTTTGAAGTTCAACGATCAGCACCCTATCCAACCCCTCAAGCCCCAGGTGTTACCCCTGAGTAGAGAGCCAGGAGTACTACTAGTTGTGGCCCAAATAACCAAAAAAAAAATTATAAACTGGAAATATCCTTCATTATTTTTAAATGAAAATAATACAATGCTTTCTTTCAATATCAATATACTTGACAGTTAATATTCTATAATAATATGATAGCTTTAAAATATAGCTCAGAAACATTTTAGTCTACTTCATAATTGTTGTCATTTAATTTTCCTTGTGTTGATTTCTACTCATAATGGAATAAAATTTTTAAAAAGATAAAACTTTTAAAGTAAAAAGATGCTTTTTAAAATGATGATTATATTAACATGATGATGTGTAGTGGAGTTTTTTGTATACTCTCAATTAAGCTTTTTTATCTCTTTGCTTGGGGGCCACATTCAGCTATGCTCAGGATTTATTCTTGACTCTCAATCAGGGATCACTCTTCACGAACCTTAGGACTTATATGTGGTACCTTGGATCAAACTGTATGCAGCAGCACTCAAGAAAAAGCCCTATCCATTGTACTGTATCTCCATTCCATACCAATTACATTTTAATCATACAGATTCATTTGATGTGTTTTCCAAAGAAAAATTTACTAAATGTTTTCTCCTTAGAGCGTAGTCTTTTATATTAATCTTCTCTCACAATGAATAAATCATAAAGGAGTGAATTTAACAGCATCTCTGATTGAATACACTATAATGAAGTGTACTTTTAGTATTTAGTAATTAATTATGAACATTATGTATGTCAGTAATAAGAACAGATCTTTATTTATTTGCTATTGAACAAACAGTTTAGCAGTACATCTATTTCTTGACTCTTGGAGAAGAGAGGGCTGCAACCTTCTTGCTTATTTTTACCCTCCATTTACCTGTGCCACTTGTTATTTTAGATTACATAAAAAATAACATTCCCCAGATTGGAGTGATAGTACAGAAGATAGGACATTTGCCTTGATGCAATTACCTGGGCACCCCCAAATGGCACATGGAGTACCGTCAGGAGTGAGTCCTGAATGCAGAGACAGGAATATCTTCTGAGCATTGCTGTTTGGTCCCAAAACAAACCAACAATAACAACAAAAATGCCATTATCATATAAAAGTATCAATAGTTGCATTTTTCCTCTACTCATCAAGAATTATCCTGAATATTGACAACTTTTTATTTTTCCTGAGGTCAGACATTTAAATTTTTAAACGGACACATTTGACATAGTTTGTAGTGTTCAATTTCATAGACTATTCCAGTGCTTAGGGATTTAAGTGGGAAATCAAGATGACTTGTTATTATAATACAGAATAACAAAGTACATATGCAAATATCTATATAACTGTTGACCATCTGCCATTCGTCATCATTTGTCCTCTTACCCATCTCTATCCATTCATCTCTCTTATATTCTGTGCATTTTCTGGGAAAGATTTACAAGGCATATCAATCTTTGTCTAACCAGGAATAGGCAAACATGCAGAACTTTAATGAAAGAAATGTTAATAAGAGATGCTTAAGCTTTATTAGTTTATTGTTATTATTTTGGGAGACAGAATTTTTCTACTGGAGCTCAGGCACCCCAGGGGCTCCACTGGCAATTCTCAGTCACCAAACTGTTCAAGGCTGAGCATCAACAAATTCCTGAGCCACCCTAGTAGTGCTGGAATCTCAGCGATATTTGAACCAGGTATTTATGGGACTCAAACCTGCACACATGCCCTGAACCTGTATTGCCTCTCAGCCCTGAATTTTAAACTGAAGGAGTTTAAATTTTTAAAATGAAAGAGTGACTATATGATGAAAAGAGAACTCTGAAAGATAACTGAGAGCTAAAGGAGAAGTCCTAGGGATGGATGTAGTAGAGGAATTTAAAATTTATTGATAAGGTAGTAACAAAACTTCATGGGAGATCAAGGCAGTGATATCCCATACTCACTTGGCAGTCTCTTGGCACCCTATCAATAGACTGGTCATGAAACCAGGTCATCGTGAAGGAGGGCGGAACTGAAAGCCTGAATATTCCCTCTCTTTTGGAAGTAGTGGCTTTGGCAAGTTAAGGAGTGGGACCAACTGAACTGCTGACCCCTGGGATTTTTAGCAGTTGAAATAAATTATCATAGTTTTTATATATATAAATGCATTTTGAGATGTTACTTATTTAAAAGGACCACATATATTCAGGGATAGAGTGATTGTAAAGTGGGCAAGGTGTTTGCCTTGCATGTATCAGACCCAGGTTTGATCCCAGGTTTGGTCCCCTCAGCACTGCCAGGAGTGATCCCTGAGCAGAGTCAGAAGGAACTGCTGGACACAGCCAGGGAAAAACAGGAACATACATTTTCAAACAATAAAAACCTATGAATAAACATTTGTGTGTGTGTCTATCTATAAGTAAATTTCGATTAAAAATGATTGCGGAGATTGAAAGTATGGAACTGCCATTGGTGGAACTTTAAAAACAAAATGTGAATGTCATGTACTCTTAAATCAGTTTGTATGAGTACTCATGCTTTTAACCACTGTTGCAAACACTGTCTCACTGACAAAATTTTAGATAGGGTCGTCTGAGCCTTATTTTCATGCAGGCCTTATTCTTGTGTCTTACCTTCTCTTTCCCCTCAACAATTGCCATGTGAAATCTAAGTATAGAGAGAATAGCTTACTCTTCCTATCTAGTTGATTACCCCATCTCTGAAAAATATATTTTTAAACCTAATATACTTATATATCATCATTCTGGGCTGCCTTCTTCCTTTAAGATTTGATCAATTAGATTGACATGAAGTTCTTTACTTTTGATTTTCCATTGACTGACCTCTACTCCATGGCAACAAAACTCCAATTTTCCATGTTTTATTTGACATTTAACCTATCTCTTCCTTCTATTTTATTAGATCCAACACAATATCACAGAATAAAGTTGTCCTCACAAATTTAACACATGTCAGAACAAACTTTTCTGTAACGCAGTTCAAATGTTTATTGCATTCTCAAAATAGTAAATTCATTTATCTTCCGTAATTCAAATTATCTATGTGCCATAAGGTAAGATATGAATTTTGAAATATTTATCCTTTTAGTAAGCTTTAGCTGGGAGATAAGAGCAATGGGTAAACTACAGTCATAATTACATATTTATTCCAAGTATATCCACTATTAGGAATTTACTTGAAAACTCACAACATTCTCTAATTAACAATAAAGTTAGAATTTCATAAAAATTTCACTATATTTTTCAAAATATATATTGTATACTACTTTGTAGGGGGAGAGAGTTTCGGTCACACCTAGGTGTGCTCAGCGCTTATTCCTGGCTTGTGCTCAGGAAATACTCCTGAAAGTGTCAGGGACAATATGTGGTACTAAGGATCAAACCAGAGTCATTCCATATGCTTAGAACCCCCCCATTACTATCTCTCTAGCCACTTACTTTTTAAGCCATTCCTAGATAATTTTTCTAGGCATTATTTTTATTTACCGACAAGTAATATTAGGAACTAGAATCTTGAAACTTTGTGTGTCTTTTTAATACAGGTTTGATATTACTTAGATTTTCCTCACTGACAAAAAAACTGAGTAAATTATGCTGTTGTATGTTACTTTAAACATAGTTTGTAGAGCATTTTATTGATTATTTTACTCTATGGTTATAAACATTATTTTAACTGGTACGTTAAATAAGATTTCTCATACCAATCCTTGAATTCTAAATCTAAATGTACTCTAGATTTATGGGTTTTGTGCCAGTGTGGATTAATCATATTTTAAACTTTTTGATTCTTATCTTAAATTTCATAATTTGGCTGCTTATAATCAGTTGCTTTATTTACACCATTTATCCAGTGAATGTGGTTGAGCTCTTCATACATTCATAACTTGGAAATTATGTCCTAGGTACTAGAATAAAGAATGTACCAGAAAAATAAAATAGGACATCACAAGTACCTTTTAAGAGACATGTAAATGATATTTTAGAAATTAATTTTCAATATAAATTTTGGTAGGAGTTTTGATCAGCATTTCAGACAATGATAAACTATAATCTCATGTTCATTTCCTTTTTAAAAAATATGAACATTTCCAAACATATTTGAAAATTTAAATGTTTACAAAAAAATTTGTGAAATATATGCAGCATTTTTTCCAATGCACTTTTGGAATTTATTTCACTTGAAAATTTTATCACTCATTTTATTATTGTGCTACTATTTCATGCTGACCTATCCTTGAACTCTGGGTGACTAGGGCTAGTGCAGCTAGTTCATGCATCTACAGTTTTTTAAAAAGTGACACTTATAGTCTATAAATGATGCTATTGATTATACTGAATCATTTATTAAGCTGTACATTAGGCCTCACAATCATTATTAATATATTGCACATGATTTCTGAATTTAGACTGGCACTGACAAGTTATTTTTCCCTTAAAGAAAGCTGATGCCTGCAAAGTGAAGTTGCAGTCCTAAATATGTACATTAAAAACTCCTAAGTTAAAATTAGAAATTATAACAAAATATTTTCCATCAATATTTATTATAAAAATGAAGGTTTTATTCATTCTTTTAAAACCTAAAAAACTCTCAAACTCATTTTTTTCTTGAAAGTTCCCTTAAATTTAATTCAGTTCCTATTAGTTTTTTGTATTCTGTCTCCTCCTTAGTACACTGTACTTTTATGTGGCTGTGTTTAGTACAAGGAGCTTAGGTATATCAGGTTGCACCCATCACAATGCTCCTGAGTCATTCCCATTATTTTGTCCATAGCTACTTCTTTGTGCTCTCTTCCCCAACCAATTTGTAAGGTCGGATCCTTCTAGGACACTGAACTTGTACTGTAAGTTAATATTGCCTTTCTCCTCTCCTTATGTCTTTTGAATAGTTTAATGCAATTTCCTTTTTCTATAGATACAGGAAGACAATTAATATTATGCTTTATAACTTAGGAGTTAATTGGCTTTGAATATTATTCACTCCCGGGCATCTGCTTTCTCAATTTAAGCCTCAGTTGCCCTCACTTCCTAGCGCCCCCAAAATCAGGGTCCCGGCATGGGACTGGATGGAACTAGGGCAAGCCGGTAAGTTATGTGCTACCCTGGCATCGAGATGGGCCAGGCCAAGGTGCCACGATTCTTAACTATAGGTTAAGAGTTTGATCATAGGCAAATGCTGTCATGATCCAAAAGTAATGACGAGACTAGGACCCTGATAAGAATAGGAAAAATATCTGGCCTGAGCACTGCAGTATGAGATCGAGATGGCCCTAGGAGAGCAATTCTACAAGCTTAAAGTATTTCTTACTGTGTCCATACAAAATGATTTATATTGTGTATGCTTATATGTTGGTAGGACAAGGAGAGGAGAAACACACCCAGGGAATTCTGTTCTAGGGTGGGTGGATATGCTAAGTGAGAATCTGTCCTAGAAGCAGCTTTCCCATGTGTCCTGACTAGCTTGGATGAGACTGAACATTTCTCCCCTTCAAACTGCCTTCAGTAAATAATTTCGGTATATTGTAAGAGGCAGTCTCCCTTTCCTCTCAGTAATCTCAGGTGCTAGCCAGGCCTGATCTTTGGGATGTAGATTCATTCCTGGCTCTAGACATGCTAGTCTTTGGGATGCAAAGCTCAGGTACTTGTCTTTGGGATGTATATCCCAAACTCTAGCAGGCTGGTCTTTGGGATGCAAATCCAAGTGCTTCTAGCTAGTGAAAGTGCTTGTGAAAAGTTTCAGTCTTGGTTTTGTATCTTCTTTCTGGAGGCCAAGATTACTGGGCTGCAGATGTAAAGGAACAATGTATGTTTTGCCACCTCAATGATCTTTCTGTAACTCCTCTTGATGACATCACTGTATTGCACCCTTTAGAGGTACCATGATCTATATAAGGAGATTTTCGGGGCTCTCTGGGGGGAACACGTGCCTGAGAGGATGGGGAACACAGGCTGAGAGAATCTGGGGGAACACGTGTTTAGAGAACCTGGGAAGATGTGCTGAGAGAACCGAAGAGACAGGTCTGAGAGAATGGGGACAGAAACTGAGAGAATGGGGAGCATGTTCTTGAGAGATCCTGGGGCCTCCATGACATACATCTCTTTCATGTAATAAATTGCTACTACGACCAACCAGCCTGGCCCTCGTTTCCTTCCTTCGCCTGACCATAGCCATCGACCTCCCTGGAGTGGGGAAAGGGCCTGAGACTACCGAACGCGGGCGACAGATAGGCCGCTGCCGCCCCTTTGCCAGTCCTTTTTGTGTGTGCTTACACAAGGCTGTATATTACTTTTCACCCTTTAAAATCTTTATAGACAAGGTCTTTGTGTGTGTTTGGAGCCTATATCCAGTCGTGCTCAGAAATCCTTGCTCAGTGTTAATTGATCACTTCTAGAGGTGTTGAGGGATCACAAGCAATGCTGGGAATATAGCAAGGCCTGCTCACACAAAGACAAGTGTGTGAACCCCTGTACTTTCTCTCTTACCACTACAGGGAAAGTCTTTTCATCTTCGTATTCCCAGAAACTTGTCTAAATGATGAGTACAGTCAACACTTAGAGTACATTTTTATTTCCTTGGATAGGGAGATTTCATTACAATTTTGACCTTTATCTTTTCCTTAGCAAGTTCCCAGTATAGGAAGATTAAAAATTCACAAGCAAGAAAATGTTTAGATAGATTTTTGATAGGCAAAGCATATTTTATAGAGAACAAAGAATGTAAACAATATGCAGTATCCTTGGAAAATTCTTTGTACTTGGTAAGATTAGCACTTTTTCTCTAATTACAAGTTTAAAATCTAGAATCTCATTAATTCATTATTATTTTTAACTATAATTAAAGTTTTAGGAAAACCTAATTGGTTATACAATTAGCAATGGAACTTTCCTATTGAATGGCTTTCTACTTTGGGAGGTAGAGAGTACATTAAAGGATTGCTAAAGAGACTAAATCATAAATTCATCGTAGTTTGTATTGACTTTTGTCAAAGCACTTAGAGCTGCCTCTCTTTTTGGTTCTTTTTTAATGTAAATAGAGCGATAATAGAGTTGTCCTTAGGGTTAAATACACATGTGTTCTTATAGTCCTCTGCTCATGTGGAGTGTTTCATAAACACAAGTAATGGAATAGTAGATGTGAGGTATAATTTTTATCTACAGTAGATTTCTACCAGTAAGCTAGAACTTATATATTTTCTATTCTTATAGATTCCTTATCTTATACTAATTAATTGTATGAAAATCATGACACTATTATTATCTCCACTTTCAGAAAATAAAGCCATTAAATTTGAAATCACTTCATTGGTTTGAATGTAGATGGAATGTCAAAATTTTACATCTAAAGAAGAACTCACTTTTTCAAAATAAAAATATTTTCCGTTGCAGTTTTGATATGAATTTTCCAGGTCCTAACTTATTTTGTACCCTAGGCAATATTAAAATGTTAATTTTTTGGTGAAAATCATGGCAAAATGAAAAATTCATATCAAACAAAGCAATGCCTATATATACATTTAAATTATTTACTGGCCTAAGAATATACTTCATGGGTGAAAATGCTTGCCTTGCATGTGGTCAACCTGACTGATTCTCAACACAGCATCTGGTTGCCAGAGTCCTCTAGGAGTGATGCCTTAACACAGAGCCAGAAGCAAACCCTGGAAAGCCAACTGTGGCCAAATGTAAACCTTTGAATGTATAGGTTTACTCCTTGGAATCCCATAGGGTCCTTGTGCCTACCAGGAGTGACCCCAGAGCAAAGAACCAGGATTAAGCCCAAAGCACTGCTGTGTAGGACACCAAAACTACTACTACTACTACTACTACTACTACTACTACTACTATTACTAAATTAAAATTATAACTGTGAGTTGCAATTAACTTGTGACGGTACCGATAACTAATCTTGCATCTTGTAAAAGATCATAATACTTCCTGAATATCATTGAAAACTTGGGCATGTTTCATCGGATTTTCTACCAAGAAAAATGATAGTATTTTATTACAAGGATGCTGGGTAGGAATGACGTATCTAAGTAAACTTAAATTCGAGGAGCAGATAGGATTATATAATGGCTAAGATTATTACAAACTCTCAAATATTGAAGACTTCACTTAATACATCAAGGAAAATATGGCCAAGACCTTCCAAGTTTTTTACATTAGAGGGTTTTTAATCTCATGACCAGGGGCACAAATAAACAAATAAACTAAATCCAATTTAAAGACTGCTGCACTATGAAAGAAATTAGAGCCTAAATAGAAAAACATCCCATGAGGGGGAGAAATTATTTTACTATCATACATCAGTATAGGGGCTACAATTAAAGATATACAAAGCATTCACAAAGCTCAACAACAAGACAAACAACCCCATTATAAAAGGAGAGATAATGCACATGCATTTCCTCAAAGACCACATAAGTGTAACTAACTATTATATCAAAAAATGTTCATCATTGGGACTCCTCCCCGCCCCGACCTGGGCTCCGGCAGCCGAAGACCTCCAGGACCAGCCACCACCATGCTGAGACCACTCTCCGCACACATGAAGGTACTGGCAGAGGGACAAAGCCACGCGGGTTCCGGGGCCGAGACCTCCAAGCCTACTCGGATTGGAGTCGAGCATCTTCCATCCAGATCCTCCAAATTCCAGCAGGTGGGGGTCACACCCACCACCTGGCCCCCTGGCGCCGTGTAATCCCATCAGCGTCCAAGACTCAGAGCCTATAAAATGCAGACCCCGGAACCGCACGGCCGCATTCGCGGCCACGCGACATCTTACCAAAACTTTTTTTTATGACATCTTATTATCTCATTCCTACTTTGGACAAACTTGCAGGCTATCAAATGTAGCCTGCCAACAGGGCAGAGTCTGGCAAACTCCCCATGGCGTACCAAATATGCCAAATACCAGTAACAATGATGGGTCTCATTCTCCTAAAGAGCCATGAATATAATCTCAGGGCTAGGATGAAAGAGACGTTACTGGGGCCTGCTCAAGGCAATCGACGATTAACAGGATGATGTTTATTTATTATTTATTATTGGGACCAGAGTAATAGAACACCGGGTAAGGCACTTGCCTTGCTGTTGACCTCAGTTTGATCCCAAACAACGTATATGGTTCCCAAGACTTCCAGGAATAATTCCTGAGTCTAGAGTCAGGAGTATACCTTGAGTGTATGCAAGAATAGAACAAAAACAAACTTTTTTTTATCATCACTAATTATCAGGAAAATGCAAAAAAATATCAGGACCTCACACATGCAATAATAGTTTATTTGATACATTCTGGAAATAATTGCTGTCCTGCTGGGGCTGTAGTGAAAAAGGAATTAATGTTTAAAAATGAATAACCAAGTAATTGAAATGAGATTTAAAGTTTATCTACTACAAGTTTTTAAAAATTGAAGATTTTCTTCCAGGGCATTACTGACATTACACTTGCCCATATTCTAAAGGCTATCAGTACACTGCCTTGAAAGAAAGTCTAATCTTGACAGACAGTCTTAGAAGTCATTTCTATTCCACTATACTACAACCAGTGATGAAGTATATATGAAAGCAAAATAATATAAGTCACTCTTTCTTCTGTATTATATTCATCACTTACTTATTCATTTAATCTTCCATACATAGCTAGTAACCAAAGTTTATTTTAAATCCAAAACATAAAAAATATTCATATAAATATGTATATTTTCAAATACAAATATATTTAAAAATATAAATATATAAATATGTCTGGAAAGATAGTACACTAGTTAAGTGTTTTGGAAGCACTCAATGTGGATTCTATCTCCAGCATTCAAATGTCCTCTACAGAGTAACACTAGGGGTCATGCCACAACACAGAGAAAGAAATTGTTCCTGAGTTCCATAGAATATGACCCTAGAGCCCAACCTCTCTGAACCAAAATAAGAGACTGTTCATAAAAAATAAGTCAATCAGCCAGTATAATTTACAATACACTATACTCACCCATGTTTTTCACATACTAAACAGACCTTTCCTTACCTTTATTACCATACATTGTGTGATTTGGTTTTCACATATCTTTATTAAGCTCTATGTCAGTTACATGAATTAAAAAAATCAAGTTTAATCAGAACCATATTATCTGCACAGTAAAATCATGTTAAAGTTATGTTGGAAAAACTACATGGGCAATGTTATTAAGCTTTGATATTCTAATATTAGCATACCATAAAATACAAATATACAATCCCATTTTGCTTTTATAAATTTATATGTTTATAAATTTTAAATCCAATTATAATGAAGAAGAAATTGAGTAGTTCTACATGGAGCTGGAGAAGTTCTATAAAGAAGACCACACCTTCTACAAGATCATTGGTGGTGATTTTAATGACAAGATAGGACCAAGAAGATCAGCTGAAAAAATCCACGTCGGGACCCATGGCTTAGAATGGAACGAACAGGGTGACAGACTGTCTGAGTTCATCATGTCGACCAAGACCATCGATGGTAACTCACAGTTCCAGAAGGCCGAATCTAAACATTGGACATGGGAGTCTTCCGGTGGACAGTTCCACAATGAAATTGACCACATCATAGTCAATCAATGGTTGATGTTGCTGACTGATGTTGCTGTTGTCCCAAAACTCCAAAAGGGATTGGACCATCATCTCCTTTGTGCAAAATTCTAATTCACTGAGTGGGGAGAAAGGACAGCAAAGTTTAAGAAGAGAAATCCCAGAACAACCACCAACTGGTAGCTCCTTGGCTCAATTGCAGCAACAAGATGCCATCGTTGACAACATTGACAAAGAATATGTTCGACTGGTTCAGCACTTCCATGTTTGTGTGAAGAACGCTGAGAGAGAGATAGCCATCAAAAGATGCCTGTCTTCAAAAACTCTGGAGCTCATTCACCAACATGGCTTGTCGCGAGCCTCAGGCAGCTTTACACATGCTACCTGTATGAATGCAAGGTTCCATATCAATAGAAAACCAGCAGGACTGTTCTACTGTACAAGAAGGAAGACATCCACGACATTGACAACTATCGCCCTATCTGCCTGTTGTCTATCTTCTACAAGTTGTTCCTTGAGTCATTCTGTGTAGGATTGGCAGAACACTAGATGAAGGACAATCATGCGAGCAAGCCGAGTCCCGAATAGGATTCAGCACAATCGACCATATCCACATGGTAACCAAGCTCATTGAGGTCTCACAACAGTTCAAGATGCCACTCTGTCTAACTTTCATTGATTTCAAAAACCCTTTAATTCTGTTGAGACTGAAGCAGTCATCAAAGCCCTAGCCAAACAGGGCGTTCAAACCCAATACATGAGGATCCTCTGTGAGCTGTTATGGATTCACTACCAGAATCTCACCATTCTACAAGGAAGTGATCATCCATGTGAAGAGAGGGGGTTAGCAGGGTGATACCATTTCACCAAAACTCTTCAATGTCACCCTCGATAACATTATGCGATGACGGGAATGGGAAGGAATGGGAGTGAAGATAGATGGTTGACAACTACAATACCTCGGCTTTACTGATGACATCATTCTAATGACACCAAACATCAGCCAAGTGGCACAAATGCTGGCTGACTTCCACGGTGAGTGTGGAAAGGTTGGACTGCAGCTGAATCTCATGAAGACAATGTTTATGAGAAACGGACTAGTCCCTGATGTTCCATTTGCTCTCAATGGAACGAACATCTTCGAATGCAACAGTTATGTGTACCTAGGTCGACAACTCAACATGACAAACGACCTGGCACCTGAGTTGCGCAGGAGGAAGAGAGCGGCTTGGAACGTCTTCAAGAGCTCAAAGAAATAGCTAAGAGGACAAAGAACCTCCGACCCCAGGCAAATCTCTTGGATTACACCATTCTTTCTGCATTAACATACACCTCAGAGACCTGGGCCCTATGAAAACAGGATGAGAATGCTATTCCAGTCTCACAAAAAGAAATTGAAAGAGCTATGCTTGGAGTACAAGCTTCACTCAAGGAAGAGAAAGTATCATGGGTTCCAATCTCTGTTTACAATTGAGAATCAGGGACGTTGTCTCATTTGCCAAGAGGTCAAAAATCAGATGGGCTGGACATGTAATGCGATTTGGAGATGATCACTGGACTAGAGCCGTTACTAATTGGATTCCATGGGACTCAAAAGATCGCCTTGGTGCCCAACTACGAGATGGTCATACTTCTCCATCAAGACCCTGAAGGATTGGTTTGAGGCTCTTCATATTCCTGGAGCAAGCAGATGCCATTGGGCTACATGATTACTTGACAGGTATGTATGGGGCCTTACTGGCACCCGCTCAAGCAAATAGATGAGTAACGGGATGTCAAGTGATCAAGTGATCACATGATATGTTTAGAAATTTTAATGTATTTCAAATGTGGAACTAATTATGTAAACTATGGTTAGTGGAATAAAAACTTCTCATAAATCCTATTGCACAGAATTTATATTGTATACAACTTTCCCCATGCATCTTCTATTGTCACTCTATAGGGACAGGTTAAGTAGATACTTAGCAGCATGTAACCATTGATTTACTGTATTTCTCACCTGGTACACATCTACCATCTGGAAAGCAGAAAATAATTCTATGAATGTGTTCCAATATGCCTGGTTTCTCTTATGGTGAAACATAAAGAACAGAAAAAAATTGCAGGCGGTTGAGAAAGGAAGGAGATAGAAGTTGAAAAAATGCATGCTTTAGTGGTAAGTAGATTCCAAATAGCTGAATAGCTACTGGGATTTTATGCCAGCTTTTGTCATAGGTCATTTAACTTTATCCATGATCACACTGGGAAATAAAAGAAGGTAGAATCATTGAGTCCAGGAGTTCACAATAGACTCAAAATTGATTTTCAACTTCTGGCTGTTTAAGATTTCATCTGTGTTCCTCTTTAACAGTACAATAAGAGCAGACCTTTGCTTAGCCCTTGCGCATGTATTAGAAACTTATTTTCTAGTTAATAAGCAGTGAATGGCCACGTCCTCTATATAACAAAAAAAAATGAAATTATAGCATGACTATCAAAGCACATTTTTTCTACATAATTTATTTGATAGTTCATTTTTATCAATAATCATTGTAACCTGATTATTAAGAGCAAGGATACATCTATTTCTAGGATTCATGCAGTTTGCTACTTAACATCTGTGAAGGTGTGTTTTAAAAATATTATTTATACCTTCAGTTCTCCAGTTAGAGAAAAGATATTTTATTGACTTATTTGCTGACTCCTTTTCAATTTACACTGTATTTAAAAGAGCCAAAATCTCCTTATCACAAAAATAGATATTTCACAATTGGTCACCTGTTTTATGTACATCCCTCATGTAATCAACTCCTGTTTTTATTGTCCTGTATTGCCTGCATTTCTTTGATCATATCCAAATGATTTCTAAGATTGATGTAGGAAGTTTTCTTCCAGCGATTTTGTTATCCTCACCCTCTATTATTCTTGCACAGTTTCAAGTCTACAATGAAATCTTCAATTCATTTTGAGTTTACTTTTATAAAAGGTATAAGTTAAAAGTCTATTTTTATTATGCTGCATGTAGATGTTTACTTACCAGTACCATTTATTGAAGAGACTATCTTTTCTTGGCAGCCATGTTAAAGATAAACATTAAGACATGCATCATAACTTCATGCTTGAATTACATTGGATAAGTTACAGGTTTGCAACCACTGAGTGCAAACAGGCTATTGTTCTCTAACCATTAAACTTTGGACCTCCAGCTCTAAGATAATATATAAAGAGGTGGGTAAATGTCTCCATTCATTTTATCAGCAGCTTATTAGACCAGGTAGCGTAGTATCACCTACCTACCATAACTCAATCAAGGCCTTCAATGAAACCCAACTGAAGTGATGTAGCTAAGTCAGGAACAATCCTACACATCTAGCTGATGTTTTTCAGCAAATATGTGAGTGCAGCTCATATAGGGGAAACATCACTTTGATTTTACTATTTGAATGACTAGAATGGACGTTGTTTCTGTATAGTATAGGACAACAAGACCAATTCTTTATGATTAGGAGAGCTGATGGAATTAGCTTTTAGGATAAAAAAGAGTCAAAACAGAAACTCAGATAGAATGAGGAGGAAGAAGAAAATATCTTAAATAAAAACAAATAGAAGACCCCAGAAATACTTTTTAAATTCAGAAACAAACGACACGATGAAGAATTGAAAGTAATGGTTATAAATATGCCCATTGAACTTTAAAGAATAATGGATGCACTAAAAAATTCAAACAAAGATTGAAGCATAAATTGAAGAGATAAGTAATAAAATAAAACTGAAAAAAATGAGTGGTCCAAAAAACAGACTAATAAAGTAGAAAAGCCCCAAATAAATAAATAAATAAAACAGAACAATAGAACTAAGATAGATAAATTGAAAAAATAAATGATACGTTCAGAAGCCACTACTGAGGTTTTTAATCATTCTAATGATTAGACAGCATTAGATATCTAATTTTTTCTAATGATAAAAGTATCATTAATATTCCTTTATGTTAAGAATATTAATATTTAGACTAGAGAGATTTCAGAAGGAAATGCTAGAGAATTTATGTTAAAAATTCTTTAAGGAAATAATAGCTAAGATGTTCATTAGTTTCGGAAACAAACAAACATCAACAACAGCAAATGCAGGGAGTTCCAAGTCAGAAGGAACCAGTGGTTACTACTAAGAAAAATAGTAAGACTAACAAAAGTGAAAGAGTGACTCTCAGACCATTAAGAAAAAGAGATTTATCATGTGCAAGGGAAAACCTTTAAGGGTGTAAGAAAACTTTTTAACATAAATTAAACAGTTTATAAATGAATGGCTTGGGGGCAGAGAAATGGTATAGCATGTAGGCAATTGTCTGGTATTTAGCTGATCAACAGTTTAAACTCTGACATCACATATGGTCACCTGAGCCAGCAAGGTTTGATCCTTGTGCACAGAGCAATGACTAAGCCTGAGCAACATTGGGTATGACCTAAAAAATAAACAAAAAAACAAAAATAAACGGCCAGACCTATTCATATTCTCCTTATGTCTTCCTTAACTCTCTTCACACTTACTAAATTTGACAGCTGGAGGATTTATCTCCTTCATCTTAAAATGCAAATCTTAAAATATCTTAACAAAATTATCCATAATATTAATTTTTTATTTTTTATTTCTATAAAATAAATATATGCATTTTAAATGCTTTTTTCTCAATTAATTATTGATTTACATTTTTTAAAATTCCACAGGCTATCTCTGTTTACCTGTGTGTATAGGTTATGTAGGGGGGGGGGTCACTATTTCCACAATATGAGTGAGAGAGAGAAAGAGAGAAATATATGTCCCAAATATGATATTTAAAAAGAAACATATTAAGGGTAATCAATGAATTAAGGGGATCAATGTTATCAGAAATGAATATTTTGTCTTCAGTACTGAGTTATAAAGGGATGGAATGGGATGGGAGAGCTCCTTAGAACACAAGTGGAGGAAAATCAGCTGAGGATGGTTGTTGGAATGATATATGTCTGAAAAACAGGATTGGCAGTATTTAAAATCCTGTATTTCAATAAAAGTTATATAAAAGTATGAAAGAAAAGAGTAGCCACACATATATATTAAAATTACTGAAAGGAAAAAAACAAAACAACTTGAAATCGAGGATTTCATACCTAAAAGACTGTCATACGAACTTGAAGGAAAGATTAAGAATTGTCTGATAAGCAAAATCTAAATGAAATAATTCATCACCATTCTAAATTGACCTTGCATAAAATGTTATTTCTCTAAATTGAAAAGAAATGACACTAAATAATCTGATAAAAATATTTGTGAATAAAAGTTTTACTGGAAAAAGTAATAGTAGTGCTTCAATTATGTAAAAAGAAGTAAAATATTACAAGATAAAAGCATTAAAGTTAAAAGTACAAAAATTAAGGGATTCACATAAGTGTAGGAGATTTCAAATGTATAAATTATGTATGTGTGCAAAAAACTAAATGTAAACTTTTACACATAGAACATACAAACATCCTAACAAAAACATATTTTAGATTGCATGACTAATATAAATAATGCATAAAATAAATAATGCATAGATGAAAACATAGGCAGCAAGTCCTTCTATGTTGGTTTAAGTGCTGTCATGGGTTTCTCTCTAGTTGCTAATAAAATCTAAAGCAAAGTTTACAAATAGGACTAAATAAATGTTTTCTGCACAATAAAAGAAAAAAACATTAAATTTTTTAGAAACAAAGTATGGACAGAGAATCTAAATAGATATTTCAACAAAAAACAATAAAAATAAAGATGACCAGCTGATACATGAAGAATTGTTCATAACAGTTTATCATTACGAATATGCAAATCAAAACCACAATGAGATATCATTTCACAACAGTTGGAATGGCTATTATCAAAAAGAGAATAAACAAATATTTGAGAACTGGGGAATTATTATACACTGCTGATGAGAATGAAAACTTGCACAGTCTCTATAAGAAATTTGATTATAATTTTTAGTTTCCCCTGTTCATATATAACATCTATAATTTTGTTTATTTATATCAAGATCATCTATTTATTTTAAGATTCTTATGTGTTGTCTGGTTTTATGTGTACTTTTTTTTACTTTATGTTTTTATTTATTATTTTGAAAAACTTTTAACAAATTTCTCATTTGTTAAACAAATAGCTCATTTAACAAATATATCCTTTAATAATACTTTCTTTATACTTTGCCCTCTATTTTATCTTTTTACCCATGTTATAAAATTTATATATTTCAATTGTTTTATATTATTGCATGGAACTCTTAGACATTCACTTTTTATTTTGTACTTTTAATTTTTTTCTCATGTGTGTTATTGACTGTCCTCAAATTTAGCAATGCAATTTTTGTGAAATATTACAGTAAGTGCTTCAAAGACTTTCTTCATGCCTATAATTACTTCATAGCATTTTTAATTTGTTCTTATATCTTAAGTTTCTCACTTCTGCTTTCCATATATTTATGTGCATTGCGCATCCTTTCTACTAGTGGTGTATTAGTTTCAATTACTTTAAATTCCTTATGTGGTAGTTCTAACAGTTGAGATATATCTAAGTCTTAGCATTTTAAGTGCTTTGTCTCTAATAGTGGGCCACTTTTTCTTTGTTGGTTGAAATTTAGACATGATGTATTGGATAGAAGAACTGGGGTAATTTGGTATTAAACCTAGTGTAAGAATGACTTTGGGAAGATATGACTCATCAAATCATTACTGAAGGACTTTTCTAATGTTATTCCCCCTCAGCTTAGGTCTTTACTCACTGTTCTCTCAGTGTTTGTTTCCATGCTTCTATCTTTTTACTGGAGATGATTGTTGTCCAAATATTAGATATTCTCACTGAAGTCAAGGATATTCTCTTTACCTGAATTTTGACTATTTTTATCCAAGAAAATAGTCCAACATATTATTTTATTGTATTTAAAATTAAAAAAATATTTTTATAAAGTTGTTCATAATAGTTCATTACAGTTAATATTCAAATAGCAATCCCACCACCATGCACCTCCCCATCACTGTAAGAGGAAAGCATGTGAAGATTGTTATATTTCATCCTGGAGCCATTTAAGCCTTTGTATAAGAGATTACAAACAATATGTTGGACTATTTTCTTGGATAAAAATAGTCAAAATCCAGGTAAAGAGAATAATATGAATTACCTAGTGGATTGGACATAGGTGATTTCACACCCTTTTATATTTGGTAAAGAGTATGTTTCTTCATACTCTCATAATTGTAGTCAACAATCATGTTTATCTTGGAATAACACTGAGTTATTTACCTTTTCAATGCAAGTATGTCTTTTTACTGTTCAGATTTATAATATAGGACATGTTTTTCCTACAGAGCATTAATACTTTCCTGAGGTGGTAGTTACTCACTTTCTCCAAGGGAGGCACAACTGTTGGCAGCTTTAGCCATTTCCACTAGCCACATTCTTTCTCCTTAACATTAAATAATACTGTAAGGTGAAAAGCCAACTTTAAACAATTTGTTTTATCATTTATCAATAGTTTTTAACTACTAGAAACTTATTCAGCCACTGTCTCAATTCATGTATGTTTTTCCTAAGTGGTACCTCTATTCACTCAAATTTTAAGCAAATTAACTCACATCCAGTTGCAGCTCTCAGTTTCAGGAAAAGTTGCAATTATTTTTGGATAGCCAAATTTTTTGTTGTGCCTTAGAAAATTAATTCTTCTGTACTTTAAATTTAAGAGAATGACTTTTTTAAATATTATTTTATTTTCTTTCAAAATCTACTACAACAACTATAGTTCAATATCACCTAAGTTTCTCCCCCTTAGCATTTACAGGAACCATATTTTTAAGAAGTAGACTTTTTCATTAATTTAAAAGACAAATAAGAAAGTGTACTATGTTTTTTTTATTTAAAAATTAATTCATGAGTCTAAGAGATTGGACAGCAGGCAGGGTGCTTGTGTTGCATGCGGTCAACCTGGGTTCAATTCCACATTCCAAATGGTTCCCTCAACCCTGCCAATGTGATCCCTGAGTACAATGATAGGAATAAACCCGGAGCACTGCTGCATGTGACCTCAAAATAAAACAAAAAAGCAAACTCAATTCCTAACTTTATATTGTATTTTTGTATCTAAGATTATTATTTCATTACAATTGACTCTGCATACTAAAATGATATAAATTTTATATCTGAATCCATCAGGAATCTAAGTAATATACCATTTTTTTTATAGACTCTATAGTTATTTGCTGAATGTTCTCCATATGAGGGGAAACTTCCAGTCACTTCAATGGATTAAGGCAACTGAATACTTGCAGGTTCTGATGCTGGAGAAAACAAATTAATCATTTATCATGACAGTAAATAGTTTGCCGAGTTTTGTGATTTTGCAAGAGCTGTCTTATTCTATATAAGGTTTATGTCATTAAAAGTGAGCCTGAAGATAGTGTTAACATTCAGCTTTTTTTGAACAATGTCTGTAGGATAAAAGAATGAATACAAAAATCATTTAAAATTCACCACCAACTTAATTAGACTACTTAAACCTTGCAGGCTCAACAAATGAGTCTAGCTATATCAAGTGAGTTTTTGTCGGTGTTTCTAACACAATCTTAGATATTAATTGAAGGACTGTACACAGGCTGAGAATTGATGAGCCATGCAATATATGTTTACTGTGGCTCTAGAGAAACTTTGACCTCTTTAATTATGGGAAAATGCATAAAGGTTATAGGGGAATAATTTTCAACTTCCTGGAGGAATTTATTGTATATTTGCTTATACTTCTCCTTGGTTTAATAGTCAGTTAGAGCTTTGCATGCTAAATTATCTGACATAAGCAGAATTTTAGCTCTTCTTAAGAAAAAAAAACACATTCACTCTAAGCTGATGCTGCTTTCCATTTGATTACCATATTTTTTTTCACCTGAAGTGATTCTTATATTGAAATTGAATTAAAAAAATCTTATAGCAAAGATATATTACTAGACAATTGCTAAAACTTCTCTAGAAGGAGACCACTTAACAGATTTAAGAAACATGTTGATTTATAGTTGGAACTAAAACACATTTGAAATGTTTAAAACATGCTAACTTAATCACATAATGTTAAGAGTTTTGGCATTGGTGCTTACAAAAGTACTAAAATGTCACATTAGGAAGAGATAATAATATATATACAATATTTCTCACTAGTAAGAATTACACTGTACTACCACAATACTTATTTCAGACATTTAATATAAGACTGAAAAGTACTTTACTGATAATGAAACTTTCTGTGTGCTGAATAATTTAAATTCAGGGTAAAATATCATTCTGTGTTTAAACTTACTCATTTATTAAAAAAATATTTGCCATATATGCAAGTTGTAATGATGATTTAACTACTTAAAATACACTTTAAATATATTCTTTTTTAACGAGACCAGATTTATTTTGAAGTAGCTGCAAATTTATTGGTTACTTTTATTTAATTATTATAGTAGATCTTTAATACCATAAGTAGGTCATACTTTTAAGTCTAACTTTGGAAACAAATGGTATATTAATGTGATAAAATTACTGTTTTGTTTTTGTTTTAGGGTCACACCACTCTGTACTAAGGGTTTACTCTTGGTTTTACGCTCAAGAATCACAACTGGAGGGGCATGGGATCCATATGTGGTTCTGGGAATTGAACCCCAGTCGACTGTGTGCAAGTTAACTGCCCTACACTTTGTTCTAACACTCCAGCACTATGTTTTCTTAAACTGTAATTATCCTGCCACAATATAGAACTTTCTTAAAATTGGCAAAAATAATTTAAAATTTTATTTAGTTTTATTTTAATTATACATGTTTTATAGGAATCCATAATTCTTTCCTATTTTATGTTATGGTGAAACACCAGTCACATGCCATTATTGGAAATTTTTAGTTTTGCTTTTTATAGTCTTTTAAAAAAATTTATGTTGTCACTTGCATTTGTACTTAATTACATAACACCATAAATGATATTTCTAAAAAAATTTTTCTAGGATTTTCTAAGACAAAAAAAATTTATGCAGACTACAATTTACAAGTCTTATTGCTCTATATAAGTATCTAGAGACAATGATAAACTGGCTTTCCTTTCCATTCAGTTTATTAGTAAATGGTGAGTATGTTCAAATTTTTCATACATTTTATTTCTTCTTTTTAGTGCTAGAACACAGATTTTAATCTTCAAATCAATGTACCAAATTAAAGACTAAATATCCTTCCTTCCTTCCTTCCTTCCTTCCTTCCTTCCTTCCTTCCTTCCTTCCTTCCTTGTGACTCCACTGAGGAGATAAATGTTAAGTGGTATTTTAAGAAGTCTTTTAAAGCACAATGAAATTTTTACCTCTTTGCATATATATATTTTTCTGGATTAGTGAAGATAAATTTTAGATCATATGATCATATTCTGAACTGTCATGATTTGCTATATTATTCATGGAACACCTATCTCTGAACTGCTATAATGCAGCTTCATATTATTTGGCTTCTGCTCTTTCATATTTCATCCTTCATAGTCAATATTTAACTCTACTTTCTTTGAAAGTAGTTGCATAGTATGCTTTGCTCAGTCATTCCTGTCTTTTGACTTGATCTATATATTTTTCTTCCTATAAGGTGATTACATTTGGATTAAATACTCAACTTTCGTTTGCAATTGTTTGCTAGGCTGTGATCAGGAATAAACATATCTAATTATACAGATGGGCTAGAAAATCCATTTCACTATATTTGTGACACAGCTTCAGAAAAGTGGTTTATCAATAAAGTTCATAATTTTTCTCAATATACCTAATCTTACATTAATTATACTGATACTACCAATATAGGGACTGTTGAGAATTAATAAAAATGAACACATAGCTATATAAAGTATTACTTTGGTAGATGTTCAACAATTGACTTTCCAGGAAAAAATAGAATTTATTCTTAGTGTCTGTTTATTTTGATGGTTAAAATATTCTTCTACAAACAAATTTCAATTTATTAATGTGAAGTCAATAAACATAGTTGTACAAACATCATTACATAGAATTTCTGTTGTAGAGATATGAGATATAAATAACATCAAATTCTATATAATTGTAGAATGTGGAAGAATAATCATTAATCCATAAGTGTCCAATATTACCTATCTTAGTATTTAATACAATATTAAATGATATATACTTTTAACAAGAAACTTAAAATCTAAAGATTAAAAATTAGTATTCAGGTTTAATATATGTTCACTTTTATGTTTACATACAACACTAATACATTTGTGAGGGTTTTAGGATTATCAGTACTTTTAGTAATTCTGCATCAAAATAATACATTTAAATGTGATGTTCATAATAAAATATCACACTATTTAAATATCCAATATATGGTATTTTCATATTGGAGTTTGCTTAATTCTAGTTAAAAGCTAAAGTTAAAAGCTGATGCTGTGCAAAGACTAAATGTATTGGATTTATGTATTTTATATTTATATAATGGCATGATCTCGTGATTCTTTCTTAAAGTGTTATGTTCCTAGTACTCAATAATTATCTGGGATAATAGCTTCCTAGGCTAATTTTACATGCAAGTTTCATGAATATGATGTCTTAGATATGAATAGGAATAAATTGAAAGCATTAGGTTTGTTGCCATTAAAATCTCAGCTTATTAAATTACATTGGTTTACATTTCAAATGTTAGTGAACAGGTGTTACTGTTGCAGTTAATTTTAAGAAATATATACAACGTTGTTGTTTTGTTCAAATTAGTCAGAAATTTGTCACCTATTAGAAGAAAAAAAAATTATCCATAAAGGAAGTTATGTACTCAGTCAAAAGACCAACTCTTCATGGTTCCTATGAGGTACTAGAATTCTGAAGCATTAGGGTAGTCAGCGCTGTGTCTTCTAGTAATTAAAAACAAAACAGAAACCATTCATATCAAAATAAAGAGATAGCATAGTAGGTGTGGGTACTAGCCTTAGAAGCAGCAGATCGGGATTTAATACCAAGCACAACATATGCTCTGGTCAACCTCACTCTGAGTGATCAACCCTTGAACACAGACCCAGGAGAAAACCCTGAAGACTGCTGAATGTGGTTCAAACACATAAGTAAAAAAAAAAAAAACTAACACAAGAACAATTTGTATTTGATTCTTATGCTGGATGTGGAAACATAGATAATAGGACACTATAGACAATTAATATAAAAATAAAATAAGAAAAATTCACTTACTGAGAATAAGGAGATGGAAGACAATTGTCCTTAGAATTTGGAGCTAATGTTTCAAATACCACCATTGATTCCTTGAGTAAGCATCTAACTTTCAGCTAGTTTTTAAGGCTTTCTCAAAATAGATATGAATTCATTTTGTTATGTGTTTCTTTCAAGATCATAGATCAAAGCATGTGCAAAACTTATAAGCCCTTAAGTTGTTTCTGGTGTGTGTCTTATAATATCCTATTATGTTGTTGGAGAGAGCAGGGCTAGCATTACAAAGGAAATACATTACCTATTTGTTCATTTCACTTTAGATGAACTATTTATCCATAAATAATTGATTTTGCAAAATGGAAAACATCATCAAAGGATTCAGTAGTTGCTCTGAGGATGTACTTATTCTCCTGGCAGTCAGCCACATTGCCTGCATGTCATTCCAAGCTGCCAGCCTGCCTCTTATTGCTAATGGTTGTTAAATTGCTAGAGGCCCGATTTTCACTTATTCAGCTACAGCACTGTCTAAACTTGTGAAATTACAGAAGGTTGATATTCACATTGTGGAAGAGTAGAAGTGAATCTTTACTAATTGGAGTCTTACCTCATCTGTCTGTATGTAGGACCTATGACTGTGATTGTTTTGGAAAAGAAAACAAAACATCAAAAACATCACACACTAAAAAGACAACTCTAGCATTTAATGATAGCTGTGCAAGCATATCTCTTCGGCTATCTGTTAAGTTAGAAATGAATAGCTATCCATAGTATCGTCATCTTCATCTTTCTATATAATTTACTGAATTGAGTAGTTGGCACAGAAGTATTATCAGTATATTAGCACATCATATGTGTTCAGAAATCAAGTTACATTTTCTTTTGGTTATTTGTATGTTCACATGTATTTTTTTATAGATAACATGCAATAAATGTAGATGAAAACAATAGCAATAAGATATTAGCTTTAGATAAACAAAACACAAATTTGACACATTAAAGTTAAATTTGATATATCAATAAAATCATAACTATAAATACAATTAAATATTGGGCTCAAATGTTTTTTCCATTATTCTTCTGCTTCATTACTGGTAAAAGAAACAACCTACCAATCAAAAAATAAATAAGCAAAAATTAATCAAATAAAATAAATTTCTTTGAATCCCTGAGACTTTTACCATTATGCTTTCCCTCCTTCCTTAAAGACACATTACCATAAATGAAAATTAGTAGTATGATTAACAAAGCTATTTCCACACTGTCAGTTTCTTTACCCAGAAAGCTATTGGCAAGATATTTGCTCTAGCACAAAAAAACAGAGAAGCTGACAAGGAGGCCAGTATCTCAGGAATGATGCTAGACCACTGTGCATCATTCCTAGAGGCTTTATCGGATTTCACTCTAAAAGATGCTGATACCTGATAAAATGTCAGTGCACCAAAAAGATATACCCTGTCTTCAGGTAAAACTGCTTATATATATTGGCTGTTGAATTCTAGATAAAATTATTTCAAGTTTAGGGCAAAAGTAACTGTTTGTTCATACCTCAAATTTGTGAGTCAGAAATAGAAACTTGGACCACAGCAGTAGTACAATGTGTCAGGCACGAGCTTTATAAATGGCAGGTCAGATTTGATTCCCAGGAGTGATCGCTGAGAATTTAGTCCTGAACAGTGCCTGGGGTTGTCTAAACAAACAAACAAACAAACAAACAAAAATCTTTCACAGCTCCATAACTTTTTTTTTACGTTGACCCTTTAGAATAAGATTCTACTAGCAGACAGGATGGCCTAAAGCAGAGCTTCTTAAACTTTTTCAATTTACAACCTGTTTTTGTCCCACAAATTTTTACATACTCCTGGCTATATAAATTAGACACACAAATCAAAAATTCACTGAGAACAGTTCAAAAATTTACTTTAAAACAAATTTTTCATTACCCCTGTGTTCAGTTGTATGACTCAATAAGTGGTTATAAACCACTGTTTAAGATGCTACTTTGAGTCTTACGTATTTAAGGTAGTTTTATGCACTTATCTAGTTCCTTGACTCTCACATGGCTGAAAATTGGGCACGTTTCAAATTGTTTGTCATCATGATACATGTTTGTCATAGCATTTTATGCAGGACTAGCTTTGTTTTCATACCTAGAACACATTTAACTACCAGGATTTCCAACAGGGTTGCTTTATAAAGCAGGAAGTAGAACTGCTTCTGGAGTTTGGGACTTAGTATATCTTACCTGCTTTTTTTTAACCATGGTGATCATAGATTCAAGATTTGAACTATATATGATCTTTCAATAGTATAAAAGTAAAATGATCTGTGGCCATCTTTGTTCCTCAGATTAGTTCTCAGACAACTGTGCGCATTTGTCAGATGGCATGCTTTAAAATGACAACGCTCACTCGAAGACTCTAGAAAAGAGCTCAATCTGGAGAGAATAGTTGTCTTTATCAGAACAAGCTAGAGACTTACATTATAAATAAAATTATAAAAATGTTTTTCACATAGAACTCTCCTTAATGTTCAAACAATCTCCTTTTATCAAAAATCTTTGGTATTTCTGTTAACCTGATTCTAATTTGGCTTTATACATTTGACTTCTCTTTCCAACTCTGTTCATCTCAGACTTCTAAAATTTTTCTTCTGTCATAGTGTTGCTGAGTAATAATTACTCAGTCATTAAAGTATTAATGAATAGCATCTTTATAAATGAATTGGAGTCACACTAATTTCCTAGGTCAATGATTTTCAATATTTGTGTGCATATGAATCACCTGGAGGAGTATTGTTATAATGCATATATACAGAAGGGTTTTGTTTGGGATATGCTCCAAGAATAAGATGTTTTAATAAGTTCCTAGGGAATACTACCAGTGTAGGCATCACAACCTAGTTGTGGTTATTATATAAACACTGATAGTTTCTCCCAATTTTGTGTTTTTTTTCTTTAATTCATAGATATAATCTTTGCCCTTTTATATAAATCTCTTGATTTTGTCCTTGAGGAGTAGTTCAATTAGAAATATGACATTTTAAATTCAGAAGAAGTTTAGAAAGATTATCCCTAGGTATTAATAGATTTGATTCATCCACAGTTTAATAGTTTGTTCTATGTTACATATTTGTGAGTACCTTACTGTTTTGAAAATTATCACCATTAGCTAAATTAACTTGGTTAAAACATGATTTTCCAAGAGGAATGTGAACATATTTTTCACATATTTTTGATAACTCTTGTCAGTTTATAATAGAATATAATTCTGAACAGTTTTATAGTAGAATACTTTCTCTTTGGCAACATTTTAGTTGGTAACATGTGAATGCTAATATTTTAATTCTATGTCTAAGCATCCAACACATGTGTTTCTTGTTAATCAGTTTTATATTTTAACACATTAAAAAGTTGAGACGAAGGCTGAAGGGATAGTACAGTAGGTAAGGCATCTTGCACATGACTGACATAGGTTCAATCCCTGGCACTGCATATAGTCTTCAGAGATTCACCAGGAATGATCCTTGAGTTTAGAACCTGAAAAATGTACTGAGTACAGGTTAGATTAACCCTCTACACACCTACCAAAGTAAAATTACTCACAAAAGTATAGATTAACCCTCACCTTTTAATCAAAAATACTGTTTATATGGATATACACTACCACTACAATATCTTGATTAGAGCAGCTTCATATTAAATATTTGAAATATTAAATAAGACCTTAATATTATTATCACCAATATTTGCTAATCAAATTCCATTTCTTGCTCTTATTTGAAATTGTCAATACCTGTAGAGAAAACTGTCAGGAATTTAGTAACAACTACATTAAATTTATATATCAACTCATATATCAATACTCCCTTAATTACATTTCAAATTATGGATATGAGATTATTTTTTGTCTACCAAAGTATTTACTTTTCCAGTGATACTTTGTAGCATTTAACTTACAAATTTTACATTTACTTTAATATTGTAATTCTTTTTGGTGCTATTTTAACAATTTTTTTTTAAATAACAAATTTGAAGTTACTTGTTTTATAAAAGTATAAGGATTTCAGTGTACAGAGTTATAGTTCAAAATTACTTTACACATTATCATTCTCACCATTCAAAGTTCAATTTATAAACATCATCATAGAATTGATTTGCTTTTCACATTTTTTTTTGCCTGTCTCCCACCACAAAATTTTATTCTCTAAAAACCACCAATTTGGTTTTTGTCTAAGAGTTTGTTTTTGTTTGTTTTGTCAATTTTTTTCCATATATAGGTAAAATCATATTGTAGCTGTCTTTCTTCTCTACTTTCTTCATCTACTTATTTTATTTAGCATGTTTAATATTTCATGAATACATTATAAATAGGAAAACTTCAATTTACTTTTGTTTTTATATAGCATTTTAGTTGTTTATGTTCTTTTTTCCTCTCTCACGAATTCACTAGTTTAATATTCTGACAATTCTAAGTAATAATGCATTAAGATGAAGTTAGATTTATCATTTTGAATTAATGTTTTCTTATTACAGTCCCTGGATTAATGCCCAGAAGTAAGAATATCCTTCCTAAAAAATATTTTGGCAAAATAGATTATTTTGGAAAAATAGCACTGCAGCACTGTCCTCCAGTTGTTCATCGATTTGCTCGAGCGGGCACCAGTAATGTCTCCATTGTGAGAGTTATTGTCACTGTGTTTGGCATATCGAATATGTGAAGGGTAGCTTTCCAGACTTTGCCATGCGGCCGAGATACTCTTGGTAGCTTGCCGGGCTCTCCGAGAGGGGCGGAGGAATTGAACCCCGGTTGGCAGTGTCGGCCACATGGAAGGCAAACGCCCTAACACTGTGGTATCACTCCAGCCTTTTGGAAAAGTAAAATTAATTATATGTGACATTGACACAGGGGCTACTAAGTGTTTCATGTAAGTACTAAGTGTTATTTTTTAAATAAGTATTTTTTCTATAAGCATTTACCATAGACTACCTCTATGACATCTACTATTTGGAGATCAGAGATCCAAAAATGGTGAAATAAATTCTATATTCCAGGGCTTAACTTTTTATTAGAGAAGAGTAAATAAATACATGAATAGACTAATATGCAATAGTAGGTGCTATGAAGTCAATGTGATGGAGAATGTTATATCAAGATGCTATAAAGGAGAATGCGTCATAAGGAAGCAGGGAAATTGAAGGTGATCTAAAAGGTTCAAAGGAAACAGCAATGTCAACACTGGGTTAGAAACTTTCTGGAAGTGAGGACAAAAAAGAGCAAGCACGCTTTAAAGTAACTTAAATTTTACCATTTAAAGTTATTACGGATAAGAGTGCGATGACATGGAAATAGGGATAATAGAAAGGGAAGACTTCCTAGAATGTTCTCTTTTCCAACAACGTAGATAACTCAGGTGAAAAAGTATCAGCAAGACAGAGAAGAATCTCATCAGGTCTTAAATCTGCATTTTGATATTGGAATTCCCAGAAATGAATATTTTGCCAAAGTCTTTTATTTATTTATTTAATTGGTTGACTATTTGTCTGGCTGTAAAGATTATTTGGTAGCCTCATTCAGTCTACATACTTGCCTTTTTGAAAGACACCTATAAAATGGACCAACTAAAATAGCCATTGCCAGCTAAAAAACATATTTTAAAATAATTACTTCTCTAATCAACACATATTATGATGAATTTTTATGCCTTACTTTTGAATTCCTTACACCTACAATGTCTCCTGACTTAAGTAATAATCCCAGCGTTCAAAAATTTTTTGTGGTTCAGCCAGGATATTGGGATACCACATGCATACCAAAAGACAAATTCTTTATCTCCTTTTATTAGGTTAAATATAACATTATTGAAAATGGTCCACAAGTCAACATGCTATATAAACCAGAACTTTCATACAGGTGGATGGAGAAGGGAGTTGAGAAATAGCTAAACAGGACTGTTATATCCTCTGAACGAAGTTGCTCTGAACAGTACTTAATATTACATTGGCAGTATGGGGAGAAACAGTTTGTTCTTTTTCTTCTGTGCACTGTTGATATTTTACTTTACCTAATACTTCTTCCATACTTGATAAATATAATGTTTAATCAACTCTTTAGTGTATGGTATTTCATTATACTTGCCTTAGTTAACTGAGACTAGCACACAAAATAGAAATTTAACAACTTATCATGATAGTGAAACAAATGTATATAGGATAATGAAACAAATGGATAAATGGTAAAGGATCCCAGACTTCCCCCCGCCCTTTAAACCTTTGGTCAACCCTGCCTGCTTAAGCACTCAGAAATGATAAGAATACATTTCTCTGTCTTAAGTCTTCAACTAAAAACATGAGGTTTCTTTCAACATCAATTAATTTCCAGAAAAAAGCCTTTATTAATTTTTGCTCTTTCAAATATGTTTAGGATTAATATTACGAATAAATATATCATCAGGTATGAGGATTAAGAGAAATATTTTCTTATGGGTTTTTTGCCTAGAGTTTTCACCTAAATAGCACCATTAAACTCTCATGATAGTTAAGTCATGTGCTAAATGATAGAATTACAGTTAATCATCATACATCTAATACAACAAATGCATGACTATTTTGTGACTAAAGTGACAAGCAAGTTTATATCGAATTTTTTTCACAAGCATGATAATTAGAAGAGATAGATGGTAATGATATATAAACACATAATTATGCAGAATATATCAAAGATGTCAAAACTAGAGTGAAAGTATTGCAAGTAGAACATTTATCTTGCACATGGCTGACCTGAGTTTGCTCTCAGGCATTCCATATAGTCCCCCCGGCTCGGCCAGGAGTAATTCCTGAGTGAAGAACCAGGAATAACCCCTTGAGCATTGCTGGGCATGAGTCAAAAAGCAAAACATAAAAACTAAATACCTATATCAAACATGTCAATGAATTGTAAAAGTAAAAAAAAGATAGAAATATTCAAGAAGTGAACACAATGGGAACTGTAAGGTTGAAGAAAAACTTTTAGAAAGCCTTGTAGAAAATCAAGTTAGATGATGTTTGAACTACCTCTAAAATATTATAGGTGTCTCTTAAAGGTCAGAAAGGAAAAGGAGATTTGTGAAGACATCATTCTATAAAAGATGAGAAATATAGGAAAACTCAAAGAAAATTTTGAAAAAAAAAAAAGAACCAGATCCAGTGTCACTCAAGGGGGACAATCAGTCAAGAAATAGTATTATAGATAGAAAATAAAAATTTGTTACCAATAAACTGACAGATTGGATGGTGGAAGCTTCATGTTCTAGAGTCATTTTATCCACACATTCACAAGATACAACTTATACTGGAAATTACCAAGACGGTATAATTTTAGAGAAGATGGGTTATAGAGTAGGATCTAGGGTAGTCAATAAGTGCCCTTGTGAGCTGGCCTCCTGAGGTTTCTGTAAATTTTAACAGAGGTGTTTAATTAAATGCTCAGCCTGTGTGTTTTCTTCCTTGCTAGAGGCTTTTAGGGGAAGGTCAAGATAAAGTGAACATTCTTTGCATCTTCACAAGCCCCTACCTAGAAATTGTAGGGTTTTAATTTTTGAATCCAGCTCTTAACCAACTTTGGGTTGGTTTCAGTATCAGATTCTCAACAATAGCTTTAAAGATATATCTATAATTATAGACATGAATAAAAGAGAATGATAAGTAATACCCATCTTGGGTTGAGTTTTCCAGTATGATGAATTGTGTTGGAGGCAGAGAAATGGGGATTCTTTAATGATTATTAGGAAAGGCTGTTTTCAGTGTAATCAAATTCATAAATAGATATTTGAGGTGATTGCTCAAAGAAAGCATTGAAATTTGCAATTCTGAAAATGACTTCCAAATTTCTAGAATATCTGCTGAACTATTCTCGGATGGTTCTTTTAAGTCATTATTGTATTCCACGAATAAAAAAAGCTTAGTATGATTTTGGGCTTCTACAAATATTAACTAAAAGAACAAATGATTTCCCTGAAAAGGAAGCGATTGCTATGGTGATCTCAATTAATTTGAGTTAGATTTTACTGTATATATTGATATAAATAGGCTTCATGGGACATTTCAGCATTTATTATAAAAATCTTGGGAGAACCCATAATAATGATGCAATTACTATGTGTCAACTCTTTGGTTATTATATATCACTTACAGCACTTTTTAATTAAAATTCTCTCTGAATATTCTGGCATTTGTGTGTGTAGTGTGACTGAGTAAGAAAATTAATTGTGATAAATACTTCATTGGGCTTTGGAGAGCACATTTTAAATAGATATCTAAGTGCTTTTGAAAAATACATCTCAGAAAACTAAGATTGCATATTTTCCAGATTACCAAGATGAGTTAATATCACTACATTATTTTCTCTATTATAGATTTGAATAAAAATTAAATAATAGAAAAGCTTAATGTTTGCAAAATTTTATTATTTGGAAGTACAAATTCTTCATATTCTTTCATGTTGTATATATTCTTGAAGAGAAATTTGAGCCCCAAATTTGCAAGATAAAATAAAATTTAAATCAGGGAAATATGTAGTATGTGTGGTAAGGCACCATTCTGGAATAGGGCAAACTCTAGTTTGTCCTATAGCACCCAAAAGGCCCCTTGCAATCTGCCAGGAGTTTTCCCTGGGACAAAGTCAGAAGTAAAACTTAAGTAATGATATATATCATCCCATATCCCATTCACTCCCTAAAATTGTGACCAGTAAATAGTTTTCAAATCTTATCAATATGTGCCAATATAAGTATTCATAATCAATATACTGTAGTATTCTAAGTTCTTGATATCTTGTATGAAATTGTGGAATTTGAAAGAAATTGGAGAAATACTTCATCTCTACATATCAGTTTGGAGATTTGAGCATAAATTTATGTTCTTGATTATTTTATTTCAAGAAATATATAAGGCCTAAAGGAGTACTAAGGAACAACACACAAACTGTTCTAGAAACATTAGGACATTAGAAAGTCATTAAATCTAGAAAGATCTGTTAGAGCTGGAAAAAGCATGGAATCAGGGAAACGATTCAAAAGTATATATTTTTGGCAGTGGTGTGGGTGTTTGAGGCTATACCTGGTGATGCTCATCAGGCACTCCTGCCACTGCACTCAGGAATTTCTCTGGGCAGTAGTCCGAGGACCATATGAGATGCTGATGATTGAAACCATGTCAGCTGAGTGTAAGACAAAAACTCTACCTGCTTTATTATTACTCTGGCTACTTAAAAGTATTTTATGTGACAAATTCCTATGTAGAAATTTGAAGGAAAGGGTCAAAAATGTCTCTAAAGAAACCAATGTTGTATCTTTCATAGGTAAAACTGATATAATATGTTGTGTAAAGGCAAAATCATTTATAAAGGTAACGCGGCATGCAGCAATTATTGTGAGGAAATTCTTTGTAATTTAAATAGGTCTGAGGAATTAAAAATTTCCATACAAATATGGAATTCTATATAAATATGCAATCACATGATTTATTTAAATGGAGGACACAGGTTAGATAACCTCTTATGCACCTGTGTCTGGGACAGAATGCAAAAAAGGCATGGCCAGAGACCAAAGAAAAGACAAAGGGACAAAACCAGCACCAACAAGTAGAATCAGACAACAGAACATCAGCAGCAGACCAACAAGGCATTGAAAGCACTGGACATCGAAGGACATTGGACCCATGGACATTGTGGAACACAAGCTCCCTGGGTAGTGTGGGACATTGAAGAACAGAGCAGCAGAGGACAAAGCCCACTGTAAAACATCAAGGGATTCACCTGCCAAGGATGCAGAATATCAAAGGATATAATCAACAAGCCAGCAGCACCAAGACTATATACTCAGGACATCAGGAACAAAAACAGTGAGGAAGCTCCATGAGGCCCGATACAGAACTTTGAGGGACCAAAAAGTTTCTCAGTAAGCTGTTAAATAATATAGGAAGTTTTTTATGTTATTTATGATACTCAGTAAGTCATTATCTAGTTCAGATTCACTGCAAGAATTATTTATAATTAATACTTATCATGACTTTTGTCTAGAATCTCCACCAATCACCTTTATAAACCTCATGTTTTTCTTTCTGTTTGTTTCTGTGTAATAGAAAAAGTGAGTAAATATGCTAATAAAACAGCCATCATGGGCTGGAGTGATAGCACAGTGGGTTGGGAGTTTGCCTTGCACACGAATGACCTGGGTTCAATTCCCAGCATCCTACATGGTGCCCCGAGCACCACCACGAGTAATTCCTGAGTGCATGAGCCAGGAGTAATCCCTGTGCATCGCTGGGTGTGACTCAAAAAGCAAAAAAAAAAAAAGCCGTCATAAAGTAAGAGAGATTCTGGTTCACTATCAATTATTGATCTTGATTATACATATGCATTTATTTTAATAATTTTAGGACAACATAATATAAATTGTAATAGTGAATAATGTTTTTCTAAGTAGAATTTATCCGAAAATAAGAAGTTTTAATTTGTGTGCAGGTGACTGCTTTGGAAAATAGAAAAACACTGACAGAGACTGAAAATCTTTGAACTCTTGACAATAAAATGTCAAACCATACTTTTCCAACAAAGCATAATACTTGCAACTAATAAAATCATATACTTTTTGTTAAGTGGAGAACTTTAAACTTTATACAAAAAAAGAAAAAAATTGTTTTTTTACACATTGCCAGTATGATTTCAATATAAATGGTTTTGATTGTTCTCTGAAACCTGTCATCTTTATCCAACAACTGCTTAGAAGACTGAACCTTATTTGCATTTTTTTCTATAGGTGCTCATTAATTCTCAGCCCTAAGCATTTGAGTTCTAGGTATAAGTCACTAAACTATAGCAATACAAGAATAAATATGAAATTTCAGAATGTTATATTTGTGAGCTTTTTTATTTGCTTACACATGCCAAAAGGAAAATACTCATTTTTATTTTACACAATAAATTTATTCCTCTAGAATCACCACAATGCTTGGAAATGGCATTATATAAAGGACTGTCACTGTCACTGTCCTCCCGTTGTTCATCGATTTGCTAGAGCGGACCCAGTAACGTCTCCATTGTAGACTTTTGTTGTTACTGTGTTTGGCATATCAAATACATCACGGGTAGCTTGCCAGGCTCTGCCGTGCAGGTGAGATACTCTCGGTAGCTTGCCGGGCTCTCCGAGAGGGGCGGAGGAATCGAACTCTGGTTGGCCATGTTGGCTGCATGCAAGGCAGACACCCTACTACTGTGCTGTTGCTCCAACCCTATATAAAGGACATTAAGATAATATATGAAGGACACATCTGATGGAGCATATTTTAGGTAGATTAATGCTCCAGTATTTCTAAAATGTTTCTCTTATCAAGTTGCTGAAGTCAATTCTAAGTATAGAAAATAGGTTTTGTTTTATATTTTAAGACAATTGGGTTTTGTCTGTTTTTGATTTTGTTTTTACTGTACTTGAGGTAGCATGAATACAGTATTGTTACACTTTTTAAACTTTACTAAGCACTGCCACAGGAATTCGTAGTGTTGATACAATATAAATTATAGTTTAAATTGTCTCATATTTAGTAACAAAAATTTAGGGGCCTCAGATATAATCTGAGGCTCAGGCTCTTCCCTTGCATGTGTTGGACTTGCGTTCAATCTCCAGCACTATATATGGTTTCTTAAGTACCAATAGGAGTGATCCTTGATTTAAGAGCCAGGAGTAAGCTCTGAGTACTGCTGGTTGTGGTAAAAAAAAATTAAAAAAAGAAAAACAGAACATTTTATATCATCTGGACTTTCTAATTTCTGATGACATTTGTTGATTTGTTTAGAATTTCTCTAAAAAAATTAATATTTCTTCCTGTTCATTTAGCAAACCTTTATGAACTAATCACTAAGTCCAAGTATACATCTTGCAAAGGATGTGTATTTTCATTAATTTAGTTTGTAGTATTTGAATTAACCCCACAACTACTCATAATAGCCCACCAGTAATTTAGATATTACTTCATCTCAATTATGTAATCTGGGAATTGAGGCAGAGGTTTGATGTAATATTCTTGCATCACACAGTTAATGAATGATAAAGGGCTTGTAAGTATGGACTTTTGTCAGAGAAGAGAACCTGTAACCAGACAAAAATATTTTAAGCTTGTTAGCTCTAAGCAAGTATTTTCATTATCTACTTGCATTATCATCTTCTTTGTCTTTTAAAAGACTTAGTAAAAGTGCAGACTTAGAATTTCAAGACTGGATGGTTTGAGAGTGTTGATTTCAGAGGGTTTTGATTGGTGTTTTTCTGTTTACAGTCTTATCCCTTTCCCCTAGTCTCCTTACCATATATATTGCATCATATTCCTCATTTTTGTTTTGCCAGTTTTCCCCCTGCTGATACTGAGATATGTCAGTAAGCAAAAACGGAGTAACTGCTTTCAATGGGTAGAAGGTGAGTAACACAATAAAGTGTCATTTATTTTGCAAATAACAGGGAAAGGTATAGACAATGTCAAAGCAAGGGGCTTTTATATTACTCAACAGTTTGTTGCAGAAAGAGATTCTGATATTGTGGCATTTAAGATGACACTTGAAGAAATCGCAGAATATGCCAATTAAATAATTGGAGTTATTATTACAATGTAAAAGTAGACTTGAGAAATGAGCCCAATAGAGCAGAAGCAGAGTGACTATAACATTTGCTGTGAATAAAGGATGAATAGAGAAATGAAGTGAAAGTTGGAATATATTTATAGAATATATCTGTGTAGATTTAGTTTAAGAAATTGACACAGACACTGAGAACTTAAAACTCTCAATCAACCAAATGAAAGTTGGCAACCCAGAGGAACCCAGAGCATAACTTTGTTTCACCTTGAATACTGAGAACCAGGATAGATGTTTATGTTGATTTTAATCCAGGTCTGAGGCTGGTGTGCCAGGAACATAAAGGCAGGAGAATAGTTTGTCCCAGCTCAAGCATTCAAGCATTCAGGTGGGAAGGGCCAAATTCCTTTATATATATATATATATATATATATATATATATATATATACCTTTGTTCTTTTCAAGCCTTTCATGAATTAGGGAAGGTCAGCCACTCTATAGAGCCTATTAATAAAATGCTAATTTTATTGCACAATATGCCCCAGATACACTCAGAAATAATGTTTAGCCATGTATCTGGGCACCCTATGATCTAGTCAAGTTGATACAGAAAATCAATTATCACCAAAGGATTTTGGCTTTTACTTTAAAGGGGATGGAAAGGAACAGAAGATTTTTAAGCAGAGAACTGATATGATCATAGGTCTGTAATGAATTAGTTTAAGTTCTATTTGTAACTTATTATGTGTATTTTCCTATCGATTAGGATGTTTTTATGAATTTTTTTATTTTAATCAAGTTTTACTGACTACAAAATCTTAAATGGCAGTTCTTCATCAAATTTACTTTTTTGTTTATTCCTTTCATTATGTATATCAACTCATAAAACATGAATTAAGTGTATCTTGAAAATATGTTAGAATAAAATATTATTTGGGTATGTTTATTGTTTTGGGAAGGTAGATTATGTTTAGGATTTCTCTATTTTTAACATTTATTTACTTAAATTATTTCATTTATATTGATATACTTTTGATAATTTGCATTTTTTTCAGGAACTTAGGTGAGCTACATTTAAAATAATTATTTGCCTTTAGTTAGTTCATTTCTAATTCTGCTATTAGATCTCCCTATCACATTATTTTTTCCTTATAATACTTGCTAGAGATTTATTTAAATTATACATTGTTTCAAGGTACTTTGTTTAGATTTTGTTTTTAATTAATCTTATTCTTTAATTTATGTAATCATCTAGCATATATAAAAATATTTCTTTGATGTTCCTATAGTTCATTGTTTAATTTTGAGGTTGAATATGAAGCTCGTTTACCGTCTGTTTTAATAAATAATATCATAATTTATCTGTCATGTGTTCTTTCTAATTTTTTCTATAAGTATTTAGAATAATATTTGCTAATTTTTCCTGTAATTTATTATGTTCCTAAGCATTTCACATATATTTCATGAATTTATAATTATCCTTAGATATTAATAGTATACTTTGTTAATTTAAGTAGGTCAGAAGGATAAAGACAAATAACAAATGATGTTACTCATATGCGGAGCATAGAGAAAAAAACAAGGGAGGGGCCAGATAGTACAGCGAGTAAAGAACATCCTTGCAAGCAGCTAACCAGGTATGATCAATGGTATCACATATGGTCCCCTGAATATATCAGGAGTGATTCCTGAGTAAATATCTACTAAAACTTAGCACAGGACAGATATAGCCAGACCAAACAAAGGCTTGGATTTTGGTTTGTAGGTTTTATGTTATTCGACTTGGGAAAGAGTTTCAGTTTCTGTAGAAGAATATTGATAATTTTGGTTGGTATGGGTGTGGTATAAGCAAATATTCTTTGAGGTACATAATTTTACCACTTAACCATATATGCAGTATTTTAGGTAAATGAATCCTAAAGAAAAATAAACATATACATAACATGTAAAAACAGAAAGGTCAATATTTCCGAGTTATAAGAAATATTTATATTGTTCTGTACATTGGTGCAGAGCAATAGCACAGTGGCAAGGTGCTTGCCTTGCACGCAGCCGACCCGGGCTGACCTTGGTTCTACTCCTTTGCCCCTCTCAGAGAGCCCAGCAAGTTACCTAGAGTATCACCCCCGCATGGCAAAGCCTGGCAAGCTAAGTGTGACATTTCGATATGCCAAAAACAGTAACAAGTCTCAAAATGGAGATGTTACTTGTGCCCGCTCGAGCAAATTGATGAACAACGGGAGGATAGTGCTATACAGTGCAGTTCTGTACATTATCAAGTGACCTGAAAGAAACAATATTCATGGGTAAAGGTAAAGGTAAAGGCCCTCCCGTTGATCGTTGATTTGCTCGAGCGGGCCCAGTAACGTCTCCATTGGAGACTTTGTTGTTACTGTGTCTGGCATATCGAATACTCTCGGTAGCTTGCCGGGCTCTCCGAGAGGGGCGGAGGAATCGAACTCGGGTCGGCCATGTTGGCCGCTTGTAAGGCGAACGCCCTACCCGCTGTGCTATCGCTCCACACATTCATGGGTAGTATTTGATTTTGTATCATCCTGCCAGTTAAGCTTATCTTTTTACTAGAAATGAAATGTGCAAAGTGAAAGAAGGTAGAGCATAAAAAGTTTTGTTCACTCAAAAGTCAATTTTTGATAATATTTAACATTTTATGGGAAAGTGATTTTCAATTTTTATTTATCATATACCAAACTGATTATTCTGCAGCCATAGTCAGTTTTATGAAAGAGATAATTTACTTATTGACTTAATTTATGTTACGCAGGAATTGATTTGTGTTATATTTCAAAATATAATTGTGTTTTGTATCTTTGGTGTTCTTGTCACTAATTTCCAAATTGGAGGAATTAAAAATAAAATCAATGTAACATTCTAACTTTAAGAGTGGAAAGTTTCTTCTTACAGACAGTAGTGTTTGTTGTCATTCAAAATTACAGCATTGAATGAAAGTCCATAAAAGAATTAGAATATTTATATGAAATTTCTGAAGAAAGGAATTATGTTAATGTGAAGTTTCCATTAAGTTATAATATCTCAATAAAGAATATTCTTTTTTTTTTCTTTTGTTGTTTGCTTTACCATAACCAGTGGTGTTCAGGATTTAATCTTTGCTCTATGCTTAGGCATCATTCTTGGCCAAACTTATGGAAACATATGTAGTATTGGGGACTCAACTAAGATCCTACCTGCTCTACTATGGCTCTGGCCCTGGAGAATATTATTTTAAGGAGATTATGAAATATTACTCTGCACATTTTCCCCATGTATGCGGAGTTTCTATACTTGATCTTAGCCAAAAGGCAGAGTCTCCAGCCTCTGCGCCTGGCTGTTCTCACAGGGGCTCCTTGGAGTAGGGCGGATTGAGTTTTCCTCGCCGCCCCGAGTAGAGACCTGCAGCTGAAGACCTCCAGTTCCAGCCACAGCCATGCTTAAGACCACTCTCCACATGTCCGGATGAGCCTCATGCATGAAGGAACTGACAGAGGAACTCAGGTGTGCGGGACCCAGGGTTTAGATCTCCAAACCTGCTCAGTTTGGGACTGGGCCTCCTCCACCCAGATCCCCCATCTCCAGTATGTAGGCATTACACCCACCAACTGCCCTCCATGCCAGATAATCCCATCAACGGCTAAGACCCAGAGACTATAAAACCCAGCTCCCAGAAGCACTTATTATCTAGGTCTTACTTTTGCAGAATTGGGTGGGGAGAACAACTTTATAAACTGTAGTTGAATAAGTTACAACTGCACAGAATTTCATTGTCCTTTTATCAATTTTACATTCTAACTAATTTTGAGACAATTACTTAAGATGGTCTGAAAATTTGTTGATAAAATAAGTTTTTCAAATATACCTCTTGTACGGATGATATCTCGCTGGGTTTTAGTTTGGAATGTACGGTAAAACATGCATATTATGTAAATATACACATTCACACTAATATAATTTTATAGTTTTACAGTACTCAAGGTTTGCATGTGTGAATAGACAACTAAATTTTTTCTATGAGTGTGCTTATATTGCTTTTAATGCATTCAAATACCAATAGTGTATTTGAGAAAGAAACATGCTACAAAACAATTGATTTGAATTACTATTCAGTAAGTGTCATCATATGTGAACATGGTTTGTAGTATATAAAACCCACCTATTAGTTTCCTGTCTTGTTCTCTTCATACAGCTTAGATTCCTTATTAATGCTTATTATATCTCCTTTATAGATTCTTTCAGCTCTATGCTACATTAACTTGACAAAAACCTAAACTTGTAATAATGAGCTATCCAGTACCTAATCATTAACACAGAATATAACAGAACTAGGAAGCTGGATAGTCAGGATTTACACTTATATTAATTAAGTTCCATTATTTTTCTGTAGTAAAATAACTGCCTTTCTTTGCAAATTTTTTTATGTCATGTCCCCTCTATCCAAAGTTCCTACATTGTTTCCTATATCACTTTCAGTTCATATATATTTATCATACTTCATTTAGAAATAAAAGGTAGTAGGGGTCCAGAAGATAGTAACAGTGGTTAGAATTTGCATGCCTAATATATATCCCACCAAGGTTCGAATGTCACACTGTGGTCCCACACCAGAAGGTGTGTCCTAAAGACTCCCAGCAGTGTTGAGGTGGTGCATATATCCCTAGAATTTAGGGCAAAACCAATATTGCATTCACGGACTCTTACCTTAACACTGGCCAGTTGACCTGAGATGGCTGATGAGGTCTTCAAGGCCTACTACATCCCCACCTCTCATCCAGAAATATACATTAGCTAAGTACATTTACCTCTACTCAGTCAAATCTAAAAAGCAATGAATACTAGTGCCATCTTTACTTCTTGTCCTTCCATTTACAATGTGGAAAAATCTAATGTAAAATTTTTTTAAAAAAGAGAGAATTCACTCAATTTTCTTCATAGTTTGTTTTCTGGAAACCATTAAAATTAGTATTTCAGTGGGTTATCTTTTTCATCTTTAAATATTCTTGAATCACAAAATGTCCACTCTATCATTCTCATCAGCATACAGACACATACTTCTTATTCATAATATGTACATTACAATCTTGGAACTGGACTTAATGAAATGTGAAATGGATAGATTGATGGATGAATGGATTGGATGAATGGATTGGGTGGATGGATGGCCAGATATGGATGAATATGGATGGATATGGATGGATGATTTTCAAGGCTTACTCCTGGTGTGTTCAGGGATGACTTCTGGTGGTGTTCAGGGACCAGATATAGGTGTCAGGGCTCAAACCAGGGTCAGGCAAATTCACGACAAATTCCTTAACCCCTTTAGTATCTCCAGCCTTCTTTGTTTTTCTCAGCAATGGTTTTTTTTGCCTAGTCTTTACCAAGTACCAATAATAATTTGCTGAATCTTTTACAATCATGACATGGAAATAAGTACTGAGAATAATGAAAAAGCAAAACAAAACATATATTTGCAACATGAATATTCATATGACTTTTTTAGGAAAAGAAAAAAATAATCAGGATAGAAAAGAACAAATGAAAAAATTCAATTAAATTTAATGACCTACTAAGGATTATAGTTTATGTTATTCAAGTACTTGAGTGTCTTCTTTCTCATTCTCTTTTCCTTTCCTTGGTCTTTTATTTCATTTTTATTGCTTGGTTCTGGCTCTGCTCAGAGATCACCAGGCAGTACTTAAGGGACTGTATGCAGTGCTGGAGATCAAACTGGGAATTAAATGGTATGGTCATAGGCAAGGTGAGTGCCTTTTCTTCTGGGCTATTCTCCCACACCTGCTTTATGTTATATAATATCTGTAGTTGAGAACACTTTAACTTACTGTGTTCTGTGTTGATGTCTTTCACGGAATTTCATTTGAATGAAGGGCCTGCTGGTTGATGGCTTTATCTTTAAAGGCACATTAGTATTATGTTTTTCAATTGCCTAATCTCTAATTGCAAAATGTTTTGTGAAGCAAGGCTTGGGTTCTCTTCATCTCATTCTCATTTATTTCCTTTTTCAAGTTTCTTCTTTTTGATATGGAGAATTAGTTAGTAAATGTGGATGATGCTGCTGAAAATGACCTTCTTATTGACAAAATGGTGCTAGCAATTTCACACATTGCCAGTTTTAATGAGATTAAGTGGGGTGGGTTGGATTTTTTTTTTTTTGGTTCTGAATCTTCCTTTTCCTGATGTTATTTGAGGATTCATTTAGCATGCCCTGTCCTCTCCTAGCAAAGGAAATACAAGAGCAAAAATAAATCCAAACAAAACCAAAATCAAAAACAAATATGCAGGTCTAAAAAGTGCTAGTATTGCTCTAGCAGAGGTGATTAATCTCACCTTATCTTGACTTTTACATTTTTCAAAATAATTTGACAGTGCCCTTTGAATGGGCATCATGCCATACAAACAGATGGACAGGGAAGTAGGTAGCTTAGAGACCATATTTATTTGTCAAGTTTGTTTATGGAGAATAATTTTCATAGCCAGAAGGGTAAGTGTTGCTCTAAAAATTCTTTTGCTTTAGGAAGACAATTCCTCTTTAAGAAATGAACTTAATTTGAAAAATAAAAGTAATTATCTCTGGTTCATGGTCAGACATGAAATAACACAGACCAAATAAATTACTATTTTTTTTGAGAACAGTATTAAAAACAGATGTTGTGCAATACTTTCTTATGGAGTTGACCTAAAACTTATTCATAAACTTGATATATATAGCAAAAATATGTTCTTAATAAATTACAGTAAAAAAGTTGGAAACTTTTACTATATATTCCTATTTCCTTAAATAGACACATCATTAATTTCCTGGAATTATTTTTTGGTAATCCCTGAAAAGGCAAACTAAACTATTGAGCAATTTTTATCTGATATCAGGGAATGCATCCTTTACTTATCTCCCAGTTTTTTTCATATTTAAGTTATTCTAATTGTTCAACACATACTACTTTTTCAATATATATGCCCTTTCTTCATATAACTTTTTCAACTATGTCTTAATGATTTTTAGTGCAGAGAACTTTAAGCTACCTGACTTAATTATTCTTAAGCATTTGATAATTATGATACTATTATAAATGAGGTCATTTTAAAATTTCACTTACTGACATTTCATTGTGTAAAGAAACAAGTGCCATTTTTGTATCCTCTTAATTTTGTGAAACTATGCATTATTTCTCACAATTATTTGGAAGATATTTCTATATACAGTATAATTTTCTATGTATAATAGCAATTACAAACAGAAATAATTTCATTTATTATTTTGGATGCCATTTATTTTCATTTCTGGCCTAATTGTTCTCTAAGACCTTCAGTATTATATTAAATAAAAGTGAAGCAATGGATCAACCTTGAGTTTAGAGGAAAGCTTGTAGAATTTCACTACTGAGTACGATGTTAGATCTGAGCTAATGCCACTTAATTGTGGTCATAAAATATGTTTGATATGATTGCAGTCTTCTTGAATTTATTAGAACATTTTTGTAGATAAACATATGATCCTTCCCTGGGAATTTTGCATGTGTACTTAAGGAAAATGAGCACTCTTGAGTGTGCTAAATGTGCAGTCTGTTAGATGGAATGTTCAAGATAGGTCTGTTAGAGTTACCTAATGTGGAGTGAAACTCCAGTATTTTTTGTCTTATTATATACAATCCATGGTGTATTGAAGTTCTCTCATTATATATTGTATCTATCATTATATATTAAATATGGTTTAATATATCATATTTCTCCCTTAGGGCCTATAATGTTTTCTTATGTATTTACATACTTTGTATAGTTAGGTCTTTCTATTTTTGATATAAGAATATATTTACAGACTTTCATGGGCTGGAGTGATAGCACAGCAGGTAGGGTCATTGCCTTGCACATGGCCGACCAGACCAGGGTTCAATTTCCTCATTCCTCTCAGAGAGCCCAGCAAGCTACCGAGAGTATTCCACCCTCATGGCAGAGCCTGACAAGCTTTCCCATGGAGTATTTGATATGCCAAAAACAGTAACAACAAGTCTCACAATGGAGTCGTTACTAGTGCCTGCTCAAGCAAATCGATGAACAAAGGGAGGACAGTGCTACCATGCTAATATTCACAATAACTTATTACATTTTTGATGAAGTGTTCCTTTTATCATTATGTAATGACTTTAGGTCTTGTGATATTCTGATTTTAAACTGATGAAATTAAGCGCCAGGTGTGTTGGAACATACCCTTTCAATGCAGATCTGGTTCTCTGAGTCTTGATTTTGGGTTAGAGACCACAATGGGCAGTTGACCAGGGTGTATTCCCAGTGAGTTGTTCAGTTTCCTAGGGGTGATTAAGAGACTGTGTGGTACCCAGAATTGAACCTGGGCCTCCCACATGCAGCCGTATGCACTAGTGCTTTAAGCTCTCTTCCAGACCTCTCAGTACCAGCTTCAAATTTAGGACACTATTTTGGAACCTATTCCATTCACTCCTCAGGAAAAATATAAAAATTGATGGGCCTCTTCTGATTGTACATCCGTGTGTCTAGGTTGGGGATTATGGAAAATTTAAGTCTTACCTTTCCCATTTATTTCTTTGTAAATAGTATTTTTTACCTTATATGTAGGAATGTTCAGCTAGTGTCTGGGTCTCTTTCAAAGGAAATATCCCTGTGGTTGTGTTTTTTTGCATAAGCACATAAATAGGAGAAAGAGCTGTCAGGAACCTGCTAGGTCTGAGTTTTTGGATGACTTAATATACATTTAGAAGAAAATGAAAAACTTTCTAAGAAACTTTTAAAAAGTCAATGTAGTTTTGGGTTGTTTTGTTGTTAAGAGAATGTTGTCATTAGGATATTAATAGCCGAAGGCCATGCTGCAGGCACAAAGTTTCTATTTGTTTTCTGCAGGAATGATCATTTGTATTTACTTGAAAAGGGAAAATGTAACTCCAACAATCTGGAGTTTTGGTCAAAATGATAATGTGATTATCCTTTTTTTTTTTCTCAAAACGCATCTAAAAACTTATTCTAGCTGGCAGAGTTACTAAATCATTGTTCATTGTCTTACAATAGGTGAGATGTTCTCATTGATTAATGGGGCAAGACTGTATTTTTGTTGGTTTCCATGTGGCAACTACATAACTACTGATGTCTTGACAAGGGTACTTTGTTGTGATAATGAGGTATGGGACTCCTAGGGTTGGTGCTGATTCCCTTCTAACTTATCTTACATTTTTATGTTGTTCTCCCTTCTGTTTCCTCAGGCTTTTATTATAATTATTTATAAATTAATGTATAGAATGGAAATATTAGAACATGCATTTTTTTATATTTCATCTTCACATATAGCATTTTATATTAGGATTTGCACTTTCAGATATAATACCGATAAAGGCATATGTCATGTATATCTATATTATATATAGATATATGCATATATATCTATATATAAAACTTTGGAATTATTTCTCCTTCCTCTTAGATAACTCCTGCTCATTTATTTGGAAAATATTTTCATCCTTCAGAATCAGTGTGCAGAAAACAAACTTGAGAAGAATACTGAAGAAGTAAATAACATGGGCGAAGTAGTTATTCTTGCATGCGTCATGAGGTTGTGATACTTAATTTTCAGTGTTATTTAATTTGAATCCATTTTGACTCTTACCCACTGGGAAATTTGGGCTTGATGTTTAACTTTGGGTGCTCAAGTTTTTTGATCTGTAAAATGAAGTGGGACATATAAAGTGTTCCACATAGTATTTAGCACATAATAGGTATGTAACTTGTTCTAATTCTGCTTTAATGGTTCGCACAAATTCCAAGGACTTATACTCTGTAGAATCTTTTCGGAATATAGAAATGAATACTGAATGTGTGTACACCTAGCAAGTGTTTAGCAAATACTTGCTGAATAAATGAACCAAAGATGTTCTATTTGTGGCATTTCTTTGTTTAGCTTTATAGACATCAGAATCAGACATCAGTGACGTGTTTCATTTTCTATTCTTTATAAGGAGAAGTAAAGTAAATGGTGTCTTTCTCTGACACTAATATTGTGGTTTTTCTTCTTCAAATCTTAAGTAACTTGAATTTAAAGGTTATGTTTATTAATTTTAATGAATGGGCATCCATAATAATTCAGTAACTTTTTAGAGGCTGTGTGTATTCAAAAATAAATTACAAGGTGGCCTTTCAGCAGCTTTCTCTCTCTCTCTCTCTCTCTCTCTCTCTCTCTTTCTCTCTCTCTCTTTCTCTCTCTCTCTCTTTCATCCCACGTGTGCTCCCTCCCCCCCGCCTGTGTTCGGTTGTCTCAAGCTGCTTCCTTCCACCCCACCCCCCCACCCCAGGCTGCAGAGGTATCAACTGCAGTTTATTACAATCTCCTCTCCTTTTTCCTCTGATTCTCCTTCTGCTTCTCTCTCTCTCTCTCTCTCTGGATCCCCCCAGCTCACTCTTATAGCTAGTTTATATAGAAATCATGTAGGTTGGGAATACAAAGGTGGCGTTGAACACTAATAAATCAACAAAGAGATGTAAGGCCACTCCTCCAGGATATTAATTCAAGGACAAAATCTCATCTAAAGAGATTATTCCAAATTACTGGGAGATCTGTTCAAGGGCAGTAATCCATTCAGGGTGTGTTGCTTTCTTCTTTTCTCAGCTAGTAATCCACTTAAATAGTTGTAGTAAATTTGCTTCTAATATTTCTAGCAATGTCATTTTGTATGAGCACAGTAAGAGATATATCAAGCTTAAAGTTTGGTTCTAACTGAGGATATCTCACTATATATTCCAGACCACAGTCCTCAGGCCAGGTTAGTCTTCCTATGCCCAGTAGGGTCCTTGTCCAGTTGTTACATGACAGAATTTGTCTATGATAATGCTCTTAACTTACAGTTAAGTATTGTGGTGCTTTGGCCTGGCCCATTTTGATGCCAGGGTAGCTCACAGCTTGCCATGTGTCCATTCAGTTCCTCATCAGTAGCCTGCTTTTGTGGTGCTAGGAATGAAGGGCAACTGACGCTTAAGTTGAGAAAGCAGATTTCCCGGAGTGAATATTATTTGGGGTCAATAAACCCCAGAGGATCGCAGGCATGCAGGTCCTGGGCTGAGATCTCCAAGCCTGCTCAGATCGGGGCTGAGCATCCTCCACCCAGATTCTCCATCTTCCAGTAGGCAGGGGTCACACCCACCAACTGTCCCCCTTCCCCCCTCTCCCCCGCGCCAAGCAATCCGATCAACGGCCAAGACCCAGAGACTATACAACCCAGCTCCCGGCATCTTATTATCTTGTTCTTCTTGTTCTTACTTTGGACAACCTGGCAGGCTACCAAATGTAACCTGCCTACACAGGCAAACTCTGGCAAACTCCCCGTGGCATACCCAATATGCCAAAAACCAGTAACAATGATGGGTCTCATTCTCCTAACCCTGAAAGATCCTTGAATATGGCACTTTTTAAAATCTCAGGGCTAGGACAAAGGAGACGTTACCAATGCCTGCTAGAGGCAATCGACGAACAACAGATGATCGTGATTGTGATTGTGATCAATTATCTCCCAAGTTACAAAAGCATAATATTAACTGTCTTCCTGTGTCCATACTAAAAAGGGCATTGCTTTAAAGTAAACTATGCAAAAGACATTAAGAGAAGGAGAAAAGGAATATTTAACTTACAATACAAGTTCAGTGTACTTAGAAGGATCTGACCTCACAAATCGACAGAATCTGAGTACGGGATAAAAGTGACTAACTGGTTGGGGAGGAGGACACAAACAAGAGTTTACAGATAAACAAAGCAATGGGAGTGACTCGGGAGCACTGTGATAGATTATCCCAATAAACCTAAACTCCCTGTGGCAAAGGAGAAAGAACAAACCAATGTTATCCTACAGGGGGCTAATTGATTAGCTATTATAAGATCATATATAAATTAAGTGTTACCGAGAGATGCAGAGACTTTTTAACTTATATCTTTAGTTGGAGATATTTTCACTACACAAAGTAACCAGCATTAAGGGGAAACAAAAAACCATGTCAAAATACCAGCTTTAGTATCACAGAATTTCTTCTCTTTGTTACTTGGGCACCCTAGAGAATCTGGTATTGTTTTGAGTCTCTTTTAATCCTATCTATGAGAATAACAACTATTCAAGTTTATAGCATGCTGAAATTTAAAGCAGAAGTGAGTTGATAATTTGATAGTGGTTTAAAAACTGCTATATATTGCAAAATTTAGTGTTTATACACATACCGGAAAAGGTGTGGGAAGAATTGGAACCACACCAGGCAATTCTCAGGAGTCAATCCTGACTCTGTGGTCAAGTGTAACTCCTAGTAATATTTAATGAACATTGCAGTGCCAGGGTCAAAACTGGGATTGACTCCCTGCAAGGCAAGAACTTGGACCTTCATACTGTCCTCCAGCAGGATCCCCAAGCTCCAGCAGAACCCGGTTGCTGCCACCCACAAGACCAAGGCCACCTTAAACTCTTCAGGTGAGCGCAAGGGAGAAAAAGCAGCAGGAAGCAATTGAACATATTGATGAAGTGCAAAATGAAATAGACAGGCTTAATGAGCAAGCCAGTGAGGAGACTTTTGAAAGAAGAAAAAAATATAACAAACTCCACCAACCATTTTCTCAGAAGAGATCAGAATTGATCACCAAAATCTCCATCTTTTGGGTACCAACATTTGTCAACCATCCACAAGTGTCTGTGCTGCTTGGGAAGAAGAATGATGAGGCACTGCATTATTTGACAAGACTCGAAGTGACAGAATTTGAAGATATTAAATCAGATTACAGAATAGATTTTTATTTTGATGAAAACCCTTACTTTGGAAAATAATGTTCTCTCCAAAGAATTTCGTCTGAATGAGAATGTTGATCCATCTTCAAAGGTCACTGAAATCAAATGAAAATCTGGAAAGTATTTGACCAAATGCTGAAGTCAAACACAGAATAAAGCCAGCAGGAAAAGACAGCACGAGGAACCAGAGAGCATCTTTACTTGGTTCACTGACCATTAAGATGCTGGTGCAGATGAGCTCAGCAAGGTCATCAAAGACGACATCTGGTCAAACCCGTTGCAGTACTTGGTTCCTGACATGGATGATGAAGAAGGAAAGGAGAAGATGATGGCGATGATGAAGAGGAAGAAGAATTGAAAGATATTGATGAAAAGAGGATGAAGATGAAGGTGAAGAAGATGAAGATGATGACAAGGGAGAGGAAGGAGATGAGGACGAAGGAGAAGACGACTAATGGAGCACTGACGATTTCTAATCTTTTTTAAATTTTTTCCAGTCCCTGGGAGCAAGTTGCAGTCTTTTTTGTTTCTCCCAACTCCCCCCCCCCCTCCGTCCCCAATTCCTGTGCTCAATCATCCTGTTTTTGTGGTCTCTTTTCTCTCCTATATGCCATGGTTCTCAACTTAATTTGGGGAAATACCTAGAACAGAATTCATTGGGGAAAGACTATACTGATTTCTATTTCAAATTAATTTTTATCACTTCTTGTCTCAACACAGACTTTATAGAATCCACACCATCCTGTTCTGTGGGTAAAAAGAGAGAACTTCTACACCCTTAGCTCTTCTGGAAGCTGGAGGGGCCAGATCCCTGTATACTAGTGCATAGAATTCTAGCTTTTTTCTTGCTTTCTCTGTATACTGGGCTTAGAGATGACACTGTCTCTACATGAATATGGATAATTAGCATTTCCCAACATGCATCTGTCTACTTTCTTTCATTTAAAAAAGCAAAAAAAATTTTTTTTAAATGGAGTTAAAGGAGGTCGGCAAAAGGGTGGGTTTGAGATATTTGAGTGGGTTAAGTAAACATTTTGAGAACATGACTTCTCCTTTGACATGTTTAATTGTGATGTTTAATGTGCATCCTTGCAGTTTAAGATGACACTTTTAAAATAAAATTCACTCCTAATGATAACTTGAGCCCTGCCACTCGTTGGGAGAATCAGCAGAACCTGTAGGATCTTATTTGAATTGATATTCTCTATTGTAATTTTGTTTCTGTTTTATTTTTAAATTTCTTTTTTGTTTCACTGGTAAGGAAAGATGCTCAGTTTTAAACCTTAAAAAAGTGTGTAAGTTGCTTTGTTACAATAAAAGTAAATGTGTAAACACACTAAAAAGAAAAAGATTATAAGGACACACATTTTATATTCTTCAGAAATGTCTATGACTAGATCATGTGACATAATCAAATGCCCTTTTTCATGCAAGCAGAGGACACGAGGTCTGGAAAAGATTCTGTGCTCAGCACACTGTTATGTGGAGAAGAGAACCTGGAAAGTACTGACTTCAAATTTTTCCAATGATGGAGAAAGATGTACGTTGATTATAAACAGTATCATAATGTGAAATTCTGAAGCATATTCATGATGACAGTTTACGAGAGGAAGAAACCACCTAATATAAGTCCATTTGGTAGAACATGAGGAAAAATGTGTTCCCTAGCTCTAATTAGAAACTGAGGAAATAAAAGTGACTTCAGACTATGTTCCTGGCATCAGGCAGAAGTAGCAGCTGTTTCAGTCTGCAGGGATCCCTCTAGGTCACTGGAATTCTAGCCGGTGTCCCAGTGAGCGCTTCCAACTTTGTGGGTTAAACATTTAATTCTAACCTGATCCCTGGAGCCTGGCTCCTTGCATTTGCTCTGGCAACAGTGCTTGGCAGTCAGTATTTGACTGTGTTTCCTGTTGGGTTCTTTCCGACATTATTTACTTTCCTTGACACGGGTTTGGTTTGTTGGCATACTCACAGCTTGACATATTGTTCAGATCTCATGTCCTTGCCTCAGATGAGAATATTTATAAATTTTGTTGACAGCATTTTTAGTTTGGAGATTAAGAGTCTATGAAAAAGGAGGAGACAGGTAATTGTCATCACTGGGTAGCAAATGAGCACTTTTAGGTAAAGCTAACAGTTCCTTTGGCATCAGGAAAAGGCACTGAGAAAAGCTGGCCAGAAAACAATGCAAGTCACTCCACCTGAGCGTTTTAGAATTTGATGGCTTATGAAGTGATTTAAATTTCATTTGGTTCTCAAAAATGTTGCTTTGGATCTAGAATTATTTATTACTTTTATACTGCATCTTTTCTTTTTCCCTTCCTCCTTTCATCCCTTCTTCCCTTCCTCTTTCTTGTTTGCTTTTTTCTCTTTCTATAGGTTTTTGAGGTGGTTCTCATTGTCTGATGGTAAATTGTTGTCATTTTTTATGACTCACAAATATATTTATGCATATATTTATTATTCCTTTTATTGCAATTAAATAAGATAAATATTGCATTGGAGGGCACTTTATTTTGAAGCTAATCATTCTCATATCATGCCAATACAGAAATAGCTAAATCGTGTATTTACTAAATTGTGATTTTTGGACTGAGGATTCTGTACCTAAATAGATAATTTCAAATTCAGATATTCTAGCTTTAGGCTAATCTTAAAGAGACCGTATATGTTTGGTCATTCAATATATGTCTTATTGAAATTAAATCATTTTTGTAAAGCATTAATTAATTGCATTAAGAGTTATTATTTAATCCTGAAATATGCATTTAACATTGTTGAGGAAACACTGTCACACTGTTCTCCCATTGTCCATTCATTTATTCAAGCGGTCCCAGTAATGTCTCCATTTTGAGATTCATTGTTACTGTGTTTGGCATATTGAATACATCACGGGTAGCTTGCCAGATTTTGCCGTGCAGGCAAGACACTCTCGGTAGCTTGCTGGGCTCTTCAAGAGAGGTGGAGGAATCGAACCCGGCTTGGCCAGGTTTGCTGCAAGCAAGGCAAACACCCTATCTCTGTGCTATTACTCCAGCCCATTGTTGAGGAAATAGAAGAAATAATAAAGAAACAATCTTTAAAAATAAAATCCATCAGGTACATTGCAGAAAAGATCAGCAAAACTCTCCATGACATTGAAGCTAAAGGTATCTTCAAAGATGACATGCCACTGACCAAAGCAAGTGGAGACAGAGATAAACAATTGGGACTATCTTAAACTAAGAAGCTTCTGTACCTCAAAAGAAACAGTGACCAGAATACAGAGACAGTCTACAGAATGGGAAAGGATATTCACCCAATACCCATCTGATAAGTGATTAATATTAAGGATATACAGGGCACTGGTTAAACTCTACAAGAAGAAAACATCCAACCCCATCAGAAAATAGGTGATGAAATGAACAGAAATTCTCTCAAAGAAGAAATCCAAATGGCCAAAGGGCACATGAAAAAATGCTTTTTATCACTAATCATCTGGGAGATGCAGATATCATCTCACACCACAGAGACTGGCCCACATTCAAAAGAACCAAAGCAATCGTTGTTGGCACGGATGTGGGGAGAAAGGGACTCTTCTTCACTGCTGGTGGGAATGCCAACTGGTTCGGCCTTTTTTTTTCTTTGTAGGAGTACTGCTATTTATTCAGCTACTGATTAGCTGATTGAATTGGGCATGAACTCCACCTTAATTTGTTTTTAATTTATTTTTTATAATTTTATTTATTGAATCACAGTGAGAGCAGTTACAAAGCTTTCGGGTCTAAATCCTGGTCATACAATGAAATACCCCTACCTTCACCAGTGCCTATTCTCCACCCCCAACAAACCCAGTATACCCCCATTCCACACCCTCCCCCTACCTGTGGGGCAGATGATTTCTATATTTCTCTTTCTCTACTTTGATCACATTCAATATCTTGACACCAGACCCACCATTATTACTTGAGATTTTACCCAACACTGAGATCTGCTGAAAAGGCAACAGAAGACAATTTGTTTTCTATTGCTGGTAATGGATAACATATGATGTCGAGTGGCTGCAGTAGTGGCCAAGCGATTTTGAAATTCCGAAATTTTAACATTTATATCTGGAGGGATTTCTGCCAAAACCTGCTGGGTTCCGAGATTTGCTCCTGAGTCTCCTGAATCATGTCCATTAAGCAGCTTGATCAGGAGTCAGAAAGGCCGTTCTTAGGAGACGACTTGGGGTCTCATTGGGACAGGGAGGAAAAGGCCGGCTCCACCTCTATCCCACGAGGTCCTGTGTGTCTTGTCACTGAGGGCCCAAACCTGACTGTTCAGTGGCCTCTGGAGGATGGTTGCCACTGAGCTGCCTAGGGGGAGCTGGCGGAGGGACAACACCCTTTCCCCCACTGGGGTGGCCTGGCGACAGTAACCTACTGTGGGGTCCAGACACATTTCTGCCAACAGCCACTGGGTTTTGAGATTTGTTTCTCAATCTCTTGGATCATGGTCATTAAGCAATTTGATCAGGAGCCAGAGAGGTCATTGGTGGGCAATGACTTGGGGTCTCGTTGGGTTGGGAAGGAAAGGACCGGCTCTACCCTCATCCTGTGAGGCCCAACATGTCTCATCCCTGCGGGCTCAAACTTGATTGTCCAATGGCCTCTGGAGGATGGCGGGCACCAAGCCACCAAGGGGGAGCAGGCGGAGGGACAGCACCCTTTCCCCCCCTAGGGTGGCCCAGCAACAGTAACCTAATGAGGGGTCTGGACGAATTTCTGCCAAAAGCCGCTGGGTTTCGATATTTTTTTCTGAGTCTCTGGGTTCATGGCCATTAAACAGCTTGTTCAGGAGCCAGAGAGGCCATTCATGGACGATGACTTGGGGTCTCATTGGGATGGAGAGGAAAGGACCAGCTCCACCCCTATCCCATGAGGCCCTGCATGTATTGTCACTGCAGGTCCAAACCTGACTGTCCAGTGGCCTCTGGAAGATGGTGGCCACTGGGCCGCCAGGGTGAATAGGCTATTCCCACCTGGGTTGGCCCAGCACCAGTAACCTACTGCAGGGACCGAATGCATTTCTGCCTAAAGCCGCTAGGTTTCTAGATTTGTTTCTGAGTCTCTGGGATCATGGTCATTAAGTGGTTTAATCGGGAACCAGAAAGGCCATGCCTCCAATTATATAGCTGAGCCAGAGGTGGCTTGTGGATGTGTCTCCCACATACCTAACTTTTCACCATTTACTTTACTTTGGCCCTTTTGGAAAACAGTCTGGATGTTTCTCAAAAAATTAGGAATTGAGCTCCCATTTTACCCAGCAAAAGCATTTCAGGAATATATCCTGGAGATAGAAAAAAAGTTTAGTTAGAAATGACATCTGCAATTGTATGTTAATTGCAGCACTGTTTACAATAGCCAGAATCTGAAAAAAAAACGAGTACCAGAGAACAGATGACAGTTTAAAGAAACTTTGGTACATCTATACAATGGAATACTATGCAGCTCTTAGAAAGATGTAGCACTGTAGCACTGTCCTCCCATCGTTCATCGATTTCCTTGAGCTGGCACCAGTAATGTCTCACAACAAATTGTGAAACATGTTACTGTTTTTGGCATATCGAATACATCACGGGTAGCTTGTTAGGCTTTGCCATGTGTGCTAGATACTCTCAGTAGCTTACCAAGATCTCCGAGAGGGGTGGAGGAGTTGAACCTGGGTCTGCCCCATTCAAGGCAAAGCGATAGAAAAGATGAAGTCATGAAATTTGCATATAAGTGGATCAACATCAAGAGTATCATGCTAAGTGAAATGAGTCAGAAAGAAAGGGAGAGACATAGAAGGATTGCACTCATTTGTGGAATATAAGGTAACAGAATGGGAGACTAACACCCAAGAATAGTACAGATAAGGACCAGAAGGATTGCTCTGCAGCTTAAAAGACAGCCTGCTCACATGCTGGGCAAAAAGAAGGCAGCTTAGATAGAGAAGGGACCACCAAGTAAAGGATGCTGGGAGAGCTTGGTATAGATGTTTGCTGAAAGTAGACTATAGAACGAACATGATGGCCACTTAATATCTGTATTGAAATCTATAGCACCCAAAAGGAGAGAGAGCAAAATGGAACACGCCTGCCACAGAGGCAGGGGGGTGGGGGGTGGGGGGAAGGATACTGGGAACATTGTGGAGAATGGGCACAGGTGGAGAAATGGGTACTCAAACATTGTATGACTGAAACATAAGCATGAAATTTTGTAAGTCTGTAACTGTACCTCACTTCGATACATTGAAAAAAAGAATAAAGAAAACAGTTTGTGAAAATAATTTTTTCCATTCAAAATACTGCTATAACCATTATTATATTGTATGCTTCGGTTAGAACTGTGAATTACAGGTACTTTGTGTTATGTATTTGCTTAGAAGGTATCAAACTGTTGTTCTCTTTTGAGAGTCTTTTCAAATTACCTGCTTTGGTTTTAATACCACACCTAATAGTGTTCAAGGCTTACTCCTTTCTCTGTGTCCATGCAGTGCCTGGGACAAAACAAGGACAGGTCATGAACTTTACTCCCTATTTTGTCCCTCTGGCCCTAAGATTCAGTGAAATTTGCTTGTTGTTAATTTTTTTCACATCACAAGTCATAGAATAATTAGAATATTTTAGTGTCTCTTCTTATATCTACTGCACAGATTTTTAACATATATACTCTGAAAAGTTCAATTTCATAATTCTAAATATGTCTTCACACTTACTGTGCTGAGTTCTGTTTTCCTAAAAACAAGGACATTTTAAAGTAAACAATTGGCTTAAATCACCTGAATAGAGATGATCAATTCCATTAATCATTAAGCATTGTGGAGGAATACTAATTGTTATTAATTTATTCTTTCTGTTGTGCAGACCACATTCAATATTGCCAGCAAGGTAAAGGGAGAATGAGGGCACGTGGTATCAAGGATAAAACTCAGGACCTTGCACAGACATAGATTGTATTCTATCATTAGAACCATATGTCTGGCCTGGAATGATTATTCTTCACTTTATAAAAACTTTTATCTAAATTTCTCGTGGATTTATTTCTTTTCTACCTCTATAACTCAGCGTTTGCATAATCAATAAGAATTTAGACACCAATATTTAAAAACTCAGTTTTTTACTTCTAATATTTTTTTATTAACTAAAACATGGTTATTACCATTCTTTCCCATAATTTGTATTTTCCATTGTTTTCTTCCATAAACTATATTTTCCTTTCATAGGCAAATAAGTTTAAAAATAAGAACTTCTTGATAGAAAACAAAAACTTTCCATGCTAAGTTGATTTTATTTCCTCACATTAGGATTTAGAAACTTAAACAAACACATCACTGATTTTATGTTATTCTCCCTTAGACAAGAGAACAATGAGCAATTAGCATTGCAAATAGTTTCAAAAGTTCTTTTTTAACAAGATGAAATAAGAGACCTTATTTTTAACATGAATTAGCAGATCTCTGGTAGTCTATATAAAGTAGTTTTTACAAATTAAATGTAATTAGCCAATTTAAAAACTGTTTTTATAATAATCCCAAAATAATTGTGAACTTTACTATTCTGATATTATCTCAAATGTAACAATATTTAAATCCACTCACATATGCATAATATTAGAGCATGCATAGTTAAAACTATTATACACTCAGTTTGTTGCAAATTTGTCATTAATGTATATTCTCAAAAAGGTAATTTGCATTTTAACATTTTAAGTGTTACTTGTTATACCCAAATTATATCAAACTATATTCAAATAAAAACCATGTTTTAAAATATTCAAAAATTAGAGTTCCAGTATGTATATAAAACATATTTTATATAATTATTTTAATATTCAATTGGGAACATACTCTACTTAAATAATATGTGCATACAAGCTATAACTGCATGTGGATTTCTATGTCACTATAAATACCATAGTTTATATGTCTATGTTCTTATATCTAGATATGCTTTGGAATCATATGTCCTTATTTTCCATTATAAAGTTAGATTAAAAAGATGTTTTTTACTGGGCTATTTGTACTAAGTAATGCTATTGCAGAAATAATATTTTTAAGTGATATGCTGAGAACTAGATGAAAACAAATCTCTAAAAATAGTATTTAAAGAAGGAAGAAGAAAAGAACATGACATTGTCAACAGTTTTCTCTTAAGATTTCCAAATGGAATTTTAAGGTGAGTGATAACATTCATGATTATAAATGATTATCTAATAATTCCCCAACATTGTCCTATAATAATAGCTTTTCCTTCTTCGTGGGATAACACTGTTTTGTCCTTCCTGCGTAGCCTCAGGTAGTTTAGGTATATTGGTTGGCTTCCACCATAGTGTTCCCATTTCTCTCTGTTTATTTGTAACTTCTTTCTTTGTACTTTGTTTCTTGACCTGTAAAATATTGTTTTTCTCTTCTCCCTAAGTCATTTGCATAGTTTATTCAGAGCAATGTCATTTTTTGTATGGACACAAGAAGACAGTATGCTTTTGTTATGTGTCTCTCAATGATATTTTCCTGCTGGGCATATGTCCTCTCACCAGGCTTCAGCTGCCCTTTCTTCCTAGCATTCCTAAAAGCAGGGTCCTGAGGAGGGACTGGATGGAACCAGGGCAAGTGGTAAGCTATGTGCTCTCCTGGCATCGAGATGGACCTGGCAAAAGAGCCATAATGCTTAACTATAAGTTATGAGCTTGGTCATGGACAAATGTTGTCATGATCCAAAAAGTAATAACTAGATTTGGACCCTGGTAGGGTTAGGAATGAGCACTATAGGCTGAGTCTGTGTCAAGATGTTCCCAGGAGAGCTTCCCTACAAGCCTCATTGATATCTCTTACTGTGTCCACACAAAAATAAATAATATTAAGATGTTGATAGAGTTATTGGACTAAGGAAAAGAGGAAAATACCTTTAAATAGTATTTTGTATTTTGCCCTTGGACAGTCAGAAAGGGCTTTGGAATATCTCTTAACTCGTGTTACCTTTGAACCTGGTGGGCCCTGAGGAAGGGCTTTCTTATGTTGATTTGGCTACCAGACTGGGTGCAGTGTTAGCCCAGATTGCAGGGGAGTGGGAGAGTGGGAGAGACAAGAGAGCTAGAGAAAAGGCTAGCAAGAGGGACAGAGAAAGAAGAATGTAGAAGAATACAAGAACAGGCACTTGGAGAGAGAGAGAGAGAGAGAGAGAGAGAGAGAGAGAGAGAGAGAGAGAGAGAGAGAGAGAGAGAGACTAGGCTGCAAGATGGAGAGTGGAAGGATGAGCAAGAGAGACAGAAGAAGACGGGAATGAGGAGCAGTGTGGAGACTAGGATGGGGGGCTCAGAGAGACTGGGACAGGCGTGTGGGGAGGATGGAATAAATGACATTTGATCAATCAACCAGCTTGGCCCTTGTCTCCTCCACAGTCTGCCCCACAGCCCCGGCTGCCCTGGCTGCAGGAGCGGCTCAGGCCCACCCTGAACCTGGGCGGCCAGGGGAAGAGCCTTTGGGGCCACCGTCTGGATATCCTCCACGGTTTTATACACTTCTTGCCTTATACTTCTTTCAGTATATTTGACTGTTTATATTTGAGATATCGTAATTGAGATACAATTGATATATCATTATACATATTTAAAGTTTATAAATTTTGAAGGTTTTATATTTGTCTATTTTTATTATGCAAAATTAACTTTATAAATTTAAATGACTAAATATTAAACTAGCCATCTGTACCACTGTAGCACTGTCCTCCCGTTGTTCATTGATTTGCTCAAGCGGACCCAGTGATGTCTCCCTTGTGACACTTGTTACTGTGTTTGGCATATCGAATACGTCACAGGCAGCTTGCCAGGCTTTCTTTGCCATGAGGGCGAGATACTTTCAGTAGCTTGCCAGGCTCTCTGAGAGGAGCAGAGGAATCAAACCTGGGTCAGCCGGGTCGGCCGCATGCAAGGCAAATGCCCACCGCTGTGCTATCGCTCCAGCTCCATACAAGCAATCTAAAAATCTTAGAGAGAATAAAACATGTACATTAACATTTGTATTATATTTTTATATATTTCAAATATATGTACATACAAGTATGTATTTGAATATGTATTAGTGTATGTAGAAAAATAAAAAATAGATATGGAATCAGTAAAAGTAAAAAAAGTAAAGGCCCTCCCGTTGATCATCGATTTGCTCGAGTGGGCCCAGTAACGTCTCCATTGGAGACTTTGTTGTTACTGTGTCTGACATATCGAATACATCACGGGGAGCTTGCCAGGCTCTGCCGTGTGAGCGAGATACTCTCGGTAGCTTGCCGGGCTCTCCGAGAGGGGCGGAGGAATCGAACTCAGGTCGGCCATGTTGGCTGCGTGCAAAGCAAACGCCTTACCCACTGTGCTATCGCTCCAGCCCAATGGAATCAGTTTATATGTATATATGTTACATTTATTTTATATATTTTTATATGCTATCATATCTACATAATATTTCTTTCATTTTCAACTATAGGAGTATTTATACGATACATTAACTCAAACTCTTAAATTATTATATAAAGCATCAAAATTTTTGTCACATAAAATCAAGAACTTTATGTCTTAGATCAAGTCATTTATTTTTCATGCCCAGAAAGGTGAACAATGTTGCTTGGAGGGTAGATAGAAGAAGTCAGACACTAGCAACAAGGTGAAGGCAGGACCTGCTTTGTTTGTCTGAACAGGCACTACATAGCTGGGAACCACAAAACATTCATTAGGTGTCCACACAAAAGTTTTGCTTTAATATTTTTAAAATATAATTCTGAAAGATCAAGTATTACATGAAACAAGGAAAAACATCAAAAAGAATCAGTTAAGGAATGGGCCCTTTGGGAGTAAGAAGTTCACTCCAGTGCTTATGCTTGCCAGATTGGTTCAAGAAAGATAGAAATAGGTTTCTCTCAAACTGGGAACCCAACTCTCTCAAAACCTAACACTTTTTTCCTCCTGGAACCCACCTGAATTTTCCAGAGAGGTTTCAGGTCTAGGTTCAAACTCTCAGGGTTTGTTCTACCCTCCCTCTTTCTTTGCTTCCTAGTCAAGATGCATTCTCCTTCTCTCAAAAGATCACAGATAGTTTAGTTTTCAGACCTGTGGTACCCGAGGTAAGATGATCAACTACAGAAGTCAAAGATGAGACCACCATTACATACTTGGGTTTGAGACCCTTTGCTGCCTTTCTTTTATGCAAGTAAAAATCTTTTTGTATAAAAAAATTATTTTCGTAGTACATTGCCTTATGATTTCTATCTTAAAATGGCACAAGGAAACTAAATTAGAATATCTATCTATCTATATGTAGGTACAGCCTTCATTTCTTTTTCATATGGAGCAAGTGGTCCATGGATATTATAGCTCTGCCTTGAGTAAAAGCCAAACTATTGCAATACATATAATCAGTAATTGAATAAATGGGGATGTGTCATAGTGTGACTTTTCTGTAGGGCAGATGTATCTATCTTCTTCCGTTATTGTTTCCATTTCTTTGGATACTTCTATTTCACTATAACAACAAGGAATAGTAGAATAAGTTTGAGTGGCACAGCCATTATGTATCAATGCTACTGATTGGATTTGGTAGCCCTCATACAAAGTCTGATCATTATTAGCAGCTGATCATCCAAACATATTACAGAACCTTTTAAAATGTTAAACAATAAATCATTAACCTTTCTTCTTTTAATTTTCTCAGTCCATCCTACATAAAGAAACTCTAATGATATATTGTACTGCCAGTAAAGCAATTCAATTTAAAATGCCTTGGGACTAGGAACAGTGCTTATATTCCTTTTCACTCACAGTAACAAGCACAGTCTCTGCCTATAATTGCTTCTCCATAACTATATTCTTAAATATCCTTGGTATATCCTAGGTTCAGATGCCATGTATACTATCTAAAAGGCTAAAGGCTGGTGGTAGCCCTGAGTTATATAATAACCCATTTGAAAGTAGTTCTATTATATAACAAATTCCATTCACTAGGACTCCTTTTAAGTACCTCACTGCAATTTTCTATTTCAATTGCAAACAGATAAAAGCGTGTCTGCAAAATGAATTTGTATACTTTCTTATATGCATCCAAAGGATTAAAAGCTGCATTCAACTTTTAAAAAAAAGCATATCACAGTGCTTTCCCACTGAGTACACTCTATTTTCCTGGGAAAAGGATTAGAAAACTGAGCATTTTAACAAATAGCCTTGCACTGAAAGAAGTAAAATGACCCAGGCAGACTCACCTATTGCCCTCAAATTTGGAAAACTTTATATATTCTAAAAAGATGAGGTGCCTCTTTTGGTTTATCTTTAAATTTGCGCTGCAAACTTTCTTATTTGTCCTTTAAATCGAATGCCCAGAGTCAATTTTGTGTGAAGCTCTGAGAGCTACAGGCCTGCAGAGTTGGAGAAAGAACATTGCCTCTCTCTATTTAAGAACACATTGATGGCTTTCGTTAGGGAACTTTAAAAGAACATTGGTTGGCTGCCTATGTTTCCTCTCATTCTGTGATGTTCTTTCCACTCCCTTTGATTCTTCTAATTTTCTTTCGTGTGTGCTTTGAACTCCTTCTCTTAGCCATGTCATATTTTGTTTGATATTTTTCTTATTCTGCTTCTTTATTGCCTTTCCTGTCTCTTTTTACCCTCCTTTTCTTTTCTCCACCAGGAGGTTTCTTAGAAATCAAGGTAAATTGAAAGTATAAATTAACATTGAATTTATTAAAATATAGTCAAGTCAAGGATGAATTACCTTTTAGTACCATAGATGATCCACGCATGTACTACATTTTCAAGACGGCAGATATTACTTTGCAAAGCAGGTGTGTCCGGTCCAATCCTGATAGTATAAATTTGCCTTGAGCCACTTAGCTTTGAGAAACAAACTGCATTAAGGATCAGTTTGTGGAAAAGACATGACTTTCCATTCATATTTATTTATTTATTTATTTTTGCTTTTTGGGTCACACCTTGCAATGCACAGGGATTACTCCTGGCTCTATACTCAGGAGTTACTCCTGGCAGTGCTTAGGGGACATATGTGATGCTGGGAATCGAACACCGGTCGGCCGTGTGCAAGGCAAACGCACTATCTGCTGTACTATCTCTCCAGCCCCTCCATTCATCTTTAACCCAGGAAAATAAATACAAGACTCTTTCTATATAGTGATTTATACATTTTCTCATCTTGAAATGAGAAAAGAATGCATCACTATTCATAATCTCCCCTTGAAAATTTTAATTTTAGTAAGGGATAGATGCAATTGCATAATAGTTTATAATTAAACATTTGAATCTTCCATTGATGTCATGTCTATTTATAGTTCATATCAGATAATAGCATATACAAAAGAGATGTATATAATTGCATAATTAGGGAAATACAAGTTAAAACAACAATTAGGTATCATTTTATATCCTCAAAAATGGCTATTTTTCCAAAGCAAAAAAGTAACAAATATTTGAGCAATATATATATTATACATATATATATATATATATTAAAGGTAAAGGCCCTCCCGTTGATCGTCGATTTGCTCGAGCGGGCCCAGTAACGTCTCCATTGGAGACTTTGTTGTTACTGTGTCTGGCATATCGAATACTCTCGGTAGCTTGCCAGGCTCTCCGAGAGGGGCGGAGGAATCGAACTCGGGTCGGCCATGTTGGCCACTTGTAAGGCGAACGCCCTACCCGCTGTGCTATCGCTCCAGCCCTATATATATATTAGCTACTATATATTTTCAAATAATTTCCCTGCATCTATTAACATGATTATATGGTTTTTATCTTTACTTTTATTGATGTGACTGAAAGTCAATGTTGATTGACTTTCGAATGTTAAACCACCCTTGCATCCCTGGGGTGAATCCCACTTGGTCATGGTGTATGATCTTTTTGATGAGTCATTGTATTCTATTTGTTAATATTTTGTTGAGGATCAGTGTAAGAAATACACACACTGACGAGTGTGTGTTTGAGGGCTCTCCAGCAGCTCTCTCTCTCTCTCTTTGTATGGACTGGATTGGGAGGCCTGTTAATGATGGACAGGTGAAGGAAGAATGAGGGAAACACAGTTGATGATTAGTTGTTGGTTATTCAATCACGCGTATCTCCCATCCCACACACTCTTCGTTCCAGCCCCTCATTCCTTGGTCCCAACTCTCTGGATTCTGCCTCTCCCCCACTCATCTCTCCATCCCTTGCTCCCTGGACACATGCTACACCCAGTCTGGTAGCAAAATCAACATAAGAAAGCCCTTTCTGAGGGCCCACAGGATTCAAAGGAAATACCACCTAAGAGGTATCCAAAGCTCTTCCTGACTGCCTTGGGCAAGATACCTCTTAAGGTGTTTTTCTCCTTTGCTCAATCCAAAAACTCAATCAACATCATAATACTAGTTATTTTTGTATGGTCATAGTAAGAGATACATTGAGGCTTGCAGGTCAGCTCTCCTGGGAACATCTTGTCACAGAATCAGACTACAGCACTGCTCAGGCCAGATTAATCATCCCTAACCCTAGCAGGGTCCGAATCTAGTTATTACTTTTTGCATCATGATAGCGTTTGTCCATGACTGAGCTCTTAACTTATAGTTAAGCATAGGCACTTTGGCCAGGCCCATCTCAATGCCAGGCTAGCACATAGCTTATCGCTTGCCCTGGTTCCATCCAGTTCCTCATTGGGACCCTACTTTTGGGGGTGCTAGGAAGTAAGGGCAGCTGAGGCTTAGGTGGAGAGAGTAGATGCACAGGAGGATATTATAACTGAGAGTCGTTACAAAAGCATAGCATATACTGTCTTCTTGTGTCCATACAAAAAGGACATTGCTCTGAATAAACTATGCAAAGGACTTAGGGAGAAGAGAAAAGCAATATTTACAAGTCAACAGAGTACAAGGAGAGAAGTTACAAATAAACACAGAGGAAAAGAAGCACTGTGATGAGAGCAACCCAATAGATCTAAACTACCTGAGGCTATGAAACCAATGTTATCATATAGATCAGTGCATATGCGTTCATCAGGGGTGTCAGCCTGAAATTTTCTTGTTTTTGTGGTTCACTGGTTTTGGTATCAAGGTGATTATGTACCTCATAGAAACTGGGAGTTTCCATTTCTTCAATTTCTTGCAAAATCTTGAAAATGACTGCAATAGACCCTCTTTAAAGGCTTGGAAGAATTCAATAGTAAATTCATCAGGACCTGGCCTTTTTTTTTTTAAGACTTTTGATTACTGTTTCAATTTCCTTTATAGTGATAGATCTATGCAGGTATTCCAAATTCTCTTGGTTCAATTGTTTGGAGGTCATAGGAATTCAGGAATTTATTTATTTCTTCCAGGTTCTCTTGTTTTGAGGCATACAGACTATCAGTAATTTCTGATGATCTTTTGAATTTTTGTGGTTCCTGTGATTTGAATTTCTGTTGTTATGTCCCCTTTTTTATTTCTAATTTGGTTTATTGCGGTTCTCTTTCTCTCTCTTTGAGAGTCTTGCTAGTGATTTATTGAGCTTTTTATTCTTTCAAAGAACTAGCTCTTAGTTTCATTGATCATTTGGATTTTTTTTTGGGGGGGGGAATTCTAGCTCTTTGGTTTCTGTTCTAAATCTTTAGTTTCTTTCCTCCTGCCTGTTTTTTGTGTCTTTTTGTTGGGTCTTTTTCTAAGATCTTAAGCTGTGAAGTCAAGTTTTTTACGTGCCCATTCTTCCTTCCTGATGAATGTTTTCCAGAGATATTACCTTTCTGACAACACTGCTTTAGCTGTATCCCACAAGTTCTGGTAGCTTGTGTCTACATTCTCATTTGTTTCCAGGAATCTTTTGATTTTTTTTTATATCCTCTCTGATCCACTGGTTGTTCAAAATGAACTATTTATTTTCCAGGTGTTTGATTTGATTCTCCATTTCTGTGGTTGGTTAACTTTCATTTTCTTTCATCATGGTCTGAAAAGATAGTTGATACAATTTCTATCATCTTGATTTTATGGAGCTGCATTTTGTGACCCAGCATTAGGTCTATCTTGGAGAATGTTTTATGTGCATTGGAGAAGAATGTGTATTTAGCTTTGGGAGATAAAAAGTGCCATGTATATTGACTCATCCTGGCTCTTCTATTTTTACCTCACAGACAGTATTTCCTTAATGAACTTAAAGTAAAAAAAAAAAAAGTAAAGGCCCTCCCGTTGATCATCGATTTGCTCGAGCGGGCCCAGTAACGTCTCCATTGGAGACTTTGTTGTTACTGTGTTTGGCATATCTAATACATCACGGGGAGCTTGCCAGGCTCTGCCGTGCAAGTGAGATACTCTCGATAGCTTGCTGGGCTCTCCGAGAGGGGCGGAATGAACTTAAGTCTCATTGATTTATCAAGTGGTGACAGGCTATGTTGAAGCCTCCAATATTATTATGTTGTTACCAATGTCCACCTTGAAGTTTATTACAAGCTTTTTTTTTATGTATTTTGCTGTGCCTCATTGGGTGAGCATGTTCACTTTTTTGGGGGAGGAGGGGATTTCTTAAATTAAAAAAAAATAAAAATTGTTCCTAACAGAAAATCAAATTTTATGTCAGAGTATATCTTTATTTGAGGTAAATTCTACTTTTTATTTATATTTATCATTTTATCCCTCCCTTAAAACTTTCTTACATCTTTACTTCAGTGGTAAATAATAATTTAAACAAGGTTTCTTTTTTTTCAGTCTTCCAATATAGGTGAAAAAACCAATGAGAACTTAATGTGAAATGAAAATAAAAATTAAAATGGGAAAAAATTAAAACTATATGCAAAATCACACCAGTCTTTTTTTACTGCATTTCTTTTTAAAAATTTTTATTTTGGGGTTTTCTTGAAAAACCATTTTCTCATCTAGCACATTGAAAGTAACAGGTTGTATTCACAATAAGTTTTTATTGAACAGATGGTGTTTAAATGAATAAAGTTGAGCAAATAGGCGTACTAGAAATATTCAAGTCTATGCTATGAGCTAAAGGTGCCACCTGCTTTTCCTAGCATTTTAAAAATAGCGTATCTATTTAAAATGTTGCTCTTTTTCTACTTCTTTACTTACTACTTCTTTATTTCTAATGTATAATTCAGTTTATACATTTTTAAAAACTAAACAAACATTTTTAAAAATGTCTTTGGATATACATGCTAAAATCCAAGAGTAGGTAATATAAAAATGTATATTTTATCTAATAACTTATAACCTAAAAGGATAAATAATTATAGAGCAACAAATACTGCAGCATAATGACCACATAATAATTATAAGGAAAAATATAAGTTAAACTACTTTTAGATAGTTTAAAGTGTGCAAAAATAAGGGCTGGAGCGATAGCACAGCGGGTAGGGCTGGAGCAAAAATGAGGGCTGGAGCGATAGCACAGCGGGTAGGGCGTTCGCCTTACAAGCGGCCAACATGGCCGACCCGAGTTCGATTCCTCCGCCCCTCTCGGAGAGCCCGGCAAGCTACGAGAGTATTCGATATGCCAGACACAGTAACAACAAAGTCTCCAATGGAGACGTTACTGGGCCCGCTCGAGCAAATCGACGATCAACGGGAGGGCCTTTACCTTTACCTTAAAGTGTGCAAATATTCCTCCAATTTATAAATAGGGTATTTATCACAATGTTATAAATTATTGAATTATTTTTATTATGGATTTTTGTACTTTTAAAGAAAAATGTGGTTCTTCCAAAATCAAATATATAGATGACTATTGAAAGCAAATTAGACCATAGATAAGAATAAAAAGAACAAAATAATTTCCAAAGCAACATGAATAATTATTAACATTATGTAAATGTAAACTGATATTCTAAAGCTCATATATGTTTATAAAATAAGAATACATTTAAAAATGATAAATTATATGCCTTTTGGTTTTTGTATTGATTGCATTAGTATTGAATGAGTTTAAGTATAAGTAAGCTTAACTAAAAACCTGCTGATTGTGTCACTGTTAACTACAGCAGAGCTTGTGGTTACTGAACTTCCTAAAGATGAAAGAATACTAGAATTGCTAGAGGCTGGACTGGGAGGGGGTATGGGAGGTGGCATGTTCCAGTTCAGAGAACAGAGCTTTACCTTTGATAATGAGCTATTAGAGAAAGTTCAAGTCAGTTGCTTCTCATCTATAATTTCAAAGAAGTCATATTGAAGGAAAAAACTGAAGAGTCTAAATAATGTTTCGCTTGATCTTTAAGAAAATCATTATAATCATCAATTACTAGTGTGGGTTGACAACATATACTGATTTACTGTATGCACATAATTTATTTTGTATTATGAATAAAAAGACATTTGACCATTCCTGATGACTGAGTGTGAGAGTCATGTACTAGTGTACAAAGTAGAAAAATCATCATTATGTCATAACTTTTGGGTAATAAAAGTTGCTTGACATTAAATAAAAAGGCCCTTTACCACTTGCTCTGTAGTTTTTCTAATAAATTTTCCCAACACTAAAATGTTTCAAAATTTTCAGAATTTCAGAATTTTATTTTAAAATAATAAATCATAAGTTCATTTTATGGATTGGAGTGATAGCACAGTGGGTAGGGCATTTGCCTTGCACGCAGCCAATATGGCCGACCTGAGTTCGATACTTCCGCCCCTCTTGGAGAGCCCGACAAGCTACCGAGAGTATCTCACCCACATGGCAAAGCCTGGCAAGCTCCCCATGACGTATTCGATATGCCAAACATAGTAACAACAAGTCTCATGATGGAGATGTTACTGGGTGTGCTCGAGCAAATCGATGAATAACAGGAGGACCGTGACCATGAAGTTCATTTTGAATAGCATTGAAGGTCATTATAAAAAACTATAGCACTGGAGCACTGTCCTCCCATTGTTCATCGATTTGCTCTAATGGGCACCAGTAACATATCCATTGTGAGACTTCCTGTTACTGTTTTTGGCATATCAAATATGCCACAGGGAGTTTTCCAGGGTCTATTGTGCAGGTGGGATATTCTTGGTAGCTTGCTGAGCTCTCTGAGAGGGACAGAGTAATTGAACCTGGGTCAGCTGTATGCAAGTAAACACCCTACCTAGTGAGCTATTGCTCTAGCCCATCAAAACTATAAGAAATAATATTTGTTGACATCCTCCCACCTTCTTCTGGGCCAATATTCAACTCTTGATATTAGTCATATAAATATATTCTCATTTTATTTATGTTCATGAAATTTACATTTATTCTATGACAATAATTTCTACAAGTGGTCACTTTTAGGTCTTTAAATATATTAAAAGTATCATAACTCTTTAAGCATAATTTTTTATTTCATGGTATTTAATTTTTTGAATCATCTCACAGTTTTTAATAAAATTCTTATAGGTTGTTGCTTATTACTTACCTAGAAACTATTCTTTTTATTATCCTGAATTTTGAAAATATTAAACTACATTGGTATAGTAATCTATAATCCTGTATCTTTTATTGAGTTAACTATAACTATTTTCTTTCAAGTTTTAATTTTGTTATACAATTTTTAAGTACTATGAGTCATCATTTTCAAGGTGCAATATTTTAATTATAGATTTTAATCATATCAGTTTGCTTTGGGAATTGTCTTGTTCTTTTCCTATATAAAGTGAAAATTCTTCTATACATTGAGATATTTTTATTACCGGTGTGCATTTTCATTAATAATTATGATGTGGAACTGGATTTTATAGTCTCTGAGTCTTGGCCGTTGATGGGATTACACGGCGCCAGGGAGCCAGGTGGTGGGTGTGACCCCCGCCTACTGGAATTTGGAGGATCTGGGTGGAGGATGCTCGACTCCAATCCGAGTAGGCTTGGAGGTCTCGGCCCCGAAACCAGCGTGGATTTGTCCCTCTGCCAGTACCTTCATGTGTGCGGAGAGTGGTCTCAGCATGGGGATGGCTGGTCCTGGAGGTGTTTGGCTGCCAGAGCCCTGGTCGGGGCGGGGAGGAAAGCTCACCCCGCTCCCCTCCAAGGGGCCCGGCGAGGAACAGCCAGGCGTGGGGGCAGAAGACTGCACTGTTCTCGTCCGGGAACTGGATTTTATACTCTCCTATAGTCTCCTCCCCACCCCGACCAGGGCTCCAGCAGCCAAACACCTCCAGGACCAGCCACCCCCATGCTGAGATCACTCTCCGCACACATGAAGGTACTGGCAGAGGGACAAATCCACGCGGGTTCCAGGGCCGAGACCTCCAAGCCTACTCAGATTGGAGTCGAGCATCCTCCACCCAGATCCTCCAAATTCCAGTAGGCGGGGGTCACACCCACCACCTGGCCCCCTGGCGCCGTGTAATCCCATCAACGGCCAAGACTCAGAGACTATAAAATTCAGTTCCCGGAACCGCGCGGCCGTATTTGTGGCCACGCGACATCATATCAAGACATCTTTTTATGGCATCTTATTATCTCATTCCTACTTTGCACAAACTTGCAGGCTATCGAATGTGGCCTGCTCACAGGGCAGAGTCTAGCAAACTCCCCGTGGCCTACCAAATATGTCAAATACAAGTAACAATGATGGGTCTCATTCTCCTAAAGAGCCTTGAATATAATCTCAGGGCTAGGATGAAAGAGACGTTACTGGGGCCTGCTCGAGGCAATCGACGAATAACAGGATGATGAAATGAAATGAAATGTGATGTGGAAATCCATAAGGTACATTGAAGAAAATGTTGGCAAAACCCTCCATGACATTGAGCTAATGGTATCTTCAAAGACGTCACTCCACTGGCCAAGCAAGTGAAAACAGAGATAGACAAATGTTATTATCTTAAACTAAGAAGCTTCTGCACCTCAAAAGAAACAGTGACCAAAATACAAAGACAGTTTACAGAATGGGAAAGGATATTTGCTGAATACACATCTGACAAGGGGTTGATATCAAGGATATATAAAGTACTGGTTGAACTCCACAAGAAGAAAACATCCAACCCCATCAAATAACGGGGCAATGAAATGAACAGAAACTTTCTTAAAGAAGAATTCTGAATGGCAAAAAAGCACATGAGAAAATGCTCTACATCATTAATCATCAGGGAGATGCAGATCAAAACCACAATGAGATACAATCTCACACCTCAGAGACTGGCCCGCATCCAAAAGAACAAAAGCAACCAATGCTGGCGCGGATGTGACGAGAAAGGGACACTCCTTCACTGTTCGTGAGAATGCCGACTGGTTCAGCCCTTTTGGAAAACAGTATGGATGATTCTCAAAAAATTAGAAATTGAGCTCCCATTTGACCCAGCAATACCACTCCTGGGAATATATTCCAGAGAGGCAAAAATGTATAGTCAAAGTGACATCTGCACTTGTTTGTTCATTGCAGCACTGTTTACAATAGCTAGAATCTGGAAAAAACCTGAGTGCCTGAGAACCGATGACTGGTTAAAGAAACTTTGGTACATCTACACAATGGAGTACTATGTAGCTGTTAGAAAAGATGAAGTCATGAAATTTACATACAAGTGGTACTACATGGAAAGTATCATGCTAAGCGAAATGAGTCAGAAAAAGAGGGATAGACATAGAAAGATTGCATTCATCTGGGGGATATAAAATAACAAAATAGGGGATTAATACCCAAGAATAGCCGAGATCAGGAGGATTACTCCATAGCTTAGAGGCCAGCCAGGCATTCTAGGGGAAAGGGCAGCTCAGAAAGAGAAGGGGGCACCAAATAAAGGGTGTTTAGAGGATCCTCCCAGGAGGGGAGATGCATGTTGAAAGTAGACTATGGACTGAACATGATTGCCACTCAATGCCTTTTTAGCAGACCACAACACCCAAAAGGAGAGAGAGAACAAAAGGGAATGCCCTGCCATAGAGGCAGGGTGGGATGGGGTGGATGGATGTGGGAGGGATACTGGGATCCATGCTGGTGGATATCAATCCCATCTCTGTTATTCTGTCAGTCTTATATTACAGTGTAATAAATCATATTGTATGTTTATAGTTGCGTTTTTTATTAGAAAGTTTAATGATTTACTTCAAGCCAGTTTCCTATATGGTCATTTTATAATGGCCATATAATCAATCTCATGAGAGGACTAGAATAGGCAGAAAACCAAGGATCAAAATATACCCATAAAAATTATCATAATAAACATAAAAAGCATAAAAAATACTAGAAGTTTAATTCTTGACAGAATAAAACTCCTTGAATTAATAAATGGGAAAGGAAAAACAAAGGGTCACACCCAGCTATTACACACTTTGGAACTGTACTGGCACTGAGATCGGAAACAACTCCTGGTGGTATTCAGCAGATCACATATAGTGTTGGCACTGAACTGGGATTCATACAAGGCAACTACTTTAACTCTTATGCTATCTCCGTGGTCCATATTTTAAATTTGCAATGCTTATTCATATCTTATATAGCAGAGATAGTTAAAATAGTCCCAGATATTTACTGTGAAGTTTCAGAATTTATAAATTTTTTCATCTTTAAAAGAGCTTGTACCTTGGGGGGAAAATCCAAATCAGATTTTCTATATTAATAATGATTCAATAGTATTCCAAATTTTGATGATTCCTAATTACTCCTCAGATCTCTGGAGATGTTCATTTAATCCATTTAGGCATTTTGGAATATTTTAGCAAATTATTTATCCCAATCTGTGTCAGTATACTTAACTTTTGATAAAAAGATATAAATCTAGAAGTGACTAAGGTATTTTGGAGTAGCCTTATAGAAAATGAAACTTCAAAGTTCATATATAGTACCTGTGCTTTATTCACAGTTTAAAATCAAACATTAGTGAAACATCTTCATCCACATGAAATTGTTTATCTTATTTTTTTCTAACCAGAAATAGTGCTTTTTTAAAATAGATTAACAGAAGTAGAAGAAGCAGAAAACATAAGAAAAGTTGAAAACATTTTTATACAAAGACATTTAACACGGAGACAAAATTTTTTGTTGTGTGTTACAGCTAGCATTTTATTACAGAAAAGGACAATGTAAATATTTTTCATCTTAGGGAAAACACAAGCCTATATTTGTATATAGGAGTGTTATTTTTTTTTCTTATTTATTTTGGAGTTATATATGGTAGTACTCAGACAGTAGTCCTGGCTCAGTACTTGAGGATTCTCCCATTGGTGCTAAGGGCACTTTGAGGTGTGAGAAATTGAATTTGGACCTCCCAAATGCAGAGCACTTTATGCATGCATTTATTGAAGATACTGCTGTGTGGAACTACAGCTGATATTTTATGTGAGAAAATTTTAATTTGGGGGGAGTGGGCACACTTGGCAGTGCTCAGGACTCACTCCTAGCTCTTTGCTCACAGAGCATATCTGGAAAAAGCACTGACTTATATACAAACTATCCTTCAAAATTAAAAAAAAAAAGAATTATTGTCTTAGATTAGACTTAACGTGAAATCAATTACATCTTGTAAAAAAATAGAAATTAATTTTATAAACACTGATACAAAAAATCTAAACCAAGTTTTTGTTTATTAATTTATTCACAAGGTGAAATAACTGAAAACAAGGTAAAATTAACTCTTTAAAGATTTGATATAAAATTCAAAATTCGGCGTTCAGCATAAGAGAAGGAACACATGGAGGGTGCGGGATCCCGGAGGAAAAAAAAAAAAGAAAAAACAGGTTCCAAAAAGAGCCGAGATCACCGGCAAGTTCCAGATGGAGTAGGTGCCGCATCCCGCCTCCCCCAGATGGAACCCCGGTGACCAGAAGCCTCTACAAACACAGCTCGAGTATGCGGGAATGAGGACTTTTTCTCAAATCTGCCGGACTACACCTCCCAGGTAACCTCTGATTCCGGAAGTCACGCCCACAGCCCGCCCCGCAGCGCCATCTTTGAAGCGTTCAGCATAAGAGAAGGAACACATGGAGGGTGCGGGACCCCGGAGGAAAAAAAAAAAAAGAAAAAACAGGTTCCAAAAAGAGCCGAGATCACCGGCAAGTTCCAGATGGAGTAGGTGCCGCATCCCGCCTCCCCCAGATGGAACCCCGGTGACCAGAAGCCTCTACAAGCACAGCTCGAGTATGCGGGAACGAGGACTTTTTCTCAAATCTGCCGGACTACACCTCCCAGGTAACCTCTGATTCCGGAAGTCACGCCCACAGCCCGCCCCCCAGCGCCATCTTTGAAGCGTTCAGCATAAGAGAAGGAACACATGGAGAGTGCGGGATCCCGGAGGAAAAAAAAAAAAAAGAAAAAACAGGTTCCAAAAAGAGCCGAGATCACCGGCAAGTTCCAGATGGAGTAGGTGCCGCATCCCGCCTACCCCAGATGGAACCCCGGTGACCAGAAGCCTCTACAAACACAGCTCGAGTATGCGGGAACGAGAACTTTTTCTCAAAACTGTGCGGCCGCTTACGCGGCCGCGCGACATCTCTCTGTAAACAAAGTGATCAATGAGAAGTAAACGACCCAATCTTTCTCCCTGAAAATCAGAGTTAAGTTTGGAGCACGGCCACAGCCCCAGAAACACAAGGACTTAATGCAGAACCCAGCAGCTTAGAGCAGAAAAGTGAACGGACGATGAGTTAACCCAGGCCATCATTTCTGCCCAGAGGGGAATGGGTGTTGCCCCATTCGCCCTCTCTTCTCTGGAAAGAAGGATGGCGGCTGCATGGGAGCCTTGTGGACAGCAGGTATGAGCCGGGGGTGTGGGGGCGACTAAAACCTCATGGGAAGGGGGGCGTTCTGGTCCGTCCTTCAAGCCCTACCGAGGTCACCAGTTGCCCCCCACAAGCGGCTCTCCAGCACGGCCACAGCCCCAGAAGCACAAGGGCTTAATGCAGAACCCAGCAGCTTGGAGCAGAAAAGTGAAAGGACTATGCGTTAATCCAGGCAATCATTTCTGCCCAGAGGGGAAAGGGTGTTGCTCCCTTCCGCCCTCCTCCCTCTGGAAAGAAAGATGGCGGCCACATGGGAGCCTTGTGGACAGCAGGTATGAGCCGGGGGTGTGGGGGTGACTAAAACCTCATGGGAAGGGGGGCGTTCCAGTCCGTCCTTCATGCCCTACCGAGGTCACCAGTCACCCCCCACGAGCGGCTCTCCAGCACAGCCATGGCCCCAGAAGCACAAGGACTTAATGCAGAACCCAGCAGCTTGGAGCAGAAAAGTGAACGGACTATGCATTGATCCAGGCCATCAAGTCTGCTGGAGGGGAAAAGGTGTTGCCCCATTCGCCCTCTCCTCTCTGGAAAGAAAGATGGCGGCCACATGGGAGGCTTGTGGAGAGCAGGTATGAGCTGGGAGTGTGGGGGCGACTAAAACCTCATGGGAAGAGGGGCGTTCCGGTCCGTCCTTCACGCCCTACCGAGGTCACCAGTTGCCCCCCACGAGCGGCTCTCCAGCACGGCCACAGCCCCAGAAGCACAAGGGCTTAATGCAGAACCCAGCAGCTTGGAGCAGAAAAGTGAAAGGACTATGCGTTAATCCAGGCAATCATTTCTGCCCAGAGGGGAAAGGGTGTTGCTCCCTTCCGCCCTCCTCCCTCTGGAAAGAAAGAAGGCGGCCACATGGGAGCCTTGTGGACAGCAGGTATGAGCCGGGGGTGTGGGGGCGACTAAAACCTCATGGGAAGGGGGGCGTTCCGGTCCGTCCTTCACGCCCTACCGAGGTCACCAGTTGCCCCCCACGAGCGGCTCTCCAGCACAGCCACGGCCCCAGAAGCACAAGGACTTAATGCAGAACCCAGCAGCTTGGAGCAGAAAAGTGAACGGACTATGCATTTATCCAGGCCATCAGGTCTGTCGGAGGGGAAAGGGTGTTGCCCCATTCGCCCTCTCCTCTCTGGAAAGAAAGATGGCGGCCACATGGGAACCTTGTGGACAGCAGGTATGAGCCGGGAGTGTGGGGGCGACTAAAACATCATGGGAAGGGGGGCGTTTCGCTCTGCCCTACACGCCCTACCGAGGCCACCAGTTGCCCCCACGAGCGGCTCTCCAGCACGGCCACAGCCCCAGAAGCACAATGACCTAATGCAGAACCCAGCAGCTTGGAGCAGAAAAGTGAAAGGACTATGCGTTAATCCAGGCAATCATTTCTGCCCAGAGGGGAAAGGGTGTTGCTCCCTTCCGCCCTCCTCCCTCTGGAAAGAAAGATGGCGGCCACATGGGAGCCTTGTGGACAGCAGGTATGAGCCGGGAGAGTGGGGGCGACTAAAACCTCATGGGTCGGGGGGCGTTCCGGTCCGTCCTTCACGCCCTACCGAGGTCACCAGTCGCCCCCCGCGAACGGCTCTCCAGCACGGCCATGGCCCCAGAAGCACAAGGACTTAATGCAGAACCCAGCAGCTTGGAGCAGAAAAGTGAACGGACTATGCGTTGATTCAGCCCATCAAGTCTGCCGGAGGGGAAAGGGTGTTGCCCCATTTGCCCTCTCCTCTCTGGAAAGAAAGATGGCGGCCACATGGGAGCCTTGTGGACAGCAGGTATGAGCCGGGAGTGTGGGGGCGACTAAAACCTCATGGGAAGGGGGGCGTTTCGCTCCGCCCTTCACGCCCTACCGAGGCCACCGGTTGCCCCCCACGAGCGGCTCTCCAGCACGGCCACGTCTCCAGTGCACAGAGACCAATTTCTTAACTATCTGACTTTCAGTAGAAACACTTCCAGGGTCAATAGGTAAAATAGCAGAAATCCAAAACCAACATTTAATTCTTGAACCCAGCTGTAGAAAGCAAATCACTTCACAATGCTTTTTCAGCATGTCTGATTTGGGGGGGGGGTAAACTCTAAATAATAGTGGTGAATCTTTTATTGAAACAATGAATCTAATCAAAGCAGATAGAGTGTTAACTAGAATTCATCTGCCTCACAGGGACGGGGAGGGGTGGGGGGTGGGGTTTTATTGGGGTTCTTCATGGTAAAAAATAAGTATTGGTAAAGGGAAATGTGTTTGATATTTGCATGACTGAGACATAAACCTGAAAGCTTTGTAACCTTTCCCACAGTGATTCAATAAATTAAAAAAAAAATTCAAAATTCAAACAATCTAATTCATGATATTAACAAATGTGATGTTCAAGTTTTGGGTGACAGAGATGTTAAAAGACTTTTATTGTGTTGATGGTTACTACTATGCAACTTTATCAAAACTCGTAATAATGTATTCCTAGAAAGAATTGCCTTTACTACAAATAAATTATATCACTATAAATTTGACTTGAAAAAGTTCATCTTTGTCAACTAAAAATTTATAATAAACTGTAGAAGACTGCTAATTATGCACAACTACATATCTTGAAGATAGTGATTTTGATATTTTACTTAAATGGGCCTTTGCTCCCTGTTTCAACGCTAACAAAAATTAATGATGGCTGACAGTTAATCACACATTATTTGTATTTATGCACAGAGCTGAACATAGTATCTCCTGCCATAGATCTTTTTGTCCATATGGTAAAGGTACAATTTTGGCACTGAAGCCTAATGTCCATCTGGACAAGGATACATTTACTCTGTGAGGCAAAACTTTCAAAAATCAGCCATCTGTTTATGTGACACTTTTGAAAAAAAAAGGAAACAAAACAGAAACCTGTAAAATAAAACAATATGCATAAAAAAGAGTCACCATAGAATGTGACTTTAGTTTGCAGTTAGAAGTATCCTTCAAATTTATATTGAGAATTCTTAAATAAAATACTTTGCTCACCTAAAAATAGAAACACAAGAATAAATAAAAAGTGTTGAATATAAAATTATAAGTATATAATTTATGAGTATATATTAGCATATAAATTATAAGTACATGATTTAAAATTTTGCACTAAATTACTAAGTATACTTATTTACTTGGGCTGGAGCAATAGCACAGTGGGTAGGGCATTTGCCTTGCACACAGCCAACATGGTTGACCTGAGTTCGGTTCCTCTGCCCCTCCCGAAAAGCCCTGCAAGCTATCGAGAGTATCTGGCCTGCACTGAAAAGCCTGGCAAGCTACCCGTGACGTATTCCATATGTCAAACACAGTAATAACAAAGTCTCACAATGGAGACGTTACTGGGCCTGCTCGAGAAAATCGATGAACAACAGGAGGACAGTGACAGTGACAGTGACTTATTTACTAAGATTTATTATTTGTATAACAGCAGATACATATATCATATTTTGACCACATCCAAAAATGTCATATTATTTTTTGTCCTAATTATTTGATTGAAGCCAATCTAAGTGCTTAATCTTTTCATTTAAAATTACTTATTACTATTGATGCTTGTGTATTTATGCATCTATAGCAGAAGATAAGTAAAAAAGTATATTCATTGTGAGGTATGAATAGCTATTCTTTATTTTCTCATTGATATGAAATAGTTCATCGATTTGTTCGAGCGGGCCCAGTTATATCTTTGTTGTGAGACTTCTTGTTACTGTGTTTGGCATCTCAAATAAGTATCGCTTGGGAGTGAGAGCACAGCAGGTAGGGCGTTTGCCTTGCATGCAGCCAGCACAGTCTAGCCAGGTTCTATTCTTCCGCCCCTCTCGGAGAGCCTGGCAAGCTACTGAGAATATCTCACCTGCACGGCAAAGCCTGGCAAGCTACCCATGATGTATTCGAGATGCCAAACACAATAACAGTTGTCACAATGGTGACGTTACTGGGCCCACTCGAGCAAATCTATGAACAACTGGAGGACAGTGACAGTGACATGAAATAGTTAAGAGAGCAGACCTGTGACTCATTCACACCAAGACTGAAAGTCTAATTTTCACTTTGTCAAGTCTGACTTAGGAAAGTCACTAAACTTTCCTAAAGTTTCTCATCTGAAAGAATATGCGGAGCTAAAGAAAAGTGGTACTACATGGAAAGTATCATGTTAAGCGAAATGAGTCAGAAAGAGCGGGATAGACACAGAAAGATTGCATTCATCTGGGGAACATAAAGCAACAAAAAGGGAGAGTGACACACAGGAATGGCTGAGATTAGTACCAGGAATTTTGCTCCATGAACGGAAGGCCAGCCACAGACTCTAGGTGAAAAGGAAGCTCAGATAGAGAAGTGAGTACCAAATGAAGGGTGTTGTGAGGGCCCTCCCAGGGTGGGAGAAGCATGCTGAAGGTAGTCGATAGACCAAACATGATTGCCACTCAAAGCCTCTCTTGCAAAACACAGTACCCAAAAGAAGAGAGAGAGAACAGGGGGGAATACCCTGCCACAGAGGCAGGATGGGACGGGGGGGGGGGGGATGAGGGTGGGGGGGATGCTGGGACCCATGGGGATGGATGACGGGCACTGGTGGAGGGATGGGGACTTGATCATTGTATAACTGAAACCCAAGCACAAAATTTGTAAGCCTATAACTGTACCTCATGGTTTTTCACTAATAAAAAAAGAAAAAAAAAAGAGAAAAAAAAAGAAATAGTACAAAGGCAAAGGTGCTTGCCTTATGGGTTGCTTACCGAGGTTTGATGCCAGCACTGCAAGCTCTTCAAGGAGTGATCCTTGAGCACAGACCCAGGAGTATTCTTAGAGAATATCTAGGTGCGACCCAACACTCCTTTCCACCCCCCAAAGAAGCAATATGGGGCTGTGGCAATAACATGGTGCAAAATAAGTGATTTGATCCTTGATATTATATGGCTCCGAAAGATCACTGGGTGTAGACCTGGAAATCCCAGAGAATCACTGGGTAGCTCTCTGTTCTTCAGCATCATAAGAGCCAAATAGCACCACATCTTTGGATTCGTGCATTAAAACATCTGTCCCAATTGCCCAAGAATAATTAAGCATGGTCCATAGGCCCACCTAGCTTGGCTTGGACAGTTTTCTCCAAAAATAATAATATTGGTTTGCTCAGTCTTACAATGACTTAATGATACCTGTGAAAGAATAGCAGAATTTTCACTTATGTTATAAAAATATATATTATGATGATTTTTATCTTAAATACATGCCTTACACAAGCAAGAACAATGAAGTGTGATAAATAGAACTCTAAAGAAGATATAAAAAAGCATGGCAAATATATTTCCCATTTTTCCATATTTGTGTCTTGTGCTATCTCTTGCATTTACTTGTGATTTGTCTCTGAATTATCTTTAAAGTTAAAGTGGGAGGATGCTTGAGAAATAGAATCCCTTGTGCCAGAGAAGTAGTACAGTAATGAAGGCACTTGCCCTGCACACAGCTTACTCAGGTTCCATTCCCAGGCCCATATAGTCTCCTGAGCAGCTCCAGGATTTATCCCTTAGTACCGAGCCAGGAGTAAGCCATGAGTATCTCAGAGTATCACCCACCCCCCTCCTAAATGAATATAATGCTTTTTTATGTTAGGAATGGGAAATCCTGATCTTGTTGATATTTCAAGTCCCGTGTGCAATTAAGCAATCAAACCTACAGACATCGTTTCAAGTAAAGTGCTTCAGTTTCACCTGAAATTAAATTAACATAAATATTTTATTCAAAAGTGAAATAGCATGTTCTCTCTTTTGAATTTAGTTGTTAGAATTCAAAGCTCCAGAAGATCCTCTCTGATGATTAGCATACTCTAATTCTGATGGGGCCAGTAGCCTCCTCATCAGTGCTCAGGAGGTCCAGAGGTCATTCCTGATGGTAATTGGCAAGCAGCACTGGCTAGTTCAATGCTAGGGTTGATTAAGGAGATGCTTAAGCCCAGGGGTGCTGTGGGTGGGCAGAAAAGAGAAGCCATGCAGCACAGGGTATTGAACACGGATCCTTGAACATATAAGACATGTGCCCCTAACCCCCAAGCTACCTTTCTAGCCCCTAGGAATCATTTACACTTGAAATCGCTTTTCTCTGAAATTAGATTAATAAACTCAGAAAATCACTTTTCTTTCCTTTAACACTGATAGCGTGAAAGAATCCAATCTTTTAAAGAACTTGATTCATGTGCTATTTCTTCTTATAGTATTCTTTTGGTTTATTGAGTATTGCGAATATTTGGAATTTGTAACATGATCTATAAATATAAATATAAAATCACTATGGTTGTCCTGGGGGCTGGAGCGATAGCACAGCAGTAGGGCGTTTGCCTTGCACGCAGCCAACATGGCCGATCCGAGTTTGATTCCTTCCCCCCTCTCGGCAAGCCAGGCAAGCTACCGAGAGTATCTCTCCCACACGGCAGAGCCTGGCAAGCTCCCTGTGACGTATTTGATATGCCAAACACAGTAAAAACAAAGTCTCCAATGGAGACGTTACTGGACCCTCTCGAGCAAATCAACGAACAATGGGAGGGCCTTTACCTTTACCTTTACCTATGGTTGTCCTGAAAATTAACGTGTTATCTTGGATAATCTTGTTTTATTCCTTGGATTTTGGGACACAGCTGATTTAGGACTTACTCCTGGCTCAGTGCTCAGGGTTTTAGGGAAAGAACCCAGTGAATTACCTGAAAATATCACCACTATCCCTCCAGTCCTATATGTCTAGATGGGAACCTAAGTGTCAATAAATCTATTTTTTTCATTTATCAGAAATGTACCTATTGTTTCACAAATAGAGGTGTGATTGTAAAACCTGAAAGTATGAAAAAAATGTGCTAGACTGAGTGATTTGTACTTTGTAACTGGAAGTGGTGGAGGAATCAGATCCAAAAAGGTAGTGAGCTCAGTTTGAAAATCAAAACAATTTTAATGTAAAAAAATAGTTCAAAAACAGTAAGGAGACAACTGAACATTAATCATAGGGGAGTAGGGCTTCAGTTCTTTGCTGAAACAAATCACATCTGTTCTCTCAGTCTTTTCATGAGTAACTTGGTTTTCAATTTAGAAATAAAGAAACCAATTTATGCCTTGTGGTCAGGTTTAAAAAATTTTGAGACCCAAATTGCCCTTCAAATATTTGCACTAGAAAACTTCTACTATTTTTTAGAATATGAGCAATAGAAATAGTAACTAAATATTTGCCAATAAATTAAAACACTTATTTCACAATAAACATACCAAACATGTGTTTGGTATATAACCAAGATTTTTTTTACCAGTTTTTTTGGGGGAGAACATTTTAATGGAAATTGTGTCAGAGAAAAATAATTTCTTAGGTCTCAACTATTTTCAGTTAGTTTATGAAGTGATTTTTGTCCTTAACTATGGAATATTTTTGTTATAAATCTATTATAAATATGTCAAAATAATGGAATTAAATGGAAACAATTTATCTAATATAAGCTAAAAGATTTTAGGAGGGGCAGAAAATCTGTGCTTGAGTCTTTATTTTTTCACAATATGCTTTGAAATGTTTTATAGAAATCTGAATTTCAGTTAATAATAAATGTCTTAATTATATAAATTTACCAGATGCATGAAAAGTTTAGAATAAAATTGTATAGATTAAACTGATATTAGTGCTTTGCTAATAGAATACATAGGATGATAATGAAAACCTTTACTAGGCCATAATATATGTCTCTAGATTAAAATTTAATTATCCACTTAATTTTGGGGCCACCCTGGCAGTTATTAGGGCTCACTCTGATCACTTCTAACAGAAAAGTTAGATGTTTGGCAGAAAGTCGACAATAATTGTATACTGAAAAATGGCTCATTCTTATAGAATATAGAAAGGATAAATTGAGCCTATTGTGAGACTATTATAATGAAAGTGTATATAAATGAATGTGGACTATATACACAGATTGTATTTACATGTGTGAGTCTAAACTATACTATAAATGCATATGTGAACTGTGTAATATAAATGTCTACCACTGGTGCCAGAGCAATAAAACCATGGGTCAGGTGCATGGCTAGCTCTGGGTTCAATCCCTGATATCCCATATTGTCCCTGAACACTGCCAAAAGTAATTCTTGCAGAGGTAGGAGTGACGGCTGAGCACCAAGTGTGAACGAAAAAAAAAAAAAATAAAAAGTCTTTCACATTTTTAGGTTACTTGACTCTTCATTGATTCTCCTTTAATACGGAATTGACAAAACCCTGAGTTTCTCTTACCTTACTTAATAATTCCTGAACTCTTGGGGAAGTAAGGAATTAATTTTATTAGAAAGATTTTCCTGAGTGCCTTTTTTGGAGGGCAAAATATGATGAAATTCCAATGGCGTCTTGTATATGTGTTTTCCTTTTGTAAGACTTTGCGTAGTTAAATACTAAGAAACCCAAACTTCATAATATCCAAGTATGGTTATCTGTTTTCCAACAGTCTATACTTGGTACCCTAATGCAGTGTCCCTATCCTGCATTGTGGGAAAGGTATTTGTGTAATGGGCTAAAGGATGGAGATTCATTCTCTGTGTTCCTGTCTGTCTATCAGCAAATGTTCAAGACACACTTACACTGTTTTCCATTGCCGTTAGTGACACTGACTTCAAAATCTCCATAGTACTTTGTTTCATATATTTTGTCCTAATAAATACAACAGAAGGTAATTCTTTACAATTTTTTAAAATTTTGTTTCATTTTGTTTTTGTGTCACATCTGACTGTACTAGAATTTATTCCTGACTCTGCATTTGGCAGGCTTAGGGAACCATGTAGAGTGCCAGGAATCAAACCCATGTCAGCGTGTGCAATAAAAGCACCTTTTCTACTGTACTATATCCCAGTCCCATACTTACAACCTCTTAATCATAGTTACAATGGATTTTAGGTTATTTATTCTTTCATAGTTTTCTTTCCTCCATTTCATCCTCTCTTCCATGTTCTCTTTTCTCCTTCCTTCTGTCCTTTTATTGTTGCGGCATTTATTGTTTTATTACTTTCTTTCTTATTTTATTCCCTCTTCTTATTTTTTCATTTATTTTTATTTTGGGGGGAGGGGCACAACTGGCAATCCTCAGGAGGTATCCTGGCTCTGTATTTAGGAATTATATCTGGTAGTGCTTGGGGTACCATTTGGGTTGCCAGGGATTTAGCCCAGGTTAGATGCTTCAAAATCAAATGCTCTATCCACTGTACTATTGCTCTGGCCTCTAAATTCCTTTTTCAAAGGCAATGTTTGCTTAGGAAATTTTGCAGAATACAAAGTTGTAGCTTGTGAGTATTATTTTACTTTTTTTTGTTGAATTGTATTCAAATAGCATTTCATTTAGATATTCATCTTGATTTTAATGTATTTTGCCACACATTTATTTGAATTTAATTAGTCTGGAATTTATTGTAATTATTGAATATGTAGATTCATATCTTTCATTGAGATCCACAAGTTTAAGGATGTAAATATAGCACAAGAATGAGAGAGAGAGAGAGAGAGAGAGCGACAGACAGAGAGAGAGAGTGGAAAAGTACTTGACACAAAGGTAAGCTGAAGCTCTTGTGGAAGGGCAGGAAGGAAACTGGGGACACTAGCATTGGGAGATTGCACTGGTGAAGTGATGGGTTTTGGAACATTATATGACTGAAACTCAATCACAAGCAACTTTATAACTGTATGATCTCACAGTGGTTCAATAAAAAAAATAAATATAAATAAATGGCATAGAGGTATGCCATTACCTCTTGCCAACCCTGGTTCATACCAACCATAGAGAACTGCAGATGGTTGCCTGAGAATTTCCAGAGTCACTCTTGAGTACAGAACTAGGAATAATCCCTGAATACTACATCCAGCACCTGCCATCCCCATCAGTCACCTCAAATATATTTTCAAGTAAGCTCCTAGTATGCCATATTCCAATGAAACAAATCATTTTATATGTTGATCTCTTTTTTGAGTGATTCCATGTGGAGTTAGTGAGTTTCACAAATGGATGGGTATGTTGGTTCAAATGCTATATACATAAGCATTTTGATAAAAAGAAATCATAGGAAGAAAGAATTGGGGTTAAGAATTTGAATTTCTCTTTGATGTAGTGTGTTTGGGTAATCTGAAATTAAGTAAATCTCTAAGAGTATGTACTCTCATCAATGTTAAAAATAATTTGTCATTGAGTTGAGAGTCATCTTCACATTCCTTTGTATAGAGCAGCTGCTTTAGAATCAATTTTATTATACATTTTCTTGTTCTTTTCTCTAATTCTGATACAGCACAAGAAGGGGAGAAGTGGGAATCTTATCATTTCAACAATTTATTCTGTAGATTAAGTATGGAGTCAGGAATCAATGCTTTTACCCACCATTCCAATACAGCTTCTTGATTCTTCTGGAATGTATCAGCTATTGTCAAGGAATATTTTATTTTCCTGGATCTGGAGCGATAGTACAGTAGGTAGGGCATTTGCCTTTCACATAGCCAAATTGGTTTTGATTCCAAGCATCCCATCTGGTCCCCTGAGCACTGCCAGGAGTAATTCCTGAGTGCAGAGTCGGGAGTAACCCCTGTGCATCGCCAGGTGTGACCCTTCCCCCATTTTATTTTCCTGCACATAATCGACCATCTCTGTGCTGTTTGCTTGGTACACTATGCTGTCCTTCAATAAATAAGGAATTTATATGTCCCTACATTTATCAGCACTTGCAGCTCAGCAGAAAGAAGGTTGTTTATTTAGTGAAAGTGCTGACACTACCCTCCTCACATACGCAGTAACACATGTGAGTCTAGAGAGGCTGGGAAAACCTTTGCATCAGGTATCATACTGTCTCTGCACATCTCCTAGGAAAGGGTGTTTTTCTTTTGGTTTACCACATACATCATTTTGAATGTACTAAACTTTCAGGGAAAAGTGAGGAAACAGCATGGCATATGTTCTCTGGGGCTATATAAAAGTTTGCAGTGCATTAGAACTGCCATTAAAGAAGCATCTGCTGACACGAATGGGCACTCAAATTAAATCTAGGAACAATGACAGAATAAGATGGGTTAGAACTTATTTACTATCTCACTTTTGCCTTATACTGTTTTCCTTTGACTAGAAGTCTAGATGACATATACATTGTTATCAAACATTAATTGTGTTCTTTCGCCTTAGTGCTACAAAAATAAAGCAAACTGAAGTATGTAATTGATAAAAAAGTGTCTAATACGAATCAGGAAGAGAGCTCAAAGGATTTGGGCTGCATGATTTATCTGCAGGAGTTCCAGGTTCAAACTCTGGCATTGAATGATCTCTGACAACCACTGTAGTGAGCCTCTGAATAGAAGCACTGTACCTGGAGTAGCTCCTGAGCACTGTCAGGCATGGATCTAAAGCAAAAAACAAAATTTGTGGAAATCTAAATTAAGATAGTTTTGTGTTTTTACAGGTTTTAACCTTTTTAGTGCTATTTTTGCACTTAACCATCATTTCGTGCTTTATACTTCTGTGAGTTTTAGAAGATAAAAAAAAGAGCTCTCTTTTAGAACACAGGAAATTGAAACTAATAAAAGTGACTTCACAAATTGATAGGAAAGTAAATATGTAATCAGCAACAAGATTCAAGTGAACACAATTAACTGTTATTTACCTAACTTAGAATTCTTCACATACCCACTAGGTCTCAGAAAGCACTCAAACAATCAAGCCAGTAGATCTGATAAGTATAATTAATTTATCACAAAATACAGAATGATATGGAAAGCAATTCAGTGAATTAAATCAATAGTAATGATAAAATGAATGTTTTTTTCTCTCATTTGTCCCCTGATAGTTAAGTGATAATTTATTTGGTAAAGGCAATAGAAGCAAAATCATCCAGTTATAGGTTTTACTACTAGCTAACATGAGTTATTGTGAAAAATTGTCATTATTTTCCCAAACATTTTATTAATTTATATCTTTTAAAAAGGTAGTTGTGCAATTCTTGAAAATGCTGAGTTTTATGCTTTATAAGACACAATAAGTTTCTACTAATAGTGTTCTTTGAATAAATCTTAGACACATTTAGCCTTTAATCTCCCTTGCTTGGTTTCTCTTCACATCAGAACAAATAAGAGATACAGAACTGTTGTATACTTTGGGAAGGTAGAGTATAATTCTAAATGAACTGATATACCCAAGTGTTTAAAATTTAAATTAATTACCACGCATGAGAATAATTTTCTGGCATTTTGTATTCTTCAGCTTAAGGGTTTTATTCTGGATGACTGCACATTTCTACTCTAACAAATGAACATTAATGAAAACATTTGGGTAAATGATACACGATAAAATTTAATTCCCTTTTTGAAGAAAATTTTGGGGCAAATTTAGATAATATTAATAATATTTGTTTTGGTATTAGATATTTCTTTGATAACGGAAATTAATTTTTCGATTTTTTTCTCTGAAAAATAAGGTTTTATTATCTCAGGAATGGTTCAAATTTTTGCTTCACTCAAATCTAATAAATTTAATGTACTGTTATGGAACTTCTGCTTACCCTAGGTTGAGTATATTGCTTCCAGACCACCACAACAATTTAGAGGCAGGCAAGATGCACTTAGATTAGTCACTATCTTAAACTGTAATTTAGAAGGAATTGGCTTGAGTCATAATAGCTGTTGCAACTTTAATGTTATTTACCCTGGGTTTTATTAATATGATCTGACTTGATGTTCTTCTTCCTTTACCCCACTTGGTTGCTGGATTCTGCTTTATCTTTTGAATTCTCATTTTGTGTCCTTTGCTATACATGTTGCCATATTCCCCGACTGCTGTCAATGTTCTCAGCTCTACAGTCGTGTGATTATCCCCTTTATTTTGTTGTCAGTACAACTCATATATGAGTTTTTGTGTTCATGTGTTTCCTCTCAATTTATAAAGAAACCCCCTTACAACTGCTGTATATTCTTTTTTTAAAAATTTTATTGAATCACCATGAGATAGTTACGAGCTTTCATGTTTGGGTTACAATCAAACAATGATCAAACACCCATCACTCCACCTGTGCACATTCCCTACCACCAATTCCTGGTATACCCTCCCTTTCCCACCCTCCCCCTAACTCCATGGGAGACACCATTACCCATAATCTCTCTCTACTGTTGGGCATTATGGTTTGCAATACAGACCCTGAGAGGTTATCATGTTTGGTCCTTTATTACTTTCTGCACATATCTCCCATCCCAACCCATTCCTCCAGCCATCTTTTTCTTAGTGATTCCTTCTCTATTCCAGCTGCCTTCTCCCCTTTGCTCATGAGGCAGGCTTCCAGCTATGGAGCAATACATCTATCCTGTGTATCTACTATCCTTAGGTGTCAGCCTCATGTTTTGTTGTTTTATACTCCACAAATGAGTGCAGTCCTTCTATGTCTGTCCCTCTCTTTCTGACTCATTTCACTTAGCATGATACTCTCCATGTCTATCCATTTATAAGCAAAGTTCATGACTTCATCTCTCCTGAAAGCTGCATAGTGTTCCATTGTGTAGATGCACCAAAGTTTCTTTAACCAGTCATCTATTATAGGGCACTTGCGTTGTTTCCAGATTTTGGCTATTGTGAACAATGAACATATAGGTACAAATGTAATTTCTATAGTGCTGTAATTGGCTATAGTGCTGCAATGAACATATAGGTACAAATGTAATTTCTACTGTGCTTTTTTTGCATCCTCGGCATAGATTCCCAGAAGTGGTATTGTGGGGTCATGTGGAAGCTTAAAATCTAGTTTATTACTCTTTAGCTTGTTCACTTTATTTGTGCCAAACATTACCTAAGACTACCAAAACTTCCTAATTTAGAGTAACTATGATATCAACATCCTCTATTATTTGTTTTCAAAGTCCTTATCTATTAAATAATTCTAAACTTTGTTTCAGAATTATAGTGATTTGTATTACTTGCATCAATTTCAAATATCAATGTGTTTTAAGAATACTTGTTAAAGGGATAAAATTATCATCATAAAGAAGATAGGCTCACCATTGTAGAAACAGAAACATCTGGCAGGTTATATACCATAATTTAGAATTAAACTTTAAAGTGCCATGTACTGTTTATATTAGCCAGGGAGATCTTTCTATTTTCCACATTTTTATCTTATGATACCTTATAAGTTCTATACTATTTGCCATGAAACTTGTGAATTTTTACTGAAATATTTTATGTGTAACAGCTGAAAATCATGGATAAATAGGACAGTTGTGTTATTTAATATTGGAAACAATGCACAGGTGTGCAATTAAGAACTTGAAATACAATTTAGTCCAATTTGTGATATCCTGTTAGCATACACATTGGATTTTGAAACCTAGTATGAAAATGTATGGAAACAAAACAAAGTATGTACGAGATGCTGTAAAATATTAGTTTTTATATGTTAATTTTAATATAGTCTGAAAATATATCACTGTCACTGTCACTGTCCTCCCGTTGTTCATCGATTTGCTTGAGCGGGCCCAGTAATGTCCCCATCACGAGACTTGTTACTGTGTTTGGCATATCAAGTATGTCACGGGTAGCTTGCCAAGCTCTGCCTTGCGGTCGAGATATTCTCGGTAGCTTGCCGGGCTCTCTGAGAGGGGCGGAGGAATCGAACTCGGGTCGGCCATGTTGGCTGCGTGCAAGGCAAACGCCCTACCGCTGTGCTATCTCTCCAGCCCTTCATTTTTATTATTTCCTCATGGCTCATTTCAAATCTCATTCAAAATCCAGCACTTTTTTTAATCAGGTAATGTGTTTTACGATTAAAATATTTGTTGCAAAATATTCTTCAGTATAATAAATTCCCACATGACTCTGCCTCCAGTGGTTGAGAGTATCATGCAAATTTATAACTTAAAGTGCTCAAAGATTTTATTCGATGTTTCTATTACTTTTACCAGCTTTTGCTTTGAAGATCAGTTATTTATATGAGACACCAAGGATTAAATTAAGTGGAACTTGAGTGATATTACAGCAGACAGGTATGTACATTACACTTGACCCACTTCGCTTCAATCTGCAACACCACACATGGTCTCTCGTGTCCCACAAAGAGTGATCGCTGAGCTCCAAGTCAGGAGTAACCACTGAGTACCATTAAGCATAGCAGTTCCCTCCAAAAAATAATCAAATGAAGTGACACAATCGTCTAATTTGTGTTAGCTTGAAAATTATTCCAGCTTATTAATTATGCAGTTGTGCATTTTTATGAAAGAAACCATACTTTACTAACATTATATAAAATAAATAAATGAAATTACTAATATGAAATTCAGGAGTTTCTTTCTTGTCACGCTATAAGTACTTAGATTAACCTGAGTTTATTTTTACTAAAGAAATTATTAAGTAACATATTTAGATGTGCTATTATTGTTTGCTTGAAACGTAATGCACCATTTTATAATATTTCCATTTGGCAATGTGTTCTTCATTTGTACAGATGCATATTTATGCACATTCTAAATCCAGAGTAGCTGCTTTTTTCTTTTAACATCATTTGTTTTCTTACAGTGCTATTGCTTCCTTAATAGTTGAAGAAACATTTCAAGAAACACTAAAACTGTCTCTGTAATCATTGCATTGAGTGATTCTCAAAGCTACACATTTGTTTGAAAATAACTAATGATGTTGGACAACTTCCAGGCATCATACACATTTGGATTATTTATTTTTATTCAGACAAACAGTATAAACACATGTCTCCATTCTTAAAGAAAAGCTGTCTTACTTCACCTCATGCATGGACTTAATAAACTCTCCACAATAAAGTAGTGTTGATTATTGCTTTGCACAGTTGTAGCAGCCTCATTAGTTTCACTACATAGCTTGAAATGGTTTCATGCCAAATTAAAAATGTAGGTCATTCAAAGGACTAATGGTGCTAGTTCAGCATGAAGTGATTTCGAGCTCACCCATATCCAAGTCTTTTATCTTGTTCTGTTGCAAAGCACATTACACTATGGCTATAATTTTACATGTCATTTTAATGAAATTATATTTATTGCTTTGTGAGAAACACATGCCCTATTTCATGATCACCAAAATATGAAAAGTTTAAGTTATGAATTTCAGTGCCTAGTAAAGAACTCAGAATTCTTTTCTTTAACTTCATGGATTAATTTTCATAAGTTCATACTTTTCAAAAGTGCATTAAATAAAGCACTAATTCTATTATCTCTTATGTGTTATTTAAAGAAGAGAAAAACCAAGTAAATTTATAAAACTCAAATAAAATATTCAACTTTATTATGAATTTCAGTCATGTGGAATCTTACAAAGCCTGGTATATGTGTTAACAAACCTCACTAACACATCAGTGATGTGAAAGATATTCCAAATGTCTCATTTCTCAGCTTACTTATAATTTTCATAATATCTAAAGTAACTAAAACTACATGCCAACATTAAATTTCAATTTTTTTCATTGTTGGAAAACAATGAAATTTTATATTTAAGTATCAAATAGATGAATTTAAAATGTTAATTTAGTAATAGAAATTGCATTATATTTAGTTTCTTAACATTTAACTACTGTCATTACATTCAAGTTTTTACATTAGTTTTATATATATTTTATACTACATTTTATCTATTGTAGAGATATATAGTATTATGCTCATTGGTTGTATCAGCTCATTGGCTCTCCATATATTCATGGACATTTAAACTGTATCTAATTCGTATTATAAGTAGAATGCTGCAAATTTGTTCATATATTATTTTTAGTAATTTTGTAGCAAATTTGTTCATACATGATTTGTAGTAATTTTTGAGGATAGTTCCTTAAAACAATACTTCTGAGAACAAAAATATTGTTTGTAAGTTTGGTAGAGATCACCACATTTCTATGCATAGAGGTTATGCCAAAAAATAATGAGAAAATGCATGTTTGACAAAGAATGATTGAGGTTTATCTTTTTTTTTAATTTTGAGGGTAGAAACATATGAGCATTGTGGTGGTGCTAGGATGCAGTAACTCTGCACCTCAACACTATAATTTTAAAAGTTCTACTTTATTTTAGGCTGCAAGGTTTGAAATGTCGCCTAAAATAGCCAGACAAAGATTAAAGATAGACTCACACTCACAGGAACAAGGGGAAAATAAAGTATTTCTCACGATGCTGGGCCAGTGGAGTTGCCTTCAAAGGCTGAGTACCTGATTCAGGCAACATCTACACAGAGCATCTCCTCAGGCTGGGAATGGTCTGTACATAGAAGTTGCTTCTGGGGAGGGGAATGGGCAGAGTTACACATGACAAGGCGATATAAGTACACAAACATGCAGGCCTATTTAGTACAGAGATATGTTCAAAGTCAGGCATTACACTCAATAGTAATGAGCAAAAAGTGGAACAGGATCAGATATCACTCCACGCCAATGAGACCTTCCTCTTAGACTCATAAAATGGATAAATGAATCAGGCATCGCTAACGGCAAGGTTTCAAGCATAAAATATCCCAACATGACATCTCCACCAATGGCCCATTGCAGCCACACTTTCTATCCCTGTCCTCACTCCCCCTACGGAAGATATTCACATGTCAATACTATTATAACTATGTGACCTAATCTACAATAAAAACATTTTTAAATAAATCTTCCTCCTGATTTAGATTCTTCTTCCTCATTGTGTTTCTTTTTCCATGGCTTATAAGTGCTAATGTGAATATTTTATTTGGTATTATTGTAATGAAAAATTTAAATGAAATATCTTTTCCTATAATTCTATTATCAAATGTTGAGCTTATGTGTTTTTCATTGTTATATTTAGTTATATGTATATGTATATATATTAAACATATATTTAAAATAAAAATATTTTATTAACTCTTTTCTCTGGAAAGTCTAAGTACTTTATTTGCATTTCATTTGTCTGAAAGTTTTTTTTTTAATTTTTGCTTTTTGATTTCAGGATAGGAACATCCCTTTGTTTTCTGTCCTTCTATTTTTCCCTCCTCCCTTTCTCCCAATCTTTTTCCTTCCTCATACTAGCCTTCTTTCCTTCTTCCAAAAATACACAATTTATTTTCATCTTTCTTTTTCCTGGTTTTGGTGTCATATCTGATGTTGCATAGGACCTATTCAGGGCTCGAGGAACAGTGTGCTTTCCTGAGATTGAACAGGGTTGAGGTGCATGCAAGGTAAGTGCCTTCCCTATATCTCATTTCAAACACATCTTATTTTCTTATTTTTAACATTTTGTAACTCGATTTATTTGTATCTGTGTTTCTTTATATTTTTCAGCATGAATTTGATGTTGCTCTGTAATTCAACCTGAAACATATTTTTGTTAAAGCTTATTTGTTTTCAGTTGATTTATGTATTTTAACATTTCAAAGTAAAATCTATTTTTCTTCTTTATGTATCTGCATGTTTCTGTTACTTCAAAGGCTTCTATTTTTATTCTATTGCATTATCTTATAGACATTTTTAGTCTTCTGTTGCTTTAGAGCAATCTTGTTAAATTTTAAAAAATTAGTTATGTGATAGGGTTTCAGGAGTGTTTAAGTGTCTTGTGTAGATTTACACAGTTACTGCTCAGCCCTGGTCCCAAAGTGGCTGTGACCCTTCCATACATCCCTATCCACCATTCCTTTTATCACACCCCTACCTCAATTAGTAGTTAATTGACAGTTATAGTTTCTGTACCACCCTTAGTATGTGCAGAGCAACACAAGCGCAGAGCGAACATTTGTAACCACCAGACTGGAGACTAGTGCCAGGCTACAGAAATTCTGCCAGTCCACAAAAAAGTTATTGCCGCTTAACACATGGTACCCCTATATGTCGCAGAGTGAATTAGTATATCATCCACAAAACATTTTTATATCTTTATTATTTTGTCTATTGCAGAAGTTTGTGAAATATTTCTACTATTTTCACCAGTCTGTAAGTGTGAAAATGTTGAATGTTTTGCTTCACATAATGTTTATTAATCTCTTCTGAGTAACAATTAACACAGCATTGAGCTTGAAAATAATGTTACTACTTATAAGGAGAGATATTTACAAATTTTAACATCTATGAAGTTATTTCTCTAGATTTTGAAATATGTATATCTTTTTGATATACAAAAAGTTACAAATGAATATAAATTCAATATATAAAAAGCAGGCCTTTTTGCCCTTTATTGAAAACATGTTTATAGATGACTTATTAAAATGTAACTTACTATTATCCAATTACTCTATTATTAGAGCATATAATAAAAGTGTATACTTTACCTTCATTACTCCAAGGGTATCTTATAAACATTTATTTCATGTTGAATTCTACAGTTATTGTTAAACTGTTTTTATCACTGTAAATTCCAGTTTGCTTTCAATATTTCCTTTTTGTATTGTGTATTTAAATAAAAGTAATCTGGGGACAGAGTGATAGTACAGCAGGATAGGCATTTGTCTTGCACGGGACCAACATGAAGTCAATCCCCAGCATTCCATATGGTCCCCTGGGCACTGTCAGGATTATCTCTTGTGTGCAGAGTCAGAAGTAAGCCCTGAAAAATGTTGGGTGTGGCCCCAAAATAATAAACAAACTAATGAATGTAATAGCTGTGAATAGCTATAGCTTATTATAAAAAATGAGAGGAAAATAAAATATCCTTAGATTTTCCAATATAAACTTTGTCCTCCCAAATATATAGTCTTCCAGTTGTTAACATCTATCAGAGTGGTAAATTTATTGCAACTGGTGGATGTATATTAACACTTTGTGTTTACTCAGAGTCTATAGTCTATATTAAGTTTTGTGTGAGGGACTTTAGTGAGAAAGTGAGTCACTAGGAGAATTCTTAGGAAGAAGCATTATTAAGCATGTCTAAACAGGTTTGGAGAGCTCTTACCTAAAATCTGAACCCCCTTTGCAGGTGGGGATTTCCTTATGCATTCTAGTAAGAAAATTCACAGAAGCACAAAAAAAATGTTACCTACTCCATATAAGGTTGGAATATGTTTACTGATTTAGTTATTGACACTGCCAGATTTTAACAACAGAGTTAGTATCTATTTCTTTCTGCCACATTGTTAGTTTTCAGTTTTCTCCTGCCATTGTTTCACTCTTGATGGCATAGTTTTATAACAGAAACAATTTATTTAGTATTTCCTCAAATAGCTTCCTTTCTTAGAAAAGCAGATATATTTTTGATTAGCAAACAGGCATTGCACATTCTGGTCTTGCAAACTTCTGTTCTCAGAAACTTTCTCATCCACAGCATCATGGACAACGTTAAAGTTTCTTATAAAGTGTTCTCTTTTCTGATAAGTATTTACTGACATTTCATATTGACTTTCCCTTACTTTCTAATTTCTCCATCACATTTGTAAGATCTCATTTTAAAGATCATTTCTCAGAGAAACACTTTTTAAGCTTCCTGGATTAAGTCAAATCCTTATATTCAGAAATCTTACTATCAAGGTGCTTCAATTGCATGACATACCAACGTTTCTATTTAAACATTTTTGTTTACTCTATTAATGCCTTTCTTCTTCCCTAGACATATGCACTGACCTCTCAATGTAATTTTCGATCACACCTTCATAGAAATATTAAGTAAGTGTATATTGGATAAATAAAATGTGGAGATTTTCCATTAATTTGATAATGAAACTCATTTGGAGAAGGATATCTTGAAGGTTTAATATTACTACCCATGTCAAAAATGTTGCAAGAAATAATGAAGCTAGTATAAAACTTTGATCATGACTTTTAGTTTTTTCATTTTACAGATTACAGACCTGATACCTTAAAAGTTATAATAGTGATGTATTAGAATAAATAGCCACTGATACATAGTCATTTTCTGTAGTCTGTAAAAATTAAAAACAAAATTTTGTTTAAGAAAATTTTGTTATAATTTTACTAAAAATATTTTTGTTTTAGCAACTGAATTTAAGTAAATGAGAGATTCTTGATATTTTTCTAAATGAGAGAAAGATAACTAAGAAGATAAATGCACTACCAAGATGTTCATTATATAAAACAACTTTCATGTACCAGCACATCCAGGTGGAAATGTAAGTAATTTTGTGGAAATAAAAGGAACATTTTTTTCTCATTTTGACAGCTGACATTTTTTTTTCTAATAAGCATTATTACCACCTAAAAGGGGGAGGGTTTTTTTTCAAACGTCTAATGTTTTCCATTTTTACATTTCATCATGTTGGATGAGTCTGGTCTGAGGAGCTTTTCATGTCTTGAGAAACTAAGTAAATAAATACAGTTGAAACATTTATGCATTACATAAGGATATTGTGTAGAATATGATGGTCCTCAAAATGGGAGAAATTTCCTTCATATCCTAGAGTTATATTAATTTCATATTTCTAATACTAAATATATTTAACAAAACTTCAAGTTACCCTTTATACCTAAATAGATACCCAGGTGTTAAAATCCCTTTTTGGAATGAAGTGATAGGAAAAGATCTCTAGGCAAGCATGCCATCCATTGATCCAACTTGGCTATGTGGACCTGTTCAGAATTCTGGAAAACAACATGGATATATTTCATCAATCTTATTTGATTTTTGCAAAGTTCATTATGAATTTGGGAGCAGATGGGCTACCTGTAATTTACAAATATACCTGCTGTTCACACTATTTACACTTTTATAAACCTATATTTTTGGCCAAGAAGGAAAATAATAAGAGAAATATTTCTCATCAGTAAACAATTATATATACTTTTAAAATATTATTTGGTAAATATTGCTTTTTACCATGTTCTGCTAATGATGTATGTACTAAAATCTCTGTATCACTATATACAATGTGATTAATTCGAATATCTGCTGGTAAAAGAACTTCTCTGCAAGATAAATTATAGTAATGTGGAAAAAATGTGCCTATTCATTGAGAAATTAGTGTTTGTATCCTAGTAAACAAAATAAAAAAGAACATTTGAAAATAAATATTAAAATTAGATGTTAAAAGAAATATAATAAAGCATAAGAAAATGAAAATACATTTATTCAGATTATTAAGGTAATTATTATAGTTAAGTGACTGTATTACTTGAAGCACTTATCAAGATTCAATAATATTATTTTCAAAATTTCAATAAAAATCTTTAAGAAAGAAATCTTGAGGTGACAACAAAGGATGGAGACATATTCCTCTTCCTTAATTTATAGTAAAAATATCTATTAATCAAGAACTACATATTGTAGTAAAGTTAGACCATTGAAATAGAATCGAAAATCCAGAGACAAATCAAGATTTAAGTAGAAAATAACACAATCAAGTTGCTGACAGAATAAAATAAGAGGAAATAATAACTTTATGAGTAGTAATGGTAAAGGATAGCTAAACCAAAAAGAATGAAACTGTTTTACTCTCTCAATATCATGCACAACATTAACTCAAAATGGCTAAGACTTGGATGTTATAGCCCAAATCATAAATGGGATTGAAGAAAACATCATCCAATTTTCCATGAATACTTTATGTCTTTGGGGATTCTAGCCCAATGACAAAGAAAACAAAGCTAAAGAAAATGATATCAAACAAAAATATTTGCTGTGCTATAGAGTCTACCTTTAAAACAAATATATATCTGTGAATAAGATGAAGGCTTCAAGTCATGTGGCATAGGACTGAGGTCCAGGATATATAAACTACAAATTTCATCAACAAGAAAACCATAAGTCCTACCATCAAGTGGTAGCATTTCTTAAGACACTTCGCCAAAGAAGACATAAAATGATCAATTTGAAAATTTCCCTTTACTATTTATTTTTAAGAAAATGCAAATAAAATGACCGCTTCATACCTGTTATAAAGATCAGAAGGAAGAAGTCATGATGAGGTTGGGGAATAAAAGGAACTTCTGTTTAATTTTGATGGTAATATAAATTGATTTGACATTAAAAAATAGTACAAGTAATTCTTAAAATATTAAAAATTAATATATCATAAAATTAAAAAATCAACTCAGATATTTGCCCAACATTTCCCAAAACCCTGAAATGATAAATACGTTCATTGTGGTACTTTTTCTGTTCTCTCTCTTTCTCACTCTCTGCATTTTTCCTCTTGGTTTTTCAGTATGCTCTGTAGTACTCAATTTACTCCCAGTTCTGAGCTTGCAGATTACTCCTGAAGATGCTGAGGAGACTGTTTGGGTTGCTGGGTGTCAAACCTGGTTGGCTGTGAGCAGTGTCCTGCCTGCTATAATATCTTTCTGGCTTCAATGCAGTACTATTTACAATAGCTAAGAAATAAAACCCCAAGTAATCAGCCATTAGTTCTGTCTTGACAACTAAAACTGATTTGCCTCATGACAATGCACTGGAATGTGCTAATATTCACCTCAAGTTTCGATGTAAACTATGCCCGTTCATTATAAATATAAGTTGCTTTGTTTTTTTGCCCTTCCCCTCAAATATAACTTGCTTTTTAAAGAAAATGCATTTTAGCCAGAATGAGACGAATAATGTGTATTTTTTGGAATATAGTACATGAGTGTTAACTGTTTTCCTGTCTATCCCAAAGTCTAAAAATGTTGAAGTATATATGACATATTGATTTTTTTACCCAATTGATATTTAGCTTCTGCAACTTATTATTTATTTCAAAATGTGGAAGAAAAAACATGTTTATATAGGACTATTTGTATTTGTGAATGGAAACATTGAAAAAATGACTCCCTCTTTTTATAATTTCTAAGAGACCTTGGCCTTTTGAATAGAATTGTTCATGATTTTATATTTTGTGGCCTCAACTTCAGACATCTGCAGGGATGAATGTCTCTAAAATATTCTCTTTATATACTAGGAAATTACCAAATGGGACACATTGGAAAGGACATCCTTTTCATTCCAAATCTTTACAGAATTGTTACTTGCATGCAACAGCTGAGACTGCAGAACAAAATTTACTCAGTCATGTTTATTTCATTGAACACAATTGTGAAAGTGCACCTGCTTGCTGCAGGCACCACTTCTTTGGGGAGGGGGAACAGTATTTTTGCACATCTAACATAAATGATGAATAGTGCCCTCAGAGAAAAGTCTTACAGTAGAAGATAATTCTAGCATAAAGAAGACTTAGACTAAGTCCTAGAGCTAGGTCATCTATTAATACATGTTTATGCATGAAATCCGTGCTTGTGTGTGTTCGTGTACCTGTATTTGATTTTGTGAGCTGCATTTCATAATATTTAAAATAGAGATAGTGTCATCTACATTGGTTCTTGTGCTATTTGGAGTAGCATAAAAAAATCTGAATGAGTATCATATGCAAAGTATGAAAAAGCAAAGAACACACAAAAGCAAAAATAGTGGAATTAAACCCATAGACTCAGACAGCAGAAATGTGATTATAAGAATGGGGAATTAATGAGGGATATTTGTGTATTTAGACATTTGTAACTAGGTCATAGTGTGGTGGGGTGGTACTTGTGTAGATTTCTGAAATTGTACTCAAAATGTTTTTTGAAGATTCTTGTAATTGAACCTCTAAAGCAATAAGCCATATAAACTATTGTCATCTAAGTTTAAAACTCTTGGGATAATACTCAATATAATTTAGAAAACAACTGACAAACATGTTTCAAAACAAGGATCAGAGCAATAGTACAGCTGATAAGGCACTTGCCTTGTGTACAGCCAATCAGAATTCAATCCCCAGCATTTCATAAGGTCTCCAAAGCACCTACATGAATAATTTTTTAGTAGTCAGGAAATTCTGAGAATTGTCAAGTATGGCCCCAAAACAAATCTAAGCATGCTTCAAAACATAAAGTCAGTATTTGGCATGAATTACCTTAAAGATTAAAGTGAAAGATGGTGAATGATTTAATTTCAAATCCACATTGATTTAGAGAAATCCTTAATAAACTATATTTTCCAATGTGCAAGTATAGTTATGTTATACACATATACCTTAATAAAGATAGCAGCTTGTAAGAGTTGTAGTTGGAATAATTAAGTGAAATTGAGTGAACATGAATCCTGTATAGGTTAATATCCTTTTCACCTAGGGGTAATAACCGCACATTTCTTGGCTTAGTTTTTTCATCTGTAAAAAAATTAACAATTCAAAATCTTACAGGTTTATTATGTGATTAAACTGTTATTGACTTACTGACATGCTAACCTATCCACTATAACTATTATTTTAATTATTTAATTATGAATTTATGAATTCATGAGGTTCTTTATTCATCAGATATACGTGGTATAGTTCTTCAGACACAGCATGTTTGTTTGAGCATAATATAGCAAGAAGAATTTGGAGGGAAATGTAAAATAATCTGAAAGGAAAATTATTTAGTGAACTAGCTTTTTTTTCTTTAAATGGCATTAAAACAGAATCCTTAGTTCTGTAAAAGCACTGGAGAGTGAAGAGGAAATCAAGGAAGAAAGGAAATAATAAAGTGAGAATTAGGAGAGGAAAAAGATCATCAGTTCTATTTTTATGATTATAGAATAGCAGTGAGCATTTTGACTATTATTTATCATGATGATGATTGGGAGACAAATTTTATTTAATCCTTCAGGATTTTAAAGACATCAGTAATGTGCCTGGCACATAAAGGATTCTCAATACTAGTTGACTAAAGAACTGGATGCATTGGAGTCTACTTTTGTGATTTTACAGAATGTAAAAGGACATAAAAGCATGATAGATCTTTAACTGCATAAGGTTTTTCTCAATCTTCCTTTATTCTCTAATGAAATTTTGTCTTCATGTCAAAAAAGTGTTAAACAAAATGCTGTCTACAAAATATAATTAGAAATAGTTTAAGTTGAACTACTTTAAAGAAATGAGAAGTGAAGTGTTTCATTTCCAGATGTAATGTGTAGAATTTTGAGAATTATCAGATCTGAAGATAAATCATAATTTATATTGTCCACCGAACTTTCAGTTAAATCTTTTTTTCCGTTATCACAATATATATTTGTAAAAAATACATGTGTTAGAAACTGGAATAATTAAGGAATTAAAATTTTAGTTATTTTATTACGCAAATATATTGTTAGATTCATTTAATTATATTATAATCATTTTAATTTTGTTAAATGTTCAAATTGATGCTATTTCTTCTTATGCACAAAATTATTATTTATTTTACTTTCCCCACCTCAGATGCATAAAAATATGTAAAACATAAAGGGAAAAGCCAAAAACTCTCCTATTCAACATAAGGGAAAAAATTATGCTGACACTAATATCTGACTTAAATTAAGTACATTCAAAATAAGTGTTTATATTCATTATCATATTATCTTTGTGTTTCTATATAGAATATTGTACAAGGACTGTATTAGGATACGTAAAGAGTGCTCTCTTGCTAGGAGTAATTATGGAATTTAAAATAAGTATTCTTGGTGGACTAAAAGCCACATGAAAAGAAACAACATAAATGAGAATGAACCAAAAAAAAAGCTTTTATTCCTACCTCACACCAAACAATTCAGGATCACTAACCTGAATATGGAAGATAAAACAAAAGAGCTTGTGAAAATAGCTCTGTGGTTTATAATACAAAATATATCTCTTATTATATGATGCAAATAGATAGATTCAACTTCATTAAAATTAATAAGTTCTACTCATCAATAAAGCAGTATTATAAATGAGTCCTTTTTTTAAAAAAAGAAGAAACTGTAAGAACTTATTATTTAAGAACTTCAAAAACTCCAAAAGTAAAGCATTGATACCTTTAGTTGAAACTAGTTCATGAGAAGGAGGATGATGTATTTCACATCAGAGAAAGGATTATCAGAGACATTAATAGGAGAGTGTCACCTGCCGAGCTGATTTTTACTGAAGGAAGTTCATATCAAAGTGGAGTTCATGATTCTGCCTGGCGAGGAATTACTTAGATAGAGCTGCCTCCCTATATGGTAAATGATGAAGACTGCTTGTGTTTGGAGTGAAGCATTCTACAGTAATAAAACAAATTTAGTGGACTAGTTCACTCTTTTTCAATCATGCTGCTAAAGTTACTATTGAAATACTTGCTCTCTAGGGAACAACCATTCATTCGGTTTATTTGCTGCTTCTGTCCTGAATAACAGCATTACCATTCTTTTTCCCCTCAGAAAGATAAAATTGCAAGAACAGAGTGAATATCAAAGAGAAAAGCAATTGTATTTTATAAACTGTGTTTTAAGACTTTCAAACTACAAATAATGGATTTAAAACAGATTTCAGACAATGATTAATTTTATTTATATAATTCAACCTGAGAACTCCTGAGGGTGAAAACCAGTTCTGATTAATAAATAAAATACAAATGTCTAGCATCACAGCAACAATCCCACCCACTGAGTTTTATGATTCACTGTTTGTTGATATTTAGTAAAACAAATATATTACTGTTTTCTTTCTATTTGTACTCTATAACAGAATGTTTAATTTTGAAATTATTGATTTTTTTTCGAGAACACTGGTATTTACATGTTTTTCAACAACAACAAATTTTCTTAAGCGATTTCATATGGAGATCATTCCTTTTTTCTTCGTATCTCAATTGGGTCTTTCATCTTTTAATTTTTTCCTTACCTATGAATTCCTCTTCTGTTTTTAAAGTGCTATTGGTGTAACTAAAGCTTATATTCTGTACTGACTAAAATACAAAAGAAATAAAATCAGGCACTGAAGTTTCAAATTAAGAAACCCTGGTATAAATAATTAATAAGTGTATAATGACACCCACAACTTCTAACTTTATTTTTATTAATTTATCCAAAATATGCACTTGAAATTTTGAAGGACATAGTCATTAGTTTTATTAGTATTATTATTTATCATTAATAATCAACTATATTATGCTCTCACTAAATATACTAATATAATAATATATGATACAGTTTTCATATAAGATACGTAAGCATTTAAATTAATTATAATTGTGTTAATTTAATGCATATCCTAGTGCTACACAATAGAAGGCTAAGAAAAAATTCTATCACTTGTAATCACTTGTCACTCCATTGTTCATTAATTTGTTCAAGTGGGTGCCAGTAACGTCCCCATTTGTCCCTGTCACATGCTAGTGTATCCCAATGGCATCTGCTTGCTCCAGGAACACAAAGAGCCTCAAACTGTTCATTCAGGGTCTTGATGAAGAAGTCCAACCAACTCGTAGGTGGGTAGCCACTCATTCTTTTGATAACCTGAGGAATCCAGTCGGTAACGGCTCTAGTAAAGTGGTTGTCTCTAAACTGCGTTACGTGTCCAGTCCATCTGTTTTTTGCTGCCTTGGCAAATGAAGGAACATCCCTAATCTTTGATCATCGACTAAGGTCGAAGTTCCGGATTCCTTCTCTGACTTGAGTGAAGCATGATACTCCAAGCATAGCTCTTTCGATTTCTCTTTAGGAGACCCAAATAGCGTTCTCATCCTGTTTTTGTACGGCCCAGGTCTCTGAAGCGTATGTTAGTGCGGGGAAACCGGTGGAGTCGAAGAGAGGTGCCCAGAGCCAGAGGTTCTTCATCATCTTAACAACTTCTTTGACACTCCTAAAGGCGTTCCACGCTGCTCTCTTCCTCCTGTGCAACTTAGGTGCCAGGTCATTCGTCATGTTGAGTTCTCGACCTAGGTACACATAATTGCTGCATTTAGAGATGTTCGTTCTGTTGAGAGCAAATGGATCGTCAGGGACTAGTCCGTCTCTCATGAAGATTGTCTTCGTAAGATTCAGCTGCAGTCCAACCTTTCCACACTCACAGTCGAACTCGGGTTCAATTGCCAGCATCCCATATGGTCCTCTGAGGACCACTAGGAGTAATTCCTGAATGCAGAGCCAGGAGTAACAACTGTGCATTGCCGGGTGTGACCCAAAATACAAAAAAATAAAAATTAAAATAAAAAAATTAAAAAGTTTATGTGACTAGAGAGTTAGTATAGGGGTTAACATATTTGCTCGCATGTGGCCAAGTGTGGTTCAGATTCCCAAATGGTCCACCAAGGACTTCTCTGGGTTAGTCTTGAGCACAGATCCAAAGATGCAACTAAGTATCACTTTTTATCTTATTTAGACACTATGGATTGTCACAGTACAGTTTTAGATGCACAATATTTCCACCTGCAACCTCAATATGCTGTAATACCAATATGCTCAAACCAATGACTCGAAGTTTCCTACTACTGTTTTACAGATAAATTTTAAAACTGAATATTTGTAGTTTGGGTCCAAGCTTTCAGTAGTGTTAAGTTTTGTCTTTTAGATATATACAGATACCTCACCTCTGTACCACAGACAAATCCAGGGCCCTGTCCCTGCCCCTATGTTATTTCCAACTATTCTCATGGTTCCCTCTCCATTTCTTTTCCTCTTTGTCATTTTTGTTTCTCTAATTTAGAACCAATATTTTGACCCCAGTTCCCTTCTATCCCACAGACATATAAATAATAGATTATTGAGAATATATGGTATTTTTCCAGGAGAAATCTCCCTAGCACAGAGCTAGAAGTAGCCTCTTACACTGCTATATCTGGCCCTAAAATGAAAAATGGATAGTCAGCACTCTCAAAACATGCCATGTGTATCTCCTGATTATACTTTTCATAGCTTGGTAAATTTGTATTTGTTAAGTAGAAGGAATGTTCTCACTGAATGAACGTCAGATAGATTATCAGATTCTATTATAGTATTATTATCCTGTTTTAAACTCACACTTCCATTAAATTTTAGCACAGTCTGTTCTATTTCATTGGTAGATATAGTTATTTTCCACTATTTTAAGACTCTGCTGTCACTAGATAGACTAAATCTATACCTAATGATGGTCAACTTGTTTATGTTATCTTTACTGAAAAAATGCCTCATGACAAAATGAGATGTGGTAAAAGCAATCATTGTGATAAAATTAAAAAAGGTATAATGGGCAGAGTATAATCAGGAATAGGATAAAATCGAGTACCTAACCTAGATAGGTTGTAAACCTTCCTAACTCTGTTAGAAAAACCATTCATACACTGGTCATAGAAATTTTGAAACCTTTGTGAGACCAACTCATACATGCAAAACCTGAGATTGTGATGTAGAAGTGGTTGTTGTAGATTGTCCCCTTGCCTTTACAATAAATAAGACACAGAAGCAGGTTATATGATAGTTAAAACTTTTCTAGTCATAATCAAACTTAATACAGATATGATATTGAATGTTAGTCCTTATCAGCAGTCCATGTACTCAGTCCACATATTGAAAGCATAATTTTTTCATTTAGTTATGGAAGAAATTCCATTATAAATCAAGTGATCATTGCATAAGTACATCTGTTTCTAGACTCTATTATGTGCTACTTGTTTCTAGACTCTATTATGTACTATTGTGCCAAATTATACTGTTTCAATTTAACTTGAGTTATAATACTAAAGTCCTCATATATTCCCCTGGATATTTTGATTATTTATAAATTTTCAAAAAATATCTGAATGTTTGGGATTTGTTTCTCAGTATAGCAAGATCTCTCGGCATTGTGGAATTCAGTTTTATTTTCGTTAATCTGTAATTTATGGATCACCTTAAATTTTGCTTGTTAATCATTTTTAAGGAACTTTTAGAACATTTACAGTTCTTAACTTTTTCAATATTATTTATCACAGTCAATTCTCTGACTCTTCTGATACTTCAATGTCTATATACTAGGTCATTTTGCTATAGTTATTTTTTCTACAAATTCAGTTAGATATTTTTTAATCTGAGCATTTTCTTTTCTACTGATCTTTTACTAAAACTATCTTCACCTATTTAATATTTTGAGTACACAATTATGTTTTTGAATTTCTAAATCTATATTTCCCAGTTGATTCATTTAAACAATTTAATCTCTAGTGAAATTGTTGCAGTGAATTTGTACTAGGTCCTAAATGGATCTTTAGGATAAATCATTTGTAAATGGAGTGATAGCACAGCAGTAGGGCCTTACAAGCGACCAACATGGCCGACCCGAGTTCGATTCCTCTGCCCCTCTCGGAGAGCCTGGCAAGCTACCGAGAGTATCTTGCCCGCAAGGCAGAGCCTGGCAAGCTACCTGTGATGTATTTGATATGCCAAACACAGTAACAACAAGTCTCATGATGGAGATGTTACTGGGCTCACTCGAGCAAATCAATGAACAACGGGAGGACCGTGACCGTGACTATGAAATTAATATCTAGCACCCAATTGTTTTGTTACTAGTATTTTTGTTTGTTTTTGTTTTTTTTTTTCTCCATGGAGGACACACTGGCAGAGTTCTGGATTTACTCCTGGCTCTGTGCTCAAAGATTGCTTTTTAAGATGCTTGGGAAACTATTTGCAGTGCTTGAAGTCGAACCCATATCAGCTGCAAGCAAGGGAAGTTCCTTAAACCTCTGCAATATCTCTCCAGTCAATCTGTTTCTTTATTCTATATCTTGAATATTGTAGATATAGAGATATAGATTATATCATACAGATACATGTGTATACATGTATACACAGATAAGTACATGCACATGCCATATATTAGATATTCAATGTATTCTATTATTGTAGCATAATAGAGTGGTTGAATACACAGATCTGCCTTTTGGAATATGTTTGTAGTTCTTAAGTATCAAAACAAACAATGTGTCAGGTTTAATGTTTTATTTTTTGAGTCTACATAGTAATAGTGATCAACTTATGCTTCTAGACCCTTACCCCCAAGTCCCTACTTTTTTTTGGACACATGAATCCAATAATAGATTTGTTATCTTTATCTTATTTTTTAGTATCATGCTATAAAATAGAATAATGTGGTCTAGATTTTTGCTTAGAACATTGGGATTGTTGACGTAATGTAACATTTCCACATTTTCCCTCCCTATGAACTGATACAGTTGCTTCAACTACTTCCTAACATTGACCAAGAATAAACACAAACTCCTGTTTTCCTTTTCCCAGTATTTTGCTTCTTTTTGCAGGTTACTTTTTCCTGGAGCATTTTCTTGGGAATATTTGTATTTTACGGAAACTATTATATTCCCAAAGTAACACCAAGATATTTGCAACAGTTTCTTTATTGCACTGGAAGCAAATTCACTTAACTTTACATTCCAAATTAATTTTGTAATCATTATTTTATTTTTTGTATTTAAAAAAAGTTGGGGTAAAGGGCAAATTTTGAGAAGATCCCTTTGTTCTTGGTTTTCTCCTTTTCAAATATTTATTTTTTTAATTTTAATTTATTTTCATAAAGTTGTTCACAATGCTGGATCACATTCAATATTTTGAAACCAATCCCACCACCATTGCATATCTCCACAACTTTTATTTTGAATTTTCCCACCCCCACTCAAACCTGCTGAAAAGACAGATGCTAGACAATTTATTTTGTATTGCTTGTTATGAACAGCATTAATATTTGTGATCCTGAATTCTAAATTTTTAGATAATTGGGTCTGGAGAAATCTCTGCAGTGGGCTGTTTGGTTCCGAGATTCTTTTGTGTATCTCAGGATTATGGCTGTTAAAAAGCTTAAGTAGCATCTGGAGGCAGTTCATGGACATGACCTCCAGGGTCCCATAGGGACAAGGAGACGAGAAGGACATGCCCGTCTCCTACCCCTTGAGGTCTGGACTTTGTGCTCACTAAACTCGTGTACCTGCACTTCTCATTGGGTTCTGAAAGTTGGTAGCCACTGGTATTCCCAGGGGGCAGATGGAGGGACAACGCCTGCTCCTGTATGAGCCCTGCCAATGAAATCGGCCTGGCTTAAAGTCCAGAGGCATCTCTGCAGCAAGCTGCTTGGTTTCAGGATTCTTTTGTGTATCCTATTCTTGATTTTCTTCTAACCTCGGAGCATCAGGAAGAATTTCCTAAGAGTTAAAACAAGTAAAAATGAGTCAGGATTAAATTATTCAATAAATAATAACTAAGTATTTCTGTATACCATGGAAATAGTTAAAGACTTTGGAACTTATGTCATTTAATCACCTCTTACTAGATAATATATAGGTTTACTTCATATAAAAACATTTTAATTATATCAATGCACGACAAAGATAAGAGCAAAAATATAACAATTAGATAGCTAGGGTTGACTAGAAATGATTCAATATATCTTTAATGTAAATGTATACTTTATTTGTGCTCTAATTCTATTTTGTCCTTCAACTCATGATTGGTTGCTAATATTATGCTCTGTGTGTATAATTGTGATAAAATAAACAGTGACCAGCTGCCCCTTCTGTTCTGACATCTTGTGAGTCATTTGACAAATTATTATTTTAGACTTTGCCAATAGAGCCTGTCACTATCTCCAGCAATGTTGCTTCTTACCCTTGCAGGGACACCGTGTTTTCCTCCAGAGTCATGCTGCTGATGATAGCTTTATTTCATCCCAGTCTGCTGTCGCTTTCCCCCCACCATTGACATTTATGCCACATTGCTTCATTTTATGCTCCATGCATCCCTAAAGAATTAAACCTGCTTGCCCTTTATACAATTTCTTAGGTCATTATATGTTATCAGATTAAGAATTCAGGTAAAACTTTAGAGCATGAAAAGCCCAGTAGGAGAGAGTTATGACACAGTTTCTTCCTCTACAAGGAACTTAATGGAAATTCTATTTTTTCTGTTCTCAGATGTAGCTTTGTTTGAGTGGGAAAAAGAAACCTTTCCTTGGAATATAGGAAGAGAAGCATTGAGTCTCAAACCTAGATAACATAAAATAAATGTTTCCAGTAAAAATAAGTACACATAATTGAAATATTTTAGGTAAAATATACATGTCTCTGATTATCCTTTTGACTTGTCTAAAGAAATGTCAATATAATACTATTGTAAATTATTGTGTATATCCGGTGTACATATTAGCCAAAAATGTGGGGGCCTAAATGATATTATAATAGGTAAGATGCTTCCATTCAACGCAGTATACCTGGATGTGATCCCCTGTGCCCTATATAGTCCCTCAGACCCCTTTCAGTAGTGATCCCTGGGCACAGAGCAACCTTGTATGTCCCCCAAAAATCTAAAAATGAAAAGCATGAGCTACTAAGTTTGTTCTTTTATTACAATCCATTGACCAAATTATGACAATTTATTTTACATAATGCAAATAAGAAATCATGTTAATAAAATATTTTTAAAAATTCAATGTGCACCTTAATATTTTCAGCTAAGTCAGATTTACCCAATGTGAGACTCTATGTGCAATGATACACAGAGATTATAGCATAGTTGGGGATTGAAAGAAAGAAAAAAATAGTTTTTAAACATGACTTCTATAATTCAATTTCTCTGGAGAATGCTTGAGATCCTCTCTACTTATGTGTTTCTAATTCTGAATGTCTGAGTTAGATGAGGATTTCAGAAGGAAATGACTTGTATTTATCTATCTTAATCTCCCATGTTTATTTTTTATTTGATTTGTTTTCTTTAGTATTCTTCAGTCAGAAAGAGTAATAGGGCAATTGCCATACCTATATCTGTATATCCATTTATATTTATCTATAACTTGAATATTTTTTATATTTTCCATACTTATGTTATTTTGTTGCCTGCGTGCAAGGCAAACGCCCAGCGGTAGGTCGTTTGCCTTGCACGCAGCCAACATGGCCGACCCGAGTTCGATTCCTCCGCCCCTCTCGGAGAGCCCGGCCAGCTACCGAGAGTATCGTGCCCGCACGGCAGAGCCTGGCAAGCTCCCCGTGACGTATTCGATATGCCAGACACAGTAACAACGAAGTCTCCAATGGAGACATTACTGGGCCCGCTCGAGCAAATCGATGAACAACCAGAGGGCCTTTACCTTTACCTTTACCTATGTTATTTTGTATACTTCCCAGCAGATTTCTGACATGTCTACATTCATTCTCACTCCGTCCTTCTGGAGGGAGTATATATACATATATACATGTATTATGTATACATATGCATATATTAAGGTAAGGTAAAGGTAAAGGCCCTCCCGTTGATCGTCGATTTGCTCGAGCGGGCCCAGTAACGTCTCCATTGGAGACTTTGTTGTTACTGTGTCTGGCATATAGAATACTCTCGGTAGCTTGCCGGGCTCTCCGAGAGGGGCGGAGGAATCGAACTCGGGTCGGCCATGTTGGCCGCTTGTAAGGCGAACGCCCTACCCGCTGTGCTATCGCTCCAGCCCCGCAATTTTTTATGTATTACATAATATTTACATAATGTATGTATATACATAAATTGAAATCGGTCGAAAACATCTGACTCTTATGCTTTGCACTTTGTTGTTTTCAGGGGGTTGAAAACTGAGTCTCACACACATGTATCATAGCATGTGTTAGAGAATTATAGCTTCAAGCCCACATGATCTAATATATATATATTCTCATCTTTTATCACTTTGTCTACTATTCAATCACCATGAGACACAAAGTTATAAAGTTTCTCATGATTAGGTTGCAATCATATAATTTTCAACATTCATCCCACCACCAGTGTCCCCAGTTTCCCTCCTGCCAAGACCCATCCCCAACCTTATGACAGGCACTTTTCTTTTCTCTCTTTCTATTTTTTATTTTGGTAATTATGGTTTTCAGTACAGGTACTAAAAGGTTTTCATGTAAATTCCTTTACCTACGTCCAGCACTCAGTTCCTGTCCAGAGTGATCATTTCCATCTATCACTGTCGTAGTGGATTTATCTATCCTTCCTGCCCTCCCCCCACCCACCACTTGTGCCACTCTTCCAACTACGGGCCAGTTCTCCTGGTCCTTGTTTCTAATGCCCTTGGGTATTAGTCTCATTTTATGTTTTTCCATATCTCACAAATAAGTGTAATAATTCTGTATGTCCCTCTCCTTCTGACTTATTCCACTCAGCATTATGCTCTCCGTGTTATCCATTTATAAGCAAATTTCATGACTATATTTTTCTTTGTAAGCCTGCATGCTTATTGTAATTTTTTACAATACCAGCAAGAAACAGTCAAGTTTTCACTTGACAGATAATTAATAAACAATAGTGATGCATTCAGTCTTAAAAAGAAAAGCAATTTTGCCATTTGGAATGGTATGAATATACCTTAGTGATTTTATGCTAAATGAATTAATATCAGAAGAACAAGTATACTATTTTATTTACATGAGGTCAAATTTAAAACTCAAATTGACTGGGCAGATAGCTATTAAAGGGATTGAGGCTCTTTCTTTGTTTGAGTCTAATCCCCATTAGATCCCTGGCACCACATCCAATGTGCCAAGCATCACCAGAGTAAACCTTAAACAGAACTGTCAGTAAGTCCTTAACACTGAACACAGCCAGGTGTTACTCAACCCCACCCTCTTGGCCTCACTCCCTCCCATCCACTCACACAAGTATTAAGTAGAATAGTTAATTTCATCACTGCAATACTGATGTTTAGAAACAGGGTATGGGGGATTGGGAGTTAATATTTATTAGGTATGAAGTTTAATTTTAGCAGGTGAATTAAGTTCCAAAAATCTGTACATGGTAGGGCTAGAGCAATAGTGCCTGAAGGTAGGACACTTTGCCTGCACAAAACTGTTTTGGGTTTGATCTCCGGTATCCTATGTGGTATTTAAATTGTTTCGGGAGAGATTCTTGAATGCAGAGCCAGGAGTAAGCCTTGAATATCCAAAACAAAACAAACAAACATACACAAAGAAATCTTCTGTTCAAATCTTCTGTAGTTAATACTATCCACTGTCCACTGCTCTCCCGTTGTTCATTGATTTGCTCAAGTGGGCACCAGTAACGCCTCACAACAAATTGTGAGACTTATTGTTACTGTTTTTGCCATATTGAAAATGTCACAGGTATCTTGCCAGGTTTTGCCATGCAGGCCAGATACTCTTGGTAGCTTGCCGGGCTCTCCAAGAGGGCTGGAGGAAGCAAACTCGAATCAGCCGCATACAAAGCAAACACCCTACCCACTGTGCTATCACTCCAGCCCCAGGAGAAAAGCATTATACAAAAACTTGATTTCCACCTCTTCATTTAAAAAATTTGGATTCGCTCCTGAGTCTTGAAACCCAGTGGCTTTTGGCAGAAGTCCTTCCAGATTTAAGTGTTAAAATTTCGGAATTTCAAAATCAGATGGCCCTACTGCAGCCACGCAATATCATATGTTATTCATAACCAGCAATAGAACACAAATTGTCTACTGTTGCCATTTCAGCAGACCTGAGTGTTGGAGTAAAATCTTAGATAATAATTGTGGGTCTGGTGTCGAAATATTGAATGTGATCAAAGTAGAGAGAGAGTAATGTGGAAATCAACTGCCCCACAGGTAGGGGGAGGGTGTGGGATGGGGATAAACTGGGGTTTTTGGTGGTGGAGAAAGGGCACTGGTGAGCTACGGGTGTTTCATTGTATGACCGAGACTTAGACCTGAAAGCTTTGTAACTGCTTTCATGGTGATTCAATAAATAAAATTATAAAAAATGAAAAAAATGGATTAATCTCTTTTTTGGCTTTTACAAGCATTTATTTAAGAAATTAAGTAATACCTATTAATAATTTAAAAGTTGTGCTTCCAAGTTGTGTTTATTGAACATTATTTCTTTGAAATGGCACTCCAAGATTTATTTGGAAATGTAAATAGTTTAGGAATAACCATAGAATAGTTGTGTTTTGACAACATAAACTTCAAATGTCCAGTCCATTCAAAAAAATTTGTTCACTTTCCTGAACTCAAAACTACCCATACTTATTCTAGACTTATTTCTCACCAAGTTTGTTTATTTTGCTATATAGTCTTAATATATCTGTATTTTCTCTCAGTTCTCTCCAAACATAGTAGCTATTAATATATCAAGGAATTAAGTTTCCCTGAATCATCTTAAACTAATGACTTTTATCTTTCAGTTTATTTCATGTTATTTTTAAGATATTACTTTCTAAAATGCATTATAGTCTACTAGAAGTTTATCAAAAGGATAGTTTTTGTCTATATACTAAAATTCAAAATATTTATGTTTATATTTTAAAAGCATTCATGTATTTTACAATAATGAGTGCACGGTAAAATTTATTTATATTTTACCATATTTAAATCACCTTGATTTCCAATAATACTGAATCTTTTCCTCAAAGAAATCCCTTACTTATATCTTAACCCCTTAATTTGAGCTCTTTGTATACTTTTTTATTTTTCTTTAAAATTATGATCATACGTATCTCATATTTGTAGCATTGTAGCACTGTAGCACTGTCCTCCCTTTGTTCATCAATTTGCTTGAGTAGGCACCAGAAATGTGTCCATTGTGAGACTTGTTAATGTTTTTGGCATACCAAATATGCCATGGGGAGCTTGTTAGGCTCTGTCTTGCATGCTGCATACTCTTGGTAGCTGGCTGAGTTTTCGAGAGGGACAGAGGAATCAATCTCGGGTCAGCCACATGCAAGGCAAATACCCTACCCACTGTGTATCACTCCAGCTCATATTGATACAATACAAAAACCTTATTTTATTTAACAATAATCATAATGTCCAAAAGGAGAGAGAGAGAGAGAGAGAGAGAGAGAGAGAGAGAGAGAGAGAGAGTCCGTACCACAGAAATTGGCTTCGAGGGAGGGGATTATGGCAGGAGGGAATTTGGCTATGTTGGGGATAATAAATCTACACAGGTAAAGGGTTTGATGTTGGAACATTGTATAACTAAAACCCAATCAATAACAACTTTGTAACTGTGTATCTCATGTTGATTTAATATAAAACAAAATAATCACTCCTATATACCTTGTAGAAATTTAAATTTTACACTGATTTCTCACTTGTGTTCATAGTTTGTGTGTTTTGTGCCCGTTAGAGTTCTATCGCAGGATTTATACCTCTGAAGTCTATTGCATTGTTTTGGACAAATGATACATGCATTATTGACAAATGATTGGAGTCTATGCTTTCAGTAAATTATTTTTAATTATTCTTTCATACGCCCATGTAGTATATCCAGTGTCTGTTATCTGAAACATAGCTTTGAATCCTTCATTTTTGCTGTATTCTGAAAAGAAAACACATATTTACAGAAGTAGTAATATACTTAAAATTACAGAATTTTATGTAGAAATTTTTAACATTCTAGATAGTACCTATAACAGCACTTAGGCAAAAAACTTATTAATTACAAAGTAGATTCTGGTTTTTTTTTTCAAAAATAATTACACTTGTCTAAACATTTCCCCAGAAGTCTTTGGAACATTTTTGAGAGCCAATAGTAACAGACCAACTGTGCAGGGAGCCTAGGAGTCTGTTTTTATTGAATGGTATTTGCATAATTAAACCTGATAGAGCAGAAAGGGAGGCAAATACATATCACTTGAAGTGAAAACGTGTGCTCTTCCAGAATTCTTTAAGGTTCCTATTTGTTGGCCCATAGAAAATAGAAAATTATGTTCTATTAATGTATAACCAAGCTAAGTATGTCTAGAAAAATACCTTTTTCTGTCACATCCCATTATATGGGTGAACAGTCAAACAAGTAAAAAAGAAAGTGCATGGCTTACATATTTTTGAATTTCTTGCTTAACAACTTTTCCCTCAGATATTTAAGATAAAAAATGGAGGATATAATTTAAAACTTTAAGGAATTTTGAATCCTTTTTCCATTGCTCACTTTTTCTCTAATTTCATATTCCCTCAGTCCCATGTTGAGTGAAGAAGTATTTTTTTGTTATATGTTAGTAAAGCAGTCTTCACGTTTAGGCTGGTTCATTTTCCGTTATACATATATTTATAATATATTTTGCATGTGGGTGCTTGAATTATTTAGAAATCATCAGTGGCTTTCATCTTTCTCTGAACCTAGAAAGCTCATTACTGTTTTTCCTATTCTCAAAAGCAGGCACATATCTATGAACTGTTGAGTAACTCTGTGTTATTGAAAGTACATGATTTTACAGGGGAGAAACATATAGTATAGTAAATAATTTAGAGTTAAAAACTTTTAAAGTTAAACAGAAATTTTAATTTCCAATGTCTTGAATTTTCATTTTTATGCTATGTTGCCAGGGCTCCAGCAGTCGAAGACCTCCAGAACCAACCACCACCATGCTGAGACCACTCTCCACACGCATGAAGGTACCAGCAGAGGAACAAAGGCATGCGGGTCCTGGGGCTGAGATCTCCAATCCTGCTTGGATCGGGGCTGAGCATCCTCCACCCAGATCCTCCATATTCCAGTAGGCGGGGGTCACACCCACCAACTGGCTCCCTGGTGCCGTGTAATCCCATCAACGGCCAAGACCCAGAGACTATAAAACTCAACTCCCGGACAACTTATTTTCTCATTCTTACTTTGGACAAACTGGCAGGCTACTGAATGTAACCTACCCACACAGCAGAGTCTGGCAAACTCCCTGTGGCGTATCCAATATGCCAAATACCAGTAACAATTATGGGTCTCATTCTCCTAACCCTGAAAGAGCCTTGAATATGGCACTTTTTAAAAAATCTCAGGGCTAGGACAAAGGAGACATTACTGGGGCCTGCTCGATGCAATCGACAAAAAACAGGATGGTCGTGGTAGTGGTCCTTGAAGAGGGTGTAAAGAGGTTGAAAGGGAATTAACATCAAGAGCTAGGCATGGAGGTTTCTTGTCTCATTACAAGCAATTTTGTGGTATTTCTTTCCAGTTTTTGTGTATCTAAATTATGTACAACTGTGATGAAAAGTAGTTTTTAAAAATTTTAGTGTCCAAAAAAAAAATTTTAGTGTCATCAAAAATAAGTCAATTGTTATCTATTCTTTCTATATAAGTAACTCTAGAAATCCACTTTTAAAATTGGTAAGTAAAAGAACTGGTGATTATGCCTTGGTTTCATCTTAAGGGTGTGGATTTAAATAATGATGAATAAAGAAATTGAACTCAATTGACAACCATTAGATCCATCACTTTATCTTCTCTTTTTAGTTTCTAGCTTTCTCTTTTTCTTGATGATCTACATTCTCTTTCTCTCATATCCTGTATTAGTTACTTTCTTTGCATGCATGTATAAAGATATAAAACAAACTTTACTCCATATATTTTTATTGTTATACATTACATTCCCCTGTGTTATCTTATTTCAGGGAGTCACAGTTGCTTCTTACAAAATATCATGACTAACTAAGAAAATAAGTGGAAGGGGAAAGAAAAATGTAAACTAGAAATTTTATTCCAGATATTTTACTTATTATATGAACTTGCATCTTATTAGCTACTGAACCAAAACACAATGCTTTTGTATCTCAAAGAAAGAGAAAGAAAAATGCAACCAATAAATATTAAAACTGTTATGATAGCAGAGTGGGTAGGGCATTTGCCTTGCATGCAGCCAGCCTGGCCGAGCCGGGTTCGATTACTCCATCCCTCTCTGAGAGCCCAGCAAGCTACTGAGAATATCTCGCTGGCACAGCAGAGACAGGCAAGCTACCCGTGACGTATTCGATATGCCAAACACAGTAACAATTATAACAATGGAGATGTTACTGGGCCCGTTGGAGGAAATAGATGAACAACTGGAGGACAGTGACAGGGACAGTTATAAAAATAAACTTTATGTGGCAACAGTCCATAATTAAACTTTGATATTTAATGAAAATACAAATTAAGATTTTTTTAATACTAAGAAAAGCCTTAATAAATTCCCAGAAAGAAAATCTTATTAAAAACATAGAGCCATGTACAGTTTACTACACAAAGTAACTCATTTTAGTCACTAAAGTATTTTTTTAATTTTCATAAAAATATGGCAGAAGGCAAAGCAAATAAACCACCTATGAGAGACTCGGCATGCATTTCTGAATTCATTATCTATTTCATTATTTTAAGACTGGTGTTGGAAGGAATAATACATATTAATATGATTTTTTATTCCTCGTAATTTATTTTACCAGGATATGAAGGACCTGGAAATGCAAGCCCTTTTTTTCCTTGTTATTTGCAAATTTGAATTAGGATTTATTAATTTTTCAGGAAATGCTTATTTAATTTACAATAATATCTATGTAGTAGTCAGGTTTCAAACAAAGTTTGATGCACTATAATATCGTCCTTTTACTTGAAAATTTTTTTTGCCAGTCATAAACTCAAAATGTATTTGTATAGAAATTTGGATAGTCATTCTCAGACGCTCTCCTTCATAAGATTTAACTTCTCATCTTCCAGAAGATCTGGAAATAGCATTTAAAGATCTTGTTTCTTTTTTTTTTTTTTGCTTTTTGGGTCACACCCGGGGATGCTCAGGGGTTACTGCTGGCTCATGCACTCAGGAATTGCTCCTGGCAGTGCTCGGGGGACCATATGGGATGCTGGGAATCAAACCTGTGTCGGCCATGTTGGCTGCATGTAAGGCAAACGCCTTACCCGCTGTGCTATCACTCCAGCCCGATCTTGGTTCTTTAAACTAACAAATGTGTTTATTGAAATTTAAATTATGTGGCATATCAAATACACAACTGATAGCTTGCAAGGCTCTGCTGTGCAGGCGGAATACTCTTGGTAGCTTGCCAGGCGTTCCCAGAGGGATAGAGGTTTTTGGGGCTAACTCTAATTGCCCTTGTAGGTGTTACCATATTTGAACCATATCAAATATGGTACGGCAATTCTGGAATATGGGTATTTAGTGTCTTATAATGTGTTGTGCGGCCGCAAAGCGTCCTGGATTGTTGTGGCAGCTGGGTAGTGGAGGTAGTTGAGGTAGTGGAGGTCTGCCAGTGAGGTATTTATCTGGTCCCGGTAGGGGTAAGATGGGTCTTCTGTGCGCAGTCCAATCCCTGGGTCTCTGGTGGTTGGTGGAAGCAGACAGGGCAGGGTGGGTTGGGGCTCCTGATTTTAATTCCTTCTTCACCTGTGGTTGGTAGGAACAAGCAGAGAATCTCTGTCTTTGGGTCCGTTGAGCCTGGAGTCCAAGGTCTCAGAGAGTTCTGCTTATCTTGTTCTGTGGGGCTTCAGTCGTGCGTGAGTCTCGGCCAGTAATTACAATGAGTCTCATTCCCCTGACCCTGAAGGCTTCACCAAATTGACAGCATTGAGAAGGATGAGAAAGGAGAGGCTGATAAAATCTCAAGGCCGAAGTAGGCTGCCACAATGAAGAAATACAAAAATAATTGTCTGTACTTTAAATGCACGTATGCTAGCATCAGATGCATCCATCGAGGACCTGATGGTACAAGCGCAAAATATCAAGTACAACATCATTGGTCTGACCAATACAAGAAGGCACCAATCTCATCATGCCATTTTCGACACTGGAGAAGAATTGTTCCTCGGAATATGCGATAAAAGAGGTGTCAGAGGCATCGATGTCATTGTCAACACAAACTTGGCCATCAGCATTGATTCATTCGGATGCCTAACAACCTGAATGGGACATTTACATTTGAATAGATGTGGCTAAATGCTGGCAGTTTCTATCTTCGTTGTCTATGCACCAACATCTAATTATGATGAAGGAGAAATTGAGAAGTTCTACATCGAGCTGGAGAAGTTGTATAAAGAAGACCACGCCTTCTACAAGATCATTGTGGGTGATTTTATTGCCAAGATAAGACCGAGAAGATCAGCTGAAGAACTTCACATCAGGACCCATGGCCTAGAATGGAAAAAACAGGGTGACAGACTAGTTCATCATGTCAACCAAAGCCATCCATGGTAACTCACAGTTCCAAAGGCCAAATCTAATTGTTGGACATGGGAGTCTCCCGGTGGACTATTCCACAATGAAATCGACCACATCATATTCAATCAATGGTTTTTGCCTGACCCATGTCGCTGTTGTCCCAAAATTTCAAACGAGATCGAACCACAGTCTCCTTCATGCAAAATTCTACTTCACAGAGCAGGGAGGAAGGGCTGCAAAGTTTAAAAAGAGAACTCCCAGAACGACCACCAACTGGGAGCTCTTTGGCACTATTGCGGCAACATGGCAAGACGCCATTGTTGACAACATTGATGAGGAATACGATCAACTGGTTCAGGATTGTGCTAGGAATGCCAAGAGAGAGATAGCCACAAAAAAAAATGCCTCTCTTCTAAAACTCTTGAGCTTATTTGCCAACATGGTTTGGCACATGCCTCAGACAACCTCAAGTGAACATCCAAACTGGCAAAGCAGTGCAGAGATGCAATCAAGGAAGACCTCAAAGAGAGAAGAGCAGAAGTGCTGGTAGATGCAGCAGAAGCCAGGAAAAGTATTCGTAATGCCCGCCTGTCCTTTGCCAACTACAAGACCAAGATGATTGCCCTCCGACATCCTGATGGATCTATCACATCTTCCAGAACGGCAATGGAGAAGATTATCCATGACTTCTACTCAAATCGCTTCGATAGCCATGTCCACTTGCCGACATACCAAATTCCACAGGATGGATATGTCATTCCCAATGTTCTCCCTTCTGAAATCCGACACACCCTTTCGTCAGTAAAGAAATGAAAAACACCCCGCCCAAACAAGGTCAGACCTGAACACCTGAAGAACCTGCCATCAGTACCCATCAATACGCTGGCTCAGCTCTTCACACACTACCTGTCTGAATGCAAGGTTCCATCCCAATGAAAAACCAGCAGGACTGTACTACTGTTCATGAAGGGAGGCATCCATGACATTGGCAACTATTGCCCGATCTGCCTATTGTCTGTCATCTACAAGTTGTTCACTTGAGTCATCCTAAATTGGATTGGCAGAACACTACATGAAGGACAGCCATGTGATCAAGCAGGATTATGCAAAGGATTCAGAACCATCAACCATATCCACACAATAACCAAGCTTATTGAGGTTTCTAGGGAGTTCAAGATGCCGCTCTGTCTAACATTCATTGATTTAAAGAAGGACTTTGATTCTATTGAGAAGGAAGCGGTCATTGAAGCCCTAGCCAATCAGGGCATTCAAGCTCAATACATCAAGATCCTCCGTGAGCTGTATTACAGATTCTCTACCAGGATCTCACCATTCTACAAAGAAGTAGTAATCATTGATGTCAAGAGAAGGGTTTGGCAGGGTGATACCATTTCACTGAAGCTCTTCAGTGCCACCCTCGAGAACATCATGCGACGACTGGAATGGGAAGGAATGTGAGTGAAGATAGATGGTCGGCAACTACACCACCTCCGCTTTGCTGATGACATTGTTCTAATAACACCAAACATTAGCCTAGCAGCACAAATGCCGGCCGACTTTGACCGTGAGTGTGGAAAGGTCCGACTATAGCTGAATCTTACGAAGACAGTGTTTATGAGAATCAGCCTCGTTCCTGATGCCCCATTCACTCTCAACGGAACAACCATCTCTGAATGCAACAGCTATGTGTACCTAGGTCGAGAAGTCATCATGACAAATGACCTGGCACCCGAACTGCGCAGGAGGAAGAGAACAGCTTGGAACACCTTCAAGAGCATCAAAGGAATAGCTAAGAGGATAAAGAACCTCAGGCTCTGGGCACATCTCTTTGATTCCACTGTTCTTCCTGCATTAACATATGACTCAGAGACCTGGGCCCTATGCAACACTATTCAGGTCTCCCAAAGAGGAATTGAAAGAGCTATGCTTGGAATATCACATTTCACTCAAATGAGAGAAAGAATCCAGAGTTCCGACCTCCATCAACGATCAGGAATCAGGGACGCTGTCTCATATGCCAAGTTGTCAAAAATTAGATGGGCTGGTCACATAATGAGATTTAGAGATGGCTGCTGGACTAGAGCTGTTACCGACTGGATTCCATGGGATGTCAAAAGACCGTGTGGCTGCCCCCCTACCAGATGGTCAGACTTCATCAAGATCATGAACGATCAGTTTTAGGCTCTGCGTGTTCCTAGAGCGAACAGACGCCATTGGGCTACACTAGCATGCCACAGGGACTATTGGATGTTACTGGCACCCGCTCAAGCAAATCGATGATTAATGGGAAGTCAAGTGATCAAAAAATTATGTGGGGGGTCACTTCATAGCAGAAAGTCATAAAAATAATGATAGAAAAATGTTGCTGTCTTGTTTAACGTGTTGATTTCTCTGTATGAGAGTCAGTTTAGTAGGATTTGAATAACCACAACCAAAGCATGATTCTTAAATATTAGCTTTCAGAATTACAATAGAAGAGTAAAGTATGAGATAATCACTTAATCACTTAACTTCCCGTTAGTCATCTATTTGCTCGAGCGGGCGCCGGTTACATCTCCATTTGTCCCTGTCGCGTGCTAGTATAGCCCAATGGCATCTCTTTGCTCTGGGAACATGAAGATCCTCAAACCGATCGTTCATGATCTTGATGAAGAAGTCTGACCATCTGGTAGGTGGGCGGCCATGCAGTCTTTTGACATCCCGTGGAATCCAGTCGGTAACAGCTCTAGTCCAGCGGTCGTCTTTAAATCTCATTACGTGACCAGCCCAATTGATAAAGTATGAGATAATGGCAGTGATATATGAATCTCTTGATAAATCATGTAAAAACCAAAAGTTTAACAATGCAAGTCTAATTATCATGGGTCTCTTTGTTTGTTTGTTTCTTTGTTTAATTTCGGTGAGGGCCGCACTCAGCTTGCTTGCTCAGAGGTTACTCTGAGTTTTGCATTCAAAAACTTCTGATAAATTTGGGGAACCACGTGCAATGCCATGAATTGAATCCTATTGGCCACATGCAAGGCAAATGTCTTACCCTGTGTACTATCTCTGCATCATTGAAGCTTCCATGGGCTTTTTCTTAAGGTGAAAAGGGGCACAAGTAGAATGAAGAGAGAAATGAAGAAAGAAATGAATGTAGAAATGCTCTGGCCAGTGTTATGAGAAAATAAACCAAGCTAGAACGATATGCATAAAGAGAAGAAAACCACTAAGAATGTCAAAGTCTCGAATTATGATGAGAAAGGTAAGTTCATAGAGGCATTACATGCCATGAAATTATTCTCATTATTACTGAATCAGGTTAAAAAGATTTTTGATATGAGATTAGAAATAGAGTATATTCAGAGTTGAGACAGAAAGAGAAAAGTGTTCTCATTGGGCTGAGATTGAGGGATGTAGAATCAAAACGAAGATCAATTACATGAGAATGAAAAATAAATTAGCATTACAACTAAAAGTATAGAAAGATATAACAGTATATCTGTAGTGATTGAAGTGATTTAATAAATTATATATGGGGTGACATAGTCAAATTTCTCACAGATTATTTCAATTTATTTATGTAGATCGTCGATTTGCTCGAGCAGGCCCAGTAAGTAGATAGCATGCAGATAAAAGATGATGCATAAATTTTCAGTTGCTTTGGCTGCTTCTACTTCTTCCTTCATTGCAAGAACTACAGTTTGGAAAGAAAACTGGGTGTACAAAAATAAGTGATGGTGGAAATAAAACAAATTTAAAATTTGACTCGGACTAGGGCCGGAGCAATAATAGGTTGGATAGGATACTTGCTTTTCATGTGGCTGACTCAGATTTGAGCCCTGGCATCCTTATGGTCCTCTGAACCCTGCCAGGAGTGACCCCTCAGTCAGATCCAGGAGTAATCCCTGAGCACTCCTAGGTATTAGCTCCCCACCTCACCCTACCCGCACAAAATGGACTTATACCTCTAATCATGTTCAACATAAACAGTAATAAATATTGTTAGCAACACGCTTTCTTTCTATATATAATAAAAGTAGTATTTGACCTTTCTGATCTTCCTCTTCCAGATATGTGTTTTAGTCTAATCATGATAAAATATATATTATTCATATTGTAACAAAGCAATCCCAAACACTTAGTCAGTATTCTCAAAATCATCAAGGTAATAAAAGCAAAAGATGTTTGGGAAACTGAGACACCAGAAATATTTTATGAAACATGATTTTATATTTTATGGAACATGACAACTGAAATAAGTTGGTATTTCTGGCTAGGGATCCTAAACAGAAAAAAAAATAGGATATTACATGAAAACAAAAATTCTACATGAAGTATTAATTTTATATCAAAATTTTAGCACTAGCTTATTGAATATATGAAATCCACCATCATTAAGATATTAATGGTAGAGAAGGCTTGAGTTAGGCATAAAGAAGTGATCTGTACTACCTTCACAAAGTTTCTATTAATCTTATTCTAGTTTTTAAAGCGAAGGAAAAAATGGCTAGACATCAAGTAGCGAAAGGGGCTGGAGAGATAGTACAATGATGAAGGCAGTTACCCTGCATGAGGCTGTCCCAAATTTGATCCATGGAACAGCATGTGATTTCCCAAGTCACACTGAGTGATCCCTGAGCTCAGTGCTAGGAGTAACTCTTAGTAACAGTGGAAGTGTCCCTGGAACAGAGAGAGAGAGTGAGAGACAGAGAAAGAGAGAGACGGAAAGAGCATTGGTGACAAACCACCTGTTCTGATTGCTTGCTTATTTGTATAACATGAAAATAAGAATTTTTATTATATTACAAATGACTGTGTAGACAGTAAATGTGCGATAACATTTTTGACCTATAAACATTTTATAAAATGAAATTTTATATCCCATAAATAAAAGTTGAATAATTCTGTCAGAGACTGAAAGCTGAAAAATGTTGCCCATTAAAGAATATTCAGTGGTCCCTACTCTGGACCATCTTTTTTTAACATCAAGTAATTAGCAGTCATTTTGTTGCATATCAAAAAAAGTTGACTCCAGAAAGTTGTTTTCTTTGGTATCACTAACCGACTCCTTTAATTAGGTTATGATATATTTCACCTGGAAAAAAAATATGATGCAGAGTAAAAACTCCTCAGTATCCAAAATGTATAGCATAAATGATGTTATTTTCAATAAACATTATATAAAGTTCCTAACGTAAGAGAAATAAGTGAAGCCTTTTAACCTTGTACTTGTTCTATTTGAAAATGTTCTATTTTGGCTGTGTTGACAATATAGTGGTAAGGTACATCCCTTGCATGAGACCAATGTGAGATGGATCCCTGCTATTATAAAGGGTCCACTGAACCTTTCCAGTAATGATCTCTGAGAACATTGCGCAGAGTCAGGGGTAAACCTTGAGCACTCTTGGGTATGACCCAGAAAAGAAAAGATAACAAAGGGAAAAATTTTCCTATTTGTTTATAGCATGAGCGCTAATATATATACATATATATATTGTCTTGAATATTATCTCTACCTCTATTTCAAACTGTATATATACATTCATAAATATTCATGAAAAAATTTATGATTATTCATGAATGTACTGATTATCTGTATATGCTTTTTTAAATTGAAAACTGAAAGAAAATCAGAGGACATAATCAAACTGAAAAATATTTGATTGTCCATGGATTATGGAAACAGTCTTTACATTGAAAAATATTCAGCAATGCTGAAAGATGGTAAAATGGCTAGGGCTCATGCCTGGCATTTACCAAACCAGGTATGATGCCCAGCACAACATAGTCTCCTAAGAATTGGCAGGTATAGCCCTTGAGGCACTGAGCTGTCTTGGAAGTCTCCAGCTCTGCACAGTGTTCTGGGTATCCCCAGCACTCCAAGGTAGAAGTAGCTTCCCAGAGTTGGCCCTTGCACTGAATCGAGGGCATGGATGGACAATATTTATCAATGGGTCTCCCAATGCTCCCATATCTCCCTATTGAGCACAGCATGACAGCCTACCCTCCCAACAAGAAAACTAAACAGTTTACATATAGCTCTAGAAAATACAAATCCTGTTGAAAATATTCAAGATGTTTGATTCTAATGATAGGAAAATCACAGTTCCTTTTTGTTAATATTGTGAAAATATGTTATGTGATTTTGCCAATTAAAAAATTATAAAACAAAGTAAAAATATTCAGATAATCAAGGTTGGAGAGATAGTAAGTACAGGCAGAAGGTGTTTTCTTCGCTTGCAACAATCATGTTTGAATTCCTGGCACCATGTAAGACTTCCCTGGGTCTCTTTTGAGCATAGAGCCAGAAATAAACTTTAAGCACCAGTGGGTAATCCATAACTCCTACCACTCAAAACAAAAATAATCAAACAAGAGTGAGAGATATTTTGTTTTCATCTTGCAGAAAATCTTTCTATAATGATTCTTTTTTCATTCATAATTCTTTAAAGAGGAATTTGTGGAGAACAGAGTAGTTTTAGCTTTTAGAGCTAAATCTGAGAACACATACTATAAAGTGAATTTATTTAAGTGGTAGTGTCACTATGGGCTAATGATATAAAAGAAGATTTGTTAAATATATTAATGAATTGAAACTATAATATAGGAAACTATTTAATATTTTTGACAAAAAAGCAATAATATAAAACAAAAATACTGAGAATAATGGCTTCAAGAACCATTTGAGGAACTATCTTAAGATCTCCTTTTCAAATTATATTTAATTTCAGTTTTTCTGTTTTCTTTTTGTTGTAGTTGTTTTTTTGAGCCATACCCAGTAGTACTTAGGGCTTACTCCCAGACCTATGTTCAGGGATTCCTCCTGCTGGGTTTGGAGGACCGTATGGGATACCTGGAAATAAACCTGGGTAGGCTCCAGGCAAGTCAAGCACCCTACTATAGCTATACTATCACTCTTGCCCAATTTCAGTTTTCTTAACCTTATGCATGGTATCTATCAGCATGATTATTAGTAAGTACATTATTAGAAAGTAAAGTGAGTGACAAAACGTAGTTTAACCTATATGGTTGTACTAAAGACACACTTCTGAAAGAACAATTTTCTATTCTAGATATTGCCTTTTTCTCTTAAAGGATCATTTCTGTGTCACAATGAATCATTCCTACTTCACAATTTTGTGTTCAAATGAATTTAAATATGTTCTTGGACCTTTTTTACTGACATTTAGTAATATGTCAGTAATTTAGTAATTTAGTAATTTGATCTATGTTTCCATTTAGAAGGTGGCTAGAACCTGCAATGGGCATTCTTGAATTTCTTGTACTATAATTTTACACAAGTTTCTAGTGTAAAGTTACTATCAATTCTTAGTAAGAATATACTGATAGACAGGAAACTGAGATGATTTGGAGTCCTAGCTTATTGTGAAATCAACGAAATGAGTCCATGAAACCTGTTTGTACATATTTATTCCCTTAGAACTGGTCTTGTGAATTACAAATTACAATTAGGACAAGTCCTCAGGGGCAATTGTTACCCTGCCAAGATTGAAACTACTCCGAGGGCAAGAAGAGGTCAATACAAATATTTTGCATAAAATTTTAATAAAAGTATTTTCTATTATAAAATATTGTGCATTTCATTATTTTATTAGTCTTTGAACTTTATTAGTAATGTAAATAAACCCTTTGAACCCTTTTCATCACAAGCATTCACAATGAGGAAAAGTTTTGTAATGATTTCATATTTTTCTTCTACTTTTTTAAATATAGTATTTCTGCTCTAGGCAGAACTCTTCCTGGAGAAAGGCTTTAAATCATATTACTAGCTCAGCCCTATTATTTTACACACTTCAGGATAGAACTGGAAATGTCTTCAAATTGAAATTTATATGGTGGCATTAAATAACTTCAAACTCAATGTGTTTCTTCAAGGATGAACTAAATGTTCTTACGCAACTTGTATTTAATAGTCAAACAGAAGCACACTATAGATCTTGAAAGAACAGGAGAAAAATGAAATCTGTAGATTTCAGCACTTTAGGATTTTAATAGTGGCAAAACATTTCTGTTAACTATTACTTTTATGACCAATGATCTTGTTGGGATAGTATTGATAAATAATATTTTGATAGCCAAAACTGAATAATAATAATTATTGTTAAGTGAGAAATAAGACAAATAGATTTCATGTAAGCTCAAATGTAGTATTACACAGTATCAATTTTTTTGTAGATAGTTAAGTGTTTATATATATATATGCATATATATATATATACAAAATTGAAATTAACAGGGTCACATCCTAAGCTAGGAAAGATTCCTTTAGTTCCTACTAATTATCTCCTAATGAAAAACTTTAATGTCTGATGGGATGTATTTCCCCATCAGGATCTTTTGGTTTAAACTGGCATTTCTCTTGGCTTATTTTCATAACCAATTAAATGGTTGGAAAAGAGAATTTTACACAAAGATAACGCAAAGTCATTGTGCAAGATGCCATTACAAAGTAGCATCCTCTTTCAGTAAGATCTACATTTTCATTCAATTGTTAGATGTGAAGTGCAATGATGTACTAATTAGCTATTGACTGAAAGATCGTGAAATTATGCTGGTTTTTGCCTAGGTCTATTATTATATTTGTTGAAGTAAACATGGGATTGAAAGTTCTGGAAAACCCTTCTTCTAGAAGTATGTACATAAGCAATTTAGAGTAGCCTCATGATGCTACATGAACTTTTATAGCTAACTTGTTTGTACTGACAGGAGAGAACATCTTAAGGGAGGCCCCGAGGCAAGTACTTGAACACTGTGTTTAAGTGGCAATAAGAGTTATCCATAGCAATTTTCTTTAAAGACCATTTGGAATATCTGGAATTGAAATTAGAACTATATTTTTATTTTCAGACTTTAACATCTTAAAGTGCTAGTCTCTCTGAGAACACAGGAAAAGGAGTCCTGTAAATTTTATCAGCTTATCCTAAATACTTCTCAATTGTATTATTTGACTTCTATTCATAGGTCAAATATTTTATATGACATTTGTAAACTCTAATACAAATTAGTTTGGACTGGATCAATAGCACAGCGGGTAGGGCATTTGCCTTGCAGGAGTTCGACCTGGGTTCGATTCCTCCACCCCTCTCGGAGAGCCTGGCAAGCTCCCAGTGACATATTCAATATGCCAAAAACAATAACAACAAGTTTCACAATTTTTGTGAGATGTTACTGGTGCCTGCTCGAGCAAAATCGATGAACAATAGGAGGACAATGCTACAGTGCTACAATACAATTAAAATTTATATGATAAATAAAGTGAACACTGAGAAGAACTATATGTTTACCAAATTTGGCAAAACTATAATTATGGCTATTTGTATTTTATAGTTCATATTTTAACTGCACTTAGAGAAAATGCTACCATAGAAAAATATTGTGTTTTATTGGTTTTACATTTAGATATCTTAGAAGAATGAATTAACTTAGATAGATATAGTAGAGTTCCCTTTTTATTTTTAATTTCTCAGATCTGAACACACAAAAGATGAGGTTTCTGGATCTCATACTGTGGAAAATTTTCATTATTCTAATGTACAATCATTTTATTCAGATTTTATTTACAAACTAAGTGAAACATATAGAAGCATTTAATATCCTTTGCAATGTATGAAAAAGAATATTTTCCAAATTTTGGTATATACCCTAAGTATAGCAACTGTTACTCTATTTGCTATTTCAAAATCAAGTGAATATCTATTATTTAACACCTGGCTAATGATGACTGTTTACTACAGGTTATTGAAAGAAAAGCAACTGACTCTTAAATTGGATTGCTCTTGGAATTATTGATTTTGTTTCAAATAATGAACTATTGGTCTTATTCATATTCAAAAATCTATGATTCAAAGGTTGGAGAAAAAGTAACTTGGATAGGTCACTTGTCATGCATGCAACCTACACAGGTTCTATCCCAGGCATCCTACATGTTCCCTTGAGCACTGCCAGGTGTGATACCTGAGTATAGAGCCAGTAGTGGGCCATAAAAACTGCTTGGTATGTCCCAAAACACAAACAGAATAAGAAAAAAATCTAATTTAATTTTAAAAATATTTTATTTTTATTCTTTACTATTATAAAATTAAATATTTTACTTTTTATAAGAGAAAATTAGGTGGACTGTAGAATGATTTTTACTGACTATGGAGGAAAGATGTCTATTTTATATCCATAAGTAATAAAATTATGTTCAAATAAAATTTTGTAGACTAAACAAATACATTGAATATTCTGTCTAGATCAAGTTCAATATGTTCTCCTGCCAATTCAGTTTTATTATGTGTGTGCTGCTTTAGAATATAAATTATCAGAAATATCTGAAATAGGTATCTTTTTTTATAATCTTTTCATTTTTTGACTCCGATATTTTTCCTTTCATTAATCTGCCACTTTAGTACATGTATATGATTATATGCACCAGAAGTTCTCAAACTGAGAAGTGGAATTGCATGAAGGGTTTTAAAAATACACAAATTAAACTCATGTTAAATTTACTTATATTAGATAGAAAATATTACATATATGATAGGCCTTTCTCTCTCTTTAAGTGGATGTAGTAACACCCAAACATATAGGTAAATAGAACTAACCATATGGAATTCCACAAATTTGTAAGTCAATGAAAATAAGATAAAGTTTTTTGCAATAGTCTTTCTACAGATATATATGTATATGTACACACATATATACATATATATAATATTGATATCATGAATACTTCTGTAATGATATATTTTAAGATTTACTTGAAATGGATAAATTCTACAAATTTAGTAAAAGAGAATAGAGTTAAGAAAAATTTAAGGAGAGAATATGAATGGGCCTATGGAAAAATGGAAGTGTATTTTATCATAAGAAAAGAAATATTGGCTTTATGTTAGAAAATGTATTACAGATACTGCTTAAGTGTCTACATTAATAAGTAAAGGATTGTAATAAAAATCTTTATAGGGGTTAAAAAAAACCTGATCAATTATACAACATTCAATATAAATTAAATAATAAATTGTTACTGTGAAAGTATAAAATCTTTTAGGAGGATAGAAGTAAACAAATCTTTCTTAATCTAGTAAAGGGCAATCATAAGCACCATGAATGAACAGCTTACTCATTGCCAAGTGCTGAGGAGCTTGTCTTGCCTTTTAAGAAAGGTCTTTGCAAGACTAGTTTCAAGGCTATGGGTTCCCTGAGTTGTTTCCTGTCCCCGAAGAAATATTGCTCCTTCAAATCTGAATGATGATCTAGCTGAACAGAAATTTTGTACTATATCCCTTCATTCTTTTCTGGCACAGTCTCATTTGATAAATCTGTTGTGAATCTTATGAGCTTTCCTTTGAATGTAAGTTTTTTGCACCTTTCATATTATGTCTCTATCTTTGGATTTTGTCATTTTGAGTACAATGTGTTTCACAGTTTCCTATTTGATTTTATTTTCACTAGGATCCTTTCGACCACTTGATCTCAGTGCCTATTGTCCTCAAATCTAGCTAGAAAATAGGTTCTCTTTTACTTTATCAAACCCACCCACTCAATCACACCCCCACCTACACCCCTAGCCTGACCAAAATTAAACAAGATGGCTTTATTTGCCTTATGTTCTCCTCAGTGTGTGAAGGAGAATTCACAAGTGACATCCGGCAGGTGTAGTATTTGAAGAAATCTCTTGGGAGTCTCAGCCAGGCTCACCTCAAGTGGATCACTGATGGTTCCCATGGGGCTCAACCATGGAGGTTCAGATAGAGATGGAAAAGGAAAAAAAACCAAACACAGACCATCCCCCAAATATTTGTAGATCAGTGTCACTGTCACTATCCTCCAATTGTTCATCAATTTGCTCAAGCCAGCCCAGTAACATAGTGAGACTTGTTGTTACTGTGTTTGGTATATCGAATATGTCACAGGTGACTTGCCAGGCTTTGCCATGCGGGCAAGATACTCTCGGTAGCTTGCCAGACTCTCCGAGAGGGGCAGAGGAATCGAACTCCAGTCGGCCAGGTTGGCCGCATGCAAGGCAAATGCCCGACCGGCTGTGCTATCACTCCAGTCCATTGGTAGATAAGGTTCTAGTAATTCTGAGTCACAAATCACGTTACTCTGCTCCTTTGCAGTCAAATGATTGGTCTCCAAGCTTTCAAGAGGGCTTGGTTGAGAGTTCTGTTTAACTAATAAGAGTTAAAAGCTATAAAGATACCCATGTCAGTCCCTAGAAAACAAGGGGACCCTGACCTAAACTATGCCCACAGCAGCTTCAGAGTCCAATTTACAGTACCACTGAGCTATGGATTCAGCCTAATATCCTTCTCAAAGATTAAAATCGTATTTGACTGTGGAATATAGTTTGCTAACCTAACTGGAAAAAGACTAGACAGTGGTACTACCTGACTGGAGAGCACAGTTGTTATTCCCAACTATTTGTTACAAACAGTCGGAGTTCATTGCTACTCAGAAAAGCCAGTCACTGTGTGTCACTAAGAGCATAAATAGACAGCAGCCTAGTCAATTCTAACCATGGGCTGCTCAATCTGCAACTATGTCCAAGTACAATGTAAGATCCCACCCTACCACAATTCCTAAGTGTTTGTGACCATAGCTGAGTTAGAACCACAACCAACACTGTTCTCAATTGCAGAAGCCAGCCAAAATTTGATGAATGTAACTATTCTATTTTTTCCAATATAGATATCACTGTATGCCTCAGAGACCTGGCCCCTACGAGAACAGGATGAAAACACTATTATAGGGTCTCCCAAAGAGTAATCCAAAGAGCTATGCTTGGAGTATCACACTTAACTCAAATTATAGAAAGAATCAGAAGTTCCAACCTCTGTCGAAGGTCAAGAATCAGGGATGCTGTCTCGTTTGCCAAGGCATCTAAAATCAGATGGGCTGCACACGTAATGAGATTTGGAGACAACCGCTGGACTAGAGCTGCTACTGACTGAATTTCATGGGACGTCAAAAGATCGTGTGACTGTCCACCTATGAGATGGTCAGACTTCTTTGTCAAGACCCCGAGCGATCGGTTTGAGGCTCTTCATGTTCCTAGAACGAGCAGACGCCAACAGGCTACATTAGCATGAGGCAGGGATAAATGGAGACATTACTGGTGCCCGCTTGAGCAAATCGATAAGTAACAGGATGTCAAGTGATCAAGTGATCAAGATATCACTGTATCACTGTTATCCCATTGTTCACTGATTTACTCAAGTGGGTACCAGTAACGCCTCCATTTACCCCAGTCCTGAGACGTTAGCAGCCTCTCCTTTCTTGACCTTTCCAACACTGTCATATTGGAAGCTCTTTCAAGGTCAGAGGAATGAGGCCCATTATTGTTACTGTTTTTAGCATATCGAATACGCCATGAGTAATTTGCCAGGCTCTGCCATGGATATATCTAAATTCTGATATAGATATCAGAATTTTAATATCTTTAGTGAATTTTTATGTTGGCCTTTTACATTTTACTTGTTATTTACCAAACATAGAGAAATTGTTTTTTAAATATGATCCATACTCAGAATTTTGAATATTTTGAATGATTTTAAGTAGGAATACTGCATTAAATATATATTTAAATGTCTATCGTTAAAGATTAGTGGATAAAAGAACGTACCATAAACATAATCCCTGGGTATTAGTTTTATTCCTATTTCTCAAATGAGAATAATTAAATGTAGAGAGAGTAATTTTCTTGAGTGTACAGTTGCCAAGACAGAGAACTGGACTAGAAGTCTACTGACTTGGATTCAGTGTTCTCATTTTTATTTTCTCGAATTTTATCCATTGTGTCTACTATTTATTTCAAAAAGCTATATCTACCAATTCTATTTCTGACAAGTAAAGTGAGACTTGGGAATAAATAAGTAATTTTCTTAAATTAAGCATTTATTATATTAAGTACCAGTGGTGAGAAAATTTGTGACAGACAACAAATTCCATTGCATCTTTCTGCCACACCAGAATTAATTCTATTTTTTTTTGTTTTTTTTTTTGTTGTTGTTTTGTTTTGTTTTTTACAAAGGCTCATGAAGCTCTCAGGGGTGTTAAAATATATTTTCTAAACATAACACTTCTTGATCAGAAAATTATCTCATTTTTATTATTTGCTTTAGGATATGCACATACTTTCTCCCATTGGCATTTTGTTTACTTTGGAAATGCATTGAAAAGTAGTTTTACTACCTTAAAACTGGCAAAAATAAAACACTCCAAGCACAGCAGTAAGGCGTTTTTTCTTGCACGCAGCCAGCCCCGTCAAGCTGGGTTCCATTCCTCTGTCACTCTCGGAGAGCCCAGCAAGCTACTGAGAGTATCTCGCCCGCATGGCAAAGTCTGGCAAGCTACCCGTGATGTATTCCATATGCTGGACACAGTAACTAGTCTCACAATGGAGATGTTACCGGGCCCACTCAAGGAAATCAATTAACGGGAAGTCAGTGACTGTGCTATGCATTTAAAAATAAAATTGAAATTAATAATTTTAGTCTAATATATCCAAAGTTAAATTTTACTCTTAATTTTGGTAAATTCAAAGAGTGTGTCTAGAAATATTTGTTTACCTAGAGTACATTTGTCATATGTGGAATTTTGTTAATAGCAAAAAATATGTTCACACATGTAAAATGAGAAACATGTGTTTAATTTGTGTCACTTTTCAAACATAAAAGTTTTTTCCCCGTGTATTAATTACTCTTGTTGTAAAACGTAATCAGTTAAATAATAAATGTCCTCTGAGAATGTACATCTCAAAAAGGAATGCAGACTCATCTGAATTCCAAACTGTTTTATTAGTGTTTCCCATAAGTATTACAATAGCTCTTTTGATAGGTTATTATCCCAAAATTTGTATATGAAGTTAAACTTTAGAGAATTGATACATTTCAGTGTATAGTTGCTTATATTTGTGACATATGAAGCTATGCCATGTTGATTTTGAGATTCTTATAAAATAACTGTTAATGAACACAAATTTAATAGACCTTCATTTGTATATCAATTTTTTTCCTTGCCTCATTATACAATAGATGAAATTTAAAAGAAAAAATTAAGTTCTTTTATAATAAAAGCTAAATGTATTATTAGTATGTTGAATTAATTTTGATCATGTAACACAATAGTTTTCAAGACACAAAATATGTTAATTTTATCATTGTGTCCTTTATGATTGAGATCTTTTATTTAGAGAAAATAGGTACTCCAAACTGTGGTTGATCATGTATTATAAAATACACAATTATAAAAAGAAAGCTAAACTATTATTTTTCTCCTTAGAAAGCCCATACATTGTAAGAACAATGTCTGAGGTGGGTAAAATTTAAAAATATATTTATTAGACACAACAGAGTGTAACTTTCCCTCCCACAACTACCAACAATGCAAACTCTCCCTTTCTTTGCTCTTATCCTCTGCCTTCTTTCTAAGAAATAGATTTCAAAATGTACGTTTTGTGTCCTTTATCATATTTCAATTTTCTAACATAATTATATTTTAAAGTTTTAGTGAGTATACAAGTTTGTGAAGATAGAAAAATTCTATATTTCCATAGATAGATTCTATATTTTCTAAAAAAATTATAATTTATAAGTTTAGTTCAATAAAAAATAAGCACAAAATAGTGATATTAATTCTAAATATTTTTTGCACATTATTGATGCCAGAATTTGTGTGTACAAATTAATAAGCAAAGTCTTTGCTCTGTGCATACCTGAGTCAAAATTCTGGCATCATATTTAATTCTAGCTTTCCCTTCAGGTTCATATCATATCAAAAAATTTATATTTGGGGAGGGTGAAGATAGAGGCAGTGGGTAAGGTGTTTGTCTTGCATGTAAACATTCTAAATGAGATCCTGAGCAGCACATATGGTTCCAAGTACAGTCAGGAACGAACCCTAAGCACATGGCCAGGGGTAAGCCAAAAGCCAGGTGTGACCATAAATAATCCTAAATTAATATTTTTTAACAATTTCCATTACCTATATTTTACCTAGTCTCAGGATACCATATTTATTATATTTATTATAATGATTTATAAATTAAGCTTGCTTTAAGGAAGAAGTATTGGAGTTATTTCTTCTGTATTCAGCCAAAGCTGAGTTTTTGACAAAATTACAGTTTTTTTCTCTCAATTAATCTATAAGATTTTCTTCATTTTCTCAAAATGATAGAAGTAGTACCTTAAAAAGTCAGTGCTATCTGTGTAAGTATTTTTTATATTTGGTCAATATCAAATTTCTACAAATGTATCTGCAAGAGTGGGACTTTTTTGAATGTTATATCTTGGGATAGTAATAACATTTTTTTAATTTTAAATCAGGCCTACTAAGTTTACAAGAGATTCCAGTTGCTATATTCTCAATAGAAGTTAGTATTATTTTATTGTTTTATTGATGATTGATTGATAGTTATCATCCAATGACAATTGAAAGTGATAACTTACAGTACTTAATGTTTATGAGAAACAGCCTTGTTCCTCATACTCCATTCGTTCTCAATGGAACGATGATCTCTGAATGCAACAGTTATGTGTACCTAGGTCGAGAAGTCAACATGACAAATGACCTGGCACCCGAGCTGCGCAGGAGGAAGAGAGCGGCTTGGAATGCCTTTAGGAGCGTCAAAGAAACAGCTAAGAGGATGAAAAACCTCTGGCTCAGGGCACATCTCTTTGATTCCACTGTTCTTCCTGCATTAACATACGCCTCAGAGACCTGGGCCCTATGCAAACAGGATGAGAACGCTATTCGGGTCTCCCAAAGAGGAATTGAAAGAGCTATGCTTGGAATAGCAGGTTTCACTCAAATGAGAGGAAGAATCTGGAGTTCCGACCTCCATCGACCATCAAGAATCAGGGATGCTGTCTTGTTTGCCAAGGCATCAAAAATCAGATGGGCTGGTCACATAATGAAATTTAGAGATGACCGCTGGAATAGAGCTGTTACCAACTGAATTCCATGGGATGTCAAAAGACAGCGTGGCCGCTCACCTACCAGATGGTCAGATTTCTTCATCAAGACCATGAACGATCGGTTTGAGGCTCTTCGTGTTCCTAGAACAAACAGATGCCATTGGACTACACTAGCACGTGACAGGGACAAATGGAGACTTTACTGGTGCTCGCTCGAGCAAATCGACTATTAACGGGAAGTCCAGTGATCAAGTGAACTTACAGTACATTTACCTAATAATATTTACATTGATTGGCTATTTATATACATTTGTGTATCTTTTCTATTCTCTCTTTTTATTTTTTTTTTTGGCTTGAATTGGTGCTCAGGGGACCATATGGGATGCTGGGGATCGAACCCAGGTCATCCACGTGCAAGGCAAATGCCCTACCCGCAGTGCTATTGCTCCAGCCCCAGTATCTTATGCATAATGTTCCTTCAAGTTTTTTAGCCATTTAGAAATGAGTATTTGTTATTATTTGTTCTGCATTTATTAAAGTGTAAAAGTCTCTATATGTTTTTCATATCAACTTCTAATAAGATATATGCTTTGTATATACTTTGACATTTTGTTGTTTCTTTTTTCATGCTATTGATGTTTCTTTTTTGTAAAAAGCTTTGTATTTTAATATATATCTACTTGTATTCTTTTTGTTTTCACTGCATTGGGTACAATGAAGTATTGTAAAATATAGGGCTGGAGTGATAGCACAGCAGTAGGGGATTTGCCTGGAAGCAGCCAGCCTGGCTGAACCAGTTTGATTCCTCCCCCTCTCAGAGAGCCCAGCAAGCTAACTAGAGTATCTTGCCCGTATGGCAAAGCCTGGCAATCTCCCCGTAGCGTATTTGATATGCCAAACACAGTAACAACAAGTCTCACAATGGAGACGTTACTGGGCCCACTCAAGCAAATTGATGAACAAAGGGAGGACCATGCAATATAGACATTCCTCAAAAAGTTCAAAAGTAAAACTACTATATGATTCAGTGTCACAGAGCAGGTGAAAATCCTGCATTCTTTGAGTTCTTGGGATAGATGAGTTAAAAAAAAGTCTCATTGGACATGAGGAAATGGAAAGATATCCCCTGCTCATGGGTCGGGAGATTAACATTGTCAAAATGGCAATACTTCCCAAAGCATTGTACAAATTCAATGCAATCCCTATTAGGATACCCATGACATTTTTCAAAGAAATGCAGCAAACACACCTGAAATTTATATGGAACAATAAGCCCCCACGAATAGCTAAAGCAATTCTTGGGAAAATGAAAATGGGAGGAATCAACCTCCCGAACTTCAAACTCTACTACAAAGCAGTAATAATTAAAACAGCATGGTACTGGAACAAAGGCAGAACTGCAGACCAATGGAACAGGGTTGAATACACTGACATCTCCCCTCAATCATATGATCATCTAATTTTATATAAAGGTGCAAAAAATGTGAAGTGGAGTAAGGAAAGCCCCTTTAACAAATTGTGCTTGCAAAACTGGACGGCTCCATGCAATAAAATGGGCTCAGAACTCTGCCGAACACCATGTACAAAAGTCAGATCAAAATGGATTAAAGACCTCAATTCAGACCAGAAACCATAAGGTACATTGAAGACAAAGTTGGCAAAACCCTCCATGGCATTGAAGCTAATGGTATCTTCGAAGATGTCATGCCACTGGCCGAGCAAGTAAAAACAGAGATAGATAAATGGGACTATCTTAAACTAAGAATCTTCTGCACCTCAAAAGAAACAGTGACCAAAATACAAAGACAGTCTACAAAATGGGAAAGGATATTTGCTGAATACACATCTGACAAGGGGTTGATATCAAGGATATATAAAGTACTGGTTGAACTCCACAAGAAGAAAACATCCAACCCCATCAAATAATGGGGCAATGAAATGAACAGAAACTTTCTTAAAGAAGAAATCCGAATGGCAAAAAAGCACATGAGGAAATGCTCTACATCATTAATCATCAGGGAGATGCAGATCAAAACCACAATGAGTTACAATCTCACACCTCAGAGACTGGCCCACATCCAAAAGAACAAAAGCAACCAATGCTGGCGCGGATGTGGCAAGAAAGGGACACTCCTTCACTGTTCGTGAGAATGCCGACTGGTTCAGCCCTTTCGGAAAACAGTATGACAATTCTCAAAAAATTAGAAATTGAGCTCCCATTTGACCCAGCAATACCACTCCTGGGAATATATTCCAGAGAGGCAAAAATGTATAGTCAAAGTGACATCTGCACTTGTTTGTTCATTGCAGCACTGTTTACAATAGCTAGAATCTAGAAAAAACCTGAGTGCCTGAGAACAGATGACTGGTTAAAGAAACTTTGGTACAACTACACAATGAAGTACTATGTAGCTGTTAGAAAAGATGAAGTCATGAAATTTACATACAAGTGGTACAACATGGAAAGTATCATGCTAAGCGAAATGAGTCAGAAAGAGAGGGATAGACATAGAAAGATTGCATTCATCTGGGGGATATAAAGTAACAAAATAGGAGATTAATACCCAAGAATAGCCGAGATCAGTACCAGGAGGATTACTCCATAGCTTAGAGGCCAGCCAGGCATTCTAGGGGAAAGAGCAGCTCAGATAGAAGGGAGCACCAAATAAAGGGTGTTTAGAGGATCCTCCCAGGAGGGGAGATGCATGTTGAAAGTAGACTATGGACTAAACATGATTGCCACTCAATGCCTTTTTAGCAGACCACAACACCCAAAAGGAGAGAGAGAACAAAAGGGAATGCCCTGCCATAGAGGCAGGGTGGGATGGGGTGGATGGGTGTGGGAGGGATACTGGGATCCATGGTGGTGGAAAATGGGCACTGGTGGAGGGATGGTTATTTGATAATTGTATAATTTAAACCCAAGCACAAAAATTTGTAAGTCCACAACTGTACCTCAAGGTGTTTTACTAATAAAAAATTTTTAAAAAATCCTCATTACACAGATTTGCTGAAAAATTATTTTAATAGGATATATATGGATATTTTATTTAGTGGTAAACTGAAAAATAGGGATGCTTGCAATATTTACCCTGTAATAAGAGAATGAAAGCATCATAGAGAAAGAAAGATTTCACACAAGGAAGGATTCTGAGATTAATAATATGAGCTTCTCAGCATAAATATTCACTGATTAATATATTTTAATTGATTGTATTTAATATTACTATATTATACCTTATAAGAAACATCAACCCACCATTTAAGATCATACAAAAACAAGCAATTATAGCTGTGATTGGTAAAATGACAGAGGAACTCTAATGGGGTGAGGATGTGTTCTATAACAATAGATCATTTGCTGCTCTTAATATGAGTTCTTAAAAATAAAGGTTACTCATGAGGTCCTCACTGACCTTGATTAACCCTTAGTTCCCCATTCCAATCTAACATATATTAGAAGAATCCTACTCTGGACATACTGGAAATAGCATTTATAAACTTTGAGAAATGATCTGAGTGCCAGTAATTCCATTTTTGGCTATTTATGCAAAATATTTGAAATCAAGATTTCAAAAAGGTATTTGAATTTTCATGATCAGTGAACTATTATTTATGACATAAAGAAGTATAAAAATTTGAAGTATTCATCAGGAGATGTATTGATAAGGAAAATATAGGATAGATAAATAGGTATAAAAACAGATGTAGACAATCTCTAAAAAATTTGACCTTAATAAAGAAAGACATCCTGGAATATGCTATGATATGAATTAAACTGGACGGATTATGCTGAATGAAATAAGCCATTCCTTGATCACAAATAGTGTATAAAAGGACCTTATGGGAAATATATGAAATTGCAAAAATTTGTGCAAGGGTGTCAAATAGTGATTGTCAGAAATTGAAGAAGGAAAAAATAAGGAGTTGCTAATCAATGAGTCACTGTCACTGTCGCTGTCCTCCCATTGTTCATCGATTTGCTCAAGCAGGCCCAGTAATGTCTCCATCGTGAGACTTGTTGTTACTGTGTTTGGCATATTGAATATGTCACAGGTAGCTTGCCAGGCATTGCCATGCAGGCGAGATACTCTCGGTAGCTTGCTGGGCTCTCCAAGAGGGGTGAAGGAATTGAACACGGCTCTGGCTTGGCCGGGCCGGCTACGTGTAAGGCAAACACCCTACCACTGTGCTATCACTCCAGCCCAATCAATTAGTATAAAATTTATTTGATAAAAAATAAATTTTACAAGTCTGGTGACACTAATTTTATAATTAAAAATAATATAAACTTACAAGGTATTAAGAGAGTATACCTGATATTTTTAGATATATATTAACATAATTAGGGCTCGAGCGATAGCACAGCTGGTAATGCATTTGCCTTTCATCAGGCCGACCTGGGTTCTATTCCTCCACCCCTCTTGGAGACCCTGGCAAGCTACCAAGAGTATCTCGCCCACACAGCAAAGTCTGGCAAGCTACCCATGACATATGGGATATTTCAAACACAGTAACAAGAAGTCTCAAAATGGAGATGTTACTGGGCCCACTCCAGCAAAAATCAATGAACAACGGGACAACAGTGACAATTAACATAATTATCCTAAATTAAAGGGCAAGAATTCTAATTATGCATGGTACATATATTTAATTCATAATATAATATGTAAAATAGTATATTAAAATATAGTATATATTGTACACATATTATATTAACATTATAGTTATAATGATAGCACAGAGGTAGGGTGTTTGCCTTGCATGCAGCCAGCCTGGCCGAGCCGGGTTCAATATCTCTGCCCCTCTCGGAGAGCCCAGCAAGCTACCGAGAGTACCTCGCCTGCGTGGCAAGGCCTGGCAAGCTACCCGCAAAGTATTCAATGTGCCAAACACAGTAACACAAGTCTCAAAAAAATGGAGATGTTACTGGGCCCGCTCGAGCAAAATTGATGAACAACGGGAAAACAGTGACAGTGTGACAATATATTAATTATAACATCATACACTGGCCCCCTGTTGTCCATATATTTGCTCAAGCAAGCACCAGTAACTTCTCAACAAATTGTGAGACTTGTTGTTACTGGATTTGGCATATCAAATACGTCATGGGGAGCTTACAAGTCTTTACCTTGTGGGCGAGAGACTCTTAGTAGCTTGCTGGGCTCTCTGTAAGGGGCAGAGGAATCGAACCCAGGTCAGCCTCATGGAAGGCAAATGCCTTACTGGCTGTGCTATTGCTCCAGCCCAATTATAACATAATAAATGCAATGTACATAATATAAAGTATATGGAACAAATACATATATATGTAAAGTATCGATCCTAATACCAATAATGATTGTATTGGGAAATATCATGTGTCACAAACAGTTAATATAGAGAGACAATTATAATATAACTGATACATATTGTTTAGGACCAGTTAATACTATATGAAAGGAGAAATCAACGATGTGAGATGGCCATAAAAGAATAAAAAGAGAGACAATAGTATATGTTTTAGCTCTTTAATAACTGAAGCACAGAGTGAGATTAAAAGATTAAACACCAAGAAAAAGGAAAAATGAAACATAAAGGAGAAATTTCCCTATCTTGGTAAAGTCAAAAAACTGGTGTGCTTCAATCAAAACATTCAGCTGAGCCAAGAGGTTCAAAGTGGCTAACAATATATGCAGGATACAAAAAGTCTACTTGATTTATTGATTGTAAAATGTGTTGCAGAGAGTAAATACTGCAAGAATTTTGTCAACTTAACATTCACCAGTAAGCTTAAAAAGGACAATTTTATGACCAAAAAATATGAATATAAAGTGTGATATTAAGGCAGAAACTCATTCAAGGAATTTAGCGATAGAAATAAATTGAAACTGTGTTGGTGACTGAAAGAAGTGATAGTATATGAGGTAATGCTGGTTTCTTACTAAGGAATGAATTTGAGGTTATAAATCTTCACCAAATATTTATGGAGGACTTTCTTGTTTTATGCCCTGTACAGGACCGTGTATCACCTCCTCATTTGTAACAGACACGAAACACTCATGTTCAAGCCTCCACTGATTCACTTATCCCTACTTATCTTTCAAAGGTATCATGTTGAAATCGCACTCACTGTTGCAGAGTTATGCATAATATACTACATTTAGCAACTTATTGTGCTCCTTATACATTTTACTTATATTTGGTGATTTTGCTTCAGGACAGGTAAAGAAGAAAAACACCACAGATACAGATTTTATGTTATTTTGTCATTTATGAGGAGAGGAGTCTCCCAAAGAGGAATCGAAAGAGCTATCCTTGGAGTATAACATTTCACACAAATGAGAGAAAGAATCTGGAATTCTGACCTCCGTCAACGCTCAAGAACCAGGGATGCTGTCTTGTTTGCCAAGGCGTCGAAAATCAGATGGGCTAGACACATAATGCAATTTGGAAACAACCGCTGGACTAGAGCCCTTACCGACTGGATTCCACGGGATGTCAAAAGACCACGTGGCCGCCCACCTACAAGATGGTCAGACTTCTTCATCAAGACCCTGAATGATCGGTTTGAGGCTCTTCGTGTTCCTAGAACAAAAAGACGCCATTGGGCTACACTAGCATGTGGCAAGAACAAACAGAGATGTTACTGGCGCCCGCTCGAGCAAATTGATGATTAACCGGAAGTCAAGTGATCAAGTGTCATTTATGAAGCCTAAGTCAATTAATTTATCTCATGGAGGATAAAATAGAGGGCTAGAACTATATAGGTATATTTCCCCCTTACTTACATACTGAAGTAAGCCCGAAGAAATTAGGAGTTGAATTTAGTATTAGAAACCAAAAAACCTGTCTGGTTAGGGATGACTGAAATCTTGAGCAAGCACATTTTCCAAAAAGGATGAGAGAATGGAAACCTTAATCATGAATCGTTCTTTACTGTTACATCATAAGTACGCCTCAGGGATCAGCCTTTGAGTGAATATACCCATTACTTTGCTGCCCATCAGCCTGTAGTCCACCTTCCCTACAAATGTTTTCTTTATAAAAACTTCCTGTGATCATGCATTAAAGACATAATGTTTTAATTAATTTATTAATTTTTGAGAAGGTTTTCTAACTTTTTTCCACTGTGACTTCCTTCTGAGTCTGTTCTCTTCTGGAGACCCCTCCTACTCTCATACCACTGCCTCCCATTTACGCAATATACACCACCGTCCTTTAGAGCATCCTGCTGGTGCACAGGGAACCAGAAAGCTCCAAGTTAAAAAAAAAAAAAGTTTTGAGAACAGATAGGAGTTTGCCATTTTCTAACCAGCCAAAAAAATGTTCTCTGACTGGTTATCATGACTCTTGTTTGATTGAACATCAAGTGACAGTGGAACAAAGACTTCACTGTTAAGAAAATTTCCAACACTATTTCTAATAAGATTTATCATAAATTTAAGTTGCATTGCTCTATGAAACCTGTTGTTAAACATGACTAACAAGCCCTTACATAGTATACTCATTTCAATGAAACGTTCAATAAAAATTCAATGTTTGATTCCCTTTGTGAAAGATGGCTGTTTCTCATAAACATCGTCTTCGTAAGATTCAGCTGTAGTCCTACCTTTCCACGCTCAAGGTCAAAGTTGGCCAGCATTTGTGCCGCTTGGCTGATGTTTGGTGTTATTAAAACAATGTCATCAGCAAAGCGGAGGTGGTGTAGTTGCCGACCATCTATCTTCACTCCCATTCCTTCCCATTCCAGTCGTCGCATAATGTTCTCGAGGGTGGCACTGAAGAGTTTCGGTGAAATGGTATCACCCTGCCGCACCCCTCTCTTGACATCAACGATCACCCCTCTGTAGAATGGTGAGATCCTGGTAGTGAATCCGCAATACAGCTCACGGAGAATCCTGATGTATTGGGCTTGAATGCCCTGATTGGCTAGGGCTTCAATGACCACTTCCGTCTCAACAGAATCAAAGGCCTTCTTTAAATCAATGAACGTTAAACAGAGCGGCATCTTGAACTCCCGAGAAACCTCAATGAGCTGGGTTATTGTGTGGATATGGTCGATGGTGCTGAATCCTTTGCGGAACCCTGCTTGCTCGCATGGTTGTCCTTCATCTAGTGTTCTGCCAATCCTATTTAGGATGACTCGAGTGAACAACTTGTAGATGACAGACAATAGGCAGATCGGGCAATAGTTGCCAATGTCATGGATGTCTCCCTTCTTGAACAGTAGTACGGTCCTGCTGGTTTTCCATTGGGACGGAACCTTGCATTCAGACAGGTAGCGAGTGAAGAGCCGAGCCAGTGTATTGATGAGTACTGACGGCAGGTTCTTCAGGTGTTCAGGTCTGACCTTGTCTGGGCCGGGTGCTGTTTGTTTCTTTACCACGAAATGGCGTGTCGGATTTTGGAAGGGAGAACGTTGGGAACGACATATCCATCCTGTGGAATTTGGTATGTCGGCAAGTGGACATGGCTATCGAAGAGATTTGAGTAGAAGTCATGGATAATCTTCTCCATTGCCATTCTGGAGGATGTGATGGATCCATCAGGACGTCGGAGGGCAGTCATCTTGGTCTTGTAGTTGGCGAAGGACAGGCGGGCGTTACGAACACTTTTCCTGGCTTCTGCTGCATCTACCAGTACTTCTGCTCTCCTCTCTTTGAGGTCTTTCTTGATTACATCTCTGCACTGCTTTGCGAGCTCGGATGTTAGCTTGCGGTTGCCTGAGGCATGCGCCAAACCACGCTGGCGAATTAGCTCAAGAGTTTTCGAAGATAGGCTATTTTTTTCCCCTTTATTTTATTTTATTTTTTTTAAAGTTGTAGATTTACAATTTTTTGTGCTTTGGTTTCAATTATACAATGATCAGATACCCATCCCTCCACCAGTGCCCATTTTCCACCACCATGGATAATATCCCTCCCACCCCCATCCCCCCATCCCCCCTGTCTCTGTGGCAGGGCAATCCCCTGTGTTCTCTCTCTCCTTTTGGGTGTTGTGGTCTGCAAAAAAGGCATTGAGTGGCAAACATTTTCAGTCCATAGTCTACTTTCGACATGCATCTCCCCTCCTGGGAGGATCCTCCAAACATCCTTTATTTGGTGCTCCCTTCTCTATCTGAACAGCCCTTTCCTCTAGGATAACCAGCTGGTCTCTAAGTTATGGAGTAATCCTCCTGGTGCTGATCTCAGCTATTCTTGGGTATTAATCTCATACTTTGTTACTTTATATCCCCCAGATGAATACAATCTTTCTATGTCTATCCCTCTCTTTCTGACTCATTTCGCTTAGCATGATACTTTCCATATTGTACCACTTGTATGTAAATTTCATGACTTCATCTTTTCTAAGAGCTACATAGTACTCCATTGTGTAGATGTACCAAAGTTTCTTTCACCAGTCATCTGTTCTTGGGCATTCAGGTTTCTTCCAGTTTCTGGCTATTGTAAAGAGTGCTGCAATGAAGAAACAAGTGCAGATATCACTTCGACTATACATTTTTGCCTCTCTGGTATATATTCCCAGGAGTGGTATTGCTGGGTCAAATGGGAGCTCAATTTCTAATTTTTTGAGAATTGTCATACTGTTTTCCGAAAGGGCTGAACCAGTCGGCATTCTCACGAACAGTGAAGGAGTGTCCCTTTCTCGCCACATCCACGCCAGCATCGGTTGCTTTTGTTCTTTTGAATGTGGGCCAGTCTCTGAGGTGTGAGATGGTATCTCATTGTGGTTTTGATCTGCATCTCCCTGATGATTAATGATGTAGAGCATTTCCTCATGTGCTTTTTTGCCATTCGGATTTCTTCTTTGAGAAAGTTTCTGTTCATTTCATTGCCCCATTTTTGGATGGGGTTGGATGTTTTCTTCTTGTGGAGTTTAACCAGTATTTTGTATATCCTGGATATCAACCCCTTGTCAGATGTGTATTCGGTGAATATCCTTTCCCATTCTGTAGACTGTCTTTGTATTTTGGTCACTGTTTCTTTGGAGGTGCAGAAGCTTCTTAGTTTAAGATAGTCCCATTTATCTATCTCTGTTTTCACTTGCTCGGCCAGTGGCGTGGCATCTTTGAAGATACCATTAGCTTCAATGTCATGGAGGGTTTTGCCAACTTTATCTTCAATGTACCTTATGGTTTCTGGTCTGATGTTGAGGTCTTTAATCCATTTTGATCTTACTTTTGTACATGGTGTTAGGCAGAGTTCTGACCCTATTTTTTTGCATGTAGCCGTCCAGTGATGCCAACACAATTTATTAAAGAGGCTTTCCTTACTCCACTTCACATTACTTGCACCTTTATCAAAGATTAGATGAGCATATGATTGAGGGGAGATGTCAGTGTATTCAACCCTGTTCCATTGGTCTGCAGTTCTGCCTTTGTTCCAGTACCATGCTGTTTTAATTATTACTGCTTTGTAGTACAGTTTGAAGTTCGGGAGGTTGATTCCTCCCATTTTCTTTTTCCCAAGAATTGCTTTAGCTATTCGTGGGGGCTTATTGTTCCATATAAATTTCAAGAGTGTTTGCTCCATTTCTTTGAAGAATGTCATGGGTATCCTTATAGGGATTGCATTGAATTTATACAATGCTTTCGGTAGTATTGCCATTTTGACAATGTTAATTCTCCCGACCCATGAGCAGGGGATATCTTTCCATTTCCTCATGTCCTCTTTTATTTCCTGAAGTAGCGTTTTGTAGTTTTCTTTGTACAGGTCCTTTACTTCCTTAGTTAAGCTGATTCCTAGGTACTTGATTTTCTGGGGCACAATTGTGAACGAGATTGTTTTTTTCATGTTGCTTTCTTCTCTCTCACTGTTTGCGTATAGGAAAGCCATGGACTTTTGGGTATTGATTTTATAATCTGCAACTTTACTATACGAGTCTATTGTTTCTAGGAGTTTTTTGGTGGAGGTTATTGGGTTCTCTAGGTAGAGTATCATATCATCTGCGAATAGTGAGAGCTTGATTTCTTCCTTTCCTACCTGAATGCCCTTAATATCTTTTTCCTGCCTAATCGCTATTGCAAGTACTTCCAGTACTATATTGAACAGCAGTGGAGAGAGTGGGCATCCCTGTCTCGTCCCTGATCTTAGAGGGAAGGCTCTCAGTTTTTCCCCATTGAGGATGATGCTTGCTGTAGGCTTGTGGTAGATGGCTTTAATTATGTTGAGGAAGGTCCCCTCTATACCCATTTTGGCTAGGGTTTTCATCATAAAGGGGTGCTGGATCTTATCAAATGCTTTCTCTGCATCTATTGATATGATCATATGCTTTTTATCTTTTCTTTTGTTGATATGGTGGATTATGTTGATTGATTTCCGAATGTTGAACCATCCTTGCATCCCTGGGATGAATCCTACTTGGTCATGGTGTATGATCTTTTTAATGAGTAGTTGGATTCTATTTGCTAGTAGTTTGTTGAGGATCTTTGCATCTGTGTTCATCAGGGATATCGGCCTGTAATTCTCTTTCTTTGTGGTATCTCTGTCTGCTTTTGGTATCAGTGTGATATTTGCTTCGTAGAAACTGTTTGGAAGTGTTTTTGATATTTCAATTTCGTGGAAAAGCTTAAAGAGCATTGGGAGTAAGTCCTCTTTAAAGATTTGGAAGAATTCACTAGTGAATCCATCCGGGCCAGGACTTTTGTGCTTGGGGAGACTTTCTATTACCATTTCAATTTCCTTGATGGTGATAGGTCTGTTCAGGTATTCCAGGTCTTCTTGGTTCAGCCTTGGGAGTCTGTAGGAGTCTAGGAATTTATCCATTTCCTCGAGGTTTTGATGTTCCGTGGCATAAAGCTTCTCAAAGTACTCCCTGAGGATCCTCTGAATTTCTGTGGTTTCTGTTGTAATGACCCCCTTTTCATTTCTGATTCGGTTTATTAGGGTTTTCTCTCTCCCTTTCTTTGTGAGTTTTGCTAGAGGCTTATCGATCTTGTTAATTTTCTCAAAGAACCAGCTCTTGGTTTCATTGATCTTTCGGATTGTTTTTTGGGTTTCCATCTCATTAATCTCTGCTCTGAGTTTTATTATTTTCTTTCTCCTGTTCGGGTTGTGCTCCTTTTTTTGGTCCTTCTCCAAGCTCTTAAGCTGTGAGGTTAGGTTACTTATGTGTGCTCGCTCCTCCTTCCTGAGGAATGCTTGTAGAGCTATAAACTTTCCTCTTAACACAGCCTTTGCTGTGTCCCATAAGTTTTGGTAACTCGTGTTCTCATTTTCATTCGTTTCTAGGAATCTTTTGATTTCCTCTTTGATTTCCTGTCTAATCCACTCGTTGTTCAATAGTGCACTGTTTAATTTCCAGGTGTTTGATTTAGTTTTCTGTTTTTGTGTGTGATTTACATCTAATTTCAGCGCATTATGGTCTGAGAAGATTGTTGATACAATATCTACCTTCTTAATTTTATGGAGGCATGTTTTGTGGCTCAGCATGTGGTCTATCTTGGAGAATGTTCCATGTACGCTTGAGAAGAATGTGTATTCAGCTTTTTGTGGATGAAGTGTCCTGTATATATCTACTAAGTCCCTTTCTTCCATTGTTTCCCTCAAATGAAGTATGTCCTTGCTAAGCTTGAGTCTGGTTGATCTATCAAGAGGTGACAAAGCAGTGTTGAAGTCTCCCACTAGTATTGTGTTGCTATTGATGTCTTTTTCCAAATCTATGAGTAGTTGTTTTAAGTACTTTGCTGGTCTCTCATTAGGTGCATATACATTTATTATTGTAAGTTCTTCCTGTTGTACAGATCCTCTGATCAATAAGTAATGGCCTTCACTGTCTCTTATGACCTTCCTCACTCTGAAATCGATGTGGTCTGATATAAGGATGGCTACCCCAGCTTTTTTATGGGAGCTGTTTGCCTGTAGGATTGTTTTCCAGCCTTTGACTCTGAGTCTGTGTTTGCTTTGACTATTGAGATGCGTTTCTTGCAGGCAGCAGAATGTTGGGTTCAATTTTCTAATCCATCCTGCCACTCTATGTCTTTTAATTGGTGCGTTTAGCCCATTGACATTGAGAGAGATTATTGTTATGGGATTTTGTCCCATTGTTCTGTTAAAATTTGGTGTATTTGAGGGGCCTTTCTTGCCTTAAAGTAGCCCATTTAGTTGTTCTTGTAACCATGGTTTTGAGTCTATGAAGTTCCTGAGCTGTTGTTTGTCTGTGAAACTGTGTGTTGTTCCTTCTATTATGAATGAGAGTCTTGCTGGGAAAAGTATTTTGGGGGAGGCATTTATTTCATTGAGTTTTTTTACTATGTCCCACCACTGTTTTCGGGCCATGAGGGTTTCATCAGAAAAATCAGCTGTGAATTTTAAGGATGCTCCTTTGTAAGAGATTTCTTTCTTCGATCTTGCTGCTTTCAGAATTTTGTCTCTGTCTAAGGTTTTGGTCATTTTGATCAGAATGTGTCTTGGGGTATTTTTATTCGGATTTCTTCTAGCTGGTACCCTTCGGGCCTCCTGAATGTGGTCACAAGTTTTCTTCAGCTCTGGAAATGTTGTAGCAATGATGTCTTTGACAGTTTCTTCTTCATCGAGGTTTTCTTCCTGTCCCTCTGGGACTCCAATAATTCTTATGTTACCCCTCTTGGCTTCATCACGATCTTCTCTTGCCATCTGTTCCCGAATTGTGAGTCTCTTTTCCATTTTCTGCTCTTTTCTGGAGAGTCTCTGAACTTCATCTTCGAGCTCACTGATTCTGTTCTCAGCCGCTCTTACTCTGCTGCTGAGGCCTTCCACTGAGCTTTTCAATTCGCCTACGAGATTTTTCAGGTCTGACATTTCTGATTGCATTTTCCACATTTCTGCCTTCAGATCCTCTTGTCTTCTATTGGCATTGCTTTCCATTGTTTCTTTTAATTCCCTAAGCATCCTAAGTAGCTCCCTTCTGAATTCCTTGTCAGAGAGGTTGTCTAACACTACAGTACTGTTGGTGTCATCTGGGCTAGACTCTTCAATATGAATGTTTTGTTGGCTTTTGCGTTGCTTTACCATTGTGAGAGGTGCAGTTTAGTCCTTCACGTTCAGTGTTACTATTCTGCTTGATATGCAGTGTGAGTTAAGATAGGCTTATGAGTTATTGGCAACTGTGTTTCTAGTGGCTGAGCTAAAATAGAGAAGTTTCCATCTAAGAAGTTAGCTTATGGTTCCTATGGCATATGCAGTGGGAAAATATTTCGCGGCCGCGTTAGCGGCCGCGGCTCCGGAAAGAGTCACTGGCACTGGGCGAGGAGTTGGGAATGTCTCCTGTTTGGAATTGGAGCCGTTCAGCTTTGTTGCCCAGAGCTGGGCCTCTGTGCCCGTCCCACGCAGATCAGGGGTTGAAAACCGGCTGTCTAGGGGCTGTTTCTAGCTGCGCGTGCCCAGAGAGGAACCCAGGCCCTTGGGGGCGGGCTGTACCTGTTGGAATTGGAGCCGTTCAGCTTTGTTGCCCAGAGCTGGGCCTCTGTGCCCGTCCCACGCGGATCAGGGGTTGAAAACCGGCTGTCTAGTGGCTGTTTCTAGCTGCTCGTGTAAGATAGGCTATTTTTTGTGGCTATCTCTCTCTTGGCATTCCTCGCACATTCATTGAGGTGCTGAACCAGTCGATCGTATTCCTCGTCAATGTTGTCAACAATGTTTATGAGAAACAGCCTTGTTCCTGATGCCCCATTCGCTCTCAATGGAACGAACATCTCCGAATGCAACAGCTATGTGTACCTAGGTCAAGAGGTCAACATGACAAATGACCTGGCACCCGAGCTGTGCAGAAGGAAGAGAGCGGCTTGGAACGCCTTCAAGAACGTCGAAGAAATAGCTAAGAGGACGAAGAACCTCCGGCTCCGGGCACATCTCTTTGATTCCACTGTTCTTCCTGCATTAACATATGCCTCAGAGACCTGGGCCCTACGCAAACAAGATGAGAACGCTATTCAGTTCTCCCAAAGAAGAATAGAAAGCACTATGCTTGGAATATCACGTTTCACTCAAATGAGAGAGAGAATCTGGAGTTCTGACATCCGTCAACGATCAAGAATCAGGGACGCTGTCTCATTTGCCAAGGTGTCGAAAATCAGATGGGCTGGTCACGTAATGAGATTTAAGGACGACCGTTGGACTAGAGCTGTTACTGACTGGATTCCACGGGATGTCAAAAGACCGCGTGGTCGCCCACCTTCCAGATGGTCAGACTTCTTCGTCAAGATCATGAATGATCGGTTTGAGGCCCTTCATGTTCCCGGAGCGAACAGATGCCATTGGGCTACGCTAGCACACGACAGGGACGAATGGAGACGTTACTGGCTCCCGCTTGAGCAAATCGATGACTAACGGGAAGTTAAGTGATTAAGGGATTAAGTGAAAGATGGAGATGATAGTTGCTTCCTACTATTATGGAACTTGCATATGTTGAATCATTTAGAATTCCACAATGAAAAAGCAAAAATTTAGTCACTGATATTTTACTAACTTCCTACAAATATAAAATTATCTTTCTTATAATTTATATTTCTTCCTTTATGTACAACTTAATTAAAATGTAATGATCTGATTTGCTGATGATGTATTTATATCTAAACTGTATTTATATGTGCTGACTGCAGATTGTTTAATTGTATACATGCTTATGCAAGTGCATAAATAATATTTAATAATAATATTTAAAAATCAATAAAATTTGTCTATTTAGCTGCCTGAAACAAACCATATTTTGTTATTAAGTTGCTTGAGGTTGAGCTTTAGAAATATTCTAAATTCTATAAAGATATATTCATAAGCACTTGAAAGGAACAAATTTGTAGTTCTCTGTTGTTTGCTATATAACAATTTTAGATTTTCATTCAACACAAAAGAAAGTAAATACTTTAACAATACCCTTATCTTACATTGACAAATTTTAGATAAATAGTAAGCTATTGAATTCTGGCAATGTTAGTTATCAGGAAAATGTCCCTAAAACTTGAAAAAGTACTATGTAAGTGATTTATATTTTAGGATCTGGCTCATTTAGATAGTGGTAAATTTCACCCATTAGGCAGTGACTATCATGCAATATATTTTAACTGTTGGCGAATCTAATGAGAGAAACTTGGCACTTATAATCATAGGCCTTCCCAGAGTTTAGAGAGAAAGCATAGATATAATTTTAATGTTCTGCAAAGTTAGCTTGAGAATGAGTTTTTCTATTGGTTGTAGGACTGCAAGTGTAGTGAAAGGTTTGAATAACATTTTTTATATGTTGCTTTTAGGTAGAAGTTTAAGTATCAGGCAACGGAAAAATGGAATGCTTTTTATGCATATTTAAAAAAGCTGAAAAATATAATTCATCCTATCTTCTTAGTGTTTACAAAAGCTCAAAGATAGAAAATAAAAGCAACTGCTTGCCGTGGATTTCTCATTTTAAAGAGATGGAGTTCATCTTGACTATGAAGGGACTATGCGGAAGGGGAAAAAAATTAGTTCTACTAGCATTAGCTAATCATCAATAATCATTTTTTAGCTTCTATAAAAGAAAATAAAGAGGAGAGTTAAGTATTCTTTAAAGATAATTGTTAATGTATTAAATTCTTCTCCAAGTGACAAGGGAATGTTGGCACCTACCTTTCTCCCTTCATTGTATATAAGAGTGATAGCATAGTGAATCATTCCCAGAGCAGTGGGTAATTATGTAAAACAAGACAATGGATGATTATGCTAGCTAAAATGTTGAAGTTCTACAATCCAACAGTTAAAGCTTACTGACAAAGATTAGAAAAAGCTTTTATTTTTTTCCTCAATGCATTTTTTGACGTCAAAGTCTAAAAGTGAGAATATAGCTTAAAACAAGTTTGAAAACCACATCAGTAATTATGAGCACCTGATCACTGCAAATCATCCAGGGCATTTTGTTGGGGATAACACCCTATTTCACAATGCTGGAGTGTGTATGCATCTCACCCACTGGATCTTGCAAGATCTTGACCAATAGCAATAAAAGCTTCACTTTTGTAACATCGAGATGGTGAGTCTATGCATTTTTAGAAAAGTAGGATATTTCTCACACCACATACAGCGGAATACTAAAAATTAAATTATATGCCCTGAAGCTTGAGGAACAAAGAGTTTCATAGTTGACTCAACTATGTAGAGTTGAGAAGACAGATTCTGCAGCTATCTACCTCTGCCTGCAGGCAGAGCAGTAAATTGCCTTTCCATTCATTTGGAAATGTACTTGGCTCTAAGAGACAATCCTTGGAAAAAGAAGACAGAGAGAGTAACTTTGTAAAGAACTCAATTGGATTGCCAGAAGTTTCCTAATAGAATGGTGACTGATTGCTCAAGCGGGCCCAGTAAAGGCCCTCCCGTTGATCTTCGATTTGCTCGAGCGGGCCCAGTAACGTCTCCATTGGAGACTTTGTTGTTACTGTGTCTGGCATATCGAAGTCAAAAAGCCAGAAAAAGAATTCTAAGTACTTAGGGAAGAGGTCAAAGAGGAGTCATCATATATACATTTAAACATGCTTAACTGAGTTAGTAAAGAAACTTCTCATTGACTCATAGCTGAGGCACAGCCACTAGATCCAATGAACAGAAGACAGATTTGTTGTATCAAACCTTTACAAATCTTGTCTCTGTCATTCAGTCACTGGAAAAGTCAGAATCAGCAGCATGTGAGAGGTCAGATACAATGAGAAGAAAGTAGGGGATTCTAGCTAGTTTCCTAAACATGAGATCTAACTGGTTAAAGACAAGAACTTCAAGTTTAAAGATTTGCATTCTTGCCTGACAATATTCTGGATTCTTCTAGTTATTAAAACAAATAATTTATGATTGTTAACTTATTAGAAACATTTGCCAATTAATCCAGCAGCTGGAAAGGAGGATCAGAGAGAGGTTGGTCAATGGCAAGTGGATATTAAAAATTTGTCAGGAAGATGCAAAATTAGTCATATTTTCACTCTCCTGACCCTAACCTCTTGGTATAGCTGTTGTACAACTGGAGAATTCAAAATTTCAAACTTTTCACAAGGTTTCACTATCATTTATTAGAAACTGAGTGTTTGCAATTATATACATATGATGTGTCTCTAAAGTGGAAATAAAGAATACAGTTGAACATTTACATGTTGCTATTGATTCAAGTATGGTGAGGGCAGATCCCTGTGTTTGCTCACGGTTCTCAGATTCTCCAATATTTTCAGGAGCAAAATATTGAGCATTAACGGTGTTCAGACTCAGAGTTACAAAATAGAAAAGTTTATTGGAAATTAAGCAGGAGAGAGGGGAATTCTCCATGAGGAGTTCACTACATTTAGCTTTAGGGGTTGAACCCTGTCTAGAGATTTGAAATAACCTGATCTAGATGGGCAAAATGTTCTGGGCCAGAAATAGGGTTACTCTAGCCTAAAACTGTAATGGTGGTACTAAGATTGAGGCCCTGGTGCCTAATGGCTTAAACAAAGAGATCTGTGAATTGCCTCCAGGAGAGAGATAAGAACAACTTGTAAGAAGTTGACCCTTAAGGGTGGGTGAAAGAGTTGCATTCTTCTAATTGCCTTTTGCCCTTTTGCCTCAGGAATAGATGCTCAGCTGGGACCCAGCCCTACATTCATTGCTGCCTCCAAGCTACGGGCTTCTCTGCCTGTGGAACAAGAAGCAGTTTGAGGCTATGAAGGTCAGCATGGGCCTCTGGGCAATCTTCCAGGGAAACAAAAGCCTTTCCTGGATGAAGCCAGCAAAACTGTCACTCAGGGTCAGTTCTAAGGAGCATGCTGTAGGAGCCTGTGGAGTTGGGGGGAGTCTGGAAAGAACACCCTGAAGGGTCATTGAAAAGAGACAGTGAGAAAAGGTATCTCAGGGTGCAGGGACTGGATGTGAGCCTCAGATCCCAGGTGGGGCTGTTTGCTTGGCTGCTTCAACTGCATTTAGGACTCATGCTCTTCTCGAGGCCGCTGAGCTGATAGAGGGGAGAGCCGAGGCAGCCTTCTAGGGAGCTGCCAATAAAGCATCAGACTGCGACTTCACTCCCCGGGGAAGTGGGGATCACAGAGAAGGGAAGCCAACAGGCCATGTATTCTCTTTTAGAACACCCAATGGATACTTGTCACCTTTAACTGTGGGTGGATGCCTGTGATTTTGAGTATTGCTCCACAGGACTAGGTGCAGAGAACAAAAAAAAAAAATCAAGAAACAGAGATCAAAGTCTGCCTACACTGACCCCCCTCTCTTCTAGCTGTGGATATTCTCCTGAGTGAGCCACAGAATGATGCTGGAGTGGTGAGGACAGGCCTCAGTTCATGGTCCCAGGCCTTTTTTTTTCAAATTTCAAGAACAAAAATATTGAGTGATAAAGATGCTGAGACTTAGAGTTAGAAAATAGAGAAGTTTATTGCAAAGTACGTAGAAGAGAAACTCCCCCAGCATGGGAGAGACAGACTTAATATACTCATTTGTGGCGTTTTCTAGGAAAATTGTATTTTTTGTATTATCAAAGTATAAGGGGATTCCCATTGGTGTCTCAGAGATGTTTTGCTAATTTAGGGCCTCTCTGTGTTGTTAGTACAAACACCCTCTATATATTTAGGGCTTTTTTTTTTTTTTTACATTATCTATTTGACCAGCTCCCTGGGTATTCTCCATTACTCTTGGTTTCCTGTGAGTCCAAGATGTGGACAAAATTTATGGTCTTGGGAAAGTGTGAACTTCCTAGTTTGAGATAGAGTCTAGGAATTTTCAGCACTGCAGACTTAAATCTGCTGAAATGGAGTCACAAGCATCAGTGGGCAAGGAGAAAGCTGGGGTGTCCTCTTTCACTGTAGGAAATAATTTGTCAAAATCACAGAAGTCAAAAGCTTATGGATTTAATTCAATTTCACCAAGGTTTCAAAGGTTTTCATCACATAGTAAGTTCATAATTCTTATATATATTTTATATATTTAATGAAGTAGATATCACAACTGTTTATTGATTCTTACATAAATTTTAATTTTCTTATTAAAATTGTGCCTTATTGTCTTTAAAGACATGGGAAATCACTCTATACACAATATGTTGTTTGGCAAAATTTATCACAACCAACTATATTAGGAAAGATAAAGACCGGAGCTGCACAGTGAATGGACTAGGTGTTATTATATGGAGGGGTGCTTAGTAACGATTATGTGCAAAGGACAGTAAAGATTTATACAGAAATACAGGCAGTAGCCACACACAAAGAAGCCAGTGATGAAGTGATAGTAATACACCCCCCAGCCCCACCCCCACCATTTAGCTGTCAATCAGGCAGCACAGCACTGCAGACAGAACTCTAGCTTTGAGTGGCAAAAAAAAAAAAAGTTTGTTGAGGTATTATAAGCCAATACTGGAAAGCAAAAGATGTCCGTGAGGATCAACTAAACTGAACTTGGGTCTGCTAATCAGAGCAGCTTCCTCTGAGCTTATTAGAAGGAACACCACTGTTGGCCTTGCATGAAGGTGATAAAAGGTAGTAGAAGTAACAAAAAGGCAGAGACCATTGGTAGTTATGAAAGTTCTTCCCACCGCCAGTCATTGCAACCTGCTGACAAGGATTAAATTTTGAGCTATCTGGCAAAGGGAAGGTAGTAGGAAATGCGAGGTAGTAAAATGACATCTGCAGTAACCTCATGATGTAAGATGTATAAAATCTTTCAAGACTGCAAGTGTATGAATTATGGATAGACAGGTAGAGGACAGGAAGAAAATAATTTTCCTATGAGGGACAGTGGAGAACACGAAAGTTATATTTAATCGAGTATAGATAGTTAAGGGAAGTATAGACGTTATCTTTAATTTTGGAAGTTTTAAAAAAATGTGAGACCAGGACAAGGACTAGCACATCAGGAGGTACTCTACAGAATGAAATTTAATAGGATGTACCTCATTAGAAGAAATATGCAGCCTGTACTACATCAACGTATGACTGGGGGGGGGGGGGGATTCTTTTAGACTGCCAGGAGACTTGAAATATAACTCTGAGAATTAATAAAAATCAAATAAATATAACAATCAATCTTTTCCCCTTCAACTACTTTTTGTGAAAGACTGCATCAAAAACTTTCATCAGTGTAATGTCCTGAAACATTTCTTTTGACTATTTTGTTGTCCAGTCCATCCTATTACCGTAATAGTTACCTCTCTGTGTGGATCAGGGACAAGTGACATTGACATCACCTGGAACTTTCTAGAGAATAAGTCATCATTATGTGAATTGGATTAGCAGTCCATCGCTTTAACCACTCGGCCACCTCATCACCTGTGAATTGGAAAATCATGTTTTCTGCTAAAAAATATCATTCTTTCTTTTAGAATGATTTTGTTTTAGACTCATACATTCTAAAAAGTGTTATTTTACTATTCAGTATATATTTCTAGTTGATAACAAAATAGGCATACTAGTCTATAGGCCTAGCGCGTCCATCAATAGATATTTCTAAAACTTAAAAGTAGAAAATTTTGACTATTCATTTTCTTCACCTTAGGATACTGATTCAAATACCTTAACCAGGAAAGTAAAGACTTCCAGGAAATGATGTTTATTCACACATACATCTTAGGAATTAAATTCAAAACAAATAGGAGATGAGAATAATGAATTCAAGAACATTGGTGTCCATTTTTTGTTTAGTTAAAGACAATGTAAGAAAGTACTACTGCTTTTTTTCTAAATTTATTTATTTTATTCAAGATATTAAAAATAATTAACCAGGGTTAGAATTGAATACAGGAAATCAGTCTATTATTGTCAAATCTGGGGTGACCTCAGTTTGGTTGCTAGAATTTTCATAGGACATTTTCTTCCCAGATTATGAGCTGGGTACACATACCCGGGACCAGTTGTGCTCTGACTAGTGCCAGATATCAGAGCAAATATTAGAGTCTCATTTGCATGTCCACAGACACCTCCTTAGCTACTACTGCTTTACATAATTGGAAGTTGAATATTTCATTTGTATTGCTTTTTTGGGTGCACAAGCAGAGAGAGGTATATTTATTCTCACAGTTACAGAATAAGTCTATCAGACAGCATTTCCAATTCAAGGTGCTGCATTCTTAACATTCTCAACAAAAAGATACATACCTTCACTTCAGTATTCATTATGAAGGAAGAAAATCATATTTTAGATTTATATTCCATTTATAGAGCTGTTTTTTGATTCAGCCAGACAAGCCCTGAAGTCACAGTTCCATGGTGAAATTTCTCTTAATACATATGACAAGTATTCACAGGAATACTGTTTTCCCTATGCATGGGCTTTGAAAACGAGCTATTATTGAATAATTCTAACTTATCTGTGCACAGATGAAGGTAACACATAATTAAGAATTTTTATGTTAACTGAATGAATTTTCACCTGTTTTTTTAAAGTATAGCACTAGACATTATTTTCCTCTAACCAGTTTTCATTTCACTCTCTGAATTACAAAATCTTATTATTACTAGTAATACATTTTGCTTTTATTATTAAAAGTGCTTCGCTTTATTTTATATTTATATCCACTAAAGTTTATGAAATCTCCATGTTCTGAATTAAATTCTATATCATTCTTTTTCTAATAATTCTTATATTCTTATATTTTATTAAGAATTTTATAAATTATATTTTCCCAAACTAAAAGAGGTAATAGTGACAAGATAAGGTCTATATATTTACACTGGGCAGGAAATATTTTCTTTAAGATACCCAACATGATGATTTAATGTGTTTCACTGTTAAAGTTATTTCTGATAGATATTTTTTATGATTATTTTGAGAACAAAGCCATTGAGAACACTTAAATTCTAATCTCAGCAATCTTACTATATATAAGCGGCATTAATTATAATGAACTTTTGCATTTAAGGAGTTATTACTCTTATAATTGAAAATGTGTACCCATTGGAGAAACATTGCCCCTTTTTTCTCTCTTCCTAATCCATGACAAGCATTGTTAAAATCTCTGTTATCTTCGGTTCACGCTTTTAGGATGCCACAAATAAGTGAAATCATACATTTTTTTTAACTATAGCTTATTTCACACACAATTTATCCATGTTGAAAATTGTGTTTCTTTCTATAATTTAAATGATTAAATTACATTTGTAAAATGCACATTCATTTTATTTTCATATATTCTTGTTAGGAATGTCTCTCATGTTTGAATTTCTCAAATATCATAGAATAACTGGTTAAGTAAAGGCCCTGAAGGACACAATTCACTTCAACTAGCTGAATGCAATAGCATGCTTGAACCCATATAGGGTAAGAAAAACAAATTCAGAGAGCTTTATTTGCCATAAATGTTTTATTGATCAAGAAACTATTTGTGAACTTAAAATATAAAATTAATATAAATATTAGAAGTACAACGTATCATGTAAATATGAGGAAGTTATCTAATCTTAACAATAATTGCTATTGTTGGGGGGGTTCAGACAGTAGGGTATTTGTGGAAAGTCATTTTCATGTTTCATTTTAGAAAATAGTCTTGTTTTACAAAGGTTTTCCACTAGAAATAACATAAATTGCACTTATGTTCTCAAAATCTCTTAGACTTATTTTTTTTTTTCCTTACATGGACTCTGCATCAGTCTGATTTCACTTGGGGCACCACAGAGGGGGGCAGGTGAGAGCCCTCCCCGCCCCAAGGGACCCAGTCCCTGCAGCTGACCTCCACTATCCAACCACCGCCATGCTCCAGACCGCTTTCTGGACTGCGTGTCCACATCATAAGACACTTCCTACCCATTTTCCAATATTACCACACCATGTTTGATGGAGTTCAGACAGTTGGCAACAATATATATATAACTTTATATATAACTTTTTCTCTTTGAGAGGTATATATACCTCTCAAAGAGCCAGGCAAGCTACAGAGAGTATTCCACCTTCACAGGCAGAGCCTAGAAAGCTCCCTGTGGCGTATTCAATAAGCCAAAACCAGTAACTATAACAGGCCTCATTCCCTTGACCCTGAAAGAGCCTTCAATCATTGGGAAAAATGAGTAAGGAGAGGCTGCTAAAACCTCAGGGCTGGAAGGAATAGAGACATTACTCGCTCCCGCTTGAGTAAATTGACGAACAAAAGGATGGCAGTGACAGTGATTGTCTATATGACTTTGTCATGAGATATTTAAAAATGATTTCCATTTAATAAAAATCGATCTTAATAAAATATTCTTCCAATATATTTCAATTCATGGATAGGGTGAGTCTGGGTTCTTTAAGATTTCCCAAGTTCAGTTATCCCATAGAGACTCATGTATAAAATGGGCTTCTTATTAGTGTCCCACCTTCAAAAACCATGAACTGTTAAGTTCTGAAATATAAGAGCAGGCTAAGAAATGCAAAGTATTCTCCACGTTGTTACTTTCAGGAGACCAATTAAACAATTATTTATTAAATAGCATTAATAGGCTGGAGCGATAGCACAGCGGGTAGGGCGTCTGCCTTGCACCCAGCCAACATGGCCGACCCGAGTTTGATTCCTCTGCCCCTCTTGGAGAGTCTGGCAAGCTACCGAGAGTAGTCGATATGCCAGACACAGTAACAACAAAGTCTCCAATGGAGACGTTACTGGGCCCGCTCGAGCAAATCGATGATCAACGGGAGGGCCTTTACTTTACTTACTTTTTACCTCTGTATGCTTCCATCAGATACTGAGGCATTGTTGCATATAACAAATTATGTAACTCCGTGGATCAGAGGAAATCTGGTGAAAATAATTCCTTTATTGATAAGCTAGAGTTGTGGCATCAGGAACACAGATCCTCCATCAAGTGAAGATAATAGAAAGTATTTCATATTCCTATACCTTTGTTACTGAATATATATGCAGTCTACTTACATATCAATATATTTGATCTAAATACTGGAAGATGGCATTCAATTTACACAAGATTCACTTCCATTTGACACTACAGCTATGCACTCAGCATTTCACAATATTACTTGAACTGATACTAGCTTTAGAATTGTATGGTACGTGATAAGACAACTGAATATCATGGTGATGCTATCTTCTGCTGATACTAACTATAAAATCATTCTGTTGGCTTAAAGTAAAATGATGAGGCTTCCCATATCTAGATTAAGCTACCTGTGAGTCCTCAGATAATGATTCTGTCTGAAGTTCTATAAACATAAAGGAAAAATATAAAACAATATTTTTTTGTATGTGTGAAAAAGCAATTTGCTTTACTTTGCAGGACACCAATTTTGTTGATGTTTCTGCAGTTAGACAGAAAATTTCTCAAAGAATTCTCAAAGAGACCTAAAAGAAACCCCAGAGTACTCAGCATCGGGAAACAATACTGTTTCCTGAGCCTGGCAGGTGGGATAGTTAGTAGTTCAGAAAGAAGGTGAGTTATCCCTTATATAGCCTTGTCTGTCATCATGATGATTTCATTCATGCACCTATTGAGGTTGAGTACAGTGAAATGAGAAGCCTAGTGGTTTTGTATTTACTGTGTTCAGTCTAGTCTGGTGCTAATATGCAATCTGAAACTCCACTTTTGTTCCAGTACCACATGACCATCATGTACCTCATTCCCAGTCGTCCTTGTCCCAGACTTTACACAACCTCTTCCTCAATACTTCTGACTACCTGGCCAATGAAGACTATAAAACTTATGTACTTTAAGTTAATAAAAAAGTCAAGGTCTCAGTTACACCTCCTACCACATAAAACAAATAAATCATACAGGTGTAGTAAAAAAATCTCTGTCCCTTCGGAATAGTTTTTTTTTTTTTTTAACCACCGTTAAATGGCTGTATTAACTGGAATCATAGTGCAGCTTTACTCTGTTTTTTTTTTTCTCTTTCTCTGTAATCAGCCTGTAAAGAATAATGTCAAAGAAGCCAAAACTATGCACAAAAGGAGCATGTATGCACTAAAGTGCAATTTTGATTAATGCCCATTGTTACCTGCTCATACTTACTTGCTTGTTCATGTTTGATTTAGAATGTATGCTTCCACCACATGATCAGGTGTTGTTATGTATAACAAATTATGTAACTCCACGGATCAGAGGACAGGCAGCTATTAATAAGTAGCATTTCTCACATTGTCATTTGATGTTCATGTCAAGAGCTGTCTTTACCTTCAGCCAGTAAAATGCCAGAAAAAGTTTTTCCTAGTAGTCTAGTGGCCTGCATTTTAATAATATTTAGGATTTTCCCTAGTCAGCCTATTCCCTTCCAAGAGCGTAATATCCCAGTTTGCATTGATAAATGATGAAAAATGGTCGCAGTACTTATGCCAGAATCTATCTGTGGTCAGTCCATCACATATGATGGGATCAACAGTTCTAGCTATGTGGAAGACGATCCAGGCAAAAATTTAATATTGGCATTTGCATTCTTGAACCAATTCAATTCTAGTAACAAGTGCCAAGTTAGGATCTTCCGGTAGTAATTAATTAGATGTGTGTAATATGTATAATAATGAAGTAAATATTGATAAATGTGGAAGAGAGATGAGAAAGCAAGTTTGGACAGGAGAAAATGTTACTAAGTGTTCTGAGTAGCAGACTTTAAGTTACCCAATGGGAAGATCCTAACTGTGAGGGCCTTTCAGAAACATTCTGATCTGGGCAGGTGTGCTGTTCCTTTATTTTGTTAAACTAAATATAATCTTCTGGAATAGGCATGGTTTATCAGAAAATCAGTTTGTTTTCCTACCTGACACAGTGTGCAGAATGCCTGACACCTGAGGGTGATCTTTACGCAGGAAAACCAAAATGGGGGTATGTTCTGTATGGAATAAGTCTCACTGAAACTCAGGTATTGGAAGAATCTTCAGATATGCCCGATACAATAGTGTTGCAGTTTGGCTGTCTAAAATTACACACACGTTCCTTTTTTTTTTTTCCCAGAGTGGGAAGAGCTTTATTGATTCTTGAGAAAAATATGCAGGAGGAGCATCCTCCCTGCCCACTTGGCCCTACAGAGGCCACAAGAGCTCGTCCTTTTCTCTTGTGTTGTCATACACATTTTTTTTTTTTGCCTTTTTTGGCTCACACCTGGCAATGCACAGGGGTTACTCGTGGCTTTTCACTCAGGAATTATTTTTGGCGGTGCTTAGGGGAACATATGGGATGCTGGGAATCGAACTCGGGTCAGTGGAGTGCAAGGCAAACACCATACCCATTCTACTATCGCTCCAGGCCCTGTCATACACATTTTTCCAAGAATAATAATTATAAAGCTATTTTTCTGATAATTTTCTTGATCAGGTAATTAATTTTACTAAACTGTTCATATAATTTTGTCACATCACAGTATCACTGTGTCACTGCTTATCGGTTTACTCGAGCGGACACTAGTAACATCTCCATTCGTCCCAGCCCTGAGAATTTAGCAGCCTCTCCTTACTCATCTTTCCCAATGCTGCCGTATTGGAGGCTCTTTCAGGGTCAGGGGAATGAGATGCGTTATTGTTACCATTTTGTCATATGGTTTTATAAATAGTGTGCATATACTTTCATAATTTCTCACCGAATGATTTCTGTTTGAGTGTTTAGGGATTGATGATTTCAACATTTCTGGCTTGCTTATTTTCAAAATGTAAAAATCCTTTCTTAGTAAATACAAGCACATACTGCTCCTGCAGATATGATGTATTTGTATGATGTTAGTGCAATCTTCTGCATATATTTCTCTGAAATTTACTGGGTGCGATGACTTCTCTCAGATTTCAGCTTATTTTTATGCTTTCTTATGTCTCACTGCTTTTTTGTTGTCAGCCTATTTTTCTCCTTGGAAAGCAAATTTTTCGATCTGCTGCAGCTAAATTCAGCACCTGAAATATATCTTAGATTTTTTTTTTACTTATATGAATACCCTGTATGGTATTATAGTTTTTGGCGATCTTTATTGTCATTATGGTTTTATCAAAAATGCATTGATTTTTTTAATTCTTTTTCTTAAAGCTTCTGAATAATATTTAGGGAGAGGAAAAAAATGTTGACTTTTTCAATCCATTTAAACTCTGGATAGTGTACCAATATGTGTATTTAGATAATTCCTTTCTCTAAAAATGTAATCGTGCTTGTAATAGATTATAAAAATTAGTTAGGGTAAATAGGCAGTTTTACAATAAGAAGTAGCCCACAATATTACCCTGCATTTCATAACTAGTGATGTTTTATATCCTTCAGGAAAATCATATTTGCTAGCTCAAAGTATATATTGTTTTTGTGAATAGTATATTGCTTTCTATCATGTTTTCCATGTTTATGTTAATAGTTTATGTAATACTATTGAATTTTATTAGATAAGTTTATATATGGCAACATTTTGAAGTCTCTTAGGTGGCTATGATGCTTAACTTATGTGAGAAATTTTGTTTCCATTAATATCATACCTCAATTCTTTCTTCTTCCTTTGAAATTATGTCAAATTATTTTAGTTCAAAATATTTACTTAAATATTTAGTAATTATTGGTAGATTAACTATTATTTACTAAGTATTAGAAGATTTGTAAATATTTAAATAAATAAAAACAATTTAGTTCAAAAACAGCAACAATGATGGTACTCATTCCCCTGACCCTGAAAGAGCCCCCAATATGCCATGGGGCTACACTAGCACATGTCAGAGACGAATGGAGGCATTACTGGCACCTGCTCGAGCAAATCAATGATCAATGGGGTGATAGTTATAGTGAAAGTGATTTTAGTTCATCTTGTTCCTATCCAATGATAGCAGACATCATAGGCTTTAAAATTTTTTTAAAGGTTTTTGCATTAATGGTTTTCTTATATGGATATTCAGTATTTAATAAAAAAATACAAGCACAAATTCATATTGTAGGACCATAGTAAATTGTGGCTTTTTTTCTGTACTTGTGAATGTGAATCTACTCTTAGTAAATAAAATATGAATTAAAAAATTAATTGTGCCAATTTTAATCATAAAAATTTAGCTTTAACGTGTACATATTTGTTAGCTTTAGAATTAACTATAATCTAATAAAAATAAGCAATATTTTCTTTTTCTAATAGTTAAAACTAGAGTCCGTGAATAATTTAGTAGTGTCACTATAAAGTTATAGCATAAAGGCATTAAAAATGTTATCCAAGAGTGAGTTTTTTGACATCTTGAGGAAGTAAAAGATTTATATTAACACCTCATTAAATGCCATTTTATTTAGAGCAACTATGCCATTTTTTACATTTTATATTTTTCCAAAAGGATATATTTATTTTGTCTAGGTTTAAAAAAATTGTCTTATAATTTTCTGTGCTGGTTTATGCATACAAGTGTATGCAAATGTGAATATATGCATTTATATTTAAATAAATATTAACTATATGCACTCTGAATGTATAGCTATATTTTTTCTAAATTAATTTAATTTTTATGTCCGAATTGTCTACCTACATTTTTTTGGAAATATACAATTTTAGTTATAGTTGTGTTTGTATGATCAGTATTCTTCCAAGAAATATACTTTTGTTCTGTTTGAGCTTATTAATCATGCTATCAAAATTTCTATACTACAAAAATAGTTTTTATTATACATAAAAGGTTTCTGAAAGATATAATTTTGTTTGACAGATCTTTCAACTTTTCTGTGCTTGCTATTATATTTACAGTATTGAGTGTATAAGAGAAGGCTGATAATCCAACATCTTTTTGAGACTTTGAATTGTTTTTGGAAGTAATGTCAGCAAAAATATTTCAAAATGCATTGAGAAGATTATATATGATTGCTGTAAAAGGAAAAGGTTATTTCTATGTTAAAAAAGTGTGCTTTTAGCTATTTGTGACACTTTCAAATATTTCCTTAATAATTAGGACCTTGTCTTCTCAGTTCATGGAGAAGTTCATGGAGTTTGGAGGGAGAATGTACTGTTGAGAGCTAATAGCTAGATGCAATGGGAACTCATCTATCATCTTACTTTAATTTGTGTTAGTTTTCATTTTTATATTTAACTTTCATTTAACATTTACAATATGTCAGGTTTGTTTATTTATATATTTAATCCTCCTACAAACACTATGGGTTAATATGATTATGCCCCCATATATGGTACTATATACACCAAATTATTACTTAAAAAATTAGCAAGTGTCACTTTTTCATTGGCCAACACTGAGGTACAGGCTCTGAGTAAGTTGTCCATTTTTTTCATGAATTCAAAGCATTTTTTTTTAGTATTTTTTTTATTAGTGAAACACCATGAGGTACAGTTGTAGATTTACAATTCTTTGTGCTTGGGTTTGATTATACAATGATCAGATACCCATCCCTCCACCAGTGCCCATTTTCCACCACCATGGATAATATCCCCCCCACCCCCATCCCCCCATCCCCCCTGCCTCTCTGGCAGGGCAATCCCCTGTGTTCTCTCTCTCCTTTTGGGTGTTGTGGTCTGCAAAAGAGGCATTGAGTGGCAAACATGTTCAGTCCATAGTCTACTTTCGACATGCATCTCCCCTCCTGGGAGGATCCTCCAAACACCCTTTATTTGGTGTTCCCTTCTCTATCTGAGCTGCCCTTTCCTCTAGAATGCCCGACTGGCCACTAAGCTATGGAGTAATCCTCCTAGTGCTGATCTCAGCTATTCCTGGCTATTAATCTCATATTTTGTTACTTTATATCCCCCAGATGAATGCAATCTTTCTATATCTATCCCTCTCTTTCTGACTCATTTCGTCAAAGCATATTTTTAATAATAGAAAATATGTTAGGGTTCTGTGAATAATTGAAAGTGAAGGGGTATACATAATTTCTAAACAAAGAACTATAAATAAGGCAGAAAGAAATTAAAAACTCATTATGGAGTAAATGAAAGATAAACTTCAGTACTATTTGAGTAGCGCATCAATTTGTTGTGCATCAATTTGCTTGAGCGGGCACCAGTAACTTCTCCATTGTGAGACTTGTTACTGTTTTTGGCAAATTGAATACGCCACAGAGAGCTTGCCAGGCTCTGCTGTGCGGGCAGGATACTCTCAGTAGCTTGCTGGACTCTCCGAGAGGGACAGAGGAATCAAACCTGGGTTGGCCGCAAGCAAGTCAGATGCCCTACCTGCTATGCTATTGCTCCAGCCCATTTGAGTATATATAAAAATTAACGGCAAAATGACAGTTTTATTTTCCTTGTTTTAGAAAGAGTAGATGCTTTAGCAATAAATAAAAATAAAGAAAAGAAGAAATCCATATCCTGAACTAGAAATAGTTATTGAACTCAATTCTTGAAAAACTTAGGAAACTATGTAGGGCATATGTTAGAATAGTTAGTAGTATATAAAAATAATAGCAGGATATGCAGAAGCATCAAGTGCATTTCTTAACTATTAGAAGGGTTATTTTGACTAGAGACATGTAAATTTGGTCAGAAAAGTTTTTCCACTGTAATTTAGAATTGCTAGAGAAAAACTGTAAGGAAAAAATTTAACTTACATACTATATAGTATGAGAGTTCGTAAAACTGAATGAACAACATAAAATTATCTGGAGAAAGCAATAACATTATTTGAAAAATATATGTTTACAGATAATGTATATATTCATGGCATTATTACTTATTAAATTTAAACAGAAATAAATTACACTAATATCATAGGATTATATGTCAGAACGTATCAGGATCAGTTGGGTCGATAGCACAGGGACTGGAGCAATAGCACAGTGGGTTGGGCATTTGCCTTGCACGTGGCCAACATGGCTGACCCGGGTTCGATTCCTTTGCCCCTCTCGGAAAGCCTGGCAAGCTACCAAGAGTATCTCACCCACATGGTAAAACCTGGCAAGCTCCCCGTGACATATTCAATATGCCAAAAAACAGTAACAACAAGTCTCACAATTTGTTGTGAGACTACTAGTGCCTGCTCCAGCAAATAGATGGACAATGGAAGGACAGTGACAGCGACAGTATCAGGATTAAAAGATAGCAAAAATATGATAGTTTTAATCTAAGAGACCTCTTAGGTCTGTGACATCATAGCTCCCAGCTAAATTGAACTTCAATAATCTGTCTGTGAAGCACGTAACTGAGCTATCTAAGTGTGGGTTTACATTTCCTTAACTTGTTTTGTATGTTGTTGCAAACTGGTATTGGAAAAATGGGGCAGCTCTACACACAAAAATGAAATTTTATAACTAACTTACTCTATACCCCAAGACAAACAAGACTTGAACATAACACTCAAATCAATAAATTGCAATACAAGAAAACTTAGGTTAGATATTATTTGACATTCACTTAAGTGATGTCTTTGTGGATTTGTCTCTCAATAGTAGCACTGTCCTCCCGTTGTTCATTGATTTACTTGATTGGGCACCAGTAATATCTCCATTGTGAGACTTGTTGTTACTGTTTTTGGCATTTAAATAATCAAATGGGACTACATTAAACTGAAATTATTTTTTATCTCAGAGGAAACTATTATTAAAATATGAAGACAATCAAATTAATGTGAGAATATATTGCAAAATATAAATTAAACAAAGAATATTCAAAACAAAAAAGATAAGTTATCAGTAAATGCAAATGAAAATCACAATAGGTAGTTTTCATATCGTTTCCTTTATTAGAATGAAAAATAAACACTTTATAGATTTATCTTTTCCTTGATAGATTTTATCCAGGTTGTTTTAATAGAGTTATGAACAATAGCCACATATTACTTTTGAAACTTTTGCGATTGCATGTAATTCTTACAAAAAACAGAACCTTTAATACACGATTCATGATTAATATTTCCAAGGAATGGACAGTCTACATCATGATTTATTACATATAACTTGTGTGCTTAAAAAAGACCATACTATCCTAGGAGTGTCTGTGTGACAGGTTGATTTATCTTTGTGCTCTTTGTGTTTTGATGCGCAGACTTTTTACTGACCATTCATTCATTAATTTGACAAGGTTTACCTTCAGTGTGAATGACACGGGGTTTCGCTGGTATGTGTGTGTGTGTGTGTGTGTGTGTGTGTGTGTGTGTGTATTTGAATGACATACAATTTTCACCTAAAAGAGTTTAAAAATTAGTAGGGTAGACAAAAGGAGAGAGAGAGAACAAAAGGGAATGCCCTGCCACAGAGGCAGGGTGGGATGTGGGGGATAAGTGTGGGAGGGATACTGGGATCCATGGTGGTGGAAATGGGCACTGGTGGAGGGATGGGTATTTGATCATTGTATAATCGAAACCCAAGCACAAAAATTTGTAAATCTACAACTATACCTCATGGGATAGCACAGAGGTAGGGCGTTTGCCTTACAAGCGGCCAACATGGCCGACCCGAGTTCGATTCCTCCGCCCCTCTCGGAGAGCCCGGCAAGCTACCGAGAGTATTCGATATGCCAGACACAGTAACAACAAAGTCTCCAATGGAGATGTTACTGGGCCCGCTCGAGCAAATCGACGATCAACGGGAGGGCCTTTACCTTTACCTTTTATACCTCATGGTGTTTCACTAATAAAAATTAAAAAAAAATTAGTAGGGTAGAGATAAAAATAAATAACCATGATGCAGGATGAAATGCTAAGTGCCCTGAAAACTGTGTGAAGTCAGACTCTAAGATGATATGAATGGATGCAATTTAATATAGCTAAGGAAGCCTGTTAAATTAATATTGGAAGAATTTTTAACTGAGTCAAGTATTACTTTCAGATTGGACATTTTTTACATAGCTCTAATATAATAAAATGAATATCATAATTCTAAAAAAATAACTTTAGCTAACATACTAGAATATTTTCTTAAATCCAGAGATGTAAGAAACACAAAAAAGATCAGGCCTGAAAAGTTGAAAACAGGTTAAAGCAACTTCCTTGTAAGTGCCTAACCCCTGAGCACCAGATTTAATCTCATTCTCACAAAAAGAAATATTTAAAAAAAAATTTCTTGATAGCATGTGAACTTATTTTTTAAATTTATTGCAATTACTTTTTAATCTCTAACTTTTGGATTGTAGCACTGTAGCACTCTCCTCCCATTATTCATGGATTTGCTTGAGTGGGTACCAGTAACGTCTCCATTATGAGTTGTTATTGTTTTTGGTATATCGAATATACCACAGAGAGCTTGCCAGGCTCTGCCATGTGGGCAGGATACTCTTAGTAGCTTGCCAGTCTCTTTGAGAGTGATGGAGAAATTGAACTCAGGTCGGCCGCATGCAAGGCAAACACCTTACCCTCTCTGCTATCGCCCCAGCCCCTTTCTTTAATTCCTAAATTCTTTATCTTGGTCAGGGAGATGATTCTTTAAAAGTTGCTGAGTGTAAGGAGACTGAGACATATAGTATGTCAGCATACCTAGGTCTGTTTTTTCTGACTGAATAAAAAGAATCAATGACAATCAATTCAATCCTTGAATGATTCTGTTAGAGAAGGCTATCTCACATGAACACAGAAATTTCTATAATTAATATTAAAATGAATTCATATCCTAAGGCTATCTTTAATTTTTAATTGCCTTTTTTGTTCAGAAAATGTTTTATAAAAGTGCAAATGTTTATATGTTTCAATGGTACATTACCAGGGTGCTGACTTTTTGATTGACATACATATTCAACTGAAAATGAGAACATTGGGATGCAGTCTTTATTCTGTAAACAATATAAATAATTGGTAGTTTACACTTTTTTGTTTGTTTTATTCAGTATTTGGGGCTTCAGTTGGTTGTGCTTAGGAACCACTTCTGGCTCTGTTGTCAAGGATCACTCCTAGTGGATTCTAAGACCAAATGAGATTCCAGGAATTAAATTGAGTCTGCTTCAGGAAAAGCAAATGCCCTACCCATTGTACTATTTTTCTGGCCCACATTTTATTATTATTAGTATTCTTTTTGGAAGAAGAGTAGTATAAACTTTTTTTACATATATCTACGTTGATTAAATTATGAGAAGCAATCTTGTGATTTCTGAGTCATTTTAACTGTTTAAAATTTTATTTTTCTCTGTCAAATACTAAGCATAATAGAAAGTTTGTCATTGAATTGATTTTTACTAAATGTGACAGTGAAGGAGTTGGCAGTTAGAAACATTCATGGGTAATTGTCATAGTATCAAACATTAATTGCTTCTCAGTACACAGAGTTGTATTTTTGTATTTTCTCTCAGCAGTGAAATTCATTTATTCATTTACTTTTTAAAGTTTTTATTGAATCACCATGAGATACAGTTTCAAAGTTGTTCATGATTGGATTTCAGTTGTAGAACATTCTAATACGCATCCATTCACCAGTGTACATTTCCCACCAACTGTGTCCCTAGTTTCTCTCTCGCCACGACCCTCAGCCCCCACCTCTGCCCCTGCCTGCCTCTATGGCAGAGTGCACATTTTTCTAAGAAAATTTCTCTCTCCCAGAGATAACTTCATCCTACAAATTAAATTTTTCATCTTTTATTTCTATTTGATGCATTATAAATTCAGACCAAATTCAATTTCTACTGTAAATTATTTTAAAGTTATAATTACATGCTTTTTTGTGTTTTTAATAGTGCTGCATAATTTCTATAGACACTTATTCTTTGTTGAATTCATGCAGGATAAAATATGAAATGCACCTTTTCTGAACAAAGAGAAGAAAAAGTTCAACAAATTTCAGCTGTTATTACTGTGTGCAGGTGCATAAAGAATAGGTACTAGTCACTGTATTTTTTATCTTATTTTGAATAGGAAATTATAGTTTTCTTAGAAATAATGGCTGTCACTTTAATAATGCTAAGCATGTGATTAGTTAAAATATATACACTTTGACTTTTGCATTGAATATCCTGGCTTGGAGGTTGCTTTCTAAAAAATATTAATCTGTTGTTATTTTTTAAGCATTGATATTTTATTATTTCCAAGCTGGGAACTCAGTTCCAAAATGATATCTAGATCATGACTAATGAATAATCAAGACTTCAGGTACAGTTCTCACTCCAAGAATGTAGTCATTTCAAGAATCTATTGAAATAATAGATTTTTTAGAGTTCGTAATGAATCTGACCCTGGCATTATGTATCACATCAGTGGTCTGTATCTGAGTCTGTCATGTTTTTTTCAGCTAGATGATTGTGCCCTAAGAACTCAGATTAAAAAATTCACATGTCCTTATCCTCTACTAGAAGATGTCCCAGAGTTCAAAGAACTCCAACATCTTGATAAATTTGACTTAGAAGTGTAGTCCTATAGATTTATTTAATTTAGAATTTCTTGTTAATTATTTTTACCTTAACTAACTTAAATATGTGAGTATAAATCTCCTTACTAAGGGTAAATTCCCATATTATTTCAAAATATTTACTATATTAATAAGAAGAAGGATATTCTTTTTTAATATTAAAAAAGTGTCCCAAATAACCTGGTTGGTTCAATCCCCATACCACACGGTGCCCTGAGGATATCTAGACTGTGGTTCTACAGATACCTGAGTACTTCAGTGCATTGTTTGATATGCTGTTGAGTGACCCAAGTAATCACTGTTGAGATCCCAAATGTGTAGTAGCTACCCATGGGTCCTGTCATTAAATCACAATTCCATGAACACACTTGGAAAGTTCCCAAATTAATAGATAATAAAAATGATGTTACAGTAGTTAAAACCAAAATGAGTAATTGCAAAAAATTATTTAGTTTAAATGATCACCTTTGAAAAACAAAAAGGATTAAAATTAGCGGTCTGAGTTTACTGTTAAGAAACTAGGAGTGTAAAGTTAGCAATAAGCTAGAATGGAAACTATAAAAGCTAGAAGATTTATTAGAAGACAAAGAAAAACACTAAATTTTTGGGCCACAGTTGGCTGTGCTCAAGGCTTAGTTGTGGTCTATGCAGTGCTCGGATTGAACTAGGATCAGCCATGTAAAAGGCAAATGCCTGCTGATGTATTATCTCTCTAGTCTCCAAATAGAAAGATATATTTTTTAAGAATTAATGCTGAAACTTTCAGTAGGTTATTTTTTATAATGAATTGTTTTTATTTTTATTTATTAATTTATTTATTTTTGCTTTTTGGGTCACACCTGGCGATACACAGGGGTTACTCCTGGCTCTGCACTCAGAAATTACTCCTGACAGTGCTCAGGGACTATATGGGATGCTGTTCTCTAACCCAGTTCGGCTGCATGCAAGGCAAACGCCCTATCCGCTGTCTTATTGCTCCAGCCTCTCAGTAGATTATTTGAATTGATATTTTCATCTGTATGAAAATTAGGGGCCAGGAAGATAGTACAGTGAGTACATGCTTGTCTTACACACAGCTAACACAGGTTGATCCCTGTACCCTGCGTGGTCCATTGAGTCCTTCCAGGAGTGATCTCTGTAACGAGAAACAGGAGAATACACTGGGTACCACTAGGTGTACAACCCCCCAAAATGATATTTCTTCATTAATTGGGCCTGGAATTAGGGAAAGGAATGATTGTCTTTAAAACAATGCAACCTTATAATTGTATTTCCTCAGTTTTTGTTATTGTTTTCTAAGAGGATAGATCTTATGTGTGTTACTACTACATACTCACATAATAATACTAAAGGAGCAGTAGGAAACTTTTTGAGCTGATAAATATGTTTATGGTTTCTTGTTGTGTTCATGGTTTTACAGATACATATATATACATATAACTATATAAATATATATATCTCCACTCTCATATAGTTCTATAAATGAAATTTATAGACTTCTTAAAATTTATGAAGCACCAATTATGTAGTTTTTAGATGAAGATGGAGATCTAACATGAGATGTATTTTATCCTTCAATATCAGAAAGATACCGTCACTGTGCTCTGATGTGTTGGCCATCCTCTTGCTCTATATGATATAGGGTTTCATGAAGATCCTTTGTAGAAGGGATAGCATGATATTTCTTAGTAATAATGTCTCTAATTTGGTACCAAATGTTACTGGGTGTTGCCGAAAGGTCAAATTGAAGTAGGAACTTAGCATAAGCATTGGTAATATATATTTTTAATGGGGACGCAATCTAATTCAAATATGAGGGTTCTTAAGAAAATGTAGTCATGGTTTTTATTATTAAGCCTTCAAATCATATGCTTGAGATTTATCTATTTCTTTTTCTCTGTGCTGTGAATAAATGGATGATGAAGTATAGTCTACAGGCCAGGTCATTACTTATATAAGTACACGTGTATTTGTTTGACCACTGTCCAAGATTGTTTTTATTGCTGGAACAGAAAAATTGACTAGTTGTGACAAAGACTATATGTCTCACAAAATCTAAAATGTTTATTAGCTGATATTCTACAGAAAGTTCATACAATTTGTTCTGATTCACTGGGTTGGCTGTAATTTCTTTTATTGAGGTAAATTTTATTCCTTCTCCCCATATATGAACAAGTTTAAAGGAACAGAAAAATCATAGTCACTAAATGACTTCAGTGTACTCAAATATAATAGCCCTAAGACTATGATAACTAATTATAGTGTTTTCTGGTAACAAGGTCTTTATACACTCTCGTTAGATGGTGTCCATAAACACTCATAGTAATATCAGGCATAATTTTATCTAATACAGTATTGTACCATAAGTATAATTCCTGGCAAGGGGGGTAAAATAATATAAACATCTGCACATTTATTATACCACACTCTAAAGTGTTCTAAAGTACTCTAGAGAATACTTTCATCAGAGTATACTAAGTCCAAAATAGAGCTCATAGTTGTTCTGTGACACTGCCCTCACAATCAAAGATCTGGGAGGAATTTTTAGAACATCAAACTATTGCCCTGAGTGCTCTTATATCAAGACTTAATTATTTAGAATAGACCTAACCAAACAATGTATGAACATAATATTTCATGCAATGAAATGAGGACATTGGGATTTCTTGATGCCTGCAGAAATTTACTTTGCTATCTGGTAGTGCACATGTTTAGTGAATAGAAAAATGTAGAGTGCCCATGCTTCTAATTTTTTTTCTCTTTTCAAACCATCTAACAAGTTTTGTTTATATGTATTATATATTTACAAGCTTATATCCAGATAATTAACACACACTATTATAGACTTATTATCCACTATATCTAACTCTATAAGTTTAGCTACCAGCCTATATGTAGATAAATATGTGCCTATATATTCATATAACTACAGTTTTATATAGATATGTTTCTAACTCTATATACATACATATTCACAGCTTATATTCACATATGAATATATGCATCTGAACTCCTAGATCAGTCTAATCTATTATGCATATTTGATTATGTTTTTAAAAGTCCTAAACACTGTTAAATCGAATGATTCTTTAAAAATAGTGTTATTTCTTTAAAAACACCTTATCTCCAGATAGTGTGATATCTAGATTGCTTGCCAACACCACTTGAATATTCTGCTGTATACTCCTATAATTTTGATTGGATATTCATTAGCTTAACATAATATCTCTAAGTGGCACAGAACATATTTTTGGTTTTCATAAAGGCATAATCAGACTTTTTTTCACTTTTCCAAAAAAATACTTTTTTTTTTCTCAAACATAGCGGGGAGTAATTTCACAGTTATTTTCTGAAATTATATAGTAATCAAGTTACAGTGTCTTATTAATTATCACTTTTTAAAGCATAGAGGGAAATCATTTTAACATCTCATAAAGTAGGTAACTTGTTTAACTCTTGGAATGTGTGCAAAGACACTGTAGTCCTTACGTTTTAACCAGATTTCTGCTTAACTAATTTAATATCAAATATGTAAAAGCAAGCTCATTATTACTCAGCGGACACATTAAAATTAAATAATCAAGACATTTTATGCTGGCAAGAATATAGGGTTTATGTAATTTTCTCTCATGAAACTATTCCCTCCTTGCTCTCTGGCACTACACGTGGATACCTAAAAACTGCTAAGAGTGATTCCTGTGTACAGACAGGAATAAGGCCTGAATTCTACTGAATGTGGCCCCCCTTTTAAAAAAGATAATTTCTGCATAAAAATATATCCACACATATATACATATCCATATGTTTATTATTTAAAATAAAATTTTAAAATAAATACTTTAGAAAAAGAATAATACTTTAGGGGCTGGAGTGCTATCACAGCGGGTAGGGCTTGATTCCCAGCATCCCTTAGGGTCCCCCAAGCACCACCAGGAGTAATTCCTGACTGCAAAGCCTGGATTAACCCATGTGCATCCCCGGGTGTCGCCCCAAAAGCAATAATAATAATAATAATAATAAATATAATGCTTTAGACACTTTGTTTTTGTTTTGTTTGGGGGCTATGCTCAGGAGTTAGTCCTGGCTCTGTACTCAAGAATTACTCCTGGTGTTACTTAGGGGCCATATGGGATACTGGGAATCAAACCCAGGTTAACTGTGTGCAAGACAAGTGCCTTTCTTACTGTACTATCTCTCCAGCCCATCTTTAGCCGTTCTTATATCAGTTTATAAAATTATTCTATTTTGCAATATGATATAAGAATGTAAATCAAATTTATTTAAATATTTTAGATGAAATAAGAATATCTTTTAATGACATTTAGCCATAAATTCCTTAATGCCATCTTACAAACAAGTAAACCATAAAAATTAAATCTCTTTGACATACTTTTATAAATTGTCATTGTTTAGCAATATCTTGCTTAGGAAAACTATTTTATGTCATATTCAAAAATAAGACTCAAAATCTCAGTATTCTTACTATTTGAAACACAGTTACATATTCAAATTGAAATAAAAATGACTGACAACTGATCATTTTTGAGACCAGATTTTGATGGCTAGAAGGCTCTAGTTACAAACCGAGGGGTTGGAAGATTAGGTTGGGGACTTAAAGCTGAATTACTTTTCTTTCATTACATTGCTCAGGGCCAGCCTTAGTAGAGTTATAGCTTGGCATGCTGTTCTAGTCTCTCAGTTCGATGGAGTTAGCTGGAGGACACTGGTAAATATTAAACCACAGAAGCACGTCTGTCTTTTTATTCACAAAAAGAACACTAAAATATGCATAGGGGGAAATAATAATTCTGCTTTTGGTATCCTTGCCAAGTACACCAATGTTTGCCAGGTTCCCAAGGATTAATTTCCACTTGGAGAATTTACACCTGGTAGCTAAATGTTACCTAGATGGGTTATTGCATATTTATACCAAATTTCAGCAAAATTAATTGTTAGCATAGAGAAAAGAAAGCAATTGCAGAATATTCCTTTGAGGGCTGAGTAACTCTGCACGGAAACCATATTTTGGAAGATAATAATTAAAATATGCACTAAGATCACAATGAATCCTAAAGAAAGGGAAAAATGATATAGCAAATCATTGAAAAATGTGCACTTGCTATTATTTTTCCTCACTCTGTATTTTTAATCTAGCATGTTTCTTGAGAAACTGATTAAATGGAATGAATTTAATAAAAAAGATTGTAGTAAGTGGCATTATATACTGAAATATTAGTATATTAACACATATAGAATATATCAGTAATTAGAATAGCAAAAGTAAGCCTTAGTTTGATACTTCCATTGTAATCTAATAACAAAGAATCAAAACACACAATAGCAATAAGAATAGAATCAGCCTTGAAAACCTGGCATAGCTACAGATAGCTACTGACTTTGTTATGTTTTTGAGGTTTTCTCTCTTGTCTAAGGAAATATAAAATGCATGTGATGTCTTTTCATCTCAGTGAGTTCAAACTATTCATTTTTGTTTTTCAGTGTTAGAAACCTTTCATTGAGAAGCTCATACGTGCAACCCAAAACTTATCGGGCCAGAGCCATAAATTAGGCCACCTTATTAATTTACAGTGGGTAGGGTGTCTCCCTTGCACATGGCTGACCCTTGCTATATCCCTGGCATCCCATATGGTCCCCCAAGCCTGCCAGTAGTGATTCCTGAGTGCAGAGCCAAAAGTAACCTCAGAGCACTGTTGACTTACCAAAACAAAGCAAAACAAAACTCATTTAACTACATATTTCTAAGTCCCAAATAAGTTGAATGCCTTGAGAATTTCCTCAGTTTTAATGCATAAATGCTTCCATTTTTGATCCCACTTTTCTCTAAATCCTCTGTTATTTGACATTTCTTAAAGGGTCACTAAATTAAACTTAAAATGAAATTCATAAAGCAAGCATGGAGAGTGGTGCAGATATGTAAATGTAGGTGTACTTGGTCCCGATTAGCAGCTCTTAAAATTGGAACAGCATAGGCACTAAATATAGAAGACTCAGGCTGTAGTGGTATTTGAAGTACTCCATGTCACAAAGTGAGTACTTCTCAAGAGAGAGAGAGTGCCTTGCCAAACAGAAATGTAAACTGTTGATGTAAATATCTATATAAGGAAGAGATAAAATAACCTGAACGCTGCCTTGTGAGATGAGGTTCCACAGCTAGAGCCTTATATGTAACCTTATATATATTTTACATTCCTATCTTGTACCCTGTGCAATTAGAGAACATTTGCACTCTGTCACCATGTTTTTCCTGGTAATACATTGATTGCTCTCTCTCTCTCTCTCTATATATATATATACATATACATATGTATATATATATACACACATATATACATATATCTGTCACTGTCACTGTCATCCCGTTAATCACCGATTTACTCAAGCGGGCGCCAATACCGTCTCCATTGTCCCAGCCCTGAGATTTTAGCATTGTAAACTTTATGCTTTCTGGGGATGCAGCATGCCAGCTGAATATATATATATATATATTATAATAAATATCATATTAAACTTTCTGTACTTCTTCACATATTATTAGCAATACTCAACTATTATATGGCTTTCTACTTTAGGTTCCAGTCTATTTATTTATTTATTTATTTATTTGCTTTTTGGGTCACACCTGGCGATGCACAGGGGTTACTCCTGGCTCTGTACTCAGGAGTTACTCCTGGCGGTGCTCAGGGGACCATATGGGATGGTGGGAATCGAACCCGGGTCGGCCGCGTGCAAGGCAAACTCCCTACCCACTGTGCTATCTCTCCAGCCCCCCAATCTATTTAGAGAGTGGAAATTATGCTCGCCACAAGAGTTTAGCTACTATTTGATAGTTTGAAAACCAAAGTTTACTTCATATATTTCAAAGTCTAAAACTGTGATATATATATGAGAACCATATTGAGAAACAATGGTCTATAGGCTTTAGTATAATTTAAAATATTCTGAGGACCACATAGTGCGTTCTTTGTCTAAATTATATATTTAAGTGTATGTATGAATATAAATGCATATGAGTAGCATATATACACATTTGTGAATATTAAAACAGTTACAAATTTTTCAAGGAGTGTTTTATCTTATTTTTACTTATTATTTGAATGGGAGCATTGCTGGGGTCATACCCAGCAGTGCTCAAGGCTTACTTCTGACTCTTTACTCAGGGATTACTCCTGGCAGTGCTCAGAGGACTATAAGTAAACTAATTAAAACCAAGGTCATATCTCTCTGGCCTTCAAAAAATGTTTTAAATGGATTTACTAGTTTATCAAATCACTTGTTCTCTTCTATTACTCAATTTTTATTCTCTATTCTTTAGGTAATTATTTTAATGCATTATGTTTATTTACATTTGTATGCTTTCTTTAAATGTGCTCTTTGTGACACCTATTGTGTAGTGATGAATATTATCTCTAATTATATTTCTTACTTTCTAAAACCTCAGCATTGAAGTGGTTTTCACATTACAAAAGCTTATTATTGCCTTTTATATTTACAGTTATGTAGAATCGCCCCCCACCCACCCACCCCCAGTAGTTTGAATTAGTAACCTGTTTCATTCAATGGAAGCTAAAACTCAGGTCATCTCCAGTATTTTATTTTATTTCCAAATGTAGTTTATTTACTTTATAGAGAGTAATTTTTGATGCCTATGAACTACAAAAATCTTTGACTTTGTGTAAGAGTTAGGGGTTATTTGAAGATCCTACTAGTTTGCTTCCCTAAAAGGTCATATATATAGCAACTTCTGTTATCAGTGCCAAGCGACTTTCATTTACTTGTATTTTAGCAGTACTTGAGAATAATCAGCTACTGGCAATTTTAGCCTGATGTTAAGAAATTAATTTTTTGACTTAAATTTAGCTTCTCATGCTATTAGCTTTTTGAGTTTTCATTTCCTTAGAAAAGATTGCATTTTTTTCAATGCTTATCTTGCCATCCTACTACATTTAAGAAACTAATTTGGGTAATGCAAGTAACTTGTCTCACAAAGTTATCTTACTGATAATTCTTGCTTTCTCTTTCCCAGTAACATCTGGAACTTTTATAAAAATAAAATCTATCACTTTTAGTTTATTTTCTTATAGTTTATGGTATCTTGTTTATTGTATGTACATAATGAAGATATACTTATATTTTTCTATGTAAGTTTAGTTCTGTTGCTCATATACAGTCCTTAAAATAAAAATTAAAGGGCTGGTTGGTAGGACACTGGCCTTACATACCACCAACTGGGTTCAATCCCCAGCATACTATATGGTCCCCCATCTGCAAGTTTTAATTTCTGAGTGCAGAGTTAGGAGTAGGGCTAAGCATCATCAGCTGTGTCCCCCAAAACCAAAATCAAACCAAACCAAAACAAAAAATCTAAAACCCATAAAACCAAAGCAAACAAAAAAACACACAAATTAACTCTGCTTAGTATTCTCATAAACTTATCTGCCCTAATCTAACTCTATACAAACTTCTTTAGTTTTGAAGAATGAAAATATAGTATTTGTAATTGATTCTACTCAATCTTCAATGTGAGCTTAAAAATTACTTTCATATAAAAATATAAGTAACATTTAATATCATTGATTTTATTAATAATTAATGAGATTAGAAAGAAATCTTATCTCTACAAGGTCAGCTATTCTCATAAAAATGAATTTTGTGAAAGTCTCTGGAGATAGAGGCCAAAACGTCACAGTTGAATTCTATTATTAATTCATGAACTGATATTAACTTTAAAAGAACAAACCCATTGCTCACTTTCTTTTCCTTCTTTTTTTACTATTATAGTTTAGGTAACATGGTCACAACAATGTAAGGGTTATGGTTTTGATGGTCTCTGCTACTGTAGCTCACCACCACTCACCCCAAACCCTCCACATCTGTCCTTATGCTACTTTCAATTTACATCGTCCTTCCCATTTCTGCTTAATATTCTAAATTTTGCAATTGAAGCTCAAGGGTTTGTCATTGTTTGATACTGTCTATTCCTTTGTTTTGTTTATTTTTATGCTCTAGGTATAAAAATAGAATCCAATATTTATATTTCTTCCTCTGACTTATCTGTTCACAGTTACAACCTTAGTTCCATTCAAGTTGACATAAATAGCAAGATTTCTACTTTTCTTAGGGCTACATGATATTGCACTATATATATATATGTATATATATATATACACACATCACTCTTTCTTATCCACTTGTCTGTTATTGGACATTTGGATTGTTTCCATAGTCAGCCTATTGTACCAAACACAGCAATGAGCACAGGTTTGCCCACTTTCTTCAAATCAATGTTTTGGGGGTTTGAAGATGGGTGTCAAAAAAAAAATATTGGGCCCGAGGGATTGTATAGCAGGAAAGGCACTTGCTATCATTTGCCAACCTGAGTTGGATATCCAATACCATATATGCTCCCACAAGCTCTGAAAGAATTGATTCCTGAACACAATGACACACTGAGTATGGTTAGTTCAACAAAACAAACCAAAAAAAACGGGTAAAATGGAAACGTTATATGAATTTTTTGAGATATCTTCATAATATTTTCCACAGAAGCTATGCAGAAGACATTTGAAACAAAAGTGAAACAAGGTTTCTTTTTGACTACATCCCCACTAAAACTTCTTGTTTCTAGTCTTTTTAATATAAGCTAGCCTCACAAGCATGAGATGATATCTTATTGTTTTGATTTGCATTTCCCTGTGTAGAAGCAAAAATGAATACTTTTTCATATGCTTACTGGTTCTTCAGTATCTGTTTATCTCATCTCCCCATTTTTGATGTTCTTTTTTTTTATTATTTGACTATTGAGCTTTGTAAGTGCTTTGTTTATCTTGGATATTAGCTGTTAATCTGGTTTATGGTGTGCATATATTTTCTTCCATTCTGAAGTGTGTCTCTTTTTATTGTTGGCTGCATTTATTTTGCTTTCAAAATCTTTTTTAATTTGATATAGTCCCATTTGTTTATTTTGATTTTAGTTATCTTTGACAATGGAATAAAATAATTGAGGATACCATTGAGGTCCATATTCTGGGAAGTTTTGCCAAATTTACCTCAATGTATTTTTTGCATTCTGGTCTAATCTTAATATCTTTAATCAACTTTGGGGTAATTTTTGTGCATGGTATGCGATATGAATCCAGTTTCTTTCCTAATTTTTTGTTAGATATTGTGTTTTACAAAATTTATTCTTGAAAGGCTTTGTTTGATCCATTACATGTACCCATCACTGTTATAAATTAACTTTCCATAAATCTGTGGGCTTATGTCTCATATTTTAAATCTATGCCATTGGTCTGAGAATCTATCTTTATTGCAGTATGAAATCATTTTGATAACTGTAGATTTTTTTGGAATGATTTAAAATATGGTAAAAACATCATTTCCAATTATTCCCAGAATTGCTTTCAGTATTTGGGAAGTTTTATTATTCTTTATTTGTTCTAAATTCTTAAAGAATATAATCATTTTTTGCTGAGGATTATATTGAATTGATATAGTAATTTGGGTAGGATACTTGTTTATAAAATGCTAGTCCTTCCAATTCATGATTTAGAATCTTTTCCCATTTCTTGATGTCTAAGTTCGTTAGTGATAACTTACAGTTTTGATCTATAAGTCTTTCATATCCTTTGTTGAGTTATAGGGACACAATTTTAAATGTATTAGTTTTTTTTAGGACTTCCAAGTTGTGCACAGATGGCTCAAGAGCCTCTCTCTCTAACCCCTGCTAAGTAGACCGGCAGTTTGATGAGAAGCCCCAGGATGTGATGGGGTTTACCTCACTCTTATTACTATTAGTGCTGACATTTTCCTTTGTTTCAATGAAACTTTTAGTTTTTCTATAGTTTCCTCTTAAACCAAATCTTATTTTATAATATGCTTTCCAGTTTCCAAATGTTAGAGCTTCGCCCACCTCTCCTTTTTTTTAAAATTTTGAATGTTTTTTAATTGAAATAACATATATTTTGCATAACTGCCAACTGTGCCTCATTAAAAATCAACATGTGTGTGTGCAACATTAAGTTCACCACTAATAGTTCAGTTCTGTTCTTCATCAAAGAATTGACCCTTTTGCTTATTTCCCTACTTCCCTTCCCTCTTGCCTCTGATAGTCATCAATTTTGTTTTGTAGTCTAAAACTTTGTCTTTTGTTTTTCTACTTACCATCTATTAGTGAAAGTATATGATGTTTCTCTTTCTCTGATGTATCTGACTGAGCATAATACTCTTTAAGGGGTATTATATAGTACAGTGGGTGTCTGCCTTGCATGTGGCTAACTTCAGTTTGATCCTGTAGGACCATTCATATCGTTGCAAATGGCATGGTTACGTGGTTGAATAGTATTCTACTGTGCAAATTTGCCATATCTTCTTTATCCATTTTTCAGTCATTGTGCACCATTCTTGGCTATTGTAATAATGCTATAAGAAACATGGTAGAGGGGAGTGTGTGTGTCTGTGTCAGTGTTGTAGTATTCCTGAGTAGAGAGCCAGAAATTGGAAAACTGAAACATAATTCAAATGTGAATATTTTCTGAGGACTCTCTACTCTGCTTTTATAATGGCCCCACCAATTTATGATCCTTTCAACAAGTACAAGTTTCTTTCTCTCCACAGCTTCTCTCTTTTGTTACTTTCTCTGGGGATAACAGCCATTTTTATAGATTTGAGAAGGCATCTCATTTTTTAAATTTAAATTTCCCTAATAATAATTTAAAAAAGCATCTTTTCACGTTCTGTTGTTAATCTACATGCTTTCTCTGGAGAAATAACTATTCAGATCCTCTGTTTTCTTTATAAATTTGTTTTGTTTTTGAGTTTTATGAGATTTTTATATGTTTTGAGTATTAACTTCTTGTTGAAGGTAAAGGTAAAGGCCCTCCCGTTGATCGTCGATTTGCTGGAGCGGGCCCAGTAACGTCTCCATTGGAGACTTTGTTGTTACTGTGTCTGGCATATCCAATACTCTCGGTAGCTTGCCGGGCTCTCCGAGAGGGGCGGAGGAATCGAACTCGTAAAGCATGCAAAATTATTCTGCCCTTCAGTAGGATATCTTTTGTTTTAGGTATTTTATTTCAAAGAAGATTTTTCATTTGATATAGTCTCATCTGATATAGCATCCTCAACACAGATCCTCCAAATTCCAGTAGGCGGGGATCACACTTACCAACTGGCCCCTGACGCTGTGTAATACATCAACGGCCAAGACTCAGAGACTATAAAACCGAGCTCCCGGAAGAGAACAGCACAGAGTCTCCTGCCCCCGCGCCTGGCTGTCCTCGCCGGGGTCCCTTGGAGGGGAGCGGGTTGAGTTTTCCTTCCCACCCTGACAAGGGCTCCGGCAGTCAAAGACCTCCAGAACCAGCCACCACCATGCTGAGACCACTCTCCACACACATAAAGGTACTGGCAGAGGAACAAAGGCATGCGGGTACCGGGACTGAGATCTCCCAGCCTATTCGGATCAGGACTGAGCATCCTCCACCCATATCCTCCAAATTCCAGTAGGCATGGGTCACACGCACCAACTGGCCCCATGGTGCCTTGTAATCCCATCAACGGCCAAGACCCAGAGACTATAAAAACCAGCTCCCGGAAGCGTGCGGCTGCATTTGTGGCCGCGCGACATCTTATTATCTCATTCCTACTTTGGACAAACTGGCAGGCTACCGAATGTAACCTGCCCACACAGCAGAGTCTGGCCAACTCCCCGTGGTGTACTCAATATGCCAAATACCAGTAACAATGATGGGTCTCATTCTCCTAACTCTGAAAAAGCCTTGAATATGGCACTTTTTAAAAAAATCTCAGGGCTAGGACGAAGGAGACATTACTGCTTGAGGCAAATGATGAATAACAGGATGGTCGTGATTGTGATCGTGACAGTCTCATTTATTTCTGTTTGTTTCCATTGCTATTTAAGTCATCAAGACATCAAAATGTCAAGAAGCTTACTATCTATGTTGTCATCTATGAGTTTTTGCTTCAGGTCTTACATCCAAGTTGTACTGTTTTTTTTTTTCTTTTTGCATGGAAAGTATCATGCTAAGCTAAATAAGTCAGAAAGAGAGGGACAGACATAGAACGATTGCATTCATCTGGGGAACATAAAGTAACAAAATAGGAGACCAAGAATAGCTGAAGAAAGTACCAGGAGGTTTACTCCATGGCTTGGAAGCCAGCCACACATGATAGTGAAAAAGGCAGCTCAGATAGAGAAGGGAGCACCAAATAAAGGGTGTTGGTAGGATCCTCCCAGGATGGGAGAAGCATGCTGAAAGTAGACTACAGACTGAACGTGATTGTCACTCAGTGCCTTTTCTGCAAACCACAGTACCCAAAATGAGAGAGAGAGAACAAAAGGGAGTGCCCTGCCACAGAGACAGGGTGAGACGGAGGGATGGGGGGTGGGAGGGATACTGGAATCTGTGGTGGTGGAAAATGGGCACTGGTGGAGTGATAGGTACTTGATCATTGTATAGTTGAAACCGAAGCACAAAATTTTGTAAGTCTACAACTGTACCTCATGGTGTTTCACCAATAGAAATTAGAAAAAAAAGAAAAAAATTAACTCCATAACTCCTAACCTCAAATAAACTCTTAGTGTGTCACTGTAGGACTAAAACATTTTCCCTTCCTTCCAGATGACAGTTGTGTCTTCTGCTCTTTAAATCTCCAACATCTTTATTCTCCCTGATCTTATCCAATTAACTTTGTCTCTATGTCAGTGGAAAAGTAAAAGGAAAAAGGAAAAATAAACACTACCCCTCCTTTTATAGTCGATTTCTACCTACAGACACTGTGGTTTAAGAAGATACATGATGTGATTTATTTTGTTGTGACTTTATGAATACTCAATATACTACAACATACGGTGCTTCCTGCACGATGTTCAATAGATACTATAGGGGAATGTGTGTATGGCTTTTTTGGAGTGGAGAGTGTTCAACATTCCTGCTAAGTTCCCATTTATTCCTGTTTGCTTACTGATGTTAAAGTTTAGTTATCTATTTGATCTTTCCAATGATGAAAACGGGGTGTCAATGTCTCCCACTACTGTTATGTTGTCATTGATGTATTTCCTCAGGTATGTTAGCAGTTGTTTAATAAAGTTTTCTGCATCCTCATTGTGCATATATTGATAAAAATTCTCTTGCTTATTTGACATATTTAACAATATATCATGTCCATTCTTATCTCTTATTAGATTCTTAAACCTGAACTTTATTTTTAGTTACAAGCATGGGCTCAATCACAATCACAAATCATCCCGTTATTCGTCGATTGCCTCGAGCAGGCCCCGGTAACGTCTCCTTCATCCTGGCCCTGAGGTTATATTCAAGGGTCTTTAGGAGAATGAGACTCATCATTGTTACTGGTATTTGGCATATTGGGTACGCCAAGGGGAGTTTGCCAGACTCTGCCGTGTGGGCAGGCTACATTCGGTAGTCTGCCAGTTTGTCAAAGAAGGAATGAGATGTTATAATAAGATGTTGCGCGGCCGCAAATGCGGCCGCGCGGTTCTGGGATCTGGTTTTTATAGTCTCAGAGTCTTGGCTGCTGATGGGATTACACGGTGCCAGGGGGCCAGTTGGTGGCTGTGACCCCCGCCTACTGGAATTTGGAGGATCTGAGTGGAGGATGCTCGACTCTAATCCGAGTAGGCTTGGAGATCTCAGTCCCGGAACCCACGTGGCTTTGTCCCTCTGCCGGTACTTTCAGGTGTGCGGAGAGTGGTCTCAGCATGGTGGTGACTGGTCCTGGAGGTCTTTGGCTGCCGGGTCCCTGGTCAAGGCGAGGAGGAAAGCTCAACCCGCTCCCCTCCAAGGGACCCCGGTGAGGAATAGCCAGGCGTGGGGGCAGGAGACTGCACTCTTCTCCTCCAGGATCTGGTTTTTATAGTCTCAGTATGGGCTATTCATTCCTTTTTTAAGCTCTTCCATTAACCTGTCTGATCATTTTCCAACTTTTTACCCTGAGCATGAGCTTTCTGTGAAAGGTCAAGTGTATGTCCTATAAGCAGTGAAAGACTGCATTTTGTTTCCTAATCAAACTCCTATGTGAATTTTAATAGGAGAGATCAGTCTATTTACATTAAAATAAATTATTAATATGAAGAAATATGTCTCCACTTTTATGAGGATTTTAGTCATTTCTCTCATTCTATTTTAGTTTTTAATAGGAGAATTCAATATTTCTCATAGAACTGGTTAGAGGTAATGACAGTCTTCAACTGTTGTTTGAGGATATTTTTATCACTCCTTCATATATGAGTCATCACCTCCCAGGACAGAAGATTTTTGACTGGGTCGTTTTCCTTAATTACTTTGAATATATTACTCATTCCATTCCTTCCTTATTTGTAGAGTTTCATTTAAAAAACTTGGTGTAAATTTTGCTGTCTCACTTGTACCTTCAGGCTTTGTAGGCTTTGTTCCTCTCACTGCTCCTTATAGTTTATTTCTCTCCTTGGTTCACTTTGATTACAGTATGTCTTGGTGTTCTATCTGAGTCAAAACTGTTTGGAACTCTTAGCACCTTCTGGGTCAGTGCACAAGTCTTTATCCTCAGCCTGGGAATTTTCCCAGATATCTTTTACACAAGTCATTCTTGCCCTTTCTCGCTTCACCTTAAATTGTGTTAAAACATTTTGCCTACAACAAGAAAGATAATTATCACAATAAAAAGTTTATTATATATTACCATAAATCAGATAATATATTTAATATAGAAAAACAAAACTTAATATACTTGCATCTTTAGTTTTAATAAGTGAAAGATACCAATTAAATATGATAAGCTGTGAACAATTAAACATAATAGCTCAATCAATGGCTATCCTCATTGATATGGAAAAGAGAAATGATTTGTTAGATATGCATGAAAAGAAAAATATATGCGTATTCATATCTGAGGAATTTATCTTTTAGCTCCTGTTTGGGGGTAACTAAATCATATTGGAACAGCTGTGAAAATCCATGAAGTGAGCTATATATTATAGTGATGTTTCCTGAGGGGAGCACAGAATAATATGAGTAGTAGTACTGCACTGTAACACTGTCCTTCCGTTGTTCATTGATTTGTTCAAGCGGGCACCAGTAACATCTCCATTGTGAGACTTGTTGTCACTGTTTTTGGCATATCGTATGTCACTGGTAGCTTTCCAGGCTTTGCCAAGTGAGCAGGATACTCTCAGTAGCTTCCTAGGCTTTCCAAGAGGGATGGAGAAATCTAACCTGGGTCGGCCGTGAGCAAGGCAAATGCCCTATACACCGTGCTATCGCTCCAGCCCAATATGGGTATTAGCCTCTAGTAATTAGGGATGTGATTTCTGTTTGTTCATGGAAAGAAGGTAGATTGCCAAGGTCATTGAGTGATGCTTTAAATAAAATGAGAGGTAGGTCAAAGAAATTTGTCAACTTTTGTACTAGTTACCAGGGCAAATTTAAAATTGAAAATCGGCCTCTTCATGAACCTTATAGTTTTGTATTAAGAGATATTTGATTGCATTATACTTTGTATTTTATTTGTAAAATATAAATAAGGTAGCTTATTTAAAAAATGGTGGACTTGTTTTAAATGAGATCTAGACAAACTTTTGTACAATTTCAAAAATTTCTACTCTAAGGACCCCACATAATATAGACTCACTGCAACAAGAGTCAAATTTCCTTAAACTTTCTATCACATATAAGCAATGATGCTTAACATAAAATGATGCCAAAAGGCAGTCTCACAACCAACACTTGAATTTCCTGTCAGTAACCCATTCTACTCTATACAGTCTAAGATCAATTGTAAAGCTGTGAACAGTTGAACTGAAATTTCAAATTATTAATTGTAACAGAATAAAAAATGTTTTAGTTTTGAAGATTTTTTACCAAGAAATTTATAAAACTAAGAATTTGACATCATTATAGTCATTGACACGCAGACACTTAGATAGACTTAATTGTCAATGAACAATTTAGATTGCAATTTATGTCCCTTTCAAATAGTGAGTGAATAACTATATATTACTGAATTTGTCCACCTTTTATTACATGTTTTAAAGTCAATGATACATTTTGACAGGAAACCAAGTAGAACTGAGCCAGAGTAAATGCTCATTGATTTTTATTATTTTAGTCTGTAAGAAAACAGAGTCACTGCTCTTGGCAAATATTTTCACTTGTCATCTTTAAGTTAGAGTAGTTTACCTAAAAACACTTTGTTTCATTGCTGTGCACTTTCATTGTTCTATTTTTTATTTTTTTTTAATTTTTAAATTTTATTTATTTATTTATTTTGCTTTTTGGGTCACATCCAGTGATGCACAGGGGTTACTCCTGGCTTGTGCACTCAGGAATTACTTCTAGCGGTGCTAAGGGACCATATAGGATGCTGTGACTCGAACCCAGGTTGGCCGCGTACAAGGCAAACACCCCACCCACTGTGCTATCACTCCAGTCCCTGTTCTATTTTTTAGTGTGTGCAAAGAACCACAGAATTTTGGAAAGTTGCATGGACTAAACTTTCAAGTTTCTACCTAGATGAAAAGTGAATAGCACAAATCATGATTATAAGAGTTGACTGACAAAATTCTTAAGACATAATGAAGCATGCTAGAGAAGGTAATAGTTTTTTGCTTGATTTTATGTTTTTTTTTACTGTAAAAATTCTGGAAGAATGAAAAAATAACAATAACTCATAATGTATGAGTGTGAATGTTTAAGGATATACATGCAGGAAGGTACTGAAAACTGCATATAGTGAAGTATGGACTGTAGAGAAAACTATTACATGCATACCGGTGTTTGCCTTGGGCATGCTGCCTTCATACTCAATTTATTAATGGGACAAAAGTAACAATGATAATTAGTCACTTAGTTTTGAAGGTTATTCATGCATTACATATTTTTATTAAATACTAAGCACATTAAAATCTTTAGCAAATGTTACTTTTTGGGTTGTATTATATTGTATGATATATCTTTTTTGATAAAACATGCCTTGTAACAAATCAGTGATATACAAAAGGGAAAAAATGTTCAAATTTCACAGAAAATTTGAACAAATTTCACTTGTTCAAAAGCACTAGAATTATTAGATCTAACCATCAAACTGAGTCCATTCCTTCTAAAATGTATTTTTAGAAATATATCTCAAGTATATTTGCAAAAGGTCAACCTCCCGTCTTAGCTTTTCATTATATATTTACTGAAAAACATTACTAATTGATTCCCTGGTTGACTGAGCAACTGTTAGATATATTATTGGACAGATGTCTTACTCCCTGATTGTTATATCTATGTTGTATAACATATGATGAGTAACATCAATTTTCTGGGCTTCTATACCCATAGGTAATTAATTTACTTGTGCACACTCTGTTCTATAATCTAGAAATCTATAACCACCTAGCCACTCATGCAGTACTACTCTGGCCTTTTCTGTCTTTATTCAGATGATCCTATGGTTAATCTCACCGACAGTTCCCTAGTTTCCTTTCTTTGGATGTGTTTACTTTTCAGTTCCTTGAAACCTGGTCATGTTACATGGTTCATATAGGAATGGGTAAGACTAGAAATTTTAGAAAATGATGGTATAATTATTCAACAAATTAATAACAAATAGTCATTAAAATGTTAAGGTACAATGTGGGTTTTAGTATTTTGTATCTGTTCTAATAATTCTAAGATATTTGACAAACAATGTAGAAAAAAGGAATATATTCATAAGAATATAACCAAAGAATATTCTCCATCATTCCCTTTTCCTTGATAGCAACATACTGAGTTTTCTTTGTGGTATTTCTGTTGACCATCTCTCTGATAAGAGCTTATGTACAGAGATTCATTTTGTTGTTGTTTTTGTTTAATATGACAGGATTCGTGCTTCAGATAGAGAAGAAAATCACCTTTTCAGATCACCATTCAACCACTTTTATATTTTCAGTGTGAATATGATGGCCTGGTTGTCCTTACAAGATATCCTTTTCCTCCTTCCAATAAAATGGTATTTCTCTTATGACCATCTATAGTAGGATATTTTGGAGTGGCACTAAAAAAAGGTGACTTATTGTTAGAATATTTATTTGAGTTGTTAAATAATGTTTCTGTTACATAAAATGTTTTGGCAAAAGTTCAATTTGCAAAAGTTTTGTAAAGTGGCATCAACGATTCCCATCCACCCATATTCCACAGTATGGCATTCTTCTACACTTTGCACTCTTCAATTGGGTAATACGTGGTAACCAAGTTGAAAGGCTTCTAAAAATATGCTTATTTCCTGATAATTTCATTCTTCCATAGTCAATATTTTTATAATAGTTTACTTAATATAAATATAATATAAAGAAAATATTATATTATTATTAAATATTAAAAATATTAAAATTTATTAAAAATATTAATATAATCACGGTCACAGTCCTCCCGTTGTTCATCAAATTTCTCAAGCGGGCCCAGTAATGTCTCCATCATGAGACTTGTTACTGTGTTTTGGCATATTGAGTACGTCACTGGTAGCTTGCCAGGCTCTGCCGTGCAGGTGAGATACTCTCGGTAGCTTGCTGAGCTCTCCGAGAGGGGCGGAGGAATCGAACTCGAGTCGGCCATGTTGGCTGCGTGCAAGGCAAACGCCCTATCACTGTGCTATCACTCCAGCCCATTAATATAATATAAAGAAAAATATATATTCATTTATTATAGTTCTTGGATTCTCAGGCATGAAACACATTCATGTAATAAGATCATGTAACAGAAAATTGAAAGCATACCAAACTCCTGTTTGCTATTTTGTCAGTACCATTCCAGGGCAATCCACAGCCTCAATTTCATCTTTTCAATTGTGTTACCCTTTTTTTTTTACTTACAGTAGTCATGTTCATAAAATACTGTGTGTATTTGACTCTTTTCATGGAACATTGAATCACATTATTACTACTTTTGTATCTTCATCAATGAAGAATCAATTTTAAGGTTTTCTATTTTTTAGTTAGTATTTTTGAAGTAAAGTTTTCATGGAAAAATATATTGTAAAAATCTACTCTAATGGATGAATTTTTCACTCTGCTAATACAGAAATATAAACTATATTTTAATAAAGTTTGAAATGTGTTTCTTTGTATTGCCAGGCACAGCGGCTGCTAGGACTTAATTTTAGAAGTATTTGGGGAGCTCATATGCCAAGTTTAGAATCAAAGAGTGTCATCTGCAAGAAAGTCAAGTACCTTAACCCCTATACTGTCTCTTTAGCCCTTAATAAAGTTTTTAACAGTCCAAAGTACGGACTGTAATTTTTTTTTTAAAAATTATTGTGTTTAGCTAAATTTAACATAACATTAGCCAATATCATGAAAAGTTTAGATTATGCTATCTTCAAAAAAAATTGAAGGCTTAGATTATGACATTTATATATTATTCCATTTTTCATTCTTCACTGTGCATGATATGAGATAGTGATTCATTTTTGTTCTTTTGCATGAGATATCCAATTTTAAAATACTTCTGATAACCATGGGAAATTTCTCTTTCTGGTAGATTGCTTGAGCTGGGAGATAGGATGAGAAGTCCTTGACATGGTAAGATGCCTGGTGCAAAAGGTCTTGGTGAAAGACAACTCTTGAAAGTCTTACTGGAAAGAAATAATACATATATGATACAGAGACCATAGAATAACCTATAATGTTACATCCAATATTAGGTTGATATTATAATTGTGTTGAGAAAATCAGCGCTCTCTTTTATTTTTCTTGCTTTTTGAGTCACACGAGTCAATGTACAGGGATTACTCCTGGTTCTGCACTGAGGAATTACTCCTGGCGGTGCTCGGGGGACAATATGGGATGCTGGGAATGAACCTGGGTTGTCTGTATGCAGGGTAAATGCCATACACACTGGGTTATTGTTCCAGCCTCCCTGGCTTCTCTTGAACAATGACCTGGCCATACAAGTTGAGAGATTGCTGACACTTGGTGCTTCTATCTCTTTATCATATCTGAGGCATTTTCTACTGAGGGTACACTTACCTTGATATCATTTTGACTGCTTCAGAATTTACATGATTTAAATACTTACCTGACAGCTTCAGCAAATATGTTTCATCAAAAAGCAAAAGTGGAAGAGCAGAATAAAATGAGTAAATCCTTTGTGTCCTTGTCAGAGTTTTGCTTTGATTATATTGTGAAAATGTTTAGCTTCCTTCAGGTTTCAAAGTGGCAGAGGAAGAAGTCCATTACTTCACAATCATTAGTGATTTAATTCTGTCATATTCAACCCTGGTGATTAAGAAAAACTTTAGTTCATAGACTATTCTTGGGGATTTGAGGATTCATTCAAAAGTTAAGCTACTAATGAATTTAGAATAGGTGATTTAGAAAAAGGGAAATTATTTTATCACTTACTAGAGTTGAAATTATGGAGTGTATGCATTTTTTGCTGCATTTTATGATGTCATAATTATGACATTCACTGGAACTTTATGATATTGGCTTAAATTTTATTATGATAAATTGATAACTAGTTAATAATTTTGTGCTCTGTGATCTATCAGCAAAAAATATTTTGGATGTTCATTCTCTCAAAGGAAAGTATGGTATGAAATGTTTCTGTGTTGTGTGACTTTCCAGAGTTGAAAAATGTTAACATTTATGGTTTTGAGTTCATGCTACTTTACCTTCACCACTCACCACTTTCCATGAGGCATTTCTAATGGACCTCCCCCCTCCCCTGCACACATGTTCTCCCTCCACTTCTTGGTAGTCTCAGTTGTGCAGTCGAAGCCAAGGGTTTGTCATTATTCAAAATTCTACACTATTTCCTATTATTTTATTATTATACAAAAGATAGATATTTATTTTCTTCCCTCTTATTTCACAAAACATGATAGCCTCAAATTTCCCATATTATATCCATGTTTCACAAACTTCCATGTTTTTTTATCAATGAATGTGTAATATTTTATTGTATATGTATACCACAGATTGTGTCTATTCATCCAGAACTGGGCATTCAGGTTGTTTCTGTATCTTGGCTATGTTGCATAGTGCTTCAATGAATATAAGTGTGCATGTGTCACTTCAAATTAATGTTTATGTGTTCCTGGGATGTATGCCAAGAAATGGAATCTCTAGGTCATTTGAACGCTCTGTTCTTACCTTTTTTGACAAGTCTCCATGCTGTTTTCTATAAGGGTTAACAAGCATTCCCACCAACAGTGAAAAATATCCTTTCGTAAAAATATCATCCCAGTCAGCACTGGCTGTTTCCATTTTTCCGATATGTTGTTCTCCCTGGGGTGAGATGATATCTCATTCTTATTTTGATTTGCCTTTTGCTGATAACAAATGGCAATGAATACTTTTTTATAAGCCTGTTTACTGTTTGTATGTTGTCTTTGGGGAATCTCTGTTCATCTTTCCCCCCTCTTTTTGATTTGGGTTATTTTTCTTTTGTTGAGCTTTATGAGTGGACACTACTTCCACTACCCAGCCGTCACCACACTCCAGGACACTTTCCGGACCCGCGCGGCAGCTCCGGCCGAGACCCACGCACAACTGAAGACCCACAGAACAAGGGATCGAATTGTGCACAGGAGACCCACCCTACCCAGATAAATACCCCACTGGCAGACTTCCACTCTCGACACTACTTCCACTACCCAGCCGTCGCCACACTCCAGGACACTTTCCGGACCCGCGCGGCAGCTCCGGCCGAGACCCACGCACAACTGAAGACCCACAGAACAAGGTAAGCGGAACTCTCTGAGACCTTGGACTCCAGGCTCGGCGGACCCAGGGACAGAGCTTCTCTGCTTGCTCCCACCACCACAGGTGACAAAGGGATTCTAATCAGGAGCCCCACCCTACCCTGCCCTGTCTGCTTCCATCAACCACCCAGGGATCGAATTGTGCACAGGAGACCCACCCTACCCAGATAAATACCCCACTGGCAGACTTCCACTCTCGACACTACTTCCACTACCCAGCCGTCGCCACACTCCAGGACGCTTTCCGGACCCGCGCGGCCGCAAGCGGCCACGCGACACATCATAAGACACTAAATACCCGTCTTCTGGAATTGTCGTACCATATTTGATAGGGTTCAAATATGGTAACACCTACAAGGGTGATTAGAGGTCACCCCAAAAGCCTCTATACCTCTCGGAAAGACTGGCAAGCTACCGAGAGTATTCCGCCCGCACGGAAGAGCCTGGCAAGCTATCCGCTGTGTATTCGATATGCCAAAACCAGTAACTACAACTGGTCTCATTCATCTGACCCTGAAGGCTTCACCGACATGGCAGCACTGAGAAGGATGAGAAAGGAGAGGCCGACAAAATCTCAAGGCCGACCTAGGCTGCCACAACGAAGGAAGACAAAAATGATCGTCTGTACTTTCAATGCACGTACGCTAGCATCAGATGCATCCATCGAGGACCTGATGGTACAAGCGCGAATGATCAAGTACGACATCATTGGTCTGACCGAGACAAGAAGACACGAATCTCACCATGCCGTTTTCGACACTGGAGAAGAATTGTTCCTCGGAACATGCGATAAAAGAGGTGTTGGAGGCGTCGGTGTCCTTATCAACACAAACTTGGCCAAGAGCATTGATTCATTCGAATGCCTAACAACCCGAATCGGACGTTTACATTTGAATAGATGTGGCTCACTGCCTGCAGTTTCTATCTTCGTTGTCTACGCACCAACATCTCATTATGATGAAAGAGAAATCGAGAAGTTCTACATGGAGCTAGAGAAATTCTATAAAGAAGACCACACCTTCTACAAGATCATTGTGGGTGATTTTAATGCCAAGATAGGACCGAGAAGATCAGCTGAAGAACTTCACATCGGAACCCATGGCCTAGAATGGAACGAACAGGGTGAGAGACTGTCTGAGTTCATCATGTCGACCAAGACCATTCATGGTAACTCACAGTTCCAGAAGGCAGAATCTAAACGATGGACATGGGAGTCTCCCGGTGGACGATTCCACAACGAAATAGACCACATCATATTCAATCGACGGTTTTGCCTGATTGATGTCGCTGTTGTCCCAAAATTTCGAACGGGATCGGACCACCGTCTCCTTCGTGCAAAATTCTACTTCACAGAGCAGGGAGAAAGGGCTGCAAAGTTCAAAAAGAGAACTCCCAGAACGACCACCAACTGGGAACTCTTTGGTACTATTGCGGCAACATGGGAAGATGCCATTGTTGACAACATTGACGAGGAATACGATCGACTGGTTCAGCACCTCCATGAATGTGCGAGGAACGCCAAGAGAGAGATAGCCACAAAAAGTCGCCTATCTTCGAAAACTCTTGAGCTAATTCGCCAGCGTGGTTTGGCGCATGCCTCAGGCAACCGCAAGCTAACGTCCGAGCTTGCAAAGCAGTGCAGAGATGCGATCAAGGAAGACCTCAAAGAGAGAAGAGCAGAAGTACTGGTAGATGCGGCAGAAGCCGGGAAAAGTACTCGTAACGCCCGCCTGTCCTTCGCCAACTATAAGACCAAGATGACTGCCCTCCGACGTCCTGATGGATCCATCAGATCCTCCAGAACGGCAATGGAGAAGATTATCCATGACTTCTACTCAAATCTCTTCGATAGCCATGTCCACTTGCTGACATACCAAATTCCACAGGATGGGTATGTCGTTCCCAACGTTCTCCCTTCCGAAATCTGACACGCCATTTCGTCAGTAAAGAAGCAAACAGCACCCGGCCCAGACAAGGTCAGACCTGAACACCTGAAGAACCTGCCGTCAGTACTCATCAATACACTGGCTCGGCTCTTCACTCGCTACCTGTCTGAATGCAAGGTTCCATCTCAATGGAAAACCAGCAGGACCGTACTACTGTTCAAGAAGGGAGACATCCATGACATTGGCAACTATCGCCCGATCTGCCTATTGTCTGTCATCTACAAGTTGTTCACTCGAGTCATCCTGAATAGGATTGGCAGAACACTAGATGAAGGACAACCATGTGAGCAAGCAGGGTTCCGCAAAGGATTCAGCACCATCGACCATATCCACACGATAACCAAACTCATTGAGGTTTCTCGGGAGTTCAAGATGCCGCTCTGCTTAACGTTCATTGATTTAAAGAAGGCCTTTGATTCTGTTGAGACGGAAGCGGTCATTGAAGCCCTAGCCAATCAGGGCATTCAAGCCCAATACATCAGGATCCTCCGTGAGCTGTATTGCGGATTCACTACCAGGATCTCACCATTCTACAAAGAAGTGATCGTTGATGTCAAGAGAGGGGTGCGGCAGGGTGATACCATTTCACCAAAACTCTTCAGTGCCACCCTCGAGAACATCATGTGACGACTGGAATGGGAAGGAATGGGAGTGAAGAGAGATGGTCGGCAACTACACCACCTCCGCTTTGCTGATGACATTGTTTTAATAACACCAAACATCAGCCAAGCAGCACAAATGCTGGCCGACTTTGACCGTGAGTGTGGAAAGGTAGGACTACAGCTGAATCTTACGAAGACAATGTTTATGAGAAACAGCCTTGTTCCTGACGCCCCATTCGCTCTCAATGGAACGACCATCTCCGAATGCAACAGCTATGTGTACCTAGGTCGAGAGGTCAACATGACAAATGACCTGGCACCCGAACTGCGCAGGAGGAAGAGAGCGGCTTGGAACGCCTTCAAGAACGTCGAAGAAATAGCTAAGAGGACGAAGAACCTCCGGCTCCGGGCACATCTCTTTGATTCCACTGTTCTTCCTGCATTAACATATGCCTCAGAGACCTGGGCCCTACGCAAACAAGATGAGAACGCCATTCAGGTCTCCCAAAGAAGAATAGAAAGAGCTATGCTTGGAATATCACGTTTCACTCAAATGAGAGAACGAATCCGGAGTTCTGACATCCGTCGACGATCAAGGATCAGGGACGCTGTCTCATTTGCCAAGGTGTCGAAAATCAGATGGGCTGGTCACGTAATGAGATTTAAAGACGACAGTTGGACTAGAGCTGTTACTGATTGGATTCCACGGGATGTCAAGAGACCGCGTGGCCGCCCACCTACCAGATGGTCAGACTTCTTTGTCAAGGTCATGAACGATTGGTTTGAGGCCCTCCATGTTCCCGGAGCGAAGAGATGCCATTGGGCTACACTAGCACGCGACAGGGACAAATGGAGACGTTACTGGCGCCCGCTCGAGCAAATCGACGACTAACGGGAAGTTAAGTGATTTTTTAAGTGATGAGTGGTTTATATTTCATATATGTATATACATGTGGATTCTCCCAGTTTGAGTAACATATTTTCATTGCAGTTTGAGTTTTTGACATAAAAAGATTGTCACAATATTATTTATTTTTGTTTGTACTCTTTTATCAGTGGAATCGTTTAATTAAAGACACCTTAGAGGTCTGTACCCTGGGGAGTTTTGACTATGTTCCCCTTAATGTATTTTGTGAATTATGTTCTGTTCACAGGTATTTAACTCAATATTTATGAACTCTTGTGTACATTGTATGAGCCCAGTTTCTTTTACTATTTTTTCGTTTTATATGGCGTTTGCCTTGCATGCAGCCAAAATGGCCAACCTGAGTTCGATTCCTCCGCCCCTCTCGGAGAGCCGGGCAAGCTACCGAGAGTATCTCACCTGCACAGCAGGGCCTGGCAAGCTCCCCGTGACGTATTCGATATGCCAAACACAGTAACAACAAAGTCTCCAATGGAGACGTTTCTGGGCCTGCTCGAGGGCCTTTATATGACAATCCAGATTTCCCAGCACCAGTTTTGCACCATAAGGAGGCTTTCCTTGATGTATTTAATTTGATTTAATGTACCCTGCTTCATTTTCACAGGTTAACTGAATATATATATACATATATATGTTCATATATATATAGTCAGTCTGTGAGATATATATATATATATATATGTATATATATATATATATATATATAAAACTGAAGAATTATCTCAGGGATCTCAATGACATTCCATTCTTTAGAGAGATAATTTACTCTACTCCAATTCCATTTTATTACTATAACTTTTATAGTATAATTTAAACAAGTAGCTGTGATGATTTCCATCTTCTATTTTTTCAGAATTAATTTGTACAGTCAGGGGTTTTGTGATTCCAAACAAATTCTTGTAGCATCTAAGTTATTAAAGAATTTGATCAATATTTAGTTGGGAATTGTGTTGAATGTGTAGAATAATTTGTCTAAGCAGTCACTTTAAAAATATTAATTTTTCTGATCTCTATTTTCCAATCTCTATTTTTATATTCTCATCTATTTAGTTTAATAATGACATGTTTTTTGATATGCTTTACCGAGTTCTAGTTAACTATACTGGAGGACACTATTTTAAATTGGGGTGCCTATTTTTCAACCTTCAAGTGTTGTACAGATGGTATTAGTTGTTTTTAAGATTAAGTGAAGGCAGTTTTTAAGATTAAGGGTTTTTCTTTGACTTTTGTCTCCATTTATTGATTCAGCTGAAATCCTTTGTCTTGTATGAAAGGTGACACACGGGCTTCTGGTTCTCCAGTCCAGGGCAATCTCTATGGATCAAACTTTGGTTCAGTGGAATTACCAGAAATAATGTTGTTGTGTAGTTTACCAGCAGCAGTATAGGATGAGTCACAGGCCACTGGCATTTCTGGGTCTGAAGACAAATCTCTCATTGGGCACAACTTCCTCCTTGGAGTCAGAATGCTGTGTCAGACCATTGCATTGTCTAGTTAAATATAGCTTAATGAAAGGCAGGCAGCTGGCATCTCCACATCTATGAGGCACTGCACACTGTAGCATTGTCCTCCCGTTTTTCATCAATTTGCTCGAGCGGGCACCAGTAATGTCTCAATTTTGAGACTTGTTCTTACTATTTTTGGCATATCAACTACTCCACAGGGAGCTTACCAGGCTCTGCCATGCGGGCAAGGATACTCTTGATAGCTTGCTGGGCAATCCGAGATGGACGGAGGAACCAAACTGGGTTGGCTGTATGCAAGGCAAACACCCTACACACTGTGCTATCACTCCAGTCTACCTATGAGGCATTTAATTTATTTTTTAAAGTGTGTAGTGCCCAAATTTGATCATTTAAATGAAACAACTCATTGATAAATAGTCCTCACTTGATGGATCAATTTGTTCAAATCTATTTTCCTTGTAGGAAATATATATTTAACCTCACTAAATCTCATTTATTTATTTATTTATTTATTTGTTGCTTTGGGGGCTATACCTGACAATGCTCAGGGATTATTCTTGGCAACTCTTGGCTGATCATGTGGGATAACTGGAATCAAACCTGCACTGGTCACATGCAAGACAAGTGCTTTATCTGTTGCTCTATCACTCTGGCACGAAAACACATTTTATGGAAATATATTTTTGTTAGGAAAACTTTTTTTTTTGGTTAGGAAAACTTTTGACATTGGTTTAGAATCCTAACTTTAATCCAGTTATGCTGTTCATTTTTCAGTCCTAATACATGAAAGATCTAAAATGATAATATATTCACTGTATAGATAATGTTACAGAGTAATTTATGAGTCAGAATGTTACTGAACAAATTAGAACTTAAAAAAGTCTTACTAGATTGAAAGATTCAATGAAGTACAAAGGAAAAAAGGATGCAAAAAAAGTGAGATAAACATCAAATATGCATTACCTTTTTAGAAACATCTGCTTCAGGATATCCTGCTGGTAGGGGGAAATGAAATTAGATTCAAATATAAAGCATAACATATTTTAAAATATGACCTATCATTCTCCCTCCCAATTGGACTTATATCACTTGTAATCATAAAGTTTCTTTTTAATTAAAATATAATCTGACTAAAAGTTTCTCTACTTCACGACCTATGAGGAATTTAAAATTTTTTTACAACTGTTTTTTTTTTCTCCCTCACAATGTCCTATGTTCAGGAATTAGTTTTGGTTCTGTGCTCAGTGATCACTAGAAGTGATGACCATTTATGGTGCCAGATATTGAACCCAGGCTGGCTATATTGCAAAGCAGAGACCTTACTTACTGGATTATCTCTCGGGTCTTTAATGAGGAATTTTTAAACACTGAAATGAAAATTTTAATTTTTGTGAAAGTATTTTGTTGGAATACAAAGATCAACTTCTGGGCCTTTTTTGTTTGTTACTTTTTGTTTTCAGGCCACACAAGCAGGGCTCAAGTTGGAATGCTCTGCATTCATGGATCACTTCAGAGGGACTAGGAAAATACATGGGGTTCCCAGACTGAACCTGGGTTGGCTGCCTGGAAGGCAAGCGCAGACTTTTAAAGGAAGCAGTGAAACTGTTAAAATAATCGTCTTTCATTTAGCAGCTGCTAATTTAGTATCATTTTTCCTTCCTACTAATATGTTTAGTATAAATTTTAAAAAACTTCAATTTTGCAAATGAGACAGAAGCGTGTATAAGTGTTTATTTTGTACATCAATTAAGGATTATGTCAACTATTTATCCTTGATGCAGATATTAAACATTAGTATGTGGGTAGATTATTTCATTTGCAGACTTATTTTTTAAGGCAAGATACCTGTATTATATGAAAATATTATCATTATATTAAATAGATAAAATGTTATGAAACATACTAAGCTAAACACCTATGAAGATATAATAATATTTTTTTAAAGTTGGTAAGATAGTCAACAACAGATTTTCTCATTTCCTTCCTTGGCATTAGGAAGAAATTGTACTGTTCTGTGAAATCCCAGCTTTGGCTGGACTTTGAGACCATATGTCAAATTAATTAATGTAAATTATATTGCCTTTTTTAAAAAACACATATCCCTTTTGTCATCCTTTAAATATTTCCACACTTTTTTTTTTCAGAATACAGGCACAGTGAAATATGTACACTAGTAATGATCATCAATATCTTAATCCCTTAGAAAATAAATTCACCTTTGGGCAATCTTTAACTTACAATTTCAGGAATGCCTAGATAAACAGATGGAGCTGGCATAGTGCCTCAAAGGTCAATAAATGGGTAGAGTTGGTGAGGTGGAAGAGGAAAGGGCACTAGAGCAGAGCATTGTCCTGAGAAAACACTTTTATCATACCTTCCTCTTCAGTTAATGATGTGAGATTTTCAATGGAATGTTTCCAGCTAAATATGCCTTTTATGATGATATATGAGGAGAGGAAGAGCCAACTTTGAGGTTACAAAGGGAACTGCACTGTTACTCAGCACCTTCTGCATTTATCTTCCTTATATTTACAATCATCTCCTAAGAAACCCAGAGTAACAGATTAACACAGATTCAGTTGATACTGTCACTTTATAATTTCCACTATAGTATAGCAATAATAAGATATCAATTATTTAAATTTAATTTTTTGACCTGAGGAAACTATATGCAAACCTATATTTTAAAATTAATCATTAATATATCCAACGTTTACTTTCTGCAGTTTCATTTTCTTGATTATAGAATTCACAAACAATTTGAGGAGAAGGATTGGTTCTGAGAAAGTAAATACAAAAAACCTCTTCCTTTCATTTGCTTTGATGTATCTTTGTGATTTTTCTCTTTTTCATTCAAGGTAGGAGTGAAATTTTTCTAGGTAAAACAGAATTGTGTATAAGAAAACAAAAATTATTTTTCTTTATAAAGCACATAAATAATTTTGGAGAAAACTCAAAGATTTGGTTAAAATGAGCTTTTATCATATTTACTATTTCATTAAAGTTTCTAAATATATTATTCAGATAATCAAGTATTCTCAATTTTTGCTCAAAACTAGCAATTGTCTTTTTGGTAGTTTGAAATGAAAGAGAAAATTTATTTTAGAGCTGAAAATTTCAGTATATTCAATTTTGTTATCTTCTCATAATTGATAGTTTACATATGATTCAAATATTATAAACTTGTAAATAATGGAAGTGTATGAGCTCATGTTCAAAGAACATTAAAGAGAATAATGTTTTAAGTATCAGTCATTAATTTGAATTTACTACCTATCCAAAGTCGACTTCATCATGCAATTAAGAATCACTGAGTGATGCCAATATAATCTTTAGGAAATTACCAACAGCAACTAAATGTGTTTTGACTTGTGGATTCTCAGTATTAGTTTTAGAAAAATATAGAAATAGTCAACAGTTCAGCACAGAGGTAAGACGTTTGCCTTGCACACAGTCAGTCTGGCTGAGCCAGGTTCGATTCCTCCACCCACCTCGAGAGCCTGGCAAGCTACCGAGAGTATCTCACCCCCACGGCAAAGCCTGGCAAGGTACCCATGGTGTATTCAATATGCCAAACACAGTAACAAGTCTCAAAATAGAGACGTTACTGGGCCTGCTCAAGCAAATTAATGAACAACGGGAGGACAGTCAGCAGTTCTTCAAATATAAACTACAAGATACAGATAGTTTAAATAATTTTTTAAGAATTATTCACAATGAAAAAAAAGAAATATTCCCAATGTGGAGCAAGAGATCAGACAGGATTTAGTGCACATTCCTTGCACGCTGTTGATAATGATTTGCCCCCTGCACCACACAATCCCCCAATACCTTCAGGTATGGCAATGAGGCCATGGAGCACCACCATGGTGAACTGGGTACCCACTGGCACAACAGAACGAGAGCAACACTACATATTTGTGCCCCCACATTGCTAGTCCAGCTGGCCAAGAACTATGTGGAAGGCCACTAAGGTGGTACTTGGCCAATAATGCTCCGGTCCTCCTGAGGATATCTTGGTGAAACTTTCTACTTTCTCCAGCTTCTCAGCCCCAAATTCACATTATAGGCTACTTAAAAAATTGTAAACAAGTTTCATTTCCCATAGGAATGCCTATTGTGCCCCAGTTCTTACCTCTACATTTTGTGTTTGAAAGCCCTTGTTCTATCATTTCCATCAGTTTAATTATAATAGATTTTAACCTAGCAAGAACTTTGAAAGCCAAGTCTACTTTTCACAGTCAGTAACGGAATAGGAATCACTTCTGTACATCATCAGTATCTTAAACTGGTGTGATAATTCGAAGGGCTTGAGCTGAGTTTTTCATTCACAGGGCCTATATTCAATTCTTAGCCAGCAAGGTTTCAGGATCACCACCAGATACACTCCTAGAATTATTGTCTCTAGGGACTAGTATTACTTGTATATAAAATGTTACTAATTTGTTTTATTTCATTTCATCTGTACCAATAGGTGTCCAGAGAGCTGAGCAAATTAGAACTGTGTATATCAGAACACAATCTTATCGTTTCACTTCCTCTGAGAATTTGTTTCCTTTACCTATGTTAAATGCAAAAGAGCAAATGGTTTCCTTGATCATATTATAAAAAGTTCTTTGTCACTTTAACCCCTCTTCCAAAATGGGATTAATTTAGCATTAATATGGGACGTTGCCTATTTCCAAAATCTTGCTTATTTTCTGGAACTCTTTAGATTACTTTTTGCAATTGAAGTGGAAAAGTTCTGCCTATTTTTAAAAAATTGGCCATGCAAAAGTTATTTTATTTACTAATGTTGCTAATTCCAAGATGACACAGTAAGAGCTAGGCAGATAACACAGTAGTAGTATCATTTAACAATGTTCTTCGATAGCCCTCTGCTGAGGTGATGTTGGCATTCTCTGAACCCAGTAAGTGTTTAAAAGGCACACCTTCTTTCATAAAGTGAAAGTGCTTTGTTCTGGTAAGGTTTAGTGTCTGGGAAACAGCCGGAGATCATGATCTGTGTGCCGTTAATTTGCAAGGGAGTATTCTTGGGGATAAGAGTTATAAGAAATGAAGGAATCAGAGTGGTATATAAATCAGTGAAACTATATTATGGTCATATCATGACCAGGGGCTCAGATGATAACACAATAAATTTATAGAGCTTTTCTGAATGCTAAAAATGGTCCAGAATTGAGATATGGGCCTCTACGCTGTCATATTAATAAATTTCCAGTCATTCACAAATCTCTACAAGAGATGGCGTAGCTGAGTCGAAGCAGCTGCATTAGACAAAATAGGCACTACTTTGAACATTAACAATTGACTGCTAGCTGCTGATAAATGAACTTGATCCACTAGGGAAATTAGGTTAGTGGGACTACCTAAGTCCCACATCCCTAAAAGTCAGTTCCACATTACAGCCAATATTAATATTTCCCTCTTTATTATACATTTGAAATATGCTATGCCCAGGGTTTAGCACTCTTATGATCATTTTTACTTAGCAAATAGAATATTCAAGTCCTATTTAATAAGAGTTCTTAAGCCCGACTTTGTTCAGAATGAGACTGGAATGTTCTTCATGTAGGCCAAGCCTAAATAGAAGAATACTAATACAGTTCCAGAGAAACACATGGGGATCAAATAAACAATCCCTCCCCAAATATATAGCAGTAAAAATTCTTGTCTTTATGTTCATGGTATAATAGGCCTTGGGGAGTATTACTCCTTCTATCTGTAGAGTTCCACTAATTTTTGTTGATCATGATTAGATTTTACACGTTTATTTTATAAAGGAAACACCTTGATCTTTCCTTACATTTTTCTTAATATAAGTATTGTATATTAAACCTTTTAAGAATGTTTTAAAAGGGAGCAGAGCACACAGACTTAGGAAAACGGAAAGGATTCAAGAGAACTCAAAATTTTCACCTTGACTGGAAAGTTCTTTTCAAATTGATCAATATGAAAATATCTACATAATACAATTACAAAGAAAATAAGGGGTAATGTGTTACAGAAAATAGATGGAGGCAAGAAATGCAAAAGATGAATTATTCTAAAAAATTAAATAAATATTCTCGTAAAGTAAAGGTGGAGGGCCTGAAGCTTCTTTCTGGAGCCAGCCAGTCTCCCTGCCCTTCCTCTGCTTCCTTCCTATAAGTACAAAGACAGCTTTGAGTGCAGTTCATTAAATAATTTAAGTGCAAATACAAAGTGCTATATCCTAATATAGTCACCTAATCCACAATATCTAACCTACATATAACATTTAAGCACTTTCCCAAAAGTTTCATGCTTTTTGTTAAATCAATGAAATTCAGAGAAGTTACCATAAGCAAGTTTAATCGAAATTTTTGGATTTACAGTTCACTTAATTTCTCCACATATAAAGGAAAATAGAGGAGTAAATTATCAACTCTCTCTTTCTCATATTTAAATAATATTTGAGCCAATGCTTTTCACATTAAAATGAAAATTATAGTAGATTAAACACCAGAGTGAATTTGAATATTGCAATTAAGTCCTGTCTATTCACATCAAATATTTAAAATCATACTTTTTTTTAATTAGTCAAATACCCTATGACACAAATTTTGTAAGTGGTGGATTGCCAGAATAGCTCAATGACCTATAATGTATGTTCAAATATCCAGTCTTAGTGCTTTTATAGACAAGAATTTATTTTCTAAAGTGCTAAAATAGAAATTTATGAAAGAAGCTTTGAGCTTTGAATGAAAAGCTTTATGTAATTTATGTTTGGTACTCAGAAGTGCTGCATGATTTTGCTCTCCACTGAAAACCAGAAATTTCTCTTATAAATAGTAAAAGGATAAATGCATAGAGTAAATTATTATTGATCGTAGTCAGAAATCAAAGTCTACTTGTTTTAAAATACTCTAATGTTAATAAAACATATCATGTCTTCTCTCAAAAATTGTGCCTCTCTGCTACTAATACCTCTACATACACAATATGAGTCCATTTTATCTCTTTAAAAGTAAATGTATGAATTGGTCTCTTTAGTAGCTCTTGTATGATCTGATTAGAACTTCTATACTTCTGGCTTATATCCTTCTCTACCTTGAGTCCTGTGTGACCCAATTGATTGCTAGTATCTATTTGAACAGAAGCATCAAGCTCACTTTCCAAAGAGAACAAAAGGAAAAGCTAATATCATGAAAATGCACATCATGTTATTAACAGCTACTCTTTTTATTAATAGCACGATATAAATGTTATAAAAGTGAGTTGGACAGGGTATTGTAAGTCAGTTTTAAAAATTAATTGCACAATAAATATATATTCAATAAATATCACATGGTGAAAATATAAGTAACACTGGTATGTATCTCAATTTAAATTGTTCTACTCATTTATTATTTCAGTGAGGTAAAACATTTTTTGTCATAATATCTATGAAGCTGGGGAGAATTACCTTCCTTAGAATTTTGCTTATACACCTAGATAGCAAAATGGTAGAGCGTTTGCCTTGCACACGGCCGGCCTGGCCGAGCTGGGTTCAATTCCTCCACCCCTCTTGGAGAGCCTGGCAAGCTATGAAGAGTATTGTGCAGGCATGGCGAAGTCTGGCAAGCTACCCATGACGTATCACATATGCCAAACACAGTAACAACAAGTCTCACAGTGGAGATGTTACTGGGCCCACTCGTGCAAATCGATGAACAACGGGAGGACAATGACAGTGACCTAGAAAAGGGGCTTTATTGTAGCCTAAATAAATTCTTTTTCATCTACTCATTGATTCAAACTATCTTGCAAATTGCTTCTCTATCATCTTTTTTTTATGACTAATTGACTTATTTGTTTATAATGTTTCCTCTCCTGTAATTAAGTATGATTGTAAGAATAAGTATGTCTTCTCCTCTTCAGTCATAAAGCAGTAACGCACAGTTATCATAGAAATAACGTTAACAGATAGAAGGAAAAAGAAAAAAAAGTAAAATGGACTTTCCTCATAGAATTATCTCCACACCATGTCTACATAATTATTTACACAATAATGATATATTTGCTCGAGCGGGCCCAGTAACGTCTCCATTGGAGACTTTGTTGTTACTGTGTTTGGCATATCGAATACTCTCGGTAGCTTGCCAGGCTCTCTGAGAGGGGCGGATGGGCTGGAGCGATAGCACAGTGGGTAGGTGTTTGCCTTGCAAGCGACCAACATGGCCAACCCGAGTTTGATTCCTCCTCCCCTCTCGGAGGGCCCGGCAAGCTACAGAGAGTATCTCGCCTGCACGGTAAAGCCTGTCAAGCTCCCCGTGTTGTATTTGATAGGCTAAACACAGTAACAATTGTCACAATGGAGAAGTTACTGGGCCCGCTTGAGCAAATAGATGAACAACCGGAGGACAGCGACATTTAATAATAATTTTCAGTTACTTGTACAGAAAAATAAGAGAAATAATTCCTTTAAAATAAAGATTGGGGCTGGAGCAGTAGCACAGCGGGTAGGGCGTTTGCCTTGCACGCAGCCAACCTGGGTTCGATTCCCAACATCCCATATGGTCCCCTGAGCACCGCCAGGAGTAATTCCTGAGTGCAGAGCCAGGAGTAACCCCTGTGCATTGCCGGGTGTGACCCAAAAAGCAAAATAAATAAATAAATAAATAAATAAAAATAAGAATAAAATAAAGATTTTATTTTATTTTATTTTTTATTTATTGAATCACTGTGGGAAAAGTTACAAAGCTTTCAGGTTTAAGTCTCAGTCATGCAATCATCAAACACATTTTCCTTCACCAGTACTTATTTTTCACCACCAAGAACCCCAATATCCCGCCCCTCCCATCCCTCCCAATGCCTGTGAGGCAGATGAATTCTAGTTAACACTCTATCTACTTTTATTAGATTCATTGTTTCAACAAAAGATGCAACATTATTATTTAGAGTTTACACCCCAAAATCAGACCTGCTGAAAAGGCATTGTGAAATAATTTGTTTTCTACAGTTGATTACGAGAACCAAATGATGTCGCGTGGCCATGGCAATTTTTGATTTCTGACATTTTACTTATTAAGCCTGGAAGTATTTCTGCCGAGAGTCAGATAATTATGAGATTGGTTTCTGTGCCTCTGGAGTCATGGCCATGCATGTCGGGAGCAACCCGTGACCTCGGTAGGGTGTGAAGGACGAGCCAGGAATGTCCCCCTTCCCATGAGGTTTCAGTTGCCCCGTCACCACCAACTCATACCTGGCTTTACAAAAAGCTCAAGGCAGCCGCCATCTTGCTGTCCAGGGGGGAAAGGCAGAAAGGAGCAACACCCTGTCCTTCCCGGGCAGGCATGGTGCCATGGATTAACGCACAGTCCATTCACTTTTCTGCTGCAAGCTGCCGGGCTCTGCATTAAGTCCTTGTGTTTCTGGAGCCATGGCTGTGTCAGAGAGCCGCTTGTGGGGGGTAACCCTTGACCTTGGTAGGGCGTAAGGACGAGCCGAAAATAAAGATTTTAAAAGAAATATTCTTTTGCATTCACTCAGCTATTTTCTTTATTTTCTAAATAATAGAATTACTGCCTGGTATCTTTTTTTTAAATATATACAGACTTAATGTTCAAGTCTGCTGGAAATTATCTTATTTTACTTATATGAAAATACCTGTAATACACTTTTATTCTGTGGGATACTTTAACAGGATATAAAATTCTATAATGATAATTTTGAAAAACAGCTTATAACTTTTTTATATTTAATGGATTTTGAAAAACATCTAGAAATCAAATTTTTCATGTAATATTTTAATATTTATTACTGTCCTTGCTTATTGTTTAATCTGACTTTTTGTTAAATTTTATATTATTATAAAATTTTATTGATCACTTGACATCCTGTTACTCATCGATTTGCTCGAGAAGGCGCCAGTAACTTCTCCATTTGTCCCCATCTCGTGCTAGTGTAGCCAAATGGTGTCTGCTTGCTCCAGGAACACGATGATTCAGGGTCATGATGAAAAAATATAACCATCTTGTAGGTGGGCGGCCATGCGATCTTTTGACTTCCCATGGAATCCAGTCAGTAACTTCTCTAGTCCAGTGGTTACCTTCAAATCTCATTATGTGTGCAGCCCATCTGATTTTCAACGCCTTGGCAAATGAGACAGCGTCCCTGATTCTTGATCTTCTATCAAGGTTGGAACTTCCAATTTCTTTTCTCACTTGACTGAAGAGTGATACTCCAAGCATAGCTCTTTGATTGATCTTTGGGAGACCTGAAGAGTGTTCTCATCCTGTTTTCATAGGGTGGGGGTCTCTGAAGTGTATGTTAATGCAGGAAGAATGGTGGAACCGAAGAGATGTCCTAGAGCCAGAGATTCATAGTCCTTAGGTATTTCTTTGACGCTCTTGAAGGCATTCCAAGTCGCTCTCTTCCTCCTGTGCAACTCAGGTGCCAGGTTATTTGTCATGTTAACTTCTCAACCTAGGTACACATAACTGTTGCATTCAGAGATGTTCATTCTGTTGACTGCAAATGGAATGTCATGAACAAGACACCGTTTCTCACGAACATTGTCTTCGTGAGATTCAGCTATAGTCCAAACATTCCACACTCATGGTCGAAGTTGGCCAGCATTTGTGCCACTTGGCTAAAGTTTATTGCTATTAGAATGATGTTATCAGTGAAGTCGACTGTCTAACTTCACTCCCATTCCTTCCCATTCCAGTCATCACATGATGTTCTTGAGGGTGGCATTAAAGAGTTTCAGTGAAATGTTATCACCTTGCTGAACCCTCTCGACATGGATGATCACTTCCTTGTAGAATGGTGAGATTCTGGTAGAGAATTTGTACTACAGCTCAAGGAGGATCCTGATGTATGGAATTTGAATGCCCTGTTTGGGTAGGGCTTTGAGGAGCACTTCAGTCTCAACAGAATCAAAGGCATTCTTTAAATCAATGAGCATTAGACAGAGCAGCATCATGAGCTCCCGAGAAGTCTCAATGTTTTTGGTTATCATGTGGATATGGTTAATCTTGCTGAACCCTTTTTAGAAATCTGCTTGCTTGCATGGTTGTCCTTCATCTAATGTTCTGCCAATTCCATTCAAGATGTCCTGAGTCAACAGCTTGTAGACAACAGACAACAGGCAGATCGGGTGATAGTTGCCAATGTCATGAATGTCTTCTTGTACAGTAGTACAGTCTTGCTGATTTTCTACTGGGATGGAACCTTGCATTCAGAAAGGTAGCATGTGAAGAGCCGAGCCAGTGTATTGATGAATACTGACGGTAAGTTCTTCAGTTGTTCAGGTCTGACCTTGCCTGGGCTGGATGCTATTCACTTCTTTACCGATGAAATGACGTGTCAGATTTCAGAAGTGTGAACTTTGGGAACGACATATCCATCCTGCGTTATTTGGTATGTGGGCAGGTGGATGTGTCTATCGAAGAGATCCAAGTAGAAGTCATGGATAATCTTCTCCATTGCCCTTCTGGAAGATGTGATAGATCCATCAGAATGTTGGAGGGCAGTCATCTTGGTCTTGTTGTTGGTGAAGGACAGGCAGGCATTGCAAATGCTTTTCTCAGCTTCTGCCATATCTGCCAGCACTGCTGTTCTTCTCTCTTTGAGGTTTTCCTTCGTTGATTCTCTGCACTGCTTTGCAAGATTGGATGTTTGCTTGCGGTTGCCTGAGGCTCGCGCCAAGCCACTTTGGCGAATGAGCTCAAGAGTTTTCAAAGACAGGTGTCTTTCTGTGGCTTTCTCTCAGCGTTCCTCGAACAATCATGGAGGTGCTGAACCAGTTGATTGTATTCTTCGTCAATGTTGTCAGTGATGACATCTTCCCATGTTGCTGCAATAATGCCAAAGAGCTCCCAGTTGGTGGTTGCTCTGGGAATTCTCTTACAAATTTTTTTAGCCATCTCTCCCTGATCCGTGAAGTAGAATTTTGCACGAAGGAAATGGTGGTCCGATCCTGTTTGGAACTTTGAGACAACAGAGACATCGGTCAGGCAAAACTGTTGATTGCATATGATGTGGCCTGGCAAGCTACCCGTGACATATTTGATATGCCAAACACAGTAACAAGTCTCGTGATTTCACTGGGCCTGCTCAAGTAAATCGATGAACAGTGGGAGAATAGTGACAGTGACAGTGACAGTGGTCAATTTCATTGTGGAACCATCTACTGTGAGACTCCCATGTCTAATGTTTAGATTCAGCCTTCTGGAACTGTGAGTTAACATGGATGGTCTTGGTTAACATGATGAACTCAGTCTCTCACCCTGTTCATACCATTCTAGGCTAGGGGTCCCTATGTGGAGTTCTTCAGCTGATTTTATTAATGAATTTTATTATTCTAAACTAGATGTTCTTTGTGTTTATGTTAATTTAGGTTACTTAATGTCAGATATAAAATTTGCTTAATATAAAATACTTTGAAAATAATATTTTCATTTTTGTCTTAATTTTTATTCTTTTTAAAAAAGTTATGACATTCTACTTACACAAATGTGTCATGAGCTGATGATCACTGCTGCCATCAATCTAACAATACCTGTAGCACTGTAGCACTGTCCTCCTGCTCTTCATTGATTTGCTTGAGCGGACACCAGTAATGTCTCCATTGTGAAACTTGTTGTTACTATTTTTGTCATATTGAATACGTTACAGGGAGCTTGCAATTGTCTGCCATGTGGCCAGGATACTCTCAGTAGCTTCCCGGACTCTCTGAGAGGGACGGAAGAATCGAGCCTGGGTCGGCCACATGCAAGGCAAACGCCCTACGGGCTGTGCTATTGCTCCAGTCCTCCAGTCTTAACAGCACTAGCAATACCTAGAACTTATTTATTTGTGCTTTTTTTTTTTACATTTTTTGTTTTTGTCTGCATACTCAATACTTTTATTCAATTTATTCAAAGATAAACTAAATATCTTCAAATATACTTTGTCTTTGTCATTTCTGTTTGTCAGTAAGTAACTTCCTTTGTTCATAAAATAGTGGGTCTTAGTTGTAAAACTTTCATTTTCAATTATCAGTAATATATCTTTATTAAGATTACTTGTGAAATTTATATTTTTTATTGAGGTTAGTTGTTAGAAGTATGAAATATACATGCCATTTAAAACAGGTAGCTAATCAAATAGTCAATATCTTATAGAATATTTTTCTTTGGAATGTATTTTGTATTGTTGTCCCCAGGTATCTGAGTATTGAATTGGGCAGATTTGGCATTGTATTAGTTCAAGATATCAATTTCCTTTTTTCTTAGAGATGATATTATTTAAATTTGATATTGCATTTTGACTAGTTTCTAAAAATCTTCTACCCCTTCAATAATTATGACGTTGAAACTTTTATTTCTCATATGTGGAAAATTATTAACTTTTGTAAATATGTCTTCAAATGTATAGTACTCCTCATGAACTGCTACTTACAGTCTAACACTGTGAAGGAGGAAATATACTGATAGAACTTGTTATAACTCTTTCTACTCAATCACAATAGGTACCTACTGTTACTCTTCACTTTTCACTAATTTTAGGTAGATTTTGTACTATGTTTCATTTCCAGTTGCTTTTATGCAAAGGGTATTCCAATATGATTATAAACTATTAACAGTCAAATATAAAAGCAGTCTACATTTCTTCTTGCAAATCTCAATTAGTTGACTGAGAAAATGCAGATAATTATAATGGATACATCAAGAACCAGATTTAATAATTAAATAGTGTTTGAAAGAATAATGAAAGAAATTTCTTCCAGGTGTGAAAATTAATAGAAAAATTTAAATTATCTAAATTATATTATTGAGACAGGATTCAAATGAAACTTTCAGACTGAACTTTAAAGCTAGACTAAAAAGAAAGACTGTAGTAACGTAAAATAAACTTCCATATTATTACTATTTTTAATTTTTTGATGGCAATACCCAAAAGCTCTCCTGGGATATTCCTAGTTCTGTTTTCATAGAGTTATTTCTATGAGTGCTCAGGAGACAAAACAATAGAGGTGTTCAAAACTAGGCTTTCAACAGGCAAAGTCTGTCACAGATTCTTTGAGATATTTCTCCAATATCATAATTAAATTGTTTTAAGCATAAATCTGTAGAATAGTTAATCTGTAGTCAGATTTCTGGTCTGGCTTGGTATAGTGCTAGGACTGAAATAATAGTGATGATGGGGGTGGTTGTAGTGTTGGCAATGATGATGGTTCTCTTAATAATGCTAAGAATTTTAGTGTTGTTTGAGTTAGCTGTGATACTAAAAGATACTGTAATGACAGTGGTGTTGAAATCTGAGAAAAATTATTTGAAAAACTAAAGAAAACATTTCTAAGTATGATATCTATTCTACCCAGTGATAATGTTAAGGAAGATATTGTTTGAATCAGCTAAGTGGTACATGGACTTCAACTTAAATTCTAAATTATTGAATCTAGGTAAAGGTAAAGGCCCTCCCGTTGATCATCGATTTGCTCGAGCGGGCCCAGTATCATCTCCATTGGAGACTTTGTTGTTACTGTGTTTGGCATATTGAAAACGTCATGGGGAGCTTGCCAGGCTCTGCCGTGCAGGAGGCGAAATACTCTCGGTAGCTTGCCAGGCTCTCTGAGAGGGGCAGAGGAATCGAACTCGGGTTGGCCATGTTGGCTGCATGCAAGGCAAATGCCCTACAGCTGTGCTATCACTCCAGGCCCTAATTGAAGTGAATCTATGCAATGTTCCGCGGATGGGGCAATAGATGCATGCTTGGGTTGCAACTAAAATCCAAAAACCATAATATTCCATTGAATACTAATAGAAAGATGATACAGAATAATGAAAATATTCTGTATATATTATATTTCTGTATAAATATAATTTATTTAACTTCTGTGCTGCCATAATATTTTTAACATTAATAATTTTCATGGGTTGGAGTGATAGCACAGTGGGTAGGACATTTGCCTTGCATGCAGCTGACCCAGATTCCATTCCTCCGCCCCTCTTGGAGAGCTTGGCACGCTACTGAGAGTATCTTGCCCACACAGTCAAGCCTGGCAAGCTCCCCATGATGTATTGGATATGCCAAAAATGGTCCATGGTCCTCCCATTGTTCATCGATTTGCTTGAGTGGGCCCAATAACGTCTCCATTGTGACACTTGTTACTGTGTTTGGCATATCAAATATGTCACGGGGAGCTTGCCAGGCTTTGCCGTGCAGGTGAGATACTCTTGGTAACTTGCCAGGCTCTCCGAGAGGGGCAGAGGAATCAAATTCGGGTTGGCCATATTGGCTGTGTGCAAGGCAAACGCCCTATCACTGTGCTATTTCTCCAGCCCATGCCAAAAACAGTAACAACAATTCTCATAATTTGTTGTGAGATGCTACTGGTGCCTGCTCCAGCAAATCCATGAACAATGGGAGGACAGTGCTACAGAGTTACAGTGCTAATAATTGTCATGCCATGTCATGCTTATATATCATGAATTATTTGAAAATAAGAATGGTGTTTTATCATTTTCTTTGCTGCCTTAGAAAGGCACAAAAGGTATTCAAAAAGATCTGCAATCATATCTTTTTGGGGGGGTTGAAAATATTAAACTTACCCATTAAAAATAATTAATTTTACTTTGAATTCCTGTAATTCAGATTGACTACAAATATTTTATGATTTACTTAATAAATGTTCTCTTTAATTACACACATTCTATAATCTTCAGAGTAAAACATGGAAAGGTGTATTTTCCAATTTGATTCAGATAAGTTTTTTCTGGAAAATTTGGTATTCTAGCATTCAACAAGTTTTGAAGTGTTTCGATATAGCGATAGTTGATATGTTTGGAGGTTAATATAGGTCCTATTTTGATTATTATATTGTGGTTCTTTTATTGACTCTAAGCTCCATTCTAATAGGACTTTCACAGAGATGTCCATGTCCATTTGCTAATTCAGCTCTAATCAGTCACTTAAGTCATGGTTTCAAAAATTTAGCGCTAATAATCCCAGAGTTCATGACCATATGAAATGAAAGCCCATTCTTCCGCATTATGAGATATTTCTTTCTCCTCTCCTTTAAGTACCCACATTTACTTTAGAATAACCCTGCTGTGGAGTCTCAGATCTCACCAGATTCTTCTTCAGATTCTTCTTGCTAAAGAATATTCTCTTTAGGAATCCTTATTCTCTGTTTGTAATTTTATTTCCATTTAGATAATACAAAATCTGTCAATCTCACTGCCATAGTGTAAAGAAATATGTAAAGCACCAAAATTCTAGTAACACCTTAATGAACCATCCTTCTGTTTTTGATGAACGTTTGAGAAATCACTGGAAATGATTTACATATGAGTAGAAATCCTAACTCCATCTGGGGGTTGAGGCTGCTTGCCATAAAATCTAGGGTTTCACATATACAAGTCAGTTGTTTGCTGAATTGTTTAGCCAATGAATTACATCCCTAGACTTCAAAACTCAAATTTAATTTGGAGAGTATGTAATGAAAACAAATCCCAGTAATTCGATTACTTCTGTAGTTTTATAAAATATCAATCGTTTGTTACTTAAAAATATTTTATTAAGCACTATGATTTACAGAGCTACTTACAGTTGGGTTTTAGATATAAAATGTTTCAGCACTTATCCCTTTTTATTCCACCAGTGTTCCCAGGTTCCCCTTGCTACCTTCCTACCCCAGGCCTGCTATCTTAAGAGAAGCCACTTTAATTTTTATTGTTAATGTTTAGGTCTCATAATTTCAGTATTGTCAACTTCATGGTTTGCATATTTAGCTTTATCATTGCTTAATACTTAATACATGGTTTGCATATTTAGCTCTATCATTGCTTAATACAGAGACTATAAAATCCAGCTCCCGGACGAGAACAGTGCAGTCTTCTGCCCCCGCGCCTGGCTGTTCCTCGCCGGGGCCCCTTGGAGGGGAGCGGGTTGAGCTTTCCTCCCTGCCCTGACCAGGGCTCCGGCAGCCGAAGACCTCCAGGACCAGCCACCACCATGCTGAGACCAGTCTCCGCACACATGAAGGTACTGGCAGAGGGACAAAGCCACGCGGGTTCCAGGGCCGAGATCTCCAAGCCTACTTGGATTGGAGTCGAGCATCTTCCACCCAGATCCTCCAAATTCCAGTAGGCTGGGGTCACACCCACCACCTGGCCCCCTGGCGCCGTGTAATCCCATCAGCGGCCAAGACTCAGAGACTATAAAATCCAGCTCCCGGATGAGAACAGTGCAGTCTTCTGCCCCTGCGCCTGGCGGCTGCGCGACATCTTATCAGGACATCTTTTTATGACATCTTATTATCTCATTCCTACTTTGGACAAACTTGCAGGCTATCGAATGTAGCCTGCCCACAGGGCAGAGTCTGGCAAACTCCCCGTGGCGTACCAAATATGCCAAATACCAGTAACAATGATGGGTCTCATTCTCCTAAAGAGCCTTGAATATAATCTCAGGGCTAGGATGAAAGAGACATTACTGGGGCCTGCTCGAGGCAATCGACGAATAACAGGATGATGAGAATGAAAAATGAAATTGCTTAATACCACTGACATACCTGAATCTCTTTGATCATTATCCCTTGCTGCTTCTCATCTATCCCTCCCGCCTAACAACTCAATTTCTTTTCTTCTTCTCCCTATACTCTATCGGAAAAAATGGTTAGATATCCCCCTTTAGAGTGCTGCATGTCCTCATCCAGAATTCTAAGTACCACATATTCTGCCATGCCTGCCATATGACCCAGAGATTCCATTTTTGGTCATGTACACAGGACAAAAAGCTGATCAAAAAACTTATTCACTCCAGTATTTGTTACAGCACTCAGTACCATAGCTAAGATTTGGAATCAAACTACATGTCCAAAGGCAGATAAATGGATCATGAAGATTCAGTGTATATACTCAGTGGGATACTCTGCAGCTGTACAAAATTATAATATTATATACAATAATGAACATGAATGTAACTGTAAGATATTATGTTAAAGGAAATAATTTTATATTTTATGTTAAACTTCCTGGATTCCTTATAGTTATTGATGTTTGGAAAATAAAAGATTGGCTGTTTTACAAACTCAATAGACAATGTCAACATAGAATGTAGAGGGACTACATTACATCACAGGTATGAAGAAATCTGTCTAGAAATTATTAAAAAAGAAGTCTCTCCCCAAATTTGTCAGTGATATTCATTTTAAGGATACATTGTCATTAAATTCCTGGATACAGTAATAACCAAAAAGGGGACTTAGGCTGGACCAACAACAGTTTCTGAAGCTTTGAAACAAAGATTCTACATTTAGAGTACAAATTTTAAAACTCATTTTTACCCTATTTTATCTGAGTAAAATTTCTTATTTGTCCTTAACAAATAAGATATGCATCATCTTTGGATAATATCTATTAATCACAGATAATTATTAAAATAGCAAATCACTTAATTGAGGCTCTATTTTGAATTTAAAGAAATGAGTTTCAGCTCACCAATTGGTAGAAAATATCAAATTTCCCCCCTTTTTCTCCTGATAGTAACCAAAATAAACTCAAGTAATCATCTGCAGTACACATCAAACTCCTTACTTTGCAGTATTTAAATAACTTCTATCATATCCCTAGGGTTCATCCCAATTGAATTACTAGCCAGGTCACTACTTATAAAAAAAAAATCTTGAAGGGCAGAAAAATCCTTTCTTGCAAGAAGGCTTCTTTGGCAAATTTCTGCCTGAAGTACTGCTACTCAAACTTGGTGTGCATATAAAACACACAAAAATATTGTTAAAATGCAGATTTTTAGGCTTCAAATATTAAAGCTTTTGATCCTGTAGTCTTAGAGTGAGACCTATACAATGCATTTTTAAGAAGCCCTCGGGTGACTGTGAGACAGACAATTTTCAGATTTCACTCTGTCTAACATGATATGAGCTTCTTCCTTTTTCTCTAATCACAGTAAGAAGTCAGATTATATTTTTATTTTCTTTCCTTCCTAACTCTTTTCCTATTCAAATCAGACAAGTACAAGATCTGTTTTATGTTCTCTTTCAAGTCCTTGCATATACTTAATTATTACTTTTAAAGTGGAATGTCAGAGCTTTTCTGGTGTATTTTTCTTCCAAGCTAGTTAGACTATATTTTTTCTATATTTACTTAGCTGTTTTTCTTAGGTAGTTTATTATTTTCCTATTAACAACAATTAAACTTTTTCTAGGTGCTTGAAAAGTGACTAAATGGTAGGGTGCATTATTTGTATGGTTAGGACCTTTATTTGATATCCAGCATAGCAAAATACTCCAGAATTTACCTCTTTGCTTTCGATACGCTCCCCCAACAAATTTTCTCTATTTCTTGTCTCCATCATATCTACTTTTTCCTTGATCTTCTTTCCTTAAATCTCTCATTTTTTGCTCTTATTTCTTTAATAATAATTATAAAATATGCTGGTCCTGGAGGTCTTCGGCTGCCGTAGCCCTGGTCGGGGCGGGGAGGAAAGCTCAACCCGCTCCCCTCCAAGGGGTCCCAGCGAGGAACACCCAGGCGCGGGGGCAGAGACTGCACAATTCTCGTCCGGGATCTGGATTTTATAGTCTCTGAGTCTTGGCCGCTGATGGGATTACACGGCGCCAGGGGGCCAGGTGGTGGGTGTGACCCCAGCCTACTGGAATTTGGAGGATCTGGGTGGAAGATGCTCGACTCCAATTCGAGTAGGCTTGGAGGTCTCGGCCCCGGAACCCGCGTGGCTTTGTCCCTCTGCCAGTACCTTCATGTGTGCGGAGAGTGGTCTCAGCATGGTGGTGGCTGGTCCTGGAGGTCTTCGGCTGCCGTAGCCCTGGTCGGGGCGGGGAGGAAAGCTCAACCCGCTCCCCTCCAAGGGACTCCGGGAAGGAACACCCAGGCGCGGGGGCAGAGACTGCACAATTCTCGTCCGGGATCTGGATTTTATAGTCTCTGAGTCTTGGCCGCTGATGGGATTACACCTAGATCCTCCAAATTCCAGTAGGCGGGGGTCACACCCACCACCTGCCCCCTGGCGCCGTGTAATCCCATCAACGGCCAAGACTCAGAGACTATAAAATCCAGCTCCTGGAACCGCAATCAAGACATCTTTTTATGACATCTTATTATCTCATTCCTACTTTGGACAAACTTGCAGGCTATCGAATGTAGCCTGCCCACAGGGCAGAGTCTGGCAAACTCCCCGTGGCCTACCAAATATGCCAAATACCAGTAACAATGATGGGTCTCATTCTCCTAAAGAGCCGTGAATATAATCTCAGGGCTCGGATGAAAGAGACGTTACTGGGGCCTGCTTGAGGCAATCGACGATAAAATATGCATAGAAACAGAAATATCTCTCTATGTATTTATGTTACTGTATGTGTGCGGTTTTTTAAAACTATGGTACTCTTCTATAAATACAAGTTTTATTTGCTGACTAATATAAATCTATCATGGAACAGAAATAAAGACATTTTCTGTCTATAATTTTTACTTCTCTTTCAGTATTGGTAACTAATCACACCAACAATTTACTTTCCTTGAATAAAAAATAGTTTTACTATTTTCACACACATACCACAGCTATATCTTTTAACAGTGTCTACCTTTTTGTTTTTTATTTGTTTTTTATTTTAATTCATTTTTTGCCCACACCTGACAGTGCTCAGGCCTTACCCTGGCTCTGTTTTAGGAACCAGTCCTGTCAGAGCTCAGGGAATCATGGGGATTATCCTAGTGTGAGGAAGGGAACATGGTTCATCCACATACCACATACCAAACAAACATCTCTACCTGCTCTACTATCTCTCCTTCCCTTTTTATTTTTCATCTTTAGGTTAAAAGAATCATCATCACTGTCACTTCATCCAGTTATTATTCATCGATTTACTCAAGTGGGCACCAGTAATGTCTCCATTCATCCCAGCACTGAGATTTTAGCAGCCTCTCCTCACTCGTCTTTCCCAATGCTGCCGTATTGGAGGCTCTTTCAGGGTCAGGTGAATGAAGCCCTGTTATTGTTACTGTTTTTGGCATATTAAAACACCGTGGGTAGCTTGCCAGGCTCTGCCATGCAAAAGAATAATGTTATTATAATTAAGTTAAAATAATAATGTTATTATAATAGGTATCCAAATGCATTATTGAATGCATTCTAGAAAGGTATTTTTCTGCATAAAATAAAAATATCTTCACAACATTCAAGTTTTGAGAATTAACATCAATCCATATTTTCACTAAAACTCTTCTCCACCTTAAATTTGATCAAGCTGGTGGAAATATAATTAAACTATATGATGGTATTTTTAAATAAATCCTTTGTGTAATTTAAGATGCTTATATTTCTTGACCTTAGAGTTTACTATTTTTGAAATGACATCCCATATCTATCCCCTGTTAATCATGCTGCCTATTTTGTATATTATTATATTTGAAAATCAAATAGAATTTTGCTTATAGAAGTTGATTGTCTTTCCCCTTTTTATGCTTTATCTTTTATATTTTATTTGTACTTTGGTGAGAGACAAACCTGCCTGCATTCAGGGATTACTCCTGTTTCTGTATAAGACATCATATCTGGCGAGGTATAGAAGAACATATGAATTGTTAGGAATATGACTGGGTTGGCTTTGAGTAAGGCAAGCACATTATTTGTTCTATTATTTGTCCAATTTTTATCTTTTTTGTACTTTCTTATATAAAGCTTATAATTTTAAAAGGTTAATATTTTTCATCCTTTCCTGTGATTTTTTAGCATTTTATTGAATGTATCTTCCACTTCATTTCTATATAAAATAATGTACTATTTATTTTGTATGATGCAAGATAAGTTATCAGGTTATTTTTTCCTGATAAAACACTCAAAAAGAATTATTTTTATTAAACTTCAACTTCATGTCTCTGAATATCCCATATAGTTTGGGGATTTGAATTTTGCTTTATTTGTCTATTTATCTCTTCCTATTCTAATATCACATTCTCATACTTGCTGTGCTTTATAATAATCTTTGATATTTTACATCTACTATCCTCACTGGTCCTTTTACTTTCCCACTAGGTAATAAATGATCTAAGAAATGGGACAAAAAGCCAATTCATCTGTGAAAAGCCTTATAATATTGCTTACCAGGCTTTTCTGAATGACAGGATCATATTGTCTGTTTTACAGTTTGTAAAAGACTTTCTGATGATTATTATATGTAGATATTTTTTCCAGCTTCAATAAGAATTTTTTAAAAATATTGTTGACTTCTGAAATATGAATAGCTTCAATCAAGTAAATTCAGTTATTGCCACCTGACATTATGCATATACAGCTATTTTAATATCCAATATTATTTTTAGTGATATATGTCAATCAATTAATCTAGTAAATGCAAAGTGTATTGTGAAAGATGGTTTTAAATGAGGTACTGTATGATTCGTTAAGTGACATCTTTTTGTCTTTTGAGATTGTTTCTTTGCTATTTCCTCTTAGTTTTCAGAGTGTAAGTGTTATAAGAGTAAATGAATTGAGAGAACACTTAATTGTGACTCCATCTGAGGAGTATTATTCTTAAACATAATTTCTCTTGAAAGAATACTCTTATATAATCTCTTAGGATATGTAGTTTGGATTTTCATAAATATAAAATTTAATACATATAATAAATATCATTAAACTTAATTCAGAGGTGATTAAAATGCACACCTCTGTGTATATCATGCTAAATTAAGTAAAGATAATTTTATTTCAGACAGCTAAATTATTTTGAAACATTCTGTAATTCATATCATTAATTACTGAGACATAATCCAATGATACAGGAAATAGGGTATAATGTAGTGCTAGTCTCAGCAGGTCATCTCATTAGCAATGAATAAATATTTGATTTTCATAATGTGAGGGGATAAAGAGCTTTCTGATTTATAGAGGAAATAGTTTTACATTGTGGGCTTTTAATCAGCCCTATTGTTTCTTAATGAATAAGGTGTCAGTATTCGTATCTCAGTAAATCATAAAATTCCATTCATAGTCTTCCTTTCATTTCATAGTTCTTTATCCTTATTTGATTAAATAGGCATGTGAACTTATTTAGAAAAAAAAAAGAAAAACAGTCCATCAAAATAAAATGCCCCGAAAATCAAGTCCCTTAGAATCAGTTTAACTAAGGAGGTGAGTGACGTATACAAAGAAAACCACAAAACACAAAACACGAATTCAAAAAATAAAAGACAACAGGAGAAAATGGAAGCATACCACTTGCTCATGAATTGGGAAGATTAACAATGTCAAGATGGCAATATTCCACAATGCATTTTACAGAGTCATTGTAGTCCCTATAAGAAACCCCTTGATATTGTTCAAGAAAATAGATCAAATAGTCCAGAAATTTTTATGAAACAACAACCTTCTATGAATAGTGAAAGCAATCCTTGGGGGGAAAAAAGATGGGAGGCATCACCTTCCTCAACTTCAAACTTACTACAAAGCAGTAGTAGTCGAATTGTACTGGAATACAGCATGGTACTGGAATAAAGACAGATCTGGACACTTATAGAACAGAGTCTAATATCCTGACATGACACTCAGCTATATCATCACCTAATCTTTGATAAAGTTGTAAGAAATATGATGTGGAGTAAGGATATTCTCTTCAAAAAGTTCTGGTAAAACTGCTCAGCTACATGCAGAAAAAAAAGGAAAAAAATAAAAGAATTCAGACCACTTTCTACCACCAGGCACAAAAGTCAGATCAAAATGCGTTAAAGACCTCAATATCAGACCTAAATCCGTAAGTACATGAAAAAAATGTAGACAGAAGCCTTAACGTCGTTGAAGTTAAAGCCATCTTCAAAGATGAAACACCACTGTCCAAGCAAGTGGAAGAAGAGAAAAAAAATAGAATTACATTAAACTAAAAACCTTCTTCACCTCAAAAGAAACTAACCAAGATGCAAAGACAGGCCACAGACTGGGAACATATATTCACCAAATACCCATGTGGTAAGGGGTTAATATCCAAGATATATAAGGCACTGATAGAACTTTACAAAAAAATAACACCCTACCCCTTCAAAAAATGGGGAGAAGAGATGAACAGAAACTTTCTCAAAGAAGAAATATAAATGGCCAAAAGACACATTTATAAAAGCTCTACATCAATAATTATCAGGGATATTTAGATCAAAACAACATTGAGAAATCATCTCACACTAAAGACACTGGCAAACATCAAAAAGAACAAGAGCAATCAGTGCTGGTGTGGGAGAAAGGGCCTCTTCTTCATTATTGGCGGGAATGCTGACTGGTCCAGCTTTTTGGAAAACGGTATGGGCATTCCTCAAAAATGCTTGAAATTGAGCTTCCATACAACCCCAAAATAACACTTTTGGGATATATCCCTGGGCCCTCAAAACACAGCAGAAATGCTATCTGCACTTCTAAGTTCATTGCAGCACTATTCACAATAGCCAGAAACTGGAAACAACCCAAGTGCCTGAGAACAGAATAAAGTAAAAGTAAAGGCCCAGTAACGTCTCCATTGGAGACTTTGTTGTTACTGTGTCTGGCATATTGAATACTCTCAGTAGCTTGCCGGGCTCTCCGAGAGGGGCGGAGGAATCGAACTCGGGTCAGCCATGTTGGCTGCGTGCAAGGCAGACACCCTATCCGCTGTGCTATCGCTCCAGCCCTGAGAACAGAATATGGTTAAAAAAAACCTATGGTATATCTATGCAATGGAATACCATGTAGCTGTTCAGAAAAATGTAGCACTGTAGCACTGTCCTTTCATTGTTCATCTATTTGCTCGAACAGGCACCAGTAACGTCCCCATTGTGAGACTTGTTGTTACTGCTTTTGGCATATCAAATACACCACGAGGAGCTTGCCAGGCTCTTCCGTGCAGGTGATATAATCTGGGAAGTTTGCCAAGCTCTCCAAGAGGGATGGAGGAATCGAATCCAGGTCGGCCACATGCAAGGAAAATGCCCTTCCCACTGTGCTATTGCTCCAGACCTCAGAAATGAAGCTTTAAAATTTACTTATAAATCAATGACATGGAGAATATAATGCTGAGTGAAATGGTTAGAAGAAGAGAAACAGACAAATAATGATTGGACTCATTTGTGTAATATTTTGAAAAATAATATGAGACCAATACCCAAGGACAGTAGTAACAATGGACAGTAGGAGTGGCCCATTATTTGAAGACTGTCTCAAGAGATGGGGGGAGATGGCAGTTGTGATAGAGAAGTGTCCTTATGAGAAAGATATCTGGAAGTGATAATTCTGGATAAGAACTGCATGCTGGAAACAGGGAAACAAAAAATATGATAACTTCTGAATACTTGCATTGCAAACCATAGTGCCCCAAAGTGTGTGTGTGTGTGTGTGTATGTGTGAGAGAGAAAGAGAGAGAGAGAGAGAGAGAGAGAGAGAGAGAGAGAGAGAGAGAGAGAGAGAGAAGAAAAGACCAGTCCTCCAGGTGTGTGTGGGACAGAGGGTAGTTAAGATAGTGAAGAGACCAGTATGACAATAACAGCTGGGAATGATCACACTGGACAAGACTGGACAAGATCTGGTTGTTAAAAGTAGGTAAAGGAATATTCTTGGTAACCTTTCAGTATCAATATTGCAAACCACAATGCCCAAAAGGAGAGAAAGAAAGAGAGAGAGAGACAGACAGAGACAGAGACAGAGAGACAGAGACAGAGAGAGACAGAGATAGAGACAGAGACAGAGGTAGAAATAGAGACAGAGACAGAGATAAAGACAAAGACAGAGAGAGAACAAAAGCCCTTGCCATAAAGCAGGCTGGAGGGTGTGGGAGGGTAATGGAAGGGAACCTGGGGACACTGGAGCTGGGAAATGTACACTGGTGGAGGGATGGGTGTTGGAATACTGTATGACTGAAATCTAATAATGAGCAGCTTTGTAAAGCTCTATCTCACAGTGATTTAATAAAAAAATAATTAAATAAAGTGTTTTGGTATAGTGAATATTCCTAAATAGTTTTCCAAAATTATCCATCAACTAATTATATTTTCAGCAATAGTTGTGATACTTTCCGTTGTTCCTATCTTAATGAATCCTTTGTGGATGTGTTTTTCCCCTCTCTTTATTTCAACTATTCATCTATGGGTTTAGTGAACCCCACTTTGCCCTGAGTTGAGGTATTTAACAAAAACTGTTCTATTTCATATAAATAAAAACTGAGTTTACAAAGCATATGCTCAATTTGTTGATCTATCTCTATAGGCGTCATTCTGTTTTAATCAAGGAAAACAAAAGTAACGCAAAATTTGAAGTGGCCTGTTTCCTTATAAATTAAGTATGAAATCTTATTTTGTAGACAATTGATCAAAGAGACAAAATATAAGTGAATATAAATTTATATTCTATACCTTTAAATTAGTTCTTTCTCACAGAATGTTTAGAAGCTCTACTTGGCATTTTCAAGACAGAATTGAGGATCTAGGGCCAGAATGAGAGTACATCAGGTAGGGCACTTGCTTTGCATGTATTCAACAAGGGTTCTATTCCCAGCACTTGACAAGGTCCCCCAAGCCTTATGAGCACAGGTGGCTGTGGCTTCAAAACAAACAAAGAAAAATGAATTTGAGGATTTATATGAGACTGTCGGTAACTAAGTTAGATTTCGATCTTAGAAAAATTTAATTATGTGTACACATGCTTAATTATAGAGTTGAATGAGTAGGTGGATTATGGAAGATAGGGAACTTCACTTTTAAGTGTTAAGCTAAGTAAAAGGCTACATTCAAGATATGTTACTATAAATAACAGGAGTTCATTATTTTAATCTTTTTGTACATTTTATTTCTCCATATTGAAATATGAGTTTTGATGTTTTATTTCATATAGCCATTTATAATTAACATGATATCTTATTAATTTTTACATTTATATGTGGTTGCTTGTCACAGCTTGTTAATAGGTGACCATATGATCTAAGTCACAGTTTACTTCTTGGTGTAGTTTCATTTGATTTCTCCTTAATGGAAATTTTATAAATAGTAACATTTAATTTTCTCCCATCTGTTCTGTATATTCAGAACATACTAAAGCCAAGTTGATTACTTCCTAAAATAATCACCACCCAACTTTGACAGTGCAAGTGTTTATTAGTGTACAAAGTAATGATCTACTAAGGAATGTAAAATAAATCTTGCTACTAGTCAGATTTATGGTGGATAAGTTAACAAGAAAATAAGTCAAGGACCAGAAAGAGTGTTTGGGGTGGGGGGGAAGAAAGTTTATAAATCATTCCCTGTCTTTGGAGGTCAATAGTGAAACTTGGTAAACTCCGCATACAATTTCTCCATAACTAAGAATTATCATTCATTCAAAGTATTCTTAATCAGTGATTTCAGTTAGCATACTCTTGGGGCATGCTATTTCTGTGTTTAAAATGAGAGGATTTCTTAAAAATTTCTTGGAAAATGGTTACTCTCAGAAACCTGAAACACATACATACCTATTTGATGCCATTATTTTATGGATGCCACTTTAAAAACACATTAGTCTTGATTATGTCAAAGCCTATAACTATATAAACTGAGCCTAAGAACCGTTCAACTAAATAGTGATATAAAGAATTCCTTTACATGACACCAGGGGAGTGCTAAAATGTGAAACATTAAAGCGTTCTTATATTTGGTCTTTCCTCAAAATTTTTACCCTGTACTTCACATTGGTATTCTCACATTCAGTTCTTCACATCTCATCCTCTGGATTATTTACCACTAGATTTATATGACTCTATAAATAATGTTATTGTTCCCCTTTTACTTTGTTTTCTATTTTTATTTCTTTTCTTTATTTTGGAGGTTACATTCTGTGCTTTTTAGGGTTTACTTCTGATTCTGTGATTCCACTCCTGGATGTACCCTAGGGATCATATGCCAGACCAGATATGGAATCCCATCAGTCATGTGCATGGATAGTGCCTTATCCCTTGTACTGTCTATTAAGTCTGGCATTTATTTTTTTTCACTTTTCAATATTTCTTCAACATTCTTACATTAAAGGAAATATTTAAGTGGATTTGTGTTTTTACATCTGAAATCAAATGCAGGTTCACACACACACACACCCAAGAAACCTCCAACGTAAAACACTGTGTAAGAAATATTTTTTCTTTACTTTTATTTCATCTTATCTAGTTCTTACTCTGGCGAATCTGGCAGGCTACCAAAAGTATCCTGCTCACACGGCAGAGTCTGGCAAATTCCCCGTGGCGTACTCAATATTCCAAAAACCAGTAACAATGATGGGTCTCATTCTCCTGACCCTGAAAGAGCCTCGAATGTGGTACTTTCTAAAATCTCAGGGCTAGGATGAAGGAGACGTTACTGGTGCCTGCTCCAGGAAATCAATGAACAACAGGATGACAGTAATCCAGTGATATTTCAATTTATTTGCAATTTTTATTTACTGAGGTAACATTAGCTTCCAAGAATGTAAATGTTTACAAGTTTGAGATATGAAATGTTGTTGCTGCATTCTGCACCACTGTCCCTAAGCTCCTTCCCATCCACTTCCAACTTCCCCACCCCTGGCGCCTGGTAAACTCAGTTTTTCCCTCAGCATCTAAGGGTTTATTTTCAATTGGAAACTGTTTTCTTTCGCTTTACTAGTCAACAATATAAAAATTAGGAACACACATTCACAGAAAAATCGAAAAAACAGCTAAATCTTAGAAAATATTTGGAACATTAAACACGTAAATCCAATGTATGAGATACTTCGTGAGTAAGTAAAGTAAAAGTAAAAATGACAGTAAATGGAAGAGAGTTAAATAGATTGTTTATAAATTTATTTTTAAAAAATTAATCTCCGTTAAGAACAAAACTAGTTTCATTTAAGACCAAAAGACATGTAATTCCACACCAGTTAGATTACCAGATGGAATTTTTCCCAACTTTGTATCTTAAGTCCAATAATACCTCTGCATTTCATTCTAACATTTACAGCTTCTTACTCAAATTCTCTATTTTATATTTGAGATTTTTTTCTAATCTTAGTTCACTTATATGAAACCATTTCATACTTCTGTTTTTCAGCCCCAAAATTTTAGTTTTTCTCGATCCTCCAACTTTCTATGTCTCTTCTGTCTTTGTCTCTGTTTCTGTCTCCATTTTTTTCTTTTTTCTTTGTCTATATACTCCCATGCCCTCCCTCTCACGCATGGTCACATATACACATTTGTATTATTTCAGGGCCAGAAAATGTGTTAGCAATCCCACAATTTATATTCATTGATTAAATCCAGGAAAAAACTACCTTTCACATTTTCTTCTATCCATGTGCAGATAGTCCTTGAATCATATTCTAATACTTTATAAGTGCTGCTAATGACTTAATCTTTTTTAAAAAAAGTAACAGAAGCTCTAGTACCTTGGATATTTTTGTAATAGCAATCATGTCTATTGGATTACAAACACACACACCCACATATATATATATATTTGTATGACTAACTCCTCTTGAAATTTTTGTTCATGTATTCATTTCTTTTATTGTCATTCTCAAAATTGCAAAAGAACCTCCCAGTATCCATTATGTTCTTCATAACTTAATATATTATTTTCAAGTGAATTAGGTAATAAGTTACTTCTTATCTCCTATTCATGGTAGGTTTCTCATAATTGCTTTATTGTAAGCTTCACTGGCCAAGATGGAATACTTTCCTATTTTCAATTTTTCTTGAATCTGACTCAAGTTCTAATAACATTTGACATGGTATTTTTCTTATTTGTTGAATAACTGAATAATTCTTTTAAATAAATTTATCATTTAATGGGGCTGGAGCAATAGCACAGCGGTAGGGCGTTTGCCTTGCACGCCACCAACATGGCCGACCTGAGTTCAATTCCTCCGCCCCTCTCGGAAAGTCCGGCAAGCTACCGAGAGTATCTCGCCCGCACGACAGGACCTGGCAAGCTCCCCGTGACGTATTTGATATGCCAAACACAGTAACAACAAAGTCTCCAATGGAGACGTTACTGGGCCTGCTCGAGCAAATCGATGATCAACAGAAGAGTCTTTACTTACTTTACATTACTTAATCATTTAATGGGGTCTAGAGCGATAGTACAGTGAGTAGGGCGTTTGCTTTGCACGCGGCCGACCTGGGTTTGATTCCCAGCATCCCATATGGTTTCCTGAGCACTTCCAGAAGTGACTCCTGAGTGCAAAGCCAGGAAAAACCCCTGAGCATCGCGGGGTGTGACCTAAAAAGAATTATTATTTTAAAAAAAGCACCTATCACTGAAATGTCATAAATATTGTATCATCATTGTTGCTTGCTAAAACCAGGAATAGGGGCTTTCTCAATTAAAACAAAGAAAAGATAGACTCGTTCATTAGTATTTGCAGAATCAAAACTAAGTACCAGGAAGCTAGTTCTTAACTTCTGGATATAGAAAATTGAACTGAAACAGTCATATAATAATAATTACCTTATTAAATTTCTTGTATGACAAATATGAAATTCTCATCTCACCAAACTTCACAATTTATGAATTTAAACTTAGATGTAAGGAGGAAAAACACATTTTAAAATTCCTTACAAAAGATCTAAGTTTTTATTATTATCATCATTGCTTATTATTATTATTATTATTATTATTATTATTAAGATAGAAAGGCTTACTGGAAAGTAGAATGAAAAGTTAAGATACTATCTGTTCAATAAAAAACTTAGATATGGCTTTATTTTTGATTATTTTAAGGCAAAAAAATGCGTTTTAGTGTTATTTATTAAGTGGCAAGAATGTTTACAGAAAATGCAAGGATTATATAGGATGATCTGACTATTTGTGAATGATCTCTTTGACTTTGGACTATTTGGGTTAATCTATTTGGCCATTGACCTAAGGTGTTATCCATTGTCTTTTAGTCTCTATGTGCCTAAGGTCTGGGGTAGAATTATTAACTTCCTACTTAAAAAGAGCTCAGGAATTCACTGGAGTATTAAAACTGTAGGATGGGGTAGTAAGAAAATGGGACTACTCACAGCTGCTGGCAAAAGGAAACTAAAACTTCCCCTAAGTTTTTATTATTGTGGGAACATTGAGGACAAATTCTGTAGTCAAGGGATTTCTGTGCAGTGAAGATATCTTGCTTGTAAAATTTTTGTGATAGGGAATTTCTTTCTTTCTTTCTTTCTTTCTTTCTTTCTTTTTTTTTTTTTTTTTTTTTGCTTTTTGGGTCACATCTGGCGATGGACAGGGATTACTCCTGGTTCTGCACTCAGGAATCACCCCTGGCGGTGCTCAGGGGACCATATGGGATGCTGGGAATCTAACCCAGGTCAGCCGCGTGCAAGGCAAATGCCCTACCCACTATGCTATTGCTCCAACCCCAAGGGAATTTCTTTTAAGTTCAAAAATAAATGCTATAAATTCTCCTGAAGACGGGAATAAAATTATTATTAACCAACATGTATGGTAGTTACATGTAGGAAAGGTGTATTAAAATAAGATTTCACAGCAGAATAACTTACAAAATAAAATAAAAAAATCATCAGTCTTAGCAAAAATGGACCTATGTCAGATCTGATGTTAAAATTCACAGATTCATAAAACACAAAAGAGATAAAATGGAATCATGAGCTCCAGTACTTATTTTTTCTGTATGCTACTTTATTACATTTTCAAAGTTTGGGGGTTGACCATCTAATTAGCTTATCTTAATTTAAAGTTATATTGCTTTTTCAAATTCTAGCTACTTGATTTTTACTGCCCAATTGGTTATAGTTGAGCCAAAGCAGAAAGGATAGAATCCAAATTATATTTAGGAGCATATTTAAAGAAGAAAAATGTTTACCAACTTGCAAAAACATCAGAGCTTTGTTACTTTAGTTGCTTTTATTATTTTCTGTATGACTTGATATTATTTGATTTGTCTGATAAAGAATTACCTGGAAGTAGCTGTTTAGAATTTAATTTCTTTTATTTTTAACCAAGTAATTATATTATGCTATATAAATAATACTTAATATTCTGATAATAGCTGTTGGATGAAGGTAACTAATAACTTGAGTATATTTAAAACTAATTAAGGTCAAATATAAGTGGTCATAAAATTTCAAGGTTAATCTAAAAATATAAAGTTCATCTATTAAATGAACAGAATCCAAAATGCATACACATAAAACTCATATAATTTTTGATGATATCTAACAAATAAAAGTTTAAGGTCAGAACACCCATTAGAACTTGAAAATAGAGTTAAAATAATAAATTTGCATAAATAATGAAAAATGCTGTATGACACATATTTCTCATAATTATATATACTGACTACTAAAGAGCTTCAAAACATTTTTTTGAACTCTAGTATTTATATCTGTGGAGAATCTGCCTCTATCTTCTGGATAGTAAAATATGTCTTCTTTTGAGAATCACCTCTGTCTCCATGTTTGACTAGAGTGTCAATCACACTGCCCTCTCATTTGACCCAAAACTTAAATAGTTAACTTAGAATCACATAACTTCAAAACCATTTGATCAAATAATTGTTTCAGGTATGACCAAGTACCCCATTCTAATTAAACATTTCCTTTGCTATTAATCACCTGGAATGATAGTAGTTTTGATGCTCTGTTTTTTAATGAGAATGGCTCTATGTGGCAGGAGGAACTCAAATGGAAAATTGGAGAGAGATTATGAAGTCAACAAGTGAAAGATTGGATGAACAAAGCTTGTTTCTGGGTCTTTAAAGAGTAAAAATGCTGAAGACAACTAATGTTCCGTCAGTCACAATGCATTTGAATTCAAATCTTAGAGATTTTAGTCAGTCACTGTCCTCCTGTTGTTCCTCGATTTGCTCGAGCGGGCCCAGTAACGTCTCCATTGGAGACTTTGTTGTTACTGTGTTTGGCATATCGAATACATCACGGGTAGCTTGCCAGGCTCTGCCATGCGGACGAGAAGCGATAGCACAGCGTTAGGGCATTTGCCTTGCACGCAGCCAACATGGCCGACCCAAGTTCGATTCCTCCGCCCCTCTCAGAGAGCCCAGCAAGCTACTGAGAGATTTTAATAGAGGAGAAAAATTTTATGACCTGTCATTATATTCATGTGGTATTCTCTCTGTATGCAATTCTGTTGTTTGGTCCAGATTTCTCTTTTTGTAAGGAAACCAGTCAGACCAAACTTTGGGTTTTCTCTATTTAATTTTAAGTTGACTGTCTCTAGAAAGATCTGATTTCCTAATAAAGTCAAGCGTCTTGGACCTCCATCATCGATCAAGAATCAGGGACGCTGTCTCATTTGCCAAGGCGTCAAAAATCAGATGGGCTGGTCATGTAATGAGATTTAGAGATGACCACTGTACTAGAGCCATTACCGACTGGATTCCACGGGATGTCAAAAGACCGCATGGCCACCCACCTACCAGATGGTCGCTTCTTCATCAAGATCATGAACGATCGGTTTGAGCCTCTTCGTGTTCCTAGAACGAACAGACGCCATTGGGCTACACTAGCACGCGACAGGGAGAAATGGAGACGTTACTGGCGCCCACTCGAGCAAACCGACGATTAATGGGAAGTCAAGTGATCAAGTGATCTAGTGTTTATTGCACTTTAGTATTTCAGGCCTATGTAAAATACAACATACAAATATATAACAAAAATATTTATAAATGTGTATATCTGTACATTTTTTACATCTCTTAAACTGGCCTATCTTTTTCTTAATGACGTAGAACAGAACTACTTAAACATTTGCCACTCATTTTCATTTCATTTTCATTTCATCATCCTGTTATTCGTCGATTGCCTCGAGCAGGCCCCAGTAACGTCTCTTTCATCCTAGCCCTGAGATTATATTCAAGGCTCTTTAGGAGAATGAGACCCATCATTGTTACTGGTATTTGGCATATTTGGTACACCACGGGGAGTTTGCCAGACTCTGCCCTGTGGGCAGGCTACATTCGATAGCCTGCAAGTTTGTCCAAAGTAGGAATGAGATAATAAGATGTCATAAAAAGATGTCTTGATTGCGGTTCCAGGAGCTGGATTTTATAGTCTCTGAGTCTTGGCCGTTGATGGGATTACACGGCGCCAGGGGGCCAGGTGGTGGGTGTGACCCCCGCCTACTGGAATTTGGAGGATCTGGGTGGAAGATGCTCGACTCCAATTCGAGTAGGCTTGGAGGTCTCGGCCCCGGAACCCGCGTGGCTCTGTCCCTCTGCCAGTACCTTCATGTGTGCGGAGAGTGGTCTCAGCATGGTGGTGGCTGGTCCTGGAGGTCTTCATTTTCACCTTAGAATATTCTTAGGGCATTAAAATATATAAAATGTGAATATAAATAAAATATTTACTGGTAATAAATAATAAAGAAATGTATTAGTCAATGTGAAATTATAAAGTTATTGATAATGATGTTTTAGGCATACGTTGTTTCAACCAATTCCTTCATCAGTGCCCTGTTCCCTTACACTAGTTTCCCTCAACCCATTTGCCAGCAAGGAGCACTGTATTTTTAAAATACAAAAGTTTTCGTATTGCAGTTTTCTGCACTATTGTCCATAGAGTTTCATGCATAATACCTTACCACCTTTCAGCACCACTTCCTCTCCAATTTTGTTTTCACTTCAGCATGGTCTATTGTTTTTTGCCTGTACTATCTCCCAGCTCCCTCAAGTGGCATGTATCCTACTAAACACCAGTCTTAGATTCTTTATTTCCGTTGCCTTTGGGCATTAATTATTCCCCATCATGTTTTCTTAAACTTCTCATTTGAGAGTGATTATTCTGTGTCAGTCTCTCCCTCTGACTAAACTTCACTTGCATGATACTTTGCAGGTCCCTCCATGGAGCAGCAATATGCATGACTTATCTTTTCTTATGCCCAAGTAATATTTCATTGTGTTTATATATCATAGTTTGTTTATTCGCTGTCAATTCTTAGACACGTGGGTTTTTCTCAGAATTTGTAAATTGTGAATAATGCTACAAGGAATACAAAGGGTACAAATGTCTTTTCTCCACTTTCATTTTGGGTCTTTGGTGAAAATTCCAAGAAGTGCAGTTGGTCATTCAGCAGCTGGGAAGACTTGTCAGCTGTTTGCAAGAAACTGAACTCAGATTTTTTCTAATTCCATGCACAATAGTCAAATAAAAATGAAGTAAATGTCTTGAATCAGGCCTGAAACCATAAGATACACAGAGGAAAATGTAGGCAGAACTCTACATGAAATAGAAGATAAAGGCATTTTCAGGGATAATAAACTATCACTGACCAACCAAGTGGAACCATGATAAACAAATAGGATTGTATTAAAAAAGAAGCTGCCATATTTCAAATAAAACAACAATCAGAATACAAAGACAGCCCACTGGTTGGGAGAAACTTATTACCCAACATTTATTTGATAAAGGTTAATATCCAAGATAAACAAGTCACTGTAGAACTATATAAGAGAAAAACATCCAAGCCCATCAAAAACTGAGAAGAAGAAATGAACAGAAACTTCCTCAAAGAAGACATGAAAATGGGCAAAAGGCACATGAAGGAGTGCTGTGCATCAGCAATTATCAAGGAAATACAAATTTAAACAGCAATGATGTATCAAATTACACCACAGAGACTGGTACACATCGAAAAAGAACAAGAATAAGCAATGCTGGTATGGATAGGGGGTGGGGGAAAGGAAGTCTCACTCACTGCTGAGAAGAATGTTAACTGGTGTAGCCTTTTTTGAAAACAATACAGAAATTCCTCAACAATCTAGGAAGATTTTATTCAAAAATAGAATTTTAGAAGTTATATGATGATTCCTTATGGAACAAGACCCACAGCTTAAGAAGCAGGATATATATATATATATATATATATATATATATATATAAAAGATATATATATATAAACATATATACACATACACACATGATATATACATATACATAATATATACACACATATGAAAACAGGATGAGTACGCTATTTGGGTATCCCAAAGAGGAATCGAAAGAACTACGCTTGGACTATCATGCTTCACTCAAGTGAGAGAAGGAATCTGGAGTTCCGACCTTCAGTCTACCGTCAAGAATCAGGGATGCTGTCTCATTTGCCAAGGTGTAGAAAATCAGATGGGCTGGACACGTAATGCAACTTAGAGACATCCGCTGGACTAGAGCTGTTACCGACTGGATTCCACAGGATGTCAAAAGGACACGTGGCCACCCACCTACGAGACAGTCAGACTTCTTTGTCAAAACATGAACAAATGGTTTGAGGTTCTTCGCGTTCCTGGAGCAAGCAGATGCCATTGGGCTACACTAGCAGTAACAGAGACGAATGCAGATGTTACTGGCACCAACTCAAGCAAATTGGAGATCAATAGGATGACAAGTGATACAGTGATACACACATAATATATACGATGTGTATATATACATTGTTATGGAATACATATAATATGTATATGTATCTACATATATATATGTCTATATATGCACACACTGTTATTAAAAGAGTTAATCTAGAACTATTAGTAAATAAGCAGAACACTAGAGTAGGAAAGACCTAACTGAAAATGAGTACAGACTTTTAATTACCTTTTTAATTCTCTTTTTTTGTTTCTTTCATAACCAGAATTTTCATCTACCAGGTATCGACCAGATTTGTTGTCGGTAACCCCCTTGAAACTGTTTCTTTACTACTGCACTGTAATTTTTATTTTGCTTTATCCCAAAAGCTAAGGTACATATTCCCACAACCACCAGTGCATGACCCCCCATTTTGCTATTTTGCATAATTTATCCCTGCCACTTTCTTTAGTCAGGTCTTAGTAGCCAGTTCATAGGAATCAGAAACTCTTCACTGACAATGAATATTGGAGTGTATTCATTCTCTTTTCTTACAGTTATAATTTAGTTGATGCAACTCATTCTGATAATAATAAGTATACTCCTGTGAAAATTGATAAAGACATTTGAATTTAAATGTTATTCATTAAACTATAGATGCCAATCCTTCCTTCCTTCCTTCCTTCCTTCCTTCCTTCCTTCCTTCCTTCCTTCCTTCCTTCCTTCCTTCCTTCTTTCCTTCCTTTCTTCCTTCCTTTTTTCCTCCCTCCCTGCCTCCTTCCTTCACTCCTTCCTTCTGCCCCCTTTCTTGCTTGCTTGCTTTCTTGCTTTCTTTCCAGCTTGCTTGCTTTCCTCTTTCTTTCTAAAGTAAGACAAACATTTATTTTAAAATATAGGAATGACAAGTGAAGGAAGTTAGCACTCACTTGTGGATTAAGTGCTTATTTAAATAAAAAAGAAAATAGCAAAGACAATCTCACAAGCACTGGGAGTGGGGTTCCTAAGTGGAAGCACTCTGGCCCCAGTTTCTTTACTATATTTACATAATGAATTAAAAAATTACATTTTTTCAAAAATAAATTTTGTGTTTTCCCCAAATCATTTTACATATCGTCTTAAAGTCTCCACAGTAAATTGTTGTGGTTCAGCTACATTTTATTCCATGCAAAGTCCCTACCTTATCCCTGCAGCCAGTGAGACTGTCTTATTTTAGAGATAGGTTGTGCTATATTTTCCCCCTTCTTATTAACGGGGCCCTACCAAAGTCAGAAACAGTTGTATGAACTTTTAATGGTTGCACTTTTCATAGCGGCAAAGGGCACCCGAAAATAATGACTCTAGCTTTAGAAGTACAAATAACCAAACAGTAAATGAACTTATAGAAATTGCTCCATAAAATCATATTCAAAGTAATAAAGTATTTAGATATCTAATTATTTTTGTTGTGTCTCTGTTACTTTTTTTATTACATACTGCTGATCACATTTAGTTAGCTAGCTATTATACACATCATTTCTATCATCAGTTTATAAGAAACATATGAATTACTGCAAATTGACCACGCTTCTTTAAAGCCTTTAATTCACCAGAGTTGGTGTTCTCTAGATGTATGTTGTGTGTCACCACTGTTTCTTATTTATTGTAATTTATTATATTAATTCTTTTTGCTTCTTAGTCAGTATTCACTATCACTATCACGCTGTTGTTCATTGATTTTTTCGAGCAGGTGCCAGTAACGTCTCCATTCATCCCTGTCATATGCCAATATAGCCTGAAGGCATACTGGGGGCTCTTTCAGGGTCAGGGGAATGAGGACCATAATTGTGACTGTTTTTGGCATATTGAGTACACCACGGGTAGCTTGCCAGGCTCTGCCATGCAGATGGGATACTCTCGGTAGTTTGCTTGGCTCTTCAAGAGGGATGGAGGCTTTTGAGGCAGCCTCTAACAATCTTTACAGGCATTCCCAATCATGCATATATGTGGGCAACATACTCTCAGTAGCCTTCTTGGTTCTCTGAGAGCTAGAACTAGACAATAAGAGGTGGAATGCGGCCATGCACTTCAAGGAGCTTGGTATTATAGTCTCTGGATCTTGGCCATTGATGGGGTTACACGGCAGTTGGTGGGTGTAACTCTCTACCTACTGGAAGATGGGGGATCTGGGTGGAGAAGGCCCAGTCCCAATTCGAGCAGGCTTGGAGATCTCAGCCCCGGGTCCCGCACACTTGGGTTTCTCTGCCGGTTCCTTCATGAGGCTTGTCCTAGAATGTGGAGAGTGGTCTCAGCATGGCTGTGGCTGGGTCCCATAGATCTTCAGCTGCCGGGGTTATATGTCAATATTATATGAGATAAAATTATTTTTCCATAGATAGAATATAAAGCTTCTTTTAAGACATTTTTTGTGTGATTTTTGTGTCATACCCTGTAGTGCTCATGCATGGCTTATTCCTGGCTCTGTGCTTAAAGATCATCCCTGGCAGGGCTCAGGGAACCGTATGCAGAGCAGGGAATTAATTAGGTCAAGTGCATGCAAGGCAAGAATCTTACCTACTTTACCATCTCTCTGTCCCCAAATTTTATAATGTTATTATTAAACAGTGTTTAATTATAAAATTTTGCTGCTGATGTATGCACAAAAAGAAGAGATTAAATGAAAAATTTATGTTCATAAAAATTATTGCTAATATCCAAAATATATAGATAACTTATAGCAAAATTAAAATGAGAAGATAAAAGTTTTCAGAAAAAGAAAATATACAAATGGCCAATGGACATATAAAAAGATAACCATCATCATTGTATTTAGAGAATTTTGTTAAAAGTACACTCTGGTATGTTATTTGACACCACTGGAAACAACAAGGCAGGAAGTAAAAAATAATTGGCTCTGATGTGGAGGAAAAGGAAGTTTATACGTTATGAGTAAGAATGCACCACATACACTATATTGTATTCACTGTAGAAGACAGTATAGAAATACCTAAAAAATACATGTAGTACAATGGACCTGTGATTATCACCTCTGATCACTTATTTGGTTAAAAAAACTAATAAACACCAATTATAACAGTATGTATTCCTTTACTTATCATATTCACACTACTAAGATATGGAATCACTTAAGAACCATCAAAACGTAAGTGGTAAAGAATACTAGGTATATATACAGAGTGAACAGCCACTCAGTTATAAATATATATGAAATCTTTCTACTTGCAATAACATGAAAGGCTAAGAGATTTTCATACTAAGTGAAATAAATCAGATGGAAAAAATACATATACCACAATATTTTGCTAAATATGGAAGATAAAGAAACAAAAATGTAAACAAAATAAAACCTCATGGATTCTCAAAACATGGTGTCCACTGGATAGGAATGGAAGAAAGAAAATTATGTGAAAACTCAATTGTTTGGACAATTGTGTCACTAAAAATCTAATATCAATTTAAATTACTTATGAATAGAAAACAAGCTATAAAAAGTTAGAAATATTTAAAAACATTCAGAAAAATTAAGTAATGAACCCATAATGATTTGTACTAATAATAGTCATTTGACCCTAGTCATAAAGCAATAAGAACATATTTTTCTTAGCAGTTTTATTTAATATCAAGACAAACGACTTATTAGTGCAATATGACAAAAAGGGAAATACACATATAGTTTTAACTGAGATAAAAAAAAAAGAAACGTTTTAATTGTACATGGCAACATATGTGTTTTTATAAAAAATTATAAAAATCTGACATAAATTCTGAAATTAAAATGACATTGCAAGGCCAACTATGTATGATTAATATACAAAATAATGTGATCCTATATGCCATTCGTCAATTGCCTCGAGCAGGCCTCAGTAACGTCTCTTCGTCCTAGCCCTGAGGACGTTGTGTGATTGTGATATGCCATAATTTCAAGACAAGTTATTTTAATATTAAATAATATGCAATAATATTGAATCCTTGCATATAAATCTAATAAATACATGGAATGTGGGAGATTATAACACATTAATACAAATTCAAAGATTCTCACACTTAAGATATATTCCATTCTCATGAAAAAAAAAACAAGTATTAATTTGATGTCAGTTCTTCTCATCTTGATCTTAGAATACTATAAAGTTTAATGTAGTAGCAATGTTACCAACCAAAATACCAAAAAATACATTTTTTTATGAATATCAGTAAACTTATCCTAGATTTCAGAAAGAGATGAAAACAACAAACACTACATAGTATAAAAGGTAAAACAAACCACTAAATTTTGATACAATAAAAATTTTGTGGCAGTGAAAAATCATCATGGACTCTTAAATATGTTGGAAAGCTCAGATGTACCCCACAAGTATACTCTCCAAAGGAACAAACACAATTCAATGAGAAAGTCTAGACTTTATAATAAAATTATCAGATGCAATTCAATATCCTTGTACAAAAGCACTAATCTTAGGACAGATATTACAATCTGCACAGAAATTAAGTTAGTATAGCTCACAGATTCCAATTATATTATTTTTCAATGAGACAAAGAGGAATATTCATTGGTATGACCATGGATTCCCAGATGGATTTACTAGTAAACTCTTCTAAATCTTTGTAAGTGACTGGGTTCTTACATACAACACACCAATATGCACAAGTGTGCGCACAAATACACACACACACATCTATTCTATAAAATAAAATATATTAAATTTATTAAGGATATAAATTTACATACCTTAAAGGAAGGCAATTCTCACATGATATGCATATATGATATCTATAAAATCCAATACGGGGACAAGGGTGATAGTATAGCTGGTAGGGCACTTGCCTTGTGCATGGCAGATCTGGGTTTCATCCCCAGGACCTCAGATGTTCCCCAAGCCTGCCAAGTATGATTCCTGAGAGCAGAGTCAGATGTAGCACCGAGCACCTCCTGATATGGACCAGAAATTTAAAAAATGTCTAATATAAAGCATAAACAACAATGATAAACTTTACTTCAATTAAAAATAGTTTAAATTTTTAAACCAGCCAGGAAATTTTAAGTGATCATCCTGTTAATTTAAAAAAATGTGCCATGAAATATTGCACATGGATGTTTATTTCAAATTATTTATTTAAAAATAAAAATGAACAAAATTGTCTTTTAATAGTTAAATGATTTTCTGTGGTACTTCCCTATAATGATATATTTATCCATTAATAAAAACACTGTACAATCAAGCAACAACTGCAATGGTATTATGGGCATAATGTTAGTGAAAATAGATATCTAAATTCATTGCAGACTGTGACTGACTCTCTAAAAGAGAAACTACAAAAGTGTGAAATTATTCATTATGATTACAAGTCTGGTGGTGAAGAACTGCCTAGATAACACAAATAGAATCTCACATTGTGGTTAAACTATTTTATGTTATACCATATGATTCACTCTTAATTTCATAATTTGCACTACAGAACAATGTAAATATTACAAATATGCATTTTATGGTTTTATATTACAATATAAATTTTGGGGCACCAATATAATTTCGCATAAATCTTAAACACAAAAAGCTAGGCTCATTATATGCTATTTTAACTATATAATTAAAAAATATTTGAAAGGAAGGAAAGATAGTACAGCAGGAGTATAACCTCTCTTGCATGTGGCCAATCCAGATTCAATCCTTTGGCATTTTGTATGGCCCCCTCAGCCTGCCAAGAGTGATTCCTGAACAGAGTTCTGAGCCCGGCATGATGTGTCCCCCCCAAAAAAAATAAAACTTGGGGAACTTGAGGCTGTTTAAAAATTCTAAGTACAAAAAAAATTGTAATAATCTAAATACATTAAAAATGTGGGATTGTTTCAGGAGAATTATATAATGACCTAAATAATATTGAAATTGAGTGAAAATTACAGGCAAAATAATTTTATGTGGTAATATCTTGTAATTGACAAAGTTATTTCCCAAGGGTATATATGTTAATGATTCTGAACTACTATAAATAAATATGAATATGAAGCAATAATATAAGAGGATGACAAATGTTGAGATATGAGTTTCTCATTTTCTCACAAAATTAGAAATTATGGAGATAAGCAAATAATAAATGCTAGAGTATATAGATTATCTTGGGTATATCAATAGAGACAACTGTTTAGATTTAATATAGATACTTTTATACGTAAAATATTATGTATACTATGTGAGTTATTATATATATTGGCATACATGTCTTTGTTCTGTTAGCTCCAAGTACCTAAATCAAGCAAAACCTTTACCTCTCATGCTTGGTTTAAGGTTCTATTTTAAACACTGCTTTTTAAAATGCTTTTTATATTTGTCAAAACTATTATTCAGACCAGTCCCTTTTTCTAGGAATGTTGCCTCATTAATTATATCATAATAAATTCCTTGGTTAAACATTCCCACATTAGCCTATCTATAATGATCAACCATATTTGTAAAGAATTTCATATATATTCTAGAAATCATTTAAAAACCATAAAAGAAATAATATGCTCTCAAAGTCAACAAGAATATGCATTAATGAGTAATAATACTTTGCTTAAGACTCCAACTCATCATTAAGAGTTCTTTTTGTCAATTAAAAGAGAAAAAACTAAGTATGAAATAATGATTCTAAATATTATATGTCACGATGGAACAGTGAAGTAAGATCCCATGCTAATGTATTACTTTATATTGTCTTTTTCATCAAGAAACACATAATTTTATTAAACATGGAATCTGTTTCATGGATTTTTTAGGGTTGACAATATTATGGCTGCTGCTGCTGCTCTTACAATATTTTTAGCTGTTGTAAACATAATGACAACTATTAGTAAGTAGTAATCTTGCATTCATAATTAGGATCTATAAATTTTGAGATAGCTTTAAAGAATATAAGTTCAGTTCTTAATCAAGAGTATTGAATCAAATTGACTAGTAGACTAAAGCACAAAAAAATTCTGAAAAGAATCATAAAGCTGGAAGCATCTAGGGAGCTACGGAATACCTCAAATTTTGTTTTTACATGAAAATACAAAAGAGATTGTACACTATAATGTTGAAATTAATCTATATTTTATACCTTTTAGTGAGGACATGAAAGAAAAATAGGTAAAAAAACAGATACTTTCTATGTTTATGTAACATATTCTGTTTCTTGGTGATAATATTTTGATTCAATTATGTCTGCAAGCTCCATAATTTCTATTGATGAACATGGATTGACATAGTTGCTTAAGCCTATAATGAACTAAATGTTACACAGAATACAATTTTCCTCTTCATTTACCTTAATTTATTCTAGTTGTAAATGCCATTGACTTCCATGATTACAGAATAAATCTCATTGTAGGATCAATTACTACAGTTTAGTATAAAACTTGAGTTGTTTTGTAATTATATTCACTGGCTATTTCATTTTAATTTGAAATAAGTATTGGAAAATACAGAAATGTTGGAATCAATTGGATTTGGATAGTTTATAAAATTGAATTTGAGTCTTGTTACATGTACTTATTAAAATTATTATAATTTACTTTTTATGTGTTTATAAAATGTATCATTTTCCAAAAGTTTCCACCTAAACATATACATATTTTTATGCAATTAGTATAGATGAATTTGCAGTTTTCTCAAAATAAGAAAAATGTATAATTTTCTGTACTTCTCAAATATTTTTTTACATTTTCTCTTCATGAGAAAAATAATACTAGCACATAGCCTTATCATCAGTATAATTGAAATATTGTACTATCAAATAAAAGTGGAATATTTTATTTTATTATTTTTTAATCTTTCTTTTTCTTTTGTTTTTATTGAATCACCATGAGAAGAGTTACAAAGCTTTCAGGTTTAAGTCTCGGTCATACAATGATCAAATACCCATAACTTCACCAGTGCACATTTTCCACCACCAAGAACCCCAGTATAACCCCCATTCCACACCTCCCCCTGCCAGTGTGGCAGATGATTTCCACTTCACTCTTTCTCTCTACTTTGATTACATTCAGGTTTTTGACAGAAGACCTATCATTACTATTTGGAATTCTCTCTCAACATTCAGACCTGCTGAGAAGGCATCATTAGATAATTTGTTTTCTACTGCTGATAATGAAGAACATATTGGATTTCTGATATTTTAGCAATTAAGTACGGAGGGATTTCTGCCAGAAGCCACTGGATTCCAAGATTGGTTTGTGTGCCTCTGGGATCATGGCCATTCAGGCGCCAGAGGAGGCATTCGTGAGCAGCAAGTCTGGGTTTCATCAGGGCGGGGAGAAGGGCTGGTTCCAGGCCCCCTCCCACAAGGCTCCACATGTTTCGTCACTGCAGTTGTGTACCTCTCAGTCCAATAGGCTCTTAAAAATGGCGGTCACCATGCCGCTGAGGGGAAAGAGGCAGAAGGGACAATACCATCCCCCCTGCTACCTGAGGTGGCACAGGGCCGTAGCTTAATTCACAGCCCAGAAGCATGAGCCACCATGAGATACAGTTACAAAGCTTTCATGTTTGAAATTCATCTATACAATGATTGATCACCTCCCTCCACCAGTGCAAAATTTCCACCACCAATATCCTCATTCTCATTATCACCTCCATTTCCGTCTCAGTCCTTACCCTGTCTTTACAGCAGACAATTGTTCACTCTCTCTATAGTTTTGGGCATTATACTTTGCTTGGATATTCCCACCACCATTCAAGCCTGCCTTCTAGGGGCAGATGCGAGATCATCTATTTTTCATTGCTCACTTTGTTTATCAGGAAAGGTCTTGCGGCCACATAAGCCTCCGTGCAATTCAGAGAAATAGTCCTGGTCCCCACATACCAGCTCTCAGAGAAGCTCACGGTTCCCGGGATTCCATCTGCAGAAGGCAGGGAGACTGAAACTACTCCATCTGGGACATCCCAGTGATATCATCTAGGTGTGGGGAACGGAGAATTTTCTGGTGTTGTGGTGTCCATCAGGATTCTTTGCTACTGAAAAGTGAAATATTTTAAATTAAGTCCATTTTAATGATGAAATCTCTCAATGTTAATATGAATTTACAAATACATACCCTATAAATCAGTGACTCTCATATTCTTTACATCTTTCAAATTATTTTAACCTTAAAATTATTTTGACAAAAATATGACAAAATATTACAAAATAAAATGTAGAGAGAAATGTCTTTAATAAATAGACCCAGGAAAACTATAAATTGCTATATGCAAAAGAATGAAACTGAATCACTATCTTACTATTATATGCACAAACATTAATGAAAAATGGATACATGAATACTCAATTAAAAACTGTAAAATACATTGAATAAACATAGAGAAAATGTTGGTTTCAGTGATGTCCCAGGAATTAAATTCCAGTGATATGAAAAACAGAAGCAAAAACAAACAACTGAATCACATCAAATAAAATGTTCTGCACTGTGTAAGGATCAATAAAGTAAAAATACATCCTAAAGAGTGGGAGAAAATATTTGCACACTGAACATAATGAGAAAGGGTTAGCATCCAAGAGAGACTATGAGCTTACAACACCCAATTATAAAAACACATACACACACAAAAAACTGCATCAGAAAATGCATAGGTAAATGAGGAATAACTTCTGCAAAGAAGATAGAAAAATGTTCAGCAACCAATTGAAAGAATTACCATTACCCCTTTCCAGGAAGTATATATTTATAATATATAATATCACTGTCACTGTCACTGTCACTGTCACTGTCCTCCCGTTGTTCATCAATTTGCTTGAGTGGGTCCAGTAACATTGTGAGACTTGTTACTGTGTTTGACATATACAATACACCATGGGGAGCCTTGCCAGGTTTTGCCATGCGGGTGAGATACTTAGGGTAGCTTGCCGGGCTCTCCGAGAGGGGTAGAGAAATCGAACCCGGGTCGGCCATATTGGCTGCGTGCAAGGCAAACACCCTTCCTTCTGTGCTATCGTTCCAGCCCAATATATAATATAATAATATTTCACAGTCTGGTCACGGTTCTCCCATTGTTCATCGATTTGCTCAAGTGGGCCCAGTAACATCTCCATTGTGAGACCTGCTGTTACTGTGTTTTGGCATATCAAATACATCACAGGTAGCTTGCCAGGCTTTGCTGTGCAAGCGAGATATTCTTGATAGCTTGCCAGGCTCTCTGAGAGGGGCAGAGGAATCAAACTCAGATCAGCCATGTTGGCTGGTTGCAAGGCAAACGCCCTACCATCTGTGCTATCGCTTCAGCCCATAATAATATTTAATATCAATTAATAAATATTTAACATCACTGTCACTGTCCTCCCTGTTCATCGATTTGCTCAAGCAGGCCCAGTAATGTCTTCAGTGTGAGACTTGTTGCTACTGTTTTTGGCATATCAAATACGTTATGGGTAGCTTGCCAGGCTTTGCCGTACAGGTGAGATACTCTCGGTAGCTTGCTGGGCTCTCTGAGAGGGGCAGAGGAATAGAACCTGGGTCAATAATTATTAAATATTAAAATATTATTTAAATATATTATTCCTGGTATAAATCCAGAATTCTCTTTCTGAAGACACAGTTTCATACTTTTTAAGACGTTTTCAGGCTTACATTTAAGGCTTATTTTCCCCTTTATATTTTTTTAATTCACTATCATAATTCATTACATTTGTAGGATTTACCTATTTTGTATAAACTTTAAAATGTATTAGCTGATGAGTATTTATAATAATTTTAATGTATATACCTCTAAAAAAGAAATATATAGTATTTATTTTAAAATCATTGTATTATTTATTGATTTACAATTTGTTGAAACTTCATAAGATTAGCTCTATTCATATATGTGTGTCACTACCTACTCAATTAATAAAGTTATCTCCCATATGTGGAGATATAAGAATATATCCTCTGTTTAACAAAAGAAAAATAGTAAGGGAGTATTAACTGGTCAAAGTGATTGGAGCTGAAGATTTGCCTATACAACTGACCTTATGAGCGGTAAAGTATTTGGGAGGTGTCCCAGGAACAATAGTGGAAGGAAGTGGCTGAGAGGTGGTGATGGGTATGGCACTGGAATGTTGTATGCATGAAAGGTATGTTTAACCATGATGTAAATTCCATGACCTCAGCAAAATGGGTTTAAAAAATCAAAATTAAAAACAAAATATTTGGTATATAGACATAACCTGTGACCAATGGCATATAATGTGAATTAAGATGTTGTATATATACGTATTGCTTAGTTATGTGAAAAGGTTAAATATTGCTTTGCCAGGATTAAAAAAGAAACAGACACTTCTGTCTGTCTGTCTATCTTTCTGTCTGTCTCTCTCTCACTCCCCCCCCCACCCCGCCATTTGGGATTATGGTTTATAATACAGATCCTGAGGAGTCATCTTGTATGGTCCTTTACCCACTTTCAGCATGCATCACCCATCCCTTCCAACCATCACTGTCATAAGGCAGGTTGAGGGTGTGTATGGGGGAGGGGGAAGAGCAGGGGGCAGTGGTATGAGTGACACTGGGGACATTGGTAATAGGAAATGTACACTGGTAGAGGGATGGGAGTTGGAACATTGCATGACTGAAAGTGGATCATGAAAGGTTTGTAACTGTGTATCTCACACATGATTCATTTTCTTTTTAAATCCTATCACTATCACTTCATCAATTCGTTCTAGTGCCAGTAACGTCTCCATTCATCCCTGTCACATGCTAGTGTAGCCAGATGGCATATTAGGGATTCTTTCAGGGTCAGGAGAATGAGGACCATTATTGTTACTGTTTTTGGCATATTGAGTACACCATGGGTAGCTTGCCAGGCTCTGCCGTGCGGATGGGATACTCTCGGTAGTTTACTATGCTCTCCAAGAAGGATGAAGGTTTTTGGGACAGCCTCTAATCACCTTTACAGGTATTCCCAGTCAGGCATATATCTGGCAGGATACTCTAGGTAGTCTGCCAGGTCCTCTGAGAGTGAAAACTAGATAATAAATAAGACACGGGGGCAGGAGACTCTGCCTTTGCATTGTTCTCTCCCAGGAGCTTGGTTTTATAGTCTCTGGATCTTGGCCGTTGATGGGGTTACACGGCAACTGGTGGGTGTAACTGTCTAGCTACTGAGAGATGGGGGATCTGGGTGGAGAAAGCCCAGTCCCGAACCGAGCAGGCTTAGAGATCTCAGCCCCGGGTTCCACACACCTGGGTTCCTCTGCCAGTTCCTTCATGTGTGAGGCTCATCCTAGAATGTGGAGAGTGGTCTCAGCATGGCTGTGGCTGTGTCTCAGAGGTCTTCAGCTGCCCGTGTTCTGCTCAGGGAGGAGAGGGAAACTCAACTTTTTTAAAAGGTCAAAAAAAAAGAGAGAGAGACAGAAACAGAGAAAAAGCATGGGATCTAACAGCCTTGTGTACTAAGAGCCTGACTACCTCTCCTTACAGTATTTATTGCTTAGTATCAGTAATCACAAAAAGAACAGCATTCTTTGGTCAAAAGCCTATCTTAGACTTTTACATTTCTAAGGGCCTTAAGTGATATTAATCATCCTCTTTGTAAAGGGCTTTTAGTGGTTCTGCTTTGGCACACAATGACCAGAATTGAAGAGCTTTTTATTGGATGACCTAAATGTGTCATCCAATAAATGAGGAAGTTCTTTCAAGGGAGGGGCAAGAGACAGAATAGATACAGGAACACTGCTGTGAGGAAGAGGAGAGGGGTGAAGGGGAACAGCTTTCTACCTCCAGTCACCAACATTCTGGATTAGAAAGTCTAGAAGGTCGCATAAACTGCCCTTCATGTCTGGCTCCTTTATTATCTAGCTTTCTGCATTGCTTAATGTCAGGGAATAACTGTAATAGTGTAAGTGAAATCTAAGTGAAGTAAATCAGAAGGAATACAACTAAAACTGTATGATATCATTCATGTGTAGTATATAGAGGAACAAGGAGTACAATAAGCAACCATATGTCTGAAAAAAACAGCTTTTGACCTTCTCTAACAGTGATCCCTGAGCACAGAACCAGGAGTAAGTCCAGAGCACCAGTTAGTCTGAACCAAAAAGTTAAAAAAATATTAAATGAAAACAACTCTTAGTCTTTGATCACAGAATTGAAAATGGATGGAGGTTGTGAGCTGACACATTAAAATCAGCCAATAGATAGCTCTTCAATTCTGGTCAACGTGTGCTAACACAGAACCACTAAAAGATATAAATACATTTTTGTAAACCAATGATACTGAAATAAAAATTTGAAACAACAATCTGTACTGCAACAAGTTTGGACACATGCAATTTACAACTATATGAATATTAACCATGCTACAATTTAATAAAGTGATTACAAATTTTAAAATGCAGATACAATTCAATAGTTATCAGAGATGATCTGAACACGTTTCAGAAGTTTAAATCCAGCATCTTCTGGAAAACCCTACTGCTATTCACAAAAAATAAAATTCAAAATCTGAAGTATTTATGGTGTCCCCAAATGTACAAATCTCCACTTACATTAATATATATTCATTTCATTAGATTATAAATAGCTGAATTTCAGTAATTATTTTATTGTTTGAGATAGGCAATAACTTAAGACATTTCAAATAACATTTATTTTGGAAATTGTGCTAAGAACATGAACTATTTTTGCTCAAGAATATTCTTGTCTTTTAAACTACTTTAAAATTTTGATTAAATACAAATGAATTTGAGGTTCTTATTTAGGGTTGCAAAAGGCATTCCTAGCAGTTCTCAGGGCTTACCCTGGCTCTATACTCAGATATCACTGCTGATGGGAATTAGGGAATCATGGGTGGTACCAGGGACCAAACTCAGGCTATTTATAGGCAAGGCAAGTTTTGTACCTACTGCGTGGTCTCTCTGGCCTAGAATATATTAAAGGATATTAATATATTAGTATATTAAAAGGATATTAATAGCTTTTCTGTGGAATATGTAGTTCATACTTCTCAGAAGTTTTACACTTCAGATCTATTGGCTAACATGGGTTTTTTAACCATAACTTTTTTAAATGTAATTCCTGAATTCCAGTTATATCTTAGGTGTTACTAATAGATAACATGGATACAAAAACTCATCATTGGAAAGCACTGTAGCACAGTCCTCCCGTTGTTCATCGATTTGCTCAAGCAGGCACCAGTAATGTCTTCATCATGAGACTTGTTGTTACTGGGTTTGACATATCGAATACGCCACAGGGAGCTTGCCAGGCTTTGCAATGTGGGTGAGATACTCTTGGTAGCTTGCCAGGCTCTCCGAGACAGACGGAAGAATTGAACCCGGTTTGGCCACATGCAAGGCAAATGCCCTACCCGTGGTGCTATTGCTCCAGCCCATCATTGAAAAATAAATGAAAAAAAAAACATTAAATCCTGGAAAATTTCATTATTTTGTTATTTTTCTATAAAATTGACTTTTCACTTCTCAGAATAGACAATTGAATATCATCTTTATTCATAAAATACTGACAAAATATTTATAAAATTTTATCTTCACTCATTCATAGACACATTTGACATAATATTTATATCTCTAATTACACTGCTGGATATTTTAATCTAACATAAATATATAAAAATAGAATAGTAATAAATGCATTTACTGCATCTGAATATATTTACAGTAGACCTTCAAGATAACAACCAGAGTATACTGCCTTGTAAAAGTGATCAACATAGAATTGTGAATTGTGATTTTTGTATTCCCATGTTTATGTTTATTTTTACTGTAGTTTGTTTTTATCTGCAATTACTTTCAATCTTGTCCACTGGCAACAATAGCAAAAAAAAATCCCTTATTCATAGAAATAAGTGTGTTGAAATACAACCACTTCAAATATAATCTCGATAAAAAAATGCAAGTTGAGAGCCTGGGGCCACTGAAATATGTAAGGCCACCCACATGAATATGGCTGTTTTTACAAAAGAGAACAGTTGGGCCAAACTTCAGTTTTCACCTTTAATTAACCTAAATGCTCTGTTCAAGCAGTGAATGAAAAGCAAACATAGAATTGCTATTTGAATGAATATTGAAGCTCTTCAATATGAAGAACTGTAAAGAAAATTATGAGACACATAAGTTCAAAGCACTTACAAAAATGGGCAATAATTAAATGACCACTAATGTGAGTGAGAAGATATTTCAGAAGGAAAACAGAAAAAATAAATAATTGGTTCACAAATGTTTTTATTATTTATTTATTTTTTACTTTTTAAAATTTATTTTTTTATTTATTTAGATCTTTATTAGTGAAACACCATGAGGTACAGTTGTAGATTTACAAATTTTTGTACTTGGGTTTCAGTTATACAATGATCAAATACGCATCCCTTCACCAGTGCCCATTCTCTACCACCACTGATCCCAGTATCCCTCCCACCACCCCCTTGTCCCCCCCATCACACCCTGCCTCTGTGGCAGGGCATTCCCCCTTGTTCTCTCTCTCCTTTTGGGTTCTGTGGTTTGCAAAAGAGGCATTGAGTGGCAATCATGTTCGGTCTAGAGTCTACTCTCAGCACACATCTCCCATCCTGGTAGGATCCTCTACAAATGTTTTTAAAGAGGAAAAATGCCTGAATAGTGTTTTGAATCTGATTTGCTACATTATAATATTTCTACTTTTAAAGATCCCAAAAGTATTATGCCATACAAAGTAAAAAATAAGAGGTATAGAGGATATCATAGTATTTACCTTCTAGGACAAGAGATGATTAAAGCAATCATAGGACTGCAAAGATAGCTCAGGGGTCCATGTCTATATGTGTAGGACACTGAATTCTATTTCTGGCATTTCTCACCCCATATACCTCCAGGTAAACCCTGAAGGTCTGATGAGCTATAAGTTTTAGTACTGGTGACATGCAGCACTACTGGTCCTTGCATTGAGTCATCCTGTCCAGTTGTTAGAGAAACATTGGGAGTGGACCCTGAGAACTGCTAAGGAGACTCCCCTTCATCAAAAAATTAAGATTTTTTTGACCATAATCAACTAATAGTGCTGAATTCCATCTATCACTATAAACAGATGTACCCAGAAAAATATTTAGCACATTTCTTTGTATATACTAAGTTCTATCTCAGACAGGATTGTGAGCACTTTGAGAAGAAAACTAAATGAGCTGCAATCTAATCAGACTGGATTTCTGCCTATACACTCTTATGCTCAGAAGTTAAAGGAAAGATCATTAGCAAAATACAATAGTTTGCTTGAGTTGAGGAGTCAATTTTAAGAGTTCAAATAATTAAGGTGTCTGAAATCTAAGGAAGCAAACTACAGAGGAGGAAAACAGTATGTTTCTTACTGACTCTGTAGCCAAATACTGTAGTACTGTTCTCCCGTTGTCATTGATTTGCTCTAGCAGGCACCAGTAATGTCCCCATTGTGAGACTTCTTGTTACTGTTTTTGGAATATTGAATACACCATGGGAATCTTGCCAGGTTCTGCCTTGCAAACGGGATACTCTCTGTAGCTTGCCAGGCTCTCCGATTAGGGACAGAGGTATCGATCCTGGCTCTGCTTTGTGTAAAGAAAACACCCTATCCGCTGTGCTAAATAATACACTTAAATGGAGATGGTGAAATTCCTTCCCTAAATTTAGGCAAAGATTAAGTCCTCAAGAGTCTAGAAAATTACTATAAAAAAATAAAAATATTGAACAGGTAGAAGTTAAAGGATATATAAAATGCATGCTGCATTTATATGTGCTAGAAGTTAACAATTGAATTATGACACTTTAAATAATTCACAATAGCACCAGAACTAAAGAAAATTCAAATAAAACTAGAGCATGAATTGGTGGAAAAATGCCCACAATACTTAAGACAGCCTTCAAAATTATAAAATATACCATATTCATGGAGTGCAATATTTATTTTAAGCTATTTATGTCAAAAATTACCCTATTTGTTTAGCAGACTCCCAATTCTTCCAATGTCTAGACACCACTATTGTTTATAGAAACTGAAGGTTTTATAGAGTAACAAAGAAGTACATATAATATATATGTATTGTTCAAACCTGTATACAAATGTGTGTGAAGGTATAGATTCAGCCAAAATAAATTATCACTTTATTTTTCTGATTTTTTATTAAGTTACTGTAATTATTCTGTATTTAATGATATGTGTTTATCATTGGTATAAATATTTAGTAAATAAACCTATTATTTTTCACTCAAATTGCAATACAACTATAAAACAAATAAGTAGACTCACAGTTCTGTGGTCAACTTTTGCAAATGTTAATGAGGTGATTGAGAAGGAAAATAAATTTTTCCAAGACATAGTTGGAAAAAATGAGAAGTAGGCTTCATGTATTATAGAGTAACACACGGAAGCAAATTTTATTTTGCTGGTAGAAATTTTGAGGGGCATAACAGTGTCTTATTTCATATTCTAATGTATAGCTGAAAATACAATTGCCTCACAGTCAGCAAGTTTACAAAGTATGTTCAGAAAAGGAAAGTAAATGCTTTATTTGTAATTAATTAATAATAAAAACTGAAAAAATCCTCTATTACCAGATAAATTTTATGAAATGCATAAGTTAAAATAGGGCTCCCAAAGGTATAAAATACCCAAAATAACACCAATAAATTCTAAAGCATGAGGCCTAATAAAAAAAAGGTGGGCACAATGTTCATTTTAGTTAAAACTCTGAACCAATTAAATTCATTTTATTAAATTACATTTGAAAATAGTTTTAATAGTATGCAAAGTATATCAGAATACAAAATTTTTATCACACATTTTATATACAGACTTTACTATTTAATGCCAAAATACAAAGCAAAAGCATATGAAAATTCTGTGTCAACTGTTTTCATCAATTCCTTTTGAATTTTATTTCTTTTTCTTTTTTTGATTTTTGGGTCACACTCAGTGATGCGCAAGGGTTACTCCTGGCTCTGATCTCAGGAATTAATCCTGGCAGTGCTGGGAGACCATATGGGATGCGAGGATCGAACCTGGGTTGGCTGTGTGCAAGACAAACACCCTAGTTGCTGTACAATTGCTCTGGCCCTAAATTTCATTTCTATAAAAAATATTTTTATCTTTAAAAATGGAATTGTTTTATATTTAATATTTAAATCCATGATATCTGTCGCTTCCCTTATTTTCTTTTTGTGTGAGCATTTGGGTGTGTGTTTGTGCCACATGTGGGTGGGACTCACAGGCCTTTTTCCTTGCTCTGTGCTCAAGGATATAATACCTTATATTTCTGATGTCAATGAATAACTCTATTTGAAATCCTGTTACCAAATCCAGTAATATAATTTTCACTAAGACTCCTTTCTCTTTCTCAAATTTAATTTCAAAACATCTAAATCTCTGGTAGAAATCTGACACTGATATGTAGTGGTGAGATTGGCCAGCATTTGTGCCGCTTGGCTAATATTTGATGTTATTAGAATGATGTCATCAGCAAAGCAGCGGTTACAGTGTAGTTGTCAACCATCTATCTTGATTCCCATTCCTTCCCATTCCAGTCGTTGTATGATGTTCTCGATGGTGGCACTGAAGAGTTTCGGTGAAATGGTATCACCCTGCTGAACCGCTCTCTTGATGTCAATGATCACCTCTTGTAGAATGGTGAGATCCTGGTGGTGAATCTGCAATACAGCTCATGGAGGATCTTGATGTACTGATTTTCAAAGCCCTGTTTGGCTAGGCTTCAATGACTGCTTCAGTCTCAACAGAATTAAAGGCCTTCTTTAAATAGATGAACATTAGTCAGAGAGGCATCCTGAACTGTTGCAAAACCTCAATGAGCTTGGTTACTAAGTGGGTACGGTCAATCATGCTGAATCCCTTTCAGAATGCTACGTGCTTGAAAGGTTATTCTTCATCTAGTGTTTTGCCTATTCTGTTCAGGATGACTCAAGTGAACAACTTGTAGACGATGGACAACAGGCAGATGGGACAATAGTTGCCAATATCGTGGATGTCTCACTTCTTGTACAACAGCATGGTCCTGCTGGTTTTCCACTGGGACAGAACCTTGCATTAAGATAGGTAGCACAAACCTGAATGCCCAAGAACAGATGACTGGTTAAAGAAACTTTAGTACATCTACACAATGGGGTACTATGTAGCTGTTAGAAAAGATGAAGTCATGAAATTTACATACAAGTGGTACAACATGGAAAGTATCATGCTAAGCGAAATGAGTCAGAAAGAGAGGGATAGACATAGAAAGATTGCATTCATCTGGGGGACATAAAGTAACAAAATATGAGATTAATACCCAAGAATAGCTGAGATCAGCACCAGGAGGATTACTCTATGGAGTTTCGATTATACAATGATCAAATTGTATCAGCTTAGAGGCCAGCCAGGCATTCTAGGGGAAAGGGCAGCTCAGATAGAGAAGGGAGCACCAAATAAAGGGTGTTTGGAGGATCCTCCCAGGAGGGGAGATGCATGTTGAAAGTAGACTATGGATTGAACATGTTTGCCACTCAAAGCCTCTTTTGCAGACCACAACACTCAAAAAGGAGAGAGAGAATGCAAGGGATTGCCCTGCCACAGAGGCAGGGTGAGATGGGAGGGATGGGGGTGGGAGAGATATTATCCATGGTGGTGGAAAATGGGCACTGGTGGAGGGATGGGTATTTGATCATTGTATAATCGAAACCCAAGCACAAAAAAATTGTAAATCTACAACTGTACCTCATGGTGTTTCACTAAAAATAAAAAAAAATAAATTAATTAATTAAAAAAAAAAGATAGATAGCATGTGAAGAACCAAGCCAGTGTATTGACATGTACTGGTGGCAGATTCTTCAGGTGTTCAGGTCTGACCTTGTCTGGACTGGGTGCTGTATGCTTCTTTACTGAGAAATGGTGTGTCTGATTTCAGTATTTTACACTCAGAAATAAATAAAATATACAAAAGAGGAGGCCTTTTTTCCCTTTTATTTGGTCAAAGAGTATGTGTATTATGTATAAAAAATGGCAGTCATTACGAATCCAATGAGGCAGCATTTTCCAGGTCCTATTCTCACAGATGTGCAACAAGCAATAGTGATAATTTTTAGAAAACAGAAAACCCAATTAGAAAAGTTACTTAGATTTTCAAATGGCATTCTTCAACCATATCATAGCTTTTCACTGTCCTTTAGTCTTCTAGTTAATTAAAACTAAAAGAAATGTGTGCATATATATATATATATATATATATATAGAAAGAGAGAGAGAGAACTAAAAAAGAACTAAATTAATTTATTTGTTTATTAGCATGTGTATATGATGCTAGTATCTAAGCAACCTGCTATGTGTTGCACTCTAGGTAATAATATATAGCCCCATTACTATAGTGATTACTATACTCAGTATTTTGCAGGACAGATATTTCAATATAGATGGATATGTAGAGAGATAGTGATATGTAAATATAAATATATTCTCCAAAATTTTAACAGGAATCAAAAATAAAAATGAAAAATTAAATGTGCTGTCTTAGAAAAAAATGCCATAAAAGAAGATGAATAAACAACAGCAGATAGAGCTTAGTGATAGAGCACCTGACTTGCATATGTCATTTTCTAAACTCAATCCCTTATACACCTGTCCCTATTAGCCAAGGGAGATAAAAATGAATAGTGATGAAATCTCTAGCATTCTTGGTGGATGGAGAGATAGTACAGAGCATAGGGTAGCAGTCTTGAACACAGATAAGTTAGGTTGGATTCTCAGGGTCCCTTAAGGTTTGCCAGCCCCTGCCAGGAGTGATCTCTGGGTGCAGAGCCAGGAGTAAGACCTGAAGACACCTGGACTTGTCCCAAAACAAAACAAAATTCTAGTGTTCTAGTATTCTCTAATTTGTGAATAAATAGTCTAAAGTTTGAAATGTTGAAGAAAAGTTCTGATAATGGAGTGTTTTCCGCACCTGAAATAGAACTTTAAGAGACTTTGTTTCCCATAGAGTTTCTTAGAGTTAAAAATTACAATTAAATAGATTTAGATGAATGTGTGTGAGGAAAATATCTAAGAAATTTTATTTTAACAGTATGCCTTTGGTGACAATATGAGTAATTGTCAGAAAAGTGTGCTGAAATTAAAGGACAAAACATGATAACCTCTTCGTATCTCTATTGCAAATTATAATGCCCCAAATTAGAGAGAGAGTATGGGGGAAATTGTCTGCGATGGAGGCAGAGGAAAGGAAAAGGAGGTGGTATACTGGTGACATTGTTGGTTGGGAATGTGCAGCAGTGGAGGTATGGGTGTTTGATCATTGTGCAATCATAACTCAAACATGAAAGCTTGTAATTCTGTCTCACGATGATTCAATGAAAAAAATTATTAACTGAATAACATTTAAGCAATCTACCACACTCTTCATAGAATTTTTTTGTGATTCAAGGGTCATTTTTAAAAATCAGAAACATTTTCACCCTTTTCCATCTATCTCACTCTGTATATAAGCACTGTTTGTTTGTAATGTCTTCTTTTAATTCCCTTTTAAAACATTCTTAAATATATTGAATGGTACATTTTAAAATGCCCTCCAATGTTTGTACATTTTAAGAATGGAAGCAATTTTTTTCTAAAATGTTATCTAGTGATTACTTTGCTGTTTTAGTTAACCAATAAAATAGAATTTACAGTGTGATCTATGCATTTTTATTTTTTTCCAAAAACACTGTATTCCACAATACAGTTTTAGTGACTGCTTTATTCACAGGAGCCTGCATATTTGCATTTAAAAATATACACAACATAAAGTTGAAGTTGGAGTCCAAGTGTACATACTTAACTAGATAAGAAATGGAGCACTGCACTGGAGCACTATCCTCCCATTGTTCATCGATTTGCTCAAGCAGGCACCAGTCACATTTCACAACAAATAGTGAGACTTGTTACTATTTTTGGCATATCGAATATGTCATGGGTAGCTGCCAGGTTTGGCCGTGTGGGTGAGATACGCTCAGTAGCTTGCTGGGCTCTCTGATAGGGGTAGAGGAATCAAACCTGGGTTGGCTGCGTGCAAGGCAAACACCCTACCCACTGTGCTATCACTCCAGCCCAGATAAGATATGACATTCAAAACGTGATACAAATTTTTCCCTGTAAAAAAAAAGAGAATATTTTGTTAAATGATCTTGTTTGAAGTATTTTGTTTATTCTCATAAGGAGAAAAACCAAAATTGTTTATTTGTAGTCTCTTGGATTCCATCAAAGTTAAGCTTTTAAAAAATTGTTTCATTTGACTTTAACTTGCCTTCTGTGAAATTACTACTAACTTAATTTTTTAAAAATTTATTTTACTTATCTGCTTAACTTGAAATAACTATACATTTTTATAAGGGAATTACATTTTTTGACTTTGCAAGAACTCTTTATATCAAAAATTTTATGCATTTACCTTTAAAATAGCAAAATTAAAATAAGTGGAGGGGAAATGTCTATTCCCTTACTATATTATTAGTGACAGAAATCTGACAATTTTTGGAATAAATTTGAAGGTGAGGTTGTTTTGACACAAGTAAATAAAAATCAATTCTGAACCGCAGATATTTCTGTGTATATATTTCTTTTATGTAAAATGTAAAAAAGACAAAGTAGCATTATTTTAATGGTTATATAAATTATAAAATGCTAAATGAATATTAGTATTTAATGTTTTGAAAAAATGAAAGAATTATATAGTTTTCTACCAGTTACAGATTTGACTAGAATTTGTTTAATAATTATGCATAAAATTAACTTTTAAAACATAATTATGTGAATAAATACTTCACTAAAGTTAAAATATGTTCTAAAATGCCAGTTCTTTGTGAGAAGTATAAGCTTTTTATTTAAAGTCTATGATTATTCAGAGCTGCTACTCATTCTTTATTTGAAAAAATCATCTTAGTGAGTCATCCATGAAAATACTTTGCTCGTAAATAGGTTATAGTATATGTGTCCTAAGAATTTTTTTAATTTCATAGGCAAATAATATTCACTTATAGCTGCTTTATTAATTATAATAGTCAATTTAATTCTATAGATAAATATACTTATATATTTTGAATCTACAATAAGTGAAATACTTAGTACAAATAACAGAGTATGTTATAAATTTATTTTAAATGAAAAAATGATCAGACCAAGAACGTAAATCAAGGAGCTGGAGCATGTTTTGCATGTTAGATCCCTGGTACCACATGGTCCTCTGAGCACCACCTGAGTAATCTTACACCACAGAGCAGAACTAGAAACAATGAAACAAACAGAAAGAAGTGAATTTTATACAACATACTCATTAAATTATAGTTTCATATAATTATCAACAGCTTTATTAGTAGTATCATTCCACTTAACATTTGTTGACATGTGTTTGCTCGGAATCACTGAAGTTGTCCAAATTGAATTAAGAAATTCAATGGCTTCAGTACTTGGGGGTAAAAGATTCCATTCCACTAGATAGAACTGAAAATCGTATTTCTCTGGAAGCAGTATGAAACTTAAATGTTCTATGACCATCAGAGATCAAGAAATCATGTTTAAGATGACCCAAGAACTATGGATAATATTCAGAACGTAGTTGACACTCCGCATTGCTGAATTGGCACTGGATTCTCTGATTACCCAAACCACATTCCTGAAACACTTTATGCAATATAATAGCTATATTACCTACTGTTTAAACTGGAGAGTCAAACATTATAGTTATTATATTTAAAATCTTCTTTAAAAAGGGGGAAAATTATGTGCTAGATTTTTTCTCAATATTTGCATGACCTCTTGAAAATATTTATATATTTTCAGCTTGATTTACTCACTTGCAAATTTATTTGAGTGACTCATACCAACCCAAAATCATACAATGTTTCATAATGACTTAATGATTAATTTATTAGATGGAAATCTGAGCATGTATAGCAGAGACATTTTATATATTCTCATATTTCTTCAAATTTATGATATGGGGATTCTATCTGAAATTACTATTCTAGATATGTTTGGCATTTTATTTTGAAATCACTCTATATCAATTTCAAATATCCCACCTCAACTTCTGAAACAGTTGATGAGCCTGCTGGATAAATGGAATAACGGAATCATGTTTTTCTTTGATATCCAAGAACAGATGTGCATGATGATTATCCAGGGTGAAATGTAAATCTGAGTAGCTTCATGTTACACCTGCCTCTTTTCCCTCCTGAAGCATTCTCAGTTAGGTTTTGGAGAGTGCTGTCCATAATCACAATGTCACCATCTGCTCCTTAACCAACTATACCAATTTTGCTAAACTAAATGGAGCTTATATAATGGATTTTGCACTGTAATTCATTTAATACTATAGTTTAAATTTAAAAAAAAAAATACAGGACACATGAACCTTACCACTTTAAATTTTTCTTAAAAAAAAATAACCTTGGATTCCCACTTTTGTTCCAGATTTCTTATTAGCCATGTAGAAAGTTATGAGACAATCTGTGTCTTTGTTTCTTCTATCAATAAGATTTGAATATATTGACCTTGGTAGCTGAATATTCATATTCTTTGAAAATAATGTACTCAATGAAAAATTACAATAAGTTAACAAGACAGCTAACTTAGGTATTAGAAAAAAGAGCTCCATAAAATATCAGCTTCTCATGAGTTAAAAAAATACACTTACAAAATATGTTTTGACTCTGAAGTGCGTTCCAAGGAGAGAAACCAAAAATTAGAAGGGCATGTAACAACTCACATAAGTGTTATCTCTCTCCTCTTAAGGAATATTTCTCTCTTGCCCTCAAGTGATGTAGCAGCAGCATCAGTAGCAGTAGTAACTGGCAAAGGTTCCAAATTTGACAATCTTAAAAAAATTACAAAAATTTTTGAGGTACCTTTTTCCTTCTGAAATGCAAGCATTCTTAATCATGTGTAATTTAAACCAAGAGCAATAGCACAGCGGTAGGGCGTTTGCCTTACACGCAGCCAACATGGCCGACCCGAGTTCGATTCCTCCGCCCCTCTTGGAGAGCCCGGCAAGCTACCGAGAGTATCTCGCCCGTACGGCAGAGCCTGGCAAGCTACCCGTGATGTATTCGATATGCCAAACACAGTAACAACAAAGTCTCCAATGGAGACGTTACTGGGCCCACTCGAGCAAATCGATGAACAATGGGAGGATAGTGATAGTGATAGTGATAAATTGTTAATATATTCAGCCCTTCTTATATGTCATTCATCTTAATTTTTCTGTTTTCTTTCATTTTTTACTTTACTTTTATTTGAAATAACAATTTTCACAACTGTGTTTTTTTTCAGAGATTCAATTCCATGCCTTTTCAAAGTATATGTAATCACACCATAATAATCACCTGAGTACTGATAATCTTCTACTTTATTGCATGTATTTCCCTTAATTAACTCATAATGATCACTTTTTCTTGTTTTTATAGAACTTCCCCCCGCCCCCCCCGCCCCCCCCCCCCCCCCCCCCGTCTATCTTCTTTGATAAAGCATAACAGCAGATTTCTCAACAGGAATTCTACTGGTAGAGGGAAGTGCATGATTTATGTGAACTTATGAGTAGAAAAACCCTCCAATTAGTACTCCATTAACATTCATATTCAAAGAAGAAATAAAGATCATTTTAGGCAACAATAGAAGAGGAATTCATGTCTGCTATATTTCCCTCCAACAAATATCTAGGAAATTTCTATAAAAGAAAAAGTATTGCTCCTCAGAAGTAGCAAGAAATTTATTTTACTTAGAATAATTTATGAAGAGGCCAAATGAACTAGATCATCACATAGAAGACAAATAAAGAAATAGAAATAGAAAAGACAAATAAAGAAAAAAATAAGGGACTGGAATGATAATACATGAGTAGGACATTTCCTTCACAAGCAGTAAACCAAGATTTTATTCCTGACATCCCATATGGAATTCCTCTGTGCAGAGTAGTAACCCCTGAGAATTGCTGAATGTAACCCCCCCCAAAAAAAGACAAAAAATATAATAAGAGTAACATCAAACAGCAGACATCTATGCAATAAAACCCAGAATGGATATAAAGATAACAATAAATGCCTTTATTTTATTGATTTCACTAAATGTCAATGGCCTTGATTTACTAGTCAAAAGATGCAAACTGGTGGAATAGATTAGACAAAAAATAATCTAACCTCTAATAGCCAATGGACGACTTACTTGAGTTTAAAAATAAACACAAACTCAAATAAAATATTGGAAACAGTTCTTCAGAAAAATGTGGTCTGAAGAAGCAGGGATAGCTATATGTGTTCAGAACAAAATATATTCCAAGCTGTAATTGTACCAAGAGACAGAGACAGACCTTATAGTATGATTAAGACATATTTATCAAAAAGATCTAAGATTCATCAATTTATAGTAAGTAAGTAAGTAAAGGCCCTCCCGTTGATCATCGATTTGCTCGAGCGGGCCCAGTAACGTCTCCATTGGAGACTTTGTTGTTACTGTGTCTGGCATATCGAATACTCTCGGTAGCTTGCCGGGCTCTCCGAGAGGGGCGGAGGAATCGAACTCGGGTCGGCCATGTTGGCTGCGTGCAAGGCAGACGCCCTACCCGCTGTGCTATTATACACGCACAAAATGAAGGAGCATCAAAGTACGTAAAACAAATAGAAGTTAATAATTTTAACATCACACTATTAATTCTCTTGTAAATTGGGAGCTTAACCAAGCAGAATACAAAAAAAAGAAAAGAAGAACTGGAAATAATTTGACTGAACAGGTTTCACAGACATTTATAAGATTCTTGTCTCCTCCTGCTCCCAACTGAATATACATTCTTCTTGATTACATGAAACATTCTCAAGAGTAGATCACATATTGGGACACAAAACAAATATCAGTAAATTCATGATAATTGGAATATTATCAACTATCTTTTCAAATCACAATGCTATAAAGCTAAAAATCAAGCAAAAAACTAAGTTGGAAAAATCTGAAACATTATAGATTGAACTTATGTTATCTATACCTATTTCATGGGTGGAGATTTAAGGTAATATGGTGTTCTATATCTCAGCTCCTGTTATATCAATACAACCATACTATACAGTCATGTCTCTATCTTATTCACTGTTTAAATATCACCACTCTTTTTTTTTTTCATTATGGATCTCCCAAGCTATGTCCAGGGGACCCAGAGGCCACATCCAACAATAATTGGCTAGACAGGACTGGTAGTTCAATGCTGGTACCAACATCACCCTGTATATGCTGAAGGTGGGGTGGGGCTGGCACTCAGGGCTATTTAGGTGAAGCTAGAGCACCCTGCAATGCCGGAAATCAAAGTGGGAGTCTACATGGACAAAACATGTGTCCGTCACCCTTATCCTATCTCACTTTATGGTTCTTATCCCTATAAATAAAGGATGGTTTTGTTGAATGCACATCAGTAAAAGTTATTCATCACATGAATAAGATAAAAATAATATGGTCATCACAAGAGACAAGGGTGGGTTTAACAGATTAGGGGACAAAAAGATTCAAACTTTCAGTTATAAAATAACTAAATAAAAGCTCAGAAGATGACTCTGGTTTACAGTGCTCGTCCAGGAAGTGCAATGCAATGATTTCAAATTCTGGTGGTGATGTAATTATTGCTGAGGCAATTATGTCAGCCTTGCTGATTGTGATCTTCAGAAAGATTGAAAAAATATAGTATATAAGTAAATCCTATATGCTGATGAATCTTAGATCTTCTGGATGAACTGATCCCTAATCGTAGTATAATATTTATTCTGTATCTTGTTACTATTCCAGTTGAAAGTAATCTGCAGTACTATGTAGCTGAAAGTTGTTAGGAGAGTAAAAATTCTCATCGCAGGGAAAGAAAAGAAAGTAATTTGTTATAGTGATAATTCAATATATGTGTAAATATCAGTTTATTATGTCATTCCTCTAACAGTAGAATAGTGTGATATATCCATTTAAAAAGAAAATTATTTAAATAATATATAGATTAATTGACTAATTTATCAAAACAACAAAATATCGATTCATGAAAAGAATCAGATAATACACAGCATTCTTTCATGATTAAAAACTCTCAACAAATGCTGCTTAGAAATAATACATACCTTAATGTAACAAATGCCAAGCATAAATGATAAACCCACAGCTAAAATCAAACTCAATACTAAAAGGTTTGAAACTTTTTCCCTTGAGATAAAGAGGGTACACCTCTATCATATTTATTCAAGACAAAGTATTAACTTTGAAGTAAGATAAAGAAGTAGATGGAATTAAAATCAAAAAGGGGGTAGTAAAATTACCTCCATTACACAGCGGTAGGGCATTCGCCTTACAAGCAGCCAACATGGCCGACCCGAGTTCGATTCCTCTGCTCCTCTCAGAGAGCCCGGCAAGCTACCGAGAGTATTCGATATGCCAAACACAGTAACAACAAAGTCTCCAATGGGGACGTTACTGGGCCCGCTCGAGCAAATCGACGATCAACGGGAGGGCCTTTACCTTTACCTTTACCTTTTACAGATATTATCTTATTGCAGAATATTCTAAAGAATCAAAAGAAAATGTTAATATTAATTAACAAATTTAGTGAAATTAAGCATGACATAAAATCAGCATATGGAAATCAATTGTATTTTTGCACACTAACAATTAGACACCTGAAATAGAAAAATGAAGCCATTCACAATAGGAAAGAATCAATACTTTTAATAGAGGATTTTAAGGGTTTGTATAATGAAAACTATAAAATATTAATACAATAAATGCAATACCAAATGAAAAAATATCCCATTTTATGGATACTTTAGAAAAGCGAATGTATCTAAATTACCTAAAGATACCTATGGAGAAAGTGTGATATTCTTTTGAATTTCAACAGCATAATTTTTTAATCACTATCCAACTTGTGCTGTAGTACAAAAACCATTCCAAAGTGTCCTTAGATCCACAAAAGATCACACGTATCCAAGTAACTCCGAGAGAACGAAACCTGAAGTTCTCATAATTCAACTTCAACTAAAAATTCATGAAGTTAAATCATTTTGGTATTGGCACAAAATAGAAATGAAGGCCAAATAGATAGAATGGGGTAAGGCACTTCCCTGGCATGTAGTAGACCATGATTCATTCCTCAGCACTACATATGTTCTCTGAAGGAGTGATCCCTAAGCAAAGAGCCATGTGTAACACTGGTGCGGCTCATAAAACAAAGAAACTCAAAAAACATAAAAAGATAAATGCACATCTATATTCACTGCCAAGAAATGGAAAGAACACAAGTGCCCAATAAGAATGAGAAGATAAATAAAATAGAGTATATATACCCAATAAAATACTAGTTATCTCTAAGGAAGATAAAATTTTGCTTTTGGTAACAACGTAGAAGGAGGAGGGGATAGTGAAAAGTGAAATAAATCAAATAAAGATGATCTCACTTTCGTGCAGATACAAAAGCAATGCAGTGAAACAGACTAATTTGGAAACAAATCCTTGAACACTGCCACAGCATTTCCACTTATCAGAGGGAGAGGAGACATCTAAGACAAGATGGTTCCAATAGACTGTGGTAAAGGCATATTCGTACTTTGGTGGGAAGTTTGCTATGGTAACATGTATTTGGAAGAGAGGCAAAATTTCACTTTAAGACGTCTACTTTCTTAAAACCAGTATTACTTCAATAAAAAAACAAGACAAATTACACACATTGAAGACTAATATTTAGAGCTGAGAAACAAAATGCAAATTGTGGACAAGGGAGATAATATACAATGAAAAGCAAGTACTGAAAGTTGTGATTCATATGGCCTTGGACTTCTTAGGCAGTAAAAATGTAACATATTGCATAACATAATTTGATATGATATAGGACTATTCATATATTATTATCAAAATACAGGGAAAAAACAGGTAAGCTTGAATTTTAATTTGATCTGTGTTGCCACATAAAGTATGATATGAATAAAACACATCTTGCAAAGTAACCGTGTAGTATTCATTGACTAGAAATATTTATTGCTGTTGATTCTTTCCAGAAATATGTTCAATTTATTTTAACTCTAAAGTTTAATTTATTCTTAATATTTCAAATAACTATAAGGATTTAATTTTAATTTGATGTTTCATTAAACAAAGGCATCCTGTTGTCTGAAGGTTGTTCTCTACATATCAAGTATTTGTTAGAAAATAACACACTTCTTTATGTTATATACAAAATAATCGAGTGAATACACTAAACAATTTAAATAAGCTCATTCTTCTCTCAAAGGAAGGCTAGTGGAAGTCATTTAAGTGAAATTCTGTTTTTAATCATTTTGAGAACATAATTTATTTTCTTGACTCTGTCCTTTTAGAAGACAAATAGCTTCAATCATAAATATTGTTTTTCTTCAAATAAAAAGCTGTTTTATTCATGCACATGTATAGGTGATATAAGTTCTCCCAATGCCATTTGTAGTTGCATTAATCAGTTTCTTTATGTGCTACAAAGCACTACAAATTAGCAAGTCTATTGTTTCTCTTTTCAAAGCAAAGCTTCCCTTATGCACATTTGAATGAAAAACATTCTTGTTACTTAAGTTTCTTCTATTTGATATATGACTTACTGGAACAGATTTTAGACTGCTTAGTTTAAAAAATTAAAACTTGTGAAATTTATTGCACACTTGAAATTAAACTTTGTATACACAACTTCCTATTCCAAAATATAAAATATTGACACATATTCTAAACTCATCAATGCGATAGCCTTTTACTGCAATAAAATATTATAATGGTAAACAATATACCCCATTAATGGAAAATAATCTACCTTGTGAACCATCACCTCTCCCTAATGCCTAGTGGTGATATAGGTTATTTACTAGAATTCCCCTCCTGCTGAAATTTATGTGCAAGCTCACCTAACTCAAAAATGCAAAAATCAACCAGTCTTTACCAATTCTTGTGAAACAAAGCTTGATATTTGTAAAGTGAACTACTGTAGTACTGCAGCACTGTCCTCCCATTGTTCATCAATTCGCTTGAGTGGACACCACTAATGTCTCCATTGTGAGACTTGTTGTTATTATTTTTGGCATATCGAATACATCACTGGTAGCTTGCCAGGCTTTTGCCATGAGGGTGGGATACTCTCGGTGGCTTGCCAGGCTCTTCGAGAGGGGCAGAGGAATCGAAACTGGATTGGCCCTGTGCAAGCCAAATGCCCTACCCATTATGTTATCGCTCCAGCTCAAAGTGAACTACAGGTAAATATATTTTTAAAGATCATACTAAAAGGAGTTTTGTAGGTGTACATTTTTTATATTATATGATGGCATATAAGTAAACACTAATTCACTTTTAAAATCCTTTCAATATTATGCCTTTAATGTCACTGTCCTCCCATTGTTCAGCGGTTTTCTCTAGCAGGCCCAGTAACGTCTCCATCGTGAGAATTTGATGTTACTGTGTTTGGCATATCAAATACGCCACGGGTAGCTTGCCAGGCTTTGCTGTGTGGGCGAGATAGTCTCGGTAACTTTGCTGGGCTTTCCGAGAGGGGCGGAGGATTGGAATAAACTGCGACTGCAAACTCGAGTCTGCCATGTTGGCTGTTTGCAAGGCAAACGCCCTACCCACTGTGCTATCACTCCAGCCCATGCCTTTAATAGTCTAAAATATTTGAAAAAAGAAGCAATCAGCAATCTTTAGATTTTTTTTGATGGCAAGAGGGTTCTTCAAAGCAATTCTTGAAGGAATAGTGACCACTGTAGGATGACATTGCTTTGTCCTTCCTCCACAAGGAGCTTAGGTTTATCTGGTTACACCCATCACAGTGCTCCTGAGGCACTTCCATTCCATTGTGTTTATCTGTAAACATTCTTCCCTATGCTCTCCTCCCCAACCAGTAAATCAGCTTTCCCCCTAATCAGACTCTGTGAATTTGTAAGGTTAGATTCCTCAGAAATCTATGAATTTATATCTATGAGTGAAATATTGCCTTTCTCCTCTCCTTATGCCTTATGAACAGTTTACTTTAAAGCAATGCCCTTTTTGTATAGATACAGGAAGACCATTAACATTATACTTTGTAACTTAGGATTTGATTGGCTTTGAATATTATTCACTCCCGGGCATCTGTTTTCTCGACTTAAGCCTCAGTTGCCCTTAGTTCCTAACACCCCAAAAGCAGGGTCCCGGCGAGGGACTGAATAGACCCAGGGCAAGCGGTGAGCTACCCTGGCATCAAAATGGACCAGGCCAAAGTGCCACGATTCCTAACTATAATTTAAGAGTTTGATCATAGACAAATGCTGTCATGATCCAAAAGTAAAAACGAGACTAGGATCCTGCTAGGGGTGGGAAAGACTATCTGGCCTGAGCACTGCAGTCTGAGCACTGCAGTCTGAGATCGAGATGGCCCTAGGAGGGCAATTCTATAAGTTTAAGATATTTCATACTGTATCCATACAAAATGATTTATATTATATATGCTTATATATAGTGCAGTCTTCTGCCCCCGCGCCTGGGTGTTCCTTCCTTCCCAGGGCCCCTTGGAGGGGAGCGGGTTGAGCTTTCCTCCCCGCCCCGACCAGGGCTCCAGCAGCCAAAGACCTCCAGGACCAGCCGCCACCATGCTGAGACCACTCTCCGCACACATGAAGGTACTGGCAGAGGGACAAAGCCACGCGGGTTCCAGGGCCGAGACCTCCAAGCCTACTCGAATTGGAGCCGAGCATTTTCCACCCAGATCCTCCAAATTCCAGTAGGCGGAGGTCACACCCACCACCTGGCCCCCTGGCGCCGTGTAATCCCATCAGCGGCCAAGACTCAGAGACTATAACATCCAGATTCCGGACGAGAACAGTGCAGTCTTCTGCCCCCACGCCTGGGTGTTCCTTCCTTCCCGGGGCCCCTTGGAGGGGAGCGGGTTGAGCTTTCCTCCCCGCCCCGACCAGGGCTCCGGCAGCCAAAGACCTCCAGGACCAGCCGCCACCATGCTGAGACCACTCTCCGCACACATGAAGGTACTGGCAGAGGGACAGAGCCACGCGGGTTCCGGGGCCGAGACCTCCAAGCCTACTCAAATTGGAGTCGAGCATCTTCCACCCAGATCCTCCAAATTCCAGTAGGCGGAGGTCACACCCACCACCTGGCCCCCTGGCGCCATGTAATCCCATCAGCGGCCAAGACTCAGAGACTATAAAATCCAGATTCCGGTACCGCGCGGCCGCATTTGTGGCCGCGCGACATCTTATCAGAACTTTTTTTTTTTTATGACATCTTATTGTCTCATTCCTACTTTGGACAAACTTGCAGGCTATCAAATGTAGCCTGCCCACAGGGCAGAGTCTGGCAAACTCCCCGTGGCGTACCAAATATGCCAAATACCAGTAACAATGATGGGTCTCATTCTCCTAAAGAGCCTTGAATGTAATCTCAGGGCTAGGATGAAAGAGACGTTACTGGGGCCTGCTCGAGGCAATCGACGAATAACAGGATGATGAAAAAAAATGCTTATATACTTGTTGGACAAGGAGAGGAGAAACACCCATAGGATTCTGCTCTAGGGTGGGTCATCCTGCTGAGAGAGAATCTATCCTAGGAGCAGCTTTCCCTGAGGGAAAGAATTCTACCCCTATTGATTGTGACCCTGAGGGAAAGAATTCTACCCCTATTGATTGTGACCGCACCTATGTGTAATTGTTCCCCCAATCCCTCATGGGGAGAGATATAATGAGACTGTAGAATGGGCAAAGGGAGGCAGAGGCAGAGAAGAGAGACTGGTGTGGATGGAGAGAGGATTGGAATAAACTGCGACTAAGACCAACCAGTCCGGCTCTCTCATTCCTTCCTTTGCCTGCCCATCGCCATCGACCTCCCCAGGGTGGGGGAAGAAGGGTGAGACTACCGAACGCGGGTGGCGGGAGAGATAGAGCCACAGCTGCTGTGTGCTGTGCCCCCTTCTTGAGTTTACACAGACCACTCCAGGTGACACCTGACTAACCAGGCTTACTAATTGGTCAGGTCCTGAATGCAGTACAGCTCAGGATCTGTGGTGGTGGGAATCAGCAGGGCCATCCTGATGGTAGCTGGGGACTCTCAAGGTCCATTAAGGAATGCCTGGGAGATCGTATAGATAACCGTGCTCTACCTAAGTGGTTCTCTAACCCATCTTTTGAGTTTGTGGTATTGTAGACTCCCTGTGACCATGAATCTTGTTCTTCTATGTCTCAACTTCTTTTCCATAGTTTTGTAGTGTCTGTCCTCAGATTCCTTTTTTTCAAGAATTTGTTTCCTTATAATACTAATAATTGTAGAAATTAATAATAGGTCACTAGTTCAAAAGTTAAACTTTGAAGACTCAGATCTTATTCTCAATAAGTTTGATGAATGTCTTATTGGTGAGAAGTTCTATTTTATGTGAAGAAAATCTAGTGCATTATTTTCCACATCTACACTTCAACTTGTAACTTTCCCACATTAATACAGAATATCAACCTAAAAAAAATTCTTATTGAGGTACTGGGATTTAAATACTGTTGATAATTTTATGAATATGTATTCTAACACCTCATTTAACACTAGAGCACCTAATCCTCTCCACCAATGCATCAAGGACATCTCCAACTGCCTCTCTCCCATATAAATTTATTTCTTTTGTTAAAAATCTTTAGTTCTGATATTTTGACAATTTATTTTCCCTTGATATTTTTTTGCTCGAGCGGGCCCAGTAACGTCTCCATTGGAGACTTTGTTGTTACTGTGTCTGGCATAGCGAATACTCTCGGTAGCTTGCCGGGCTCTCCGAGAGGGGCGGAGGAATCGAACTCGGGCTGGCCATGTTGGCTGCGTGCAAGGCAAACGCCCTACCCGCTGTGCTATCGCTCCAGCCCTTTTTTAATCTCTCATATGGGGGAGTGAAAGAGATCTTATTTTTTTCTGCATGAATGGATGTTTGACATACCTCTTTTAATTCTCCTTGAATTTCACAAAATTGTAAATCAATGATAAATTCATAAAACATTTTTTTTCAAAATTGTATCTTTTTTAGGTAATAAATTTTAAAAATAAATGTTATGAATAATTCTGTGCTGATACATTTTAAATTTTACATGAAATACATCCTACAAATGTAAAATTTGGAAGAATAAGAATTAAGAAATATTTAAGGGGATAAATCTGAATAGGTCAGTAAATGTTTAAAAGTGTGCTTTATCCTGAGAAAGGGAACCTTGAGTTTTATATTAGGAAATATTATATTATAGTTACTACTTGTTTTTGCATCAATAATTAAAATATCATAATAAGTGTCTTTAAAACTGTGAAAAGAGAAACCTCATTAGATATAAAAGATTCAATACAAATAAAAAGCTAATTTGTAGTTGTGAGTATATAGGATCTCTAAGCAAGCTAGGAGTAAACAATTTAATCTAGTAGAGAACAAACTTAAATGATCTGAATGAGTTCCATACTCAATGCTATTGTCTTTCATTTAAAAAAGCTTCTTTAATGCTTTTAGCAAGACTGGATTCACAGCTATGACTTTCCTAAGCTGTTGCCTGTCCCTGAAGTTTTGTGTAAATCACAGATAAAGCAATTTGTAGAATCTGAATGACAATCTAGTTGAATATTCTTGCTGAAGTGTTCATTTTGTTGAGTTTTTTTTTATTAAGTCCCTCCCTGCTTTTCTGACCCTTAGAGTCTGATCAGATATATCTGTTGTGAATTTTATGGATTTTCCTATATATTTTCCTGTTTTGATCTTGTTCTTTTCAATATTCTGTCTCTTTGGCTTTTTGTCATTCTGTGTACAATGTGTCCTATTTAAGTATATCCTCCCTGGGACCCTTTAGGCCTCTTGTATTTTGTTCCCTGCATCCCTCAACTCTGAGAAATTGTAATTTATGAATTCTTTAGCCATTGATCTTCATCAATTTTTTCTTTATCTTTCAGGACCTTTGTTAATTCTTTATAATGTTCCCCTTCAATTCATCCCAGTGTTTGTTGATATTCTGTTTATTTATTTATTTTTTAGAACTTTTTTCCACCTTCTGTTGTTTTCTAGAGGTTTCCTCCATCTAGTCTTCGAGCTCTTGGATCTTTTTCTTACCTGCTGTTATTCTGCCTCTGAGAGCTTTTGTTGAATTTTTTATATTACCTACTTGACTCTTCATTTCTATCATTTCTACTTGTAGATTTTTCATTTTGTTTCTCAAGTTCCTGTGATTTGCTGACTATCGGTCCTATTGTGTCTTTGATCTTATTAAACATCCTCTCTGTAGAGTCAGTAAAGTCCTCTGAGAATTTTATTAGGTGTTGTGTTGGGTACCGGTTAAGCCTTCCTTGTTCTTGTTTCCACTCAATGAGCTTGGTGAGCTTTTTCCTATCTTCCCCTGCAATTTTGCTGAGCTCCTGCTGTGCTGAGGATGAATCCTTTTTATTAGTACCCCTGGGACTTTCTGAGAAATTATACTGGGAATTGTTTTTTCCTTTTCTTGCCCATGTGAAATTTGGTGAAAATCTGTTGTATGTATTGGATATTAACCCTATGTGTTTTAGGCTTCATCCGTGAAATACCTCTTTTCCTCCTCCCATGGAAACGTACAGTGTTCTTGCAACATCCCAAATCCCCCCTGAGTTTATCTTTAAACTTTCCTTTGTGTTGTACCTCTCATTGTCACAGTTCCTCAACTTAGTCTTGGTTACTTATAAGCCAATACTTTCTGGTAACTCTGGGTTTTGTATTTGCAGTGAATTACTTACTTTTCTATTTCCCTTATAGCCTTTTTAATATTTTATTATAGAGCAATGTTCCTTGCCTAAACACAGAAAGACTATTAATGCTGTGCTCCTGATATTTGGGAGTTGATTGGTGTAGGGTGACATTGCTTTGCCCTTCCACAAGAAGCTTAGGTTTATCTGGTTACACCCATCAATCTGGTTACACCCATCACAGTGCTCCTGAAGCACTTCCACTCCATTGTGTTTATCTGTAAACAGTCTTCCCTATGCTCTCCTTCCCACCCAGTTAATCAGCTTTCCCCTTAATCAGACTTTGTTAATTTGTAAGATCAGTTTCCCAGAAATCTAAGATTTTATATGTATGAGTGAAATATTGCCTTTCTCCTCTCCTTATGCCTTATGAACAGTTTATTTTAAAGCAATATACTTTTGTATAGATACAGGAAGACTGTTAACATTATGCTTTGTAACTTAGGATTTGATTGGCTTTGAACATTATTCACTCCCGGGCATCTGCTTTCTCGACTTAAGTCTCAGTTGCCCTTAGTTCCTAATACCCCAAAAGCAGGGTCCTGACGAGGGACTGAATGAAACCCAGGGCAAGCGGTGAGCTCCCCTTGCAGCGAAATGGGCCAGGCCAAAGTGCCACGATTCTTAACTATAAGTTAAGAGTTTGATCATAGACAAATGCTGTCATGATCCAAAGGTAACGACGAGACTAGGATCCTGCTAGGGGTGAGAAAGAGACTATCTGGCTTGAGCACTGTAGTCTGAGATTGAGATGGCCCTAGGAGAGCAATTCTATAAGTTTAAGATATTTCTTACTGTATCCATACAAAATTATTTGTATTATGTATTCTTATATGCTTGTCGGACAAGGAGAGAAGAGACACACCCTTGGGTTTCCTCTCTAGGGTGGGTCCTGCTGAGAAAGGATCTGTCTTAGGAGCGGCTTTCCCTGAGGCTAAGATTTCTACCCCTATTGATTTCTACCCCTATTGATTGTGACAGCACCTATGTGTAATTGTTCCCCCAATTCCTCTTGGAAAGAGATATAATGAGACTGTAGATTGGGCAGGGGGAGCAGAGACAGAAGCAGAGACAGACAAGAGAGACTGGTGTAGATGGAGAGAGGAATGAAATAAACTGCTACTAATACCAACCAGCCTGGTCCTCGTTCCTTCCTCCGCCTGACCATCGCCATCGACCTCCCCGGGTGGGAGAAGGGTGAGACTACCGAACGCAGGCGGTGGGAGAAATAGAGCCACCGCCACTGTGTGCTGTGCCCCCTTTGTATGAGTTTACACAGATTGGCTCTAAAATATATCTACTCCTGGGCATCAGTCACAATTACTTGACTAAGGCTTCAGTTGCTGTTGTTCCTAACACCCAAAAGGAAGGTCCTACCATGGGACTGGGATGGGCCTGGGCCAATTGGTGAAGCTACCCTGGCATGGAAATGAGACAGTCTGGAAAGCATAAATGCACCATCTGTTTCAAGCTATTATGACTTAAGAGATAGGAACCCCAGGGGGAAGGACAGGAAAAAAATCCCCTGAAGTCTTACTCTGGGATTTATGATTAAAGCCTTGCTTGCTCTGAGATTCTAGAGAATTAAGTTTTGAGACCTTCTTCTCTTACCATGTTTATTCAAACAACTGCAAGTATTGATAGGGAGTAAACATAATTGTTTAACATATACAACTAGAGGGAAAGAGAAAAGCAATGTAGATGTCCCTGGGAGACAGAGTGTCGCCTTAAATAAATCTCCCCAAGGGAATTGCCTCTGCTGAATAAGTTGTATCTCTGTAAATGATCAATCACACCTATGTCCTCTACCTAAACCCACCTCAGATGTTCTATAAGCATGTTAGCATCTCTGCGTTATATCGACCATTTTCACCATCAGTCTGTGGTCCATGTCCGTTTGTTCCTCTGCTAAGGAGGCCTGGAAAAGACTAGGAGAAGGCTCTCTGCCATAAAATCCATGTGTCTCAGTGCACGCACACTATGTGAACTCACAGAGTGTTTACTTATGTGGTCACACATCCCAAGTGTGGAGGTGGGCCTGTTGAAATAGTCACTTATGCTACTTTACTAACAATTGTATTCTAAAAGCACTACTGTTATGATCATGCTGTTGTACTCCATAGACTATCAATCTCAGAAAACATTACTGGTTTACAGTCTGGGAAACAATGACTGTGTGATGATGTAAAAATAATTTATATCTATAAGCTAAAATTTATATAAGCTAATTATTGAAGTAAAATTTTAACTGGAGATATGAAATAACCCAAATATCTGTGATTTGTGAAATACCACTATATTTCTATAGACTGTAGAGGATTAACAAAGACGTGAAAATATGAAGGGCTGTCTAAAATCATAGAAAAATCAAAATTGTAGAAATAAATCACAAACGGTACTGGCCTCAGATATGAAAAAGGTTATGGTGATCAGTTTGTTTGTTATGTTCCTCTTATATAAAAGAGGAAATATGTGTAATTATTTACATATATATTACTTATTCAAATAAATTAAATTCCTTATTTAGAAAACATTAGAATAATATGCAGATACCAATTTAAAATTTCCACTGAAAATATAATGAGCTACTAGTTCTTTTGCTATATTTTTGAAAATAAATCAGATAGGCATTAGTTAATAAAGTTCATCAAAAATTAAAAATTAATTTATATTTTTGTTTGACATTGCTTATAGTATATTTCTCAGTTTATACTATATTGACTATGTAAAAACACATCAATAAATCTTACCAAATATCTGTACATTAAACAAAATGTACAAATATATAACTCTGTGTTAGATTTCTTAATTATGAAACTACATTTAACTATAGATTAAAAATATGGCATCAGATTTTTCATAATCAAAGTTTTTCCCATTTTATAATGGGACTTTTGGAAAGCATTTGATCACTTGATCACTTGACATCCCATTACTCATCAATTTGCTCGAGCAGGCACCAGTAACATCTCCATTTGTCCGTGTCACATACTAGCATAGCCAAATGGCATCTGCTTGCTCCAGGAACACAAAGAACCTCAAACTAATTGTTCAGGGTCTTGAAGAAGAAGTCTGACCATTTTATAGGTGGGCATCCACACAATTTTTGACGTTCCATGGAATCCAGTCAATACTGGCTCTAGTCTAGCGATCGTCTCCAAATCGCATTATGTGTCCAGACCATCTGATTTTTGACACCTTGGCAAATAAGACAGCGTACCTGATTCTTAATTGTCGACTGAGATTGGAACTCTAGATTCTTCCTCTCACGTGAATGAAGGGTGATACTCCAAGCATAGTTCTTTAGATTCTTCTTTGGGAGATCAGAATAGCGTTCTCATCCTGTTTTCTTGGACCAGGTCTCTGAGGTGTCTGTTAATGAAGGAAAAACAGTAAAATCGAAGAGATGTGCCCAGAGTCGGAGGTTCTTCGTCCTCTTAGATATTTCTTTGATGCTCTTGAAGGCATTCCAAGCCATTCTCTCCCTCCTGCACAACTCAGGTGCCAGGTCATTCGTCATGTTGACTTCTCAACCTAGGAACACATATCTGTTGCATTCAGAGATGTTCGTTCCATTGAGAGTGAATGGAACATCAGAAACGAGACTGTTTCTCATAAACATTGTCTTTGTGAGATTCAGCTGCAGTCCAAACTTTCCACACTCAAAGTCAAAGTTGGCCAGCATTTGTGCCACTTGGCTAATGTTTGGTGTTATTAGAATGATGTCATCAGTGAAGCACAGGTGTTATAGTTGCCTACCGTCTATCTTCACTCCCATTCCTTCCCATTCCAGTTGTCACATGATGTTCTTGAACATGGCACTGATGAGTTTCAGTGAAATGGTATTACCCTGCCGAGCCCCTCTCTTGACATGGATGATCACTTCCTTGTAGAATGGTGAGATCCTGGTAGTGAATCCGTAATACAGCTCATGGAGAATCCATGTATTGAGTTTGAATGTCCTGTTTGGCTAGGGCTTCCATGACCAATTAAGTCTCAACAGAATCAAAGGCCTTCTTTAAATCAACGAACGTTAGACAGAGTGGCATCTTGATCTCCCGAGAAACCTCAATGAGCTTGGTCATCGTGTGGATATGGTCGATCGTGTTGAATCCTTTTTGGAACCTGGCTTGCTCTCATGTTTGTCCTTCACCTAGTGTTCTGCTAATCCTATTCAGGATGACTCAAGTGAACAGTTTGTAGATGACAGACAACAGGCAGATTGGGTGAGAGTTGCCAATGTCGTGGATGTCTCCTTTCTTTTACAGTAGTAAAGTCCTGCTGGTTTTCCATTGGGATGGAACCTTGTATTCAGACAGGTAGCATGTGAAGATCTGAGCCAGTGTATTGATGAGTACTGGTGGCAGGTTCTTCAGGTGTTAGGGTCTGACCTTGTCTGGGCTGGGTGCTATTCACTTCTTTACTGATGAAATGGCATGTTGGATTCCCAAAGGGAGAATGTTGAGAACGACATAGCCATCCTGTGTAATTAGGTTTGTGGACAGATGGATGTGGTTATTGAAGATATCTGAGTAGAAGTCATGGATAATCTTCTCCATTTCTCTTCTGGAAGATGTGATAAATCCATCAGGATGTTGGAGGGGAGTCATCTTGGTCTTGTAATTGGCGAAGGACAGGCAAGCATTGTGAATGCTCTTCCTGGTTTCTGCCACATCTACCAGCACTGCTGTTCTTCTCTCTTTGAGGTCTTCTTTTATCGCTTCTCTGCACTGCTTTGCGAGCTCGCATGTTCACTTGTGGTTGCCTGAGGATTGCACCAAGCCACGTTGGTGAATGAGCTCTAAAGTTTTTGAAGACAGATGTCCTCTTGTGGCTCTCTCTCGGTGTTCCTTTCACAATCATGGAGGTGCTGAACTAGAAGATTGTATTCTTCGTCAATGCTGTCAACAATGGTGTCTTCCCATGTTTCCACAATAATGCCAAAGAGCTCCCAGTTGGTGGTTGTTCTGGGAGTTCTCTTCTTACACTTTGCAGCCCTTTCTCCCCTCTCTGTGAAGAAGAATTTTGCATGAAGGAGACAGTGGTCTGATCCTGGTTGGAATTTTGGGACGACAGCAACATGGGTCAGGCAAAACCGTCGATTGACTATGATGTGGTCAATTTTGTTGTGGAACCGTCCACTGGGAGACTTCCATACTCAACATTTAGATTCGGCCTTTTGGAACTTTGAGTTACCATGGATGGTCTTGGTCGACATGATGAACTCAGATAGTCTCTCACCTTGTTTGTTCCATTCTAGGTCACGGGTCCTGATGTGGAGTTCTTTGGTTGATCTTTTCAGTCCTATCTTGACCTTAAAATCACCAACAATGATTGTATAGAAGGTGTGGTCTTCTTTGTAGAACTTCTCCAGCTCCATGTCAACTTCTCAATTTCTTCTTCATCATAATTGGATGTTGGTGCATAGAGAACGAAGATAGAAACTGCCACCAGTGAGCCATATCTATTCAAGTGTCATCATCTGATTCGGGTTGTTAGGCATTTGAATGAATCAATGCTCATGACCAAGTTCATGTTGACAAGGGCATCGAGACCACCAACGCCTCTTTTGTCACATGTTCAGAGAATAGTTCTTCTCCAGTGTCAAAACGACATGATGTGATTGATGTCTTCTTGTCTCGGTCATACCAATGATGTCATATTTGATCTTTTGCACTTGCACCATCTGGTCCTCGATGGATGCATCCAATGCCAGTGCATGTGCATTCAAAGTACAGACAGTCATTTTTGTCCTTCTTTGTTTTGACAGCTTAGTTCGACCTTGAGATTTTATCAGCTTCTCCTTCCTCAGCCTTCTTAATGCTGCCATATTGATGGCTCTTTCAGGGCCAGGGGGATGAGACCCATTGTATTTAATGGAACACATTTATTTAGACATATTTAGACACAGATACATTTGTTACTTAATTGTTTTGATATTTTGTATGTTGCCACAGGAGGAAGATGGTTTTTTGAAATTGGGGGCATTATAACGTGAATCAGATATGGTCAAACTTACTGAATTTTATTTAATATTTTGTTGCAAAAAATAATGAAATTATTTCAGGTTTTAGTTGTAGAGTTATATTTTTCTATAAAAGGACACAATGCAAATAATTTTCTCTTGCCTCAGAGCTCTAACAGAGGAATTGCCCATTTCAGGGTTCAAAGAGTTTTAAAGGTTTTCTTACTTTAGATAATTACTTCTTCAAATAAAATTTGCCAACTAATTTCCTTGGGGACCAAACTTGAGCACTTGTCATTCTGTGTATACCTGAAAAGCAACTGGGGTGTGTGTCTTCTGACATCCATTTCACTTGTTAAGTTCTGATGGGAAATGAAGATGACCTTTCCCTTGAGCTACTAACTTCTCAAATTTCCTCTGCTACAAATTTCACTTTTTAATGCAGTACAATGTTTTTTCTTTTTTCACCAATATTTACTTGTCTCATAAATTACTACATTAACCTTTGTTATGCACTGAAGTTCTGATCAATTCTTTTACAACAGCAGTGTGCTGTTATTTTTCCCAAAGGCAGAAACTTTCTTTCTATAAACATCCCCTGCCCCTTTTTTGGCCAAAATTTTATATTTAGAATGTCTCAGTTTGAGTTATTTCTCTGTACAAAAGCATTAGATACTTGCCTACTGGTACTTATAAAAACAGCCTATAACTAATAGTCGTCTCTGTACTAAAAGTAAATTACATTATTATTTCTTGCCCTGGAGATCTTATTATTTTATTTTCTCTGCTTTTCTATTCTTAACCTTGAGAAAAGTTTTTATTCTCTCTGCTTGTCACATTTAGTTGGTAAAAGTATGAATTTTGGAAGTTTTTAACAAAAATTTAAAAAACACTCTAATGCTAAACAGTATAAGTGCTTTGATTTCACTTCTGTTAAACAGAAAAATCAGTTCATATTGAATTTAATTTGTGTCTAGTTTTTTCTAATTGAAATCATTTTTTTGAATTTTTTTTGAAAAAAACAGTTTTGGAAAATTAAATAAGAAAGAAAGAGCATTGGTCTTGCAGAAATTTGAAGGACAATTTTTCCCAAACTAAATTTAGTTTTAGTAGTCAAAACATTAAATGACTCCATTCACTAAAGCAATTTGGGGAGATTTTTGTCAATAGAAAATATCATTTAAAATATCTTATTTTAAAATTAAACATGGAACATTAATTTTTTTAAAAGTGTGTGAGTTCCAATTTTCACCAAGTGTATGCATCTGATGAATGAGAGAGAATCTTGTAGCAAATATTTTGTGAAGCAATGCACAATTAAGAGATGCATGTTACAAAGATGTATCCTTTCTGGAATTGGTTTGGTTTTCCATAAAAAGAACAGAAAATTCTACTGCACAAGAAATAAGATAGTCTCTGTATGTTTACTAGCCATCAGTGATAATAATAAGAGTATAAATGTTTCAACATTTTAATATTCAGAGGTCTCATAACTAATGGGCATTTTTGAAGCAATACAAAGATTTTTCAATTCTCATATTTAAAGGTATTTAACTTTATTGAAGGTATTTAAATTTATTGACAATTGGCAGAAATACCCCTCAGCCCCTGCCACATACACACAACACACAGACTTGATAATGGATTTCCAATGTAATGGAGTATAAAATTCCCATTACTCCCTCTCATTGATGTATAAGTTGCAATATACTACACATAATACCTACTATTAAAAAATGACAAAATTTAATCATTCATATTTTACTAAGATTCCAAATACTTCCTCTGGCAGTTCTGGACATATGATTTTCCAAAGGCTCAAAAATAAAAACTGAGAAACCTGATAACTTAAGTTCTATACTATATTTTTGAGGTGAAAAATGCCAGTACCTTTCACAATTACTGATTAATCAAAAAGACATACATTGTTATAACAAACTTTTAAAAGTGTATGTGGCTACTTATTTATATAACGTTTTCTATTGGGAAAAAATTTCATCAAAATTCAATTGTCTTTCACATTTAAGCATAAGGATTTTATTCTGAGTTTTTAAACTATCACTGCAATTACTATCTATTTGCATAAAAACAATGCTAGCTCATCCACTTTTTAATACTTAATGGAACATGATATATACATTTAACCCAGACCAGCAATTTCTTTGAAATAGGATGTGTGTGTTTATAGAAAATCCTTTTTTATAATTTAAAATATGTTGTGTTTTGAATAAAATGGAAAATGATATGAAGAAATGGCCATTATACAGAAAATAAAATTTTGGGGAAAAAACCATAGGCATGAATATACCATTTATATATTTTAAATCAATTAAAAATTAAAATTAAAACCAAACAAAATGATAATGACAATAAAAATTTCTAAGATCATAGGATGAAGGCTCAATTTAGATTCCTGGTACTACATGTTACCCTTTGTAGCTTGGGAGCAGTTTTTGAGAACCAAATGTGGCATGGCCCTTAAGTAACAGATGTTCTGCAAAAGAAGGAAGAAAGAAAGAAAGAGGAGGAGGAGGGAGAGAAGGAGGAAAAGAAAGAACAGGAAGAAGAAGAAGGAGGAGGAGGAGGAGGAGCAGGAGGAGGAGGAGGAGAAGACAAAGGAGGAAGTCGAAGAAGAGAAAGAGGCAGAGGAAGAGAAGGAGAAAAGGAGGAAGAGCATGGGGGGATAAGGACGGGAGAGAAGTAGGGAAAGGACATAATAATTACATAGTTCTGAATCACAAATTTTAAAAGTACACAATATGGCACATGTTTCTGTGAAATAGACCTTCCTGTGATTTTTCTCATGAATATATTTACACTAGTATAGCAATAGAGCACAGTCCACAAGCTGCTGTCCTTGGGTAGAAGTTACCCTGCTGCCAGGTTTCATGTGGAATGTTTATGCTGTTTTAAGAGGTTGAAGAAAAACCAAAAGAATTAATTATACATAAAATTATATTAAATTCAAATTTTATCACCCATAAACAAAAATTTGGGGACATTTTACACACACACACACACACACACACACACACACACACACACACACAAACCCTTTAAGAGATGACTCATCTTGAATCTATTTATTTTAGTCATAAACTGAAGAACAGTTAGGATGCACTTCCCCAATGTTCTAGCTTAAGTAAAGTAAAGTAAAGTAAAGTAAAGGCCCTCCCGTTGATCATCGATTTGCTCGAGCGGGCCCAGTAACGTCTCCATTGGAGACTTTGTTGTTACTGTGTCTGGCATATCGAATACTCTCGGTAGCTTGCCGGGCTCTCCGAGAGGGGCGGAGGAATCGAACTCGGGTCGGCCATGTTGGCTGCATGCAAGGCAGACGCCCTACCCGCTGTGCTATCGCTCCAGCCTTAATTGTGACAATTATTACTCATTTGGTGACAAAATTACTATAAATAAAATATGTGTACTTTCTTAAAGAAAATGCACCAATGAAAACACATTCAACATTTTCTGTCACTGAAGAATCACAAATTAAAATAAGATAGACATGGATTAGTATGACCAAAGTCAAAAACACTTATACCACAATGGTGATGAGGAGAAAGTGAGGCAGCAGGAGCTCTTTGTTCTTGTTTGAGCACCAGGTATGGCTGTGCTCAAGGTTGAATCCTGTCAATTTGCAAGAATCACTCCTGTTAGGACTCAGGGATCATATCAGGTGCTGGAGATCCAACCCAGGTAGGCCACATGCAAAGCAAGTGCCTTATTCACTATACTATCTCTCCAACCCTCAAATAACAGGAATCCTTATTCATTACTTCTTAAAATGCAAATTGATCATCTTTTCAGTAAAAGTTTTGGTGATTTCTTATGAAGTTGAACCTACCCTACACATGCACACAAAAAGCAGCACAGTGATGTTGACTGAAGACATTATTTAAAATTACCAAACTCAAGAAAAACGAAATGCCGTATAGTATGGGGAATAAATGGGTGAATTTGGGAGTTTCTAGAGAATGCAATCAGTTTTAATTCAAAAATAAAGATCTGTCAAGTGATTAACACTTACTTCCCTGTAGGTAACTTAAATTATTATCTGTCACTGTCCTCCCATTCATCGATTTGCTCGAGTGGTCCCAGTGATGTCTCCATTTTTCGAGGCTTGTTAACTGTGTTTGGCATATTGAATACATCATGGGTTACTTGCCAGGCTTTGCCCCACGGGCGAGATACTCTCAGTGGCTTGCCAGGCTCTCCAAGAGGGGCAGAGGAATCGAACACGGCTCGGCCAGGATGGCTTCACACAAGGCAAACGCCCTACCACTGTGCTATCGCTCCAGTCCAAATTCATATACCTCAATGAAATAGGTTCTTATCTGAAAAGGCTCTATGCTATATAATACCAACAATATGACATTCTTAAAAAGTAAAAACTATAGAGGAAAAAGAGTTTTGAAGTCTCCAGTGGTAGCAGTGGGAGAAAGTATAAGTAAATAGCCCAGAATGATTTTAGTGCAGTGAAACTAGTCCCTGAAATAATACAAAGGCAGATACATTTGACAAAACAAGAAGAGTAAACTCTGCTGTGTTTACTCAGATATGTGAATGTAGGTTCACTGATTGTAATGAGTACAACACTATGATAAGAGATGTTCTTAGGTGAGGTGGTTGTTCAAGTACAGAGATGGGAGGAGTATGGGAATGGGAATTCTGTAAATTCTGCTCAAATGCTGTGTGTATAAACCTAAAACATCTCTAAAAAGAATTTATCACTTAAAAACATGTATGATCCATGCCCAAGTTTAACCTAGTGCTTTGCTACTGCTCTTACTGTTCACTTTAAAGGGGCTAATATAGAAGATAGCCTCCAGATTTTGTACAAGCATTTTGGATATAACCAAAAATTGCAGTCATTATCTAGTTTTCCTGCTGCTTGAGCCTATACTTAACATTGTTGTGAAACATTTCCCCCTAGTGTTTCTACAAGTCTTATAACTTTTATCCAGACTATCTTTTCAAATTGACTGATCTTTTGATATCAAATGGCTTTGATAGCTAAACATAGTCTCTTTCTCCTAGTTCGAGAGAAAAATGTGATTCCTGAGTCTTATCATAAAGATAATGGAACCCTCTGGGATAAAGTTTAGTTAGACTTTCTAGTAGTGATCTTCTTAATTGAGGACTTCCTAAATTCAGGGTTTCTTTGCTGTGACATACAATAATAGTCACAATATTTATATGGGCTCACCCTGTATTATCTTTACTTTTCTTGAAGAGCAGTACTAAAGCTAGAATGAAGCTCATGTGTCTTATTGTTAAACTAGTACTGAGATAGTTGAATTTGGCATATAAAAGTCGCTAAACATACAAAGTATGGATAATGCGTTTAGTAGTTTGTTGTTGATCAAGATCTGCATGGCTTCTTAACTTACATAATAACTTCAAGCTTTCTTCTTTTTTCTAAATATATATATATATATATATATATATAATTCAGTTGTAAAGTTGCTAACTTCCTATAAACACTATCATTCTTTAGCAGCTAAATCAAAATCATATGTATATAGTTAAACTATTGTGCTTATATTTAGAAAAAGTCACTTTCATTCATTGATATTCTTTATGAAGAGATAGAGGGAACAATTCACAGGCTGCTTTTAGGATTAATATTCTACCAACTGATTAAAATTCTCTGTATATGTATCAAATCATTTTTGAATTGCATATTTAAACTAGTGAAACAAAGATGAGAAACACATGCCTCTTTCACTTGATCACTTGACATCCCATTACTCATCAATTTGCTCAAGTGGGGGCCAGTAATGTCTCCATTTGTCCCTGTTGTGTGCTAGTGTAACCCAATGGCATCAAATCACTCAAGGAACATAAAGAGCCTCAAACCATTCATACAGGGTCTTGACGAAGAATTCTGACGATTTTGTAGGCGGGTGGACACATGTTCTTTTGCCGCCCAGTGGAATGCAGTTGGTAACGGCTCTAGTCCTGTGATTGTCTTCAAATCACATTACGTGTCCAGTCCATCTGATTTTCGATGCCTTGGCAAATGAGACAGCATCCCTGATTCTCGATCTTTGGTGGAGGTCGGAACTCTGGATTCCTTCTCTCACTTGAACGAAGTGTGATACTCCAAGCATAGCTTTTTTGATTCTTCTTTGGGAGACCCAAATAACGTTCTCATCCTGTTTGCATAGGGCCCAGGTCTCTGAGGCGTATGTTAGCGCAGGGAGAATGGTGGAGTCAAAGAGATGTGCCCAGAGCCTTAGGTTCTTTGTCCTCTTAGATGTTTCTTTGATGTTCTTGAAGGTGTTCCACGCTGCTTTCTTCCCCCTGTGCAGCTCAGGTGTCAGGTCATTTGTCATGTTGAGTTCTTGATCTAGGTACACATAACTGCTACATTCGGAAACGTCTGTTTTGGTGAGAGCAAATGGAACTTCAGGAATGAGTCTGTTTTTCATGAACATTGTCTTCTTGAGATTCAACTGTAGTCTGACCTTTTCATACTCACAGTTGAAGTCAGCCAGCATTTGTGCCTCTTGGCTAATGTATGGTGTTATTAGAACGATGTCATCAGCGAAGCAGAGGTATTATAGTTGCTGACTTTCTATCTTCACTATCATTCCTTCTTATTCCAGCCATCCCATGAAGTTCTCAAGGGTGGCACTGAAGAGTTTCAGTGAAATGGTATGAACCTGATGAACCCCTCCCTTTAAATTTATGATTAATTCCATGTGGAAGGGTGAGATCTTGGTAGTGAATCGATAATATAAGTCACAGAGAATCCTGATGTATTGACTTTGAATGTCCTGTTTGGCTAGGGCTTCAATGCCCACTTCAGTCTCAATAGAATTAAAGGCCTCTTTAAATCGATGAACATTATACAAAGCAGAATCTTGAACTCCCGAGAAACCTTAATGAGCTTGATTATTGTGTGGATATTGTTGATTGTGCTGAATCCTTTTCAGAACCCAGCATGCTTGCATGGTTGTCCTTCATTCTAGTGTTCTGCCAGTTCTATTCAGGATGACTCGAGTGAACAGCTTGTAGATGACAGACAAAAGGCAGATTGGGCAATAGTTGCCAATGTCGTGGATGTCTCCCTTCTTGTGCAGTAGAACAGTACTGCTGGTTTAATGGAACCTTGCATTCAGACAGGTAGCAGGTAGAAGAGCCGAGCCAGTATATTGAGTACTGATGGCAAGTTCTTCAGGTATTCAGGTCTGATCTTGTCTGGGTTAGGTACTTTCCACATCTTTACTGGCGAAATGACGTGTCAGATTTCGGAAGGGAGAATGTTGGGAACAACACATCCATCCTGCGGAATTTGTTATGTGGGCAGGTGGATGTGGCTATTGAAGAGATCCAAGTAGAAGTTATGGATAATCTTCTCCATTGAACTTCTGGAAGATATGATAGATCCATCAGGATGTCAGAGGGCAATCGTCTTGGTCTTGTAGTTGGCAAAAGACAGGTTGGCGTTGAGAATGCTTTTTCCTGGCTTCTGTGCATAAGCCAGCATTGCTGCTCTTCTCTCTTTGAGGTCTACTTGATCACTTCTCTGCACTGCTTTGTGAGCCCAGATGTTCACCTGTGGTTGCCTCAAGCTCTTGCCAGACAGGTTGGCAAACAAGCTTGAGAGTTTCTGAAGACAGGCATCTTTTTGTGGCTTTCTCTCCCTCAGTATTCCTCGCACAATCATGGAGGTGCTGAACCAGTCGATCATATTCTTCGTCAATGTCGTCAATGATGGCATCTTCCCATGATGCCCCAATAGTGCCAAAGAGCTCCCAGTTGGTGGTCATTCTGAGAATTCTCTTCTTACACTTTGCAGCCCTTTCTCTCCTCTCTGTGAAGTAGAATTTTGCATGAAGGAGACGGTGGTCTTATCCTGTTTGGAATTTTGGGACAACAGCCACATCAGTATGGCAAAACTGTCAATTGACTATGATGTGGTCAATTTTGTTGTGGTACTGTCCACTGGGAGACTCCCATGTCCAATGTTTAGATTCAGCTTTCTGGAACTCTGAATTACCATGGATGGTCTTGGTCGACATGATGAACTCAGACAGGTTCTCATCCTGTTTATTCCATTCTAGGCTATGGGTCCCGATGTGGAGTTCTTTGGCTGATCTTCTTGGTCCTATCTTGGCATTAACATCACTGACAATTATCTTGTAGGTGTGGTCTTCTTTGTAGAACTTCTCCAGCTCCATGTGGAACTTCTTAATTTCTTCTTCATCGTAGTTGGATCTTGGTGCATAGACAACGAAGATAGAAACATGTGGCAATGAGCCACATCTATTCAAGCATATGAGTCCAATTTGGGAGGTTAGGCAGTCAAATGAATCAATGCTCATGACCAAGTTCATGTTGACAAGGACACTGACACCGACACCTCCAATGTCTTTATTTTCTCATGTTCCAAAGAACATTTCTTCTCCAGTGTCAAAAGTGGAGTCATGTAGTTGACGCTTTCTCATCTCAGTCAGACCAATGATGTCGAACTTGATCTTTTGTGCTTGCACCATCAGGTCCTCAATGGATGCATCTGATGCCAGAGCACATGCATTGAAAGTACAGACAGTCATTTTTGTCCTTCTTTGTTTTGGTAGCCTAGTTCAGTCATGAGATCTTATCAGCCTCTACTTGCTTGTTCTTCTTAATGCTGTCATATTGGGGGCTCTTTCAGGGTCAGAGGAATGAGGATCATTATAGTTATTGTTTTATTGACATACAAAATACACAAAGGGTAGCTTGCCAGAATCATGACTCTTTATGGTGAATTATTTTAATTAACAAAGAAAAGGTAGCTACTTTGAATAATTCTATGTAACACCTAAATTCTAGCAGTGGTTCCATACGGAATGTGAAATTAATAGTATTACCTACTAGATCACTGACATAGAGCACCAAAATTGAGTACTATGATAACTAAAAAACAAGTCATGATAATAGGATTAACTATATTGGAATTAATATAACTGTTATTAGGGGCTGGAGCAATAGCACAGAGGGTAGGGCATTTGTCTTGCATGCGGCCGACCTGGCCAACCGAAGTTCAATTCCTCTGCCCCTCTCGGAGAGCCTGGAAAGCTACTGAGAGTATCTCGCCCACACAGCAAATCCTCGCAAGTTACCCGTGATGTATCCAATACGCCAAAAACAGTAACAACAAGTCTCACAATGGAGACATTACTGGGTCCGCTCAAGCAAATCAATGAACAACAGGAGGACAGTACTACGGTGCTATAGTATTATAAGAAAACCTTGACTAATATTTTTATATGTGTTCTGTTATATCTTCATAATCTAATCTATTTTTATTTCTATGTCTTGATTATTTGGAGTTTTTATATTAAAATTTTATTAATGAATGAGAAATAATTGCTCTCAATAATCATTTATACTATTTTTAGTAAGTTAATGTATAAATATATGTGAATAAATATTTTCAGCGTTATAGAATTATTTTCAAGGTTTAAGTAGCTTATTCTTTATACTTTCATGATAATGTGCAAATATTTTATTTATTTAAATTTCTATATTGATTTCTCAGTTTTGACAAAAAAAACTTTTCCTTTGTTAAGTTGATTTTAGAGAAAATTCAAGATGATACCAATGATAAATCTTATCTACATATTCATGTGACAAGAACTTGAAATTTCATGTCAAGTTGAGAGTAGTTCATGATCTATTTACCTCGTTACCTAATTTTTTTTCTGTTTTCCCTTTTCTGGCCACACTGAGTTTTCTCAGAGATTAATCCTTGCTCTGTGCTCAGGGATCACTTCTGGAGGACTGGGAAAACTGAATGTGGGGCTGGGATTTGCACCTCAGATGCAAGGCAAGTGCCATACCACTCTTCTATTGCTCCACCCTTAAAAAATCTATATTTTTTTAATAGAAATGTATTTTTTTTAATCATGGTCATGGTCACAATCCTCCCGTTGTTCATCAATTTGCTCGAGCGGGCCCAGTAACATCTCCATCCTGAGACTTGTTGTTACTGTGTTTGGCATATTGAATACATCACGGTAGCTTGCCAGGCTTTATTGTGTGGGTGAGATACTCTCGGGAGATTGCCGGGCTCTCCAAGAGAGGTGGAGGACTCGAACCCAGCTTGGCTGGGCCGGCTATGCGCAAGGCAAATGCCCTTTTTAAATCAGTCATGGTGATATTTTTTTCAGAAGAAATTTTAGGCATAATTAATACTATGCTAAAATGTATGCAACTTTCAGTACTTTTTCACAAGGAATTGATGAGACTTATTTCTTATTAAATAGCATTATTCAGAAAAATTGGATTAATGCAATTTTCTATTTTAATCTCCTTAATATAGTGTCCATTAAAAGATGAATTACAAATCTAGTCACAAATGTAACCTCATAGTTTTAATCTATTAGTGTTTAGGTTGTATTTGGGAAGATGGTAGGTTACATTGAAAATCATATTAGTAATATCTATAGTTGAATCAAAATTGTTTAAGAAGAAAAATTCATAGGTATAATGAGTATTTGACTATTTTGGTACTATCTGTGCAAAAGCACTGAATCCATAATAATGGTGATAGAATTCATGTGTTGGCATTTTTATGACCTTCCAGGGGTATTCACTAACATTATAATCTATCTTCTCTTTGTCCAGTTTGTAGGAAGGAACTATGCCCCATGATGATTTATTGCTGAACTGTAAGATAACTCTGTTTTGTCCTTCCTGCAAAGCCTCAGGTAGTTTAGGTTTGTTGGGTTGCTCCCATCACAGTGCTCCCATTCCTCTGTGTTTATTTGTGACTTCTTTCTTTGTGCTCTGTTGACTTGTAAATATTGTTTTTCTCTTCTCAGTAATTCCTTTGCATAGTTTATTCAGAGCAATTTCCTTTTTTGTATGGATACAAGAAGAGAGTATATGCTATGCTTTTGTAATGTGACTCTCAGTGATATTTTCCTCCTGGGCATCTGTTCTCTCACCTAAGCCTCAGCTGCCCTTACTTCCTAGGGCCCCCAAAATCAGGTCCCGAAGAAGGACTGGATATAACCAGGGCAAGTGGTAAGCTATGAGCTACCCTGTTATTGCAAGATAGATCTGGCCAAAGTGCCATAATGCTTAATTATAAGTTAAGAGCTTGGTCATAGACAAATGCTGTCATGATCCAAAAAGTAATAATTAAATTTGGACCCAGCTAGGGTTAGGAATGATTAATCTGGCCTGAGGGCTGTAGTCTGAGTCTGTGGCAAGATGTTCCCAGGAGAGCTGCCCTATAAGCCTCAATGTTATCTCTTACTGTGTCCATACAAAAATAACTAATATTGAGATGTTGATAGAGTTATTGATCTGAGGAAAGGAGAAAAACATCTTAGGAGGTATTTTGCCCTTGGGCATTCAGGAAGGGCTTTGGATACCTCTTAGGTGATGTTTCCTTGAAAGGGCTTTCTTATGTTGATTTTGCTACCAGACTGGGTGCAGTGTCAGCCCAGAGTGCTGGGGAGTTGGAGAGAAGAGATTAGGAAAATGAGAGAGAGAGCAGGATGGCAAGATGAACTGTGGAGAGGCTAGCAAGGGGGTCAGAGAGAGAAAGATGTAGAAGAATACAGAGGTAAGCATGTGGAGAGAGAGAGCCCAGACTGTGAGATAGAGCATGGAGAGGTGAGTGGGAGAGACAGAAGGAGATGGGAATGAGGAGCAGTGGAGACTAGACTGGGAAGCTCAAAGAAACTGGGGCAGGTGCGAGGGGAGAATGGAATAAAAGGCATCTGATCAACCAACTGGCTGGTCCTTGTTTCCTCCACTGTCTGCCTCATGTCCCTGGTGACCCCGGCTGGGTCCCCTGGTGACCCTGGCAGACCCCGAACACAGGCGGCTAGGGGACGAGCTGTTGGGGCTGACCTCAGAGATTTTATACACTGAACAAGTAGGTGATATTCATTCCCACTGTTGTTTACAGTTTTCCTAGGCTGCCACCCACTCAAGACTGCTTAGCAATTTCTCTATCTACTCTTCACTATAATAGTAGATTGTAAAACCTACTTATCATTCTTGCCAGGGTCACCTTTGGAATATGCCCAAAATCCTGTTTATAATCCTGTTTATAATCAAGAAGAATAGAAACAAGATCTTAATACTAGGACTAAAAATGTAATATTTTATTGTTATCACCAATTAATGCCATGTTGTCTTTAAAGAAAAAAAGCTATCATATTGTATGCATACTTTGTGTTGCATTATAGCAAGAAACTAAAGTCAACCTCTAGCTAATGGCATCAAAAAGTTTTCAATCTGAACAACTTCAGGAACTAACCACTGTAATCTATTAAGAGAATTTGGATGATAGCCTTCTCAAGTAGAATTTCCGTAGAAAACATATTCCTGAATTAAACTTGATTGGAATGTTAAATGAAATCGATATAAGTGATGTTTTAACTATCCACATCCACAGAAATAATTCTGTATTACAGTACTAAAAATAAGACCAGAAAGATAGCTCAACAGGCTGACTTCATGCTTTGAATATGGAAACCCTAGTTTTGTCCCAAGCGTTGCTGGATTCCTCAAATAATTCTTCTGGGAAATTTACTTAGCACTGCCAGGTGTGACCCCAAAATAAAAGAAGAAAACAGAAACAACAGTTAAAAATAATGTAGGTTTGGAGACTCACTGAGTTCACACTAAAACTTTAGATAAAATTCCATTTTAAAATCCTGGGAATTAATTTTATTTATTGATCTCCATCAATCAATTCATTCTACAAACATTGGCCATAGCAAATATTTTTGTTTTCCAAGAACTTGTTGCCGTTTGGGAGTAGAGTTAAATAATGTTCTAAAATCAAATGCACAGTGATCCTGGCAAATGTTCACAGGTGTCTCCAAGGAAGGCTTTTAGAAAGATTAAAAGAATTATAGCTGAAGAGTTTCTTAAGGGGACCAAGCTTATTTTCTATTTAGTAAGAACTTGGTACATAAATTGTATTAGGCACAGAGACTGAATGAGATTATGCCTACTTCTTTGTGAATTCAAGTCATATTTGTGTTCGCCAGACCAAAAGTTTTCTATATATAAATGTAAAACAAGAAATTAATAGCTTATTAATAGACTTCATAAGTAATAAGATGCATACTTTTTACTTATAAGTAATAAGATAATCAGATAGCCAAAGTCATATATGTCTTTGAAGCAATGCAAATACCTGTTCTGATTCTTTGGTTCATTATGGTATGAAAACTCACCATATTTGTCTTTTGCAATATGAATTCCTTTATTTAACTCTCATAACTGATGGTCCCCTTGTTTTTTGTTTTTTGGACTTTTTTTTGTTTGTTTTTGGACACCTAAGTTTGATGGGAGAAGTTCTGCCTATAATTTCTGATCTACAGATAGGAGGTAGCATAGTCTTTCAAGAATATTGGTACTTTCTGTGCAGTCATGGTGAAAGGGATGTCCTCTGATGCCTGTGAAGTGAGTAAGTAGATTGTACATGATAAATTCTAACAGTGCAATATTTCAAAGCCTTATGCTGTCATATTCTATACTAGATCAAATATACACAAGTTGTATGTCATTGTGTCATAATATTACTACTAAATTAGTAATATTTTATAAGTCAAAACAGTGCATCTATTTATGGAATTGATGTAATTGTTTTGACTATCTATCTAATAGTAAAAGCAATTACAGTTTCTATGGGTCAGGACACTGATTATGGTGCTGTGATCTTTGCCAGGACTCTGTTAGAGAATGGTTCGCTTCTCACTGATGTGATTCTTCCATAGATATGAATAAACTGAATTAAGATAAGATACAATATCTTATCTTAATTCAGTTTATCCATATTTGTTCTTTATTATAATCTGGAACAGTTGACTCAGAATATAGACAACCTTTTAAAACTTGATTTTGTTAACAGGAAGTGTTGAGTCTATTCTGTACCCTGAGAAGATATTAGAAAACCAGTAAATGGGTTATCAAATAACATTTGCTTAGCTGTTGGTTATATCCTTATAGTATTTAAGAGTATATTGTCTAGACAACCACTATCATAGCTTCCAAGATAAAGCACAAGTCATAGCAAGCCAGATTTCCTCACTGTAGGGAATAAATACAGTGCTTGGAGGAAAACAAATTATGAATATATCACAAACTACTTTTGTCTACTTTCTTTGACAATTAGGTGACTGATGACAACAAATTTTGTGTTCTGCCCTCTGAAACAGAGGACCTTCTTCATGGTCATGTAACAGTACCATTTTTTTAAAATTTTTCTTTTTTTATTAGTGAAACACCATGAGGTACAGTTCTAGATCTACAATTCTTTGTGCTTGGGTTTGATTATACAATGATCAGATACCCATCCCTCCACCAGTGCCCATTTTCCACCACCATGGACAATATCCCCCCCACCCCCACCCCCCCCCATCCCCCCTGCCTCTCTGGCAGGGCAATCCCCTGTGTTCTCTCTCTCCTTTTGGGTGTTGTGTTCTGCAAAAAAGGCATTGAGTGGCAAACATGTTCAGTCCATAGTCTACTTTCAACATGCATTTCCCCTCCTGGGAGGATCCTCCAAACACCCTTTATTTGGTGTTCCCTTCTCTATCTGAGCTGCCCTTTCCTCTAGAATGCCCGACTGGCCACTAAGCTATAGAGTAATCATCCTGGTGCTGATCTCAGCTATTCTTGGGTATTAATCTCACATTTTGTTACTTTATATCCCCCAGATGAATGCAATCTTTCTATGTCTATCCCTCCCTTTCTGACTCATTTCGCTTAACATGATACTTTCCATGTTGTACCACTTGTATGTAAATTTCATGACTTCATCTTTTCTAACAGCTACATAGTACTCCATTGTGTAGATGTACCAAAGTTTCTTTAACCAGTCATCTGTTCTTGGGCATTCAGGTTTCTTCCAGTTTCTGGCTATTGTAAAAAAAATATGGAACGCTTCACGAATTTGAGTGTCATCCTTGCGCAGGGGCCATGCTAATCTTCTCTGTATCGTTCCAATTTTAGTATATGTGCTGCCGAAGCGAGCACAACAGTACCATTTTTGTCTCTAGAATATTTTATGGTGAATAAGAATGTAGAGAAAATGTAAGCCATGATAGAAGAATTTCACAAACTCTACAAATGCATGCCTTCTGTAACTAATAAGTACTCATCATTAATAATAAGCACATAGTTAAATGCTTAAATGTGTCATTATACATATCAAGAGGTAAAGATTTTGACATTTGCAAAAGTCACTTCTTTTAAATACAAATAATTTTACTGGGTGAATTGTGTCTTTTATGAATATTCTAATGATTACAATGTATATAATAGCAATACTTAGATATTATAAGTTCATTATTATAGTATTTTTATTTAATTTTAGATGCATTTATATATGTACATAATGTAATTTGATCAGAATCAAAGATAGAAATTATTCAGACTCAGACAATATGAAGGATTCTCATCCTGGTCTTGATAGTCATGTAAAGGGGTTCTTCATGTGAACTACAAAATCATATATCTATAGAAGACAAAACATGATTTATTGTTATATGAAAATGTTCAAGATACATTCATCATTACTGATTAACAGGGAAATACAAATAAAACTATAATGAGATACTGCCTCATACAAGTGAATATACCCTTTATCAAAATGGCCAGTAACAACTACTGTTGATGCAAATGAGGTGAAAATTTACTGTTGTGGGATTGTAAACTGAAATCAGACTTTACAGAAATCAACCTGAAGACTTCTCAAAAACTGAAAAAACTGAAACTAAAACTAACTTATCATTTAATATATACTTAACATTTAACCCAAGAATACAAAATATATATATTTTATATTTGCCTTTTGGGTCATATATATATATTTGCCTTTTGGGTCACACCCAGGGCTGCACAGGGGATACTCCTGGTTCATGCACTCAGGAATTACTCCTGGCGGTGCTCAGGGGACCATATGGGATGCTAGGAATTGAACCCAGGTCGGCCATGTGCAAGACAAATTCCCTACCCGTTGTGCTATTACTCCAGCCCCGAAAATATATTCTTTAATCTTTTTTTTTTGCTTTATAAGGTAGTTCATAATACTTGATTACATTTAATATTCAAACACCAATCCCACCACCATTATACTTTACCACCACCAAATTTGGGATGTTTCCACCCCAAACTCCAATCCCTGTCCCAAAGCAAAATGAGACAATATATTTTGTACCATTTGTTACGAAAAACTGCTGAAAATGGTCCAAAAAATTATCCATAGAGGAAAGAGTGTGAAGGTTGTTCTATTTTAACAGGGGCCATTAAGAACTTGTATATTACTAGCATGTTGTTAAAGGTTTAGCCTTGTGAAATTTCATATATATATCTGTAAATATATATATATATACATATACATACACACATATATACATATATAAATATAAAATATATATGTGTATATATATAATATATATATTTCCCTCTATGATTGGTTGCCTACTATTTGAATCCCATCAAATGTGGTATGGTACTCTTGGAGTATAGATAGGGTGTGTCTTATGATGTATTGCAGCCACGAGGTCCAGGAATAGGTTCAATCATGTGAGGCTCGCCTGAGCGTGTGAGGAGCAGCCTTAGCCTGGCGGTGGTTGGGTTCTGGAATTTTACACCTTCCAGGGCTGGGTCCCTTAGGGCAGGAAGGGCTTTCACCTGACCCTCTCTGGGGTGCACCAAGTTATACACAGGTCTGGTGGCATGGCTCCCTGTTATGCTATGCTCATGTTATGCTCCCTTCTGGGAGAGAAACATTTTTTAAAAAATATATTATACCTGATTGTCATAAAATTTGCAGTATCTAAGATTTTGAAACAATCTAAAACTCTAGCAGCAAATAAATAAAAAAGAATAAAGAAAGAATAAAGAAATTGTATTCTATATGCACAATAGAGTACTACTTAGCTGTGAGACAAAATCTTTTACTGTTATTACATAACATGAAATGTCATGTACAGAGTCAAGTGAAATAAGTCATAAGGAAAAAGACAAATACAAGTGATTTTACTCATATGTTGCATATAAAGATATCAAAGGAAGATAAAATGACTGATAAAAATAAACCTTTAATGTCTAAGATAACTGAAGTTAACAAAGAGAAGGGGAACAGGCCAAGGTGACAAAAAAGAAATCTAGGGACAGTGGTGGATAATATTACCACTTTGGCATGAGTACATACACTAATATTGTATGGTTAAAGCATAATTATAAGCATTATTGTAAACTATATTGCTTCAATAATGAATTTTAAATGTATGAGTTCTTAAAAAATGTCCATTTTAATGCCCTATTATATCCTGTTTTTTATATAGGAGTACTGCTATTTATTCAGCCACTGATTAGCTGATTGAATTGGGCATGAACTCCACCTTACTTTTTTTTATATTTTTATAATTTTATTTACTGAATCACTATAAGAGCAGTTACAAAGCTTTCGGGTTTAAGTCTCGGTCATACAATGAAACACCCGTACCTTCACCACTGCTCATTCTCCACCACAAAAACACCCAGTATACCCCCATCCCACACCCTCTTGCTACCTGTAGGGCAGATGATTTCCACATTAATCTCTCTCTACTTTGATCACATTCAATATTTTGATGGGACTGCAAAACGCTACTTCAGGAAATAAAAGAGGACATGAAGAAATGGATAATTATCCTCTGCTCATGGATGGGGAGAATTAACATTGTCAAAATGGCGATCCTTCTCAAAGCACTGTAAAAATTCAATGTGATCCCTAAAAGGATATCCATAACATTCTTCAAAGAATTTATATGGAACAATAAGCCCCTATGAATAGCTAAAGCAATTCTTGGGAGAAAAAAAATGGGAGGAATCAACCTCCCTAACTTCAAGCTCTACTACAAAGCAGTAATAATTAAAACAGCATGGTACTGGAACAAAGGCAGAGCTGTAGACCAATGGAACAGGGTTGAATATACTGACATCTCCCCCCAAGCATATGAGCATCTAATCTTTGATAAGGGGGCAAGAAAGTGAAATGGAGCAGGGAAAGCCTCTTTAACAAATTGTGCTGGCAAAACTGGATGGCTACATGCAAAAACGTGGGCTCAAATATCTGCCTAATGCCATGTACAAAAGTAAGATCAAAATGGATTAATGACCTCAATATCAGACTGGGATCCATAAAGTTCATTGAAGACAAAGTTGGCAAAACCCTCCATGATATCTTGGTATCTTAAAAAATGTCACGACTCTGGCCAAGCAAGTGAAAACAGAGATAGACAAATGGGACTATCTTAAACTAAGAAGCTTCTGCACCTCCAAAGAAATAGTGACCAAAACACAAAGACAGTTCGCAGAATGGAAAGGATATTCGCCAAATATAGATGTGATAAGGGGTTGATATCAAGGATATACAAGGTACTGGTTGAACTCCACAAGCAGAAAACACCCAACCCCATCAAAAATTGGGGCGGGGAAATGAACAGAAACTTTTGCAAAGAAGAAAGCCAAATGACTAAAAGGCACATGAGAAAATGCTCTACATCATTAATCATCAGAGAGATGCAGATTAAAACCACAATGAGATATCATTTCACACCACAGAGACTGCCCACATCCAAAAGAACAAAAGCAACCGACGCTGGCACGGATGTGGTGAGAAAGGGACCCTCCTTCACTGCTGGTGGGAATGCCAACTGGTCCAACCCTTTTGGAAAATGGTATGGACTATTCTCAAAAAATTAGAATTGAGCTCCCATTTGACCCAGTAATACCACTCCTGGGAATATATCCCAGAGAGGCAAAAAAGTATAGTCGAAGTGATATCTGCTCTTGTTTGTTCATTGCAGCACTCTTTACAATAACCAGAATCTGGAAAAAACCTGAGTGCCTGAGAGCAGATGACAGATTAAAGAAACTTTGGTACATTTGCACAATGGAATACTATGTAACTGTTAGAACAGATGAAGTCATGAAATTTACATACAAGTAGTACTACATGGAAAGTATCATGTTAAGTGAAATGAGTCGAAAAGAGCGGGATAGACACAGAAATATTGCATTCATCTGGGGAACATAAAGTAACAAATTGGGAGACTAACACCCAGGAGTGGCCGAGATTAGTACCAGGAATTTTGCTCCATGACTTTGAGGCCAGCCACACATGCTAGAGGAAAAGAAATCTCAGATAGAGAAGGGAGCACCAAATAAAGGGTGTTGGGAGAATCCTCCCAGGATGGGTGAAACATGCTGAAAGTAGACTATAGACCAAACATGATTGCCACTCAATGCCTCTCTTGCAAACCACAGGAACCAAAAGGAGAGAGAGAGAACAAAAGGGAATGCCCTACCACAGAGGCAGGGTGGGATGGGAGGATTGGGGGTTGGGTGGGATGCTGGGACCCGTAGTGGTGGAGGATGGGCACTGTTGGAGGAATGGGTACTTGATCATTGTATAACTAAAACCCAAGAACAAACATTTGTAAGTCTAAAAAAAAAGTAACTTGACTGAATTGATGAAATAAATGTTATACTACTGGAAAAAAATAAAAAGTCAATAAGGAAAAAGAATAAAAAAAGAATTTTAGAATGAAAAAAAAAGAATAACATATGATGTTGTGTGGCTGAAGTAGTGGCCGCAGGATTTTGAAATTCTGAAATTTTAACACTTAAATGTGGAGGGATTTCTGCCCAAATCTGCTGGGTCTGAGATTTGTTCCTGAGTCTCTGGGATCATGGCCATCAAGCAGCTCGATCAGAAGCCAGAAAAGTGGTTCATGGGTGGTGACTCGGGTTCTCGTTGGAATGGGGAGGAAAGGGCCATCTCTACCCCAATCCTGTGAAGCCCTGCGTGTCCCGTCACTAATGTCCCAAACCTGACTGTCCAGTGGCCTCCAGAGGATAGTGGCCACAGAACGACCTAGGGGAAGCAGGAGGAGGGACAGCACCCTTTCCCCCCTGGGGTGGCCTGGCAACAGTAACCTACTGTGGATCTGGACGCATTTCTGCCTAAAGCCACTGGGTTCCAAGATTTGTTTCTGAGTCTTTGAGACCATGGCCGTTAAGCAGCTTGATCAGGAACCATAGAGGCTGTTTGTGGGTGGTGTCTCGGGGTCTTATTGGGACGAGAGGAAAGGGCCAGTTTGACCCCCATCCAATGAGGCCCACGTGTCTTGTCACTGCAGGCCCAAACCTGACTATCTAATGGCCTCTGGAGGATGGTGGCCACCGGGCCGCCAGGGGGAACAGGTCAAAGTACAAACCTCTTCCCACCTAGGTTGGCCCAGCGTCGGTAACCTACTGCAGGGACCAGACACATTTCTGTGAAAAGTCTTTGGGTTCTGAGATTCGTTTCTGAGTCTCTGGGATCATGTCCATTAAGCAATTCTGTCAGGAACCAGAGAGGCCATGCCTCCAATTATATAGCTGAGTCAGTAGTGGTTTGCGGGTGTGTCTCCCACATACCTAACTTTTGGCTGTTTACTTTCTGGTAAACTTTGCCCCTAGTTTTGCGGGTCTGGCCAAAGGCACAGCAGCAATTTTGAGATATCTGGAAGTCTGAAGGTGCCATCAGGCTGCTGATGCACTCGCCTCAGATACACAGATTGACCTGCTGACGGCACCATACCACCTGTATCCTATTTTTTATGCTATACAAAACCACTATTTTTTGCTAGCAAGCTTTGAACTTCTAAAACAAACATCTTAAGCCAATTGATAAACAATGAAAGGACAAATAGTTATTAGTATACTTGGTAAAATCAATAAACTCATTAACAACTGATAGATGTTTTAGTTTTCCTGTTTTGAAAAGTTTTCTAAAGATTAGTTATGGTGATAAATTAAAAACAAAAACAGTTATTTGATCAATTTAGTAGAGAAAACTTTTGCATCATATTAGAGGTGAGAAAACATCACAATCACAAAATCACAAATCATCCTGTTATTCGTCGATTGCCTCAAGCAGGCCCCAGTAACGTCTCCTTCATCCTAGCCCTGAGATTATATTCAAGGCTCTTTAGGAGAATGAGACCCATCATTGTTACTGGTATTTGGCATATTGGGTACGCCACGGGGAGTTTGCCAGACTCTGCCCTGTGGGCAGGCTACATTCCGTGGCATGCCAGTTTGTCCAAAGTAGGAATGAGATAATGAGATGTCATAATAAGATGTCGCTTGGCTGTGGAACCCGCATGATTTTGTCCCTCCGCCAGTACCTTCATGTTTGCAGAGAGTGGTCTCAGCATCGTGGTGGCTGGTCCTGGAGGTCTTTGCCTGCCGGAACCCTGGTGGGGGGGGGGAGGAAAGCTCAACCCGCTCCCCTCCAAGGGGAGGGGAGAAAACATGTAAAAACTAATATAAACTATAGTCATTTATCTGCTAAAATATAACCTTAACCAGTTCATGATATGACAAAGCTAAAACCATTTATGCCTTCTAACAAGCCTTAAAAACTGTTGCACTGCTTTGAATTTAAGCTAAGGTATTTTTCTATTATCTTAGTAACAAACATTGAGACTGAATTTAAGTTTTTCTCTTTAAAAGTGCTGATATATGAACTCTAAAAAAATTAGAATTGAATTTGTCATGAATGAATATGAGTGTAACCTCCCCTTGTGAAATTAGGTTATATAATGTACTAAAAACCTGTTTGCATCCTTCCACCGAAATAAGAAGAAATTAAAAAAAAAAAGGAACAATGTGCCTCACATTGTGACTGGTTCTAATCTAGAAAAAAAAAGTGGAGTCTTAGACACATACTATGTTTGTTTATATTCTAAAGGCATCTGCCTGCATGCACTCAGTGCTCTTCAGATTTATCACATTAAAGTAGAATAATTTATTTTAATATATCCAATATAATAATGTTTCCCCCATCATAAGCACAGATTATTACTTCATTGGCTGAACACCAGAAAGACAGTTGGCTTAGATTTAAAATACTGTCCTAAAAATGTATTTAAATATTAATTCAAAAATTCACTCAGTGTTCTGAAAAGCCCCTACTTAGAAGAGGCTTCTGGGAACTGATACTTGCTGAAGAAACAGTACATTCATTTCTCTCATCTCATACTACGGAGCATCTGCTCATTTTGTGGAAGGAAAGGAAAATAGCATTGGATATTTAAAAATGTTCTGCTTCTTCGCCCCCTTGCAAATGAATGAATTGTACTTAAGATATTTTTCCAATATGATATCAATATTCCTCTTGAGTTCATGTAATTTTTATTTGGAAGAATTTTGTCTTCTATTTTTTTAATATCTGTAAGCTAAACTTAGAATAATTGTATTTTTAAAACAAAGTGAACTGAAAAAGATTTCTGATTCCTTTCCCATTCAATCCTATTTTGTAAAAAGTCTTACACAAATACTTTGGGGATACCACTCTATCTCAATCCTTTTTATTATTTATCTCGAAATATAGACCTATTGTGGACACCAACTGATCATATGAAGCTGCACATTTCAGGAATTTTTCTCTTCTAATAACAAATGACTTACATTTAACTATATAAATCAATCCCCTTATTTGTTTTATTTAGCAAATTTACATTTAACAAATATATATTTTACATTTAATAAATAAATATGGTTTATTCCCCTCCCTGTGAATTAATGTTACGAAGTTTTTATGCATTATGTTACAAGAAATACTATTTTACCTGATTTTCACACAATGAGACACTGAATATCTTATGATTATTCTACAGTTTACCAAACTTTTCTGATGTTGCTGATCTGCATTTAGTAACTCAGGACAGTAGGGAATGATACATTACACAGATCATGAATTCAGATGAAGGATGAATTATGAAAGAAGACCAACTCTAGTGAAAAGGAAATAGCTTACCAAAAGAGATTAAAAAAAAAGTTTCACTAAGTAATTTTAAAATAAGGAATTTCATCTACTTAGAAGGTGGTACTGAAAAGATCCAAGTAATAATAGTACCTCATTGTCTTTGAGGTAACTTTTATAGAAAGGTATATCTTAAGCATTATGGTTTACAGAGACTTAAAGAAATAAAGTAGCTTTTAAGTTCTTCCCTTTTCTCCAAAACTACCTGTAATTACTTTTGATAACTCCTATTCCTTTATTAGAGTGTGATGTTACCTTTAAACCATTGAATTAAAATGTTTATAAAAAAGGAACTGTAAAAGAAGAGCATCCAGTACATTATTTCATTGCCAATGACCTTGTCATGCAATCAACATGCTTTCAAGAGAAGAAGTTGGATAGTTGTAAGGAGAACAAGTCAGGGACCAAGGAGTGTAATAGTCAGAGTTCAGAGAAACAGAAGTGATAAATTAGATATGCATATAATGCATTTCATTTATTTGATTATTCTAATTATTTTGCACTATTAAATCCAAGTCTAGAGGGCCACAATTAAATTATCTATATTTATTTAGTTTAGCTAAAATTTTAAAAGTAAAAGAAAGGAGAAATATACAGATACTCATAAGTATTGTGTTTGTGTATACATTTCAATATTACTAATCTAAAGGATTTCAATTAAGCTAAAGCAATTTCATAAAAATGAATAATTACCAATGCCATTTATTCCTGGTTTAAATTGCCTTCTTGAACTAGAATAAAATTTCTAACCTCAATTTTCTTTTCATAATTTAATATTTTTCTCTAATTAGAGTGCTTTGATATTGTTCTACTGTACTCCTTAATATGCACCTATGACACAAAATGTATTGTAAAGTCATCATTACATTTTCATAAGAACCTAGATAAATATGTCACTGTCACTGTCACTGTCCTCCCGTTGTTATACGTTATTCTTAAGGATTAAGAATAATTCTAACTTGAAGAATTGAATTATCATTTTATCTGAATTGTGAGAAACATTTTGGGTCATTTATAAATATGTTTGCCCCTAATAATATTTATTGATTATTTCTTGGCTTAATATTAAATATGATCGTAACAAAGAATATATAAAGACTAATACAGGTCAATATAAAAGAGATATGGCAGAGAAGATGGACAGGATTTCATGTCAGTACTGGCTCACACTTTCAGCTAAATTCACCAGTAATATTTTTACTAGTCATTTTATTCATATTTGACTCATTTTTCTGACTTTACTTCAATCTGTTACTTATTTTGATGAATATTCAACTTACATTTGCAGATCCAAATATTCTTTTTCTTATATCTCTTTCAGTCAAGTTAATTCTCTCTGGAACTGTATCTTCAAAAACACATTTCAAATTCTCATTTTCTATATCCCAAAGATCATGCCACAAAGATGTTAGATAAGTTAATTTAGAAATGTTTAAGTTTAAAGATGTTAGCTAGGTCATATTAATTTTTTCAGAGAGAGTAATTTTGGGAACTGGAGTCATAGTGTAGTTCATAAGACACTTCCTTGGATGTGGCCCATCAGGGTTCAATTTCTGGTATCCCATATGGTCCACCAACCCCACCAGATATGATCAATTAGCGCAGAGCCAAGAGTCAGTCCTGAGCATCACTGGGTGTAATCCAAAGAAACAAAAAAGGAAACAATTTCCCTCTCCACACAGGCAACTTTTATGATATTTTCAATATTTAAAATTTATGTGGGGTAAGAATTTCATCACAATCCTATATCTTCATAGCATTAATATAAGAAAATAATACACCTAAACAGAAACTATAATATTTAACAAATTTTAAAAACAACAAAGAAGGGGACCGTAATAATAATTTTCTTTTTACAAGTTGTAAATAAACTGAAAATTTAAGAATATTTAGCAACGCTAAAATACCTTAAGTGATTTTTCTTGAGAGATAAGATAATAGCATTCAAAATAATAGCATTCAGGACATTGCTTTGCACTTCTTATTGGCATAAATGTCTATATAACTAGAAAAAAAGATAAAGTATGACAATTTACATGACATATTTGTTATTTACAAGTCCAGAGTTAAATTTCATGGGTAAACAGTTTGAGCTGCCTTATAACCATATTAGCAAAAGGAATATGCTAAATGAAACAAAAAACATTCTTTCTTGCCATGTGGTTCTAAGCATCTAAATTTTATGAGATAAAATGTTTCATTCATCTATTTGTCTACTTATTCATGTTCTTGTATTGAGTTAATTCAATAAATACTTATTGAAAAACTATTCTAGGAATACTAGTGAAAAAAGTAGGCATGTTCCTCGATTTTTACACTTAAAATTAAAATACAGTAGTTTCAATTAAATATTAAAACTAGAGATTTATTCTCAAAGAGGGAGTGACAATTACTTATCTCTTAATAAATAACTCCTTCTACTGCGTATTTAGGAATCTAAAGGCAAGGAGGTAGGGCAATTTTGAAACATGTCTGTTTTTTTTTTCCAGATTGAAAAAATATGCATGCTGAAAACCCTGAACTTAAAAACAACATGATCTTTTGGAAAATAAAAAATGTGAAATGATGATAGGAAAATATAGATATCCAATGGGACAAAAATCACTGAGTGAGGCATGTGCCAAATCCTACGTCTATTGCAAGGACATGTTAAAGAATAAAAAGTAAATTATTAAAAAAAAAAACAAATTATTGATCCAAATATTTGTTTCAAAAATTTCTTCAGTTGAAATTTCAGGTAGTATGAGTGAGTATTGGAGAACAAGTCAAGTACTGTTACAATTCAGGGAAATGCAAAAGTATCTTAGATTGAAATTATGGACATAAAAATGTCAAGAGACTAATAACAAGGTCAAATAAATAATTGTTTCTATTTGAAGAAGAGGGTTCCACTAATCAGTATGGAAAAACTTAATCAATTCCATAGCTCCATTTCATATCTGTAGCCCTATCTCTTTCAAATTTCTTATGCAGAGAGTAAACAGTTTGATTTCTTTTTACAAAAAAAAATGTTGTGTAGCAAGAGGCAGAGGTAAACACTGTGGTAGGGAGGAGGTAAGTTGAAGCATATTAAACAGTTTACTTGATGAATAAACTATGTTCTGTGAAGTAGATTTTAAAAACTTATATTTGACCTGCTGCTTTTGACTGCTCCACTTTCATGTCCCCCTTTCTTTCACATTTTCCCTATTATGCTAGTTTTCTATGAATATTTCAGTATTAAATCTATGCAAGGATGGAAATCTGTTCATGCCCTTTCTCTTCTTTCTTTGCTTAGAAAATATGTGCATGCCTTTCAATTTGTACTGACAATTCATTTTTATAGGAGGATCTATTCTAAACCCTTAGGCATATTGTTCTGATGTGTATTTTGGTAATATCCCAAAATTTCACACAACCACTCAATAAAGAGAACTTTTTACAAATTTTCTTTTATTTTGCCTTGAATTTTACATAAAATTTCCCACACACATATTCATAGAAAATAAATCTTGTATCAACTCATTTTTTCTTTAGCTGCATATCTCATTTTTATATAAAATATTGCTTTCCAATTAGGCTTCTTTCACAAAGACTCAATTTTGTCTTATGAAAGTAATTTACTCAGAAGTTTGAGTTTTGTTCTTCTAATCCCATAATATTCCATCTTTTAATGGTAGTATTTCCTGCTTGACTGGAATTCATCAAAAATTACAAGTAATTTGCTTGACTTTTCATTGTGTATATATTAATTATGTCATAATTAGCTTTTAAACATTTTACAGAGAGATATTCAAACAGCTAATTTTAGCATTTAATTTTTCCACATGATTTTGTAAAACTCTAAATTCTAGTTATATCCATATCCACAGATTTACTCTACTGCGGTTATTAAGGAGATAAGATTTCTAATATTTTTATTCTAATAGTGAGAACTCATTTGTCATAGTATTTTTATAGATGTTTAACTCTAGTAAATGTATTCACTGACAGATCATAGAATATGAGTATTTAGCACACAAGAAGTCTAAACATAAAGGACCAAATAAAGACAAGTGATATGATTGTATACATTTTACAATATTGTGTGATATTTTTAGATAGTTCTCATTGTCTTATCTAGCCAACTTTAGATATTGCCCAGTTTTATTCTCAGGTTTACATCTTTAATCTAAATAATTTGATATGATTTCTTTTAAAATTCAGAATAGAACATAAGCTAAATGTTGCATTAAAAGAAAAAACTATTATTTTAATAATTATGTTTAAAATATATAATATTGCTTTAATATAGTTGCAATCTCATAAATTCATAGAAAGAAGTTTTTGATGTTCATATTAAAATATTTGTTAGATTTATAATTCAGGATTATTCGAAATACAAAATATAAAATTCTGACAAAGTCAGTCAACCCACTTTTGTTTCTGTTTAGGATGAAAAAGACAGACAACTGTTTTTCAAACAAAAATATAATATCTTGACGAACTTAGTAGGCACTTATAAAATCTGTCTTTTTATAGAAGAGAAGACACCAATATTTATGTTCTTCCCTGACGTGGTGGTAAGGCTGAAATAAATCTTTCTCTGAAGGTGAAATTTTCAACCCTTCAATGAGCACTTAATGACACCATGTGAGCTAGAAAGATGGATGTGAATCTGAAGGAGGAAGTCAAAGTTCACATGGCAAGTCAATATCCATGCGTCAAGTCTTTCTCATAGGCTCTCATCCAATGCGTAGAATTAATATGCCATATCTGGGGGAGGGCAAGAGAAATTAGATAAAGTTTTACAAAATACTTCAGGCCTTCACTAAGTACACATCAATGACTACAGAAACAGATGGTAGGACAAATCACCTGTGAAAAAGTATTTTAAATTGCTCCAAAACTTCACATGCACCGAGTCATAGTTGACAAGACTAAAATAATAGCAGGATTATGTGAAAAAATTTCTCTAAAGCCATTATTATTTGGTCTACTGACCTATTTACAGGTGGGCGTTGTAAGGGATCACTCAACCCATCCTGAAAAGTGTCTTTACTTAAATAAAGACAAAATGCCTCTCCCCATCTATGTGTTCTTACGGATACTAATAAGGTACACTTGGGAAAATAATGAATTATTGAGGAGTTGCAGTGAGGGCAGAAATCTCTCTAATCTCTCTAATGAGCAGTGAACACACTGAAAAGCACAGAGAAAATTGGTCCAGTAATCTTAGGTTTATTAATGTAGGAGATACTTGATATAACATAGGTATATAAGGCATGATTACAAATTCTGTGCCCTGTATTGCAAAGCACAAAGATAATGTTAGAGTTGTTTCAAGACTGAGATCTCAAGTCTCATTTTCTATACATCTAAAGTTTTTAATGGCAAAATCCTAACTAAACTGGAATATCTAACTAAAACAGTTTATCTGGTTTTTGTTTATTGATCTATATTTATTTATTTATCTCTCTAGGATGTAATGATCCCTTTCTAAGACACTAACATTCTGAAATATAATATTATGGACTCTGTGTTCCAACAAAATTCATCTATTGATGTAATATAGATACAGTGGAATCAATAGCATCCTTATAAGAAAATACAACAGCATTAAGTAGTTCAATAACTACCCAAAATCAATCTCCTCCCCTTCACCCCACGAGTACTTCCTGACCTCTCCCTAATAAGTATACTAAGGAAAGTAAGAAGAATATAACATGAAAGAACTAGCATTCTCCGAATTATTGAAGGATATAGCAAGAAGGCAGTTATCAGAAATATAGAAATAGCATCTCCACAGAAAGTTATTCACACAGAACATAACTGGTGGAAATAAAATAATTGTAGTTCATTAAATCACTGTTTGTAGTATTTTGTGATGACAGCCAAAGCTTATTAGTAAAGAAGAACTTATTCCTCTCTGTGGGGAAATATTGTGAACTTCATCTCCTCCTTTCTTTTCCACACAATGTTTACTGGGTTTCACAAAAAAAGACACAACACTTTATAGGAATTTTATGATAACATATAGGAATAGAATCAAAAGGACGATGTTAGTGATAGATCATAAAATGAAAAGAAGTGTGCAGCTTCTGTTCAGTTACCTTAATGACATACACTTGCCATAATCATGAGTCTCAAATTTTTAGTCCAACTTGGAAAGGACCACAACCTGTTTCTTTCCTTTTCCCTTTTTTTTTCTTCAAGACTTTAACTCTAAAAAGGTATGCATCTGCTGAATCAATTTTCCCTACCACTTGAAAGTTCTCCAGGTCATCTTGAAATGTCTATTAATACACCTGCTTTATAATGCCTAGTTTTAATTCCAGGCACCACGATGCCCTTCAACACTCTACGTTTCTAAAATGTAAGGGACCAGAGAGATAAAACAGCAAAGTAAGGTGCTTGCATTGCGCATGGCTGACCCAAGTCCAATCCCTCTTACTCATGCTCTCTTTCAGAAACTAAGCACTCTAGTTTCTCCTAGAGCCTGCAGGAAGTACTGAGTACGGCAGATGTGGCCTCCAAGCTAAAGATAAACATAAAGGTTTAAGTAAAAAAGGCAGATTTATGGGGATATATTACAAGGAGTAGGGCACATACCTCACCTGAACTCTGATCACTGCGTGGGGTGACCCCGTGCACTTCATTCTTAGACCCTCACATTGTTCCTGCCAGCCCACTTTGCTGAATATCATCATAATCCCCTTAGTACTACTTGGGGGGACCCCTTCAAAAACATATCATGTATATGTAATTTATTCATCACAGTTTTTAAAAGAAATGACATATATTATTTGTGCTAGATTACATTATTAAAGATGTATTGCTGTGGATAGAGAGAACAAAAGGGTATTCCCTGCCACAGAGGCAGGGTAGAATAGGGGGAAGGGAGTGGGAGGGATACTGGAATCCGTTGTGGTGGGAAATGGGCACTGGTGGAGGGATGGGTATTTGATCATTGTATAATTGAAACCCAAGCACAAAAATTTGTAAGTCTACAACTGTACCTCATGGTGTCTCGCTAATAAAATTTTTTTTTAAAAAGATGTATTGCTGTGAAAATATCAATGTTTATATATGAGAGGTTCCACCACCACCTATAAAGCAAGTTCATAGTTTCTTAGCAATCTGGCATTACGATGACATAGTCCTTGATGCAGTTTGATTCCACGATTTTGTGTAAAGTTTGTATGTTTCTGGTGTATGAAATTTTAATCTTGCAAATAAAGATCAAAACTCCTATGATAAGTCACTTTAAAAATCCCAAAAGAATCAAGAGACCTAGATTGGAATAAAATTGTGAATATATAAAACATGCACATACTAAAAGTAATGTACATCTTCCCAATTGTTTGAAGTAGATAGCTTCATTCTTTATAAATTAAATATCCTACTCAGATACATCATAGGTAGAACTTCTTTATCTCTATTATATTTTTCTGGCAAATATGATTGGCTTAGCCATCATCACCAAGACACAAATTCCATGACTTATCTAGAAAAGTATCAAAAACTCAAACTCCTATTTATTAATACTTTGGTTTTCCAACTTGTGAATTCTTTTCCCTCCCCTTTCTCTATTTTACTATTTTTCTCAGAACTTTGTGTTAGAGTGAGTTGGAAATTCACTGTGTAACTAGACATTTGTAATGATGGATTGGGGCTAAGAGTTCACAGTGAACCATTCATAAGATGAGGAAATTGAAAAAATAAGTACAAAGAGACAAGAAAGAAGTGAGCAAAATAATAGATTAAAATGGAAAGAAGCAGGAGAGAGAGATTGAGATTAATTATGTGGCCTTAATGAGAAAGGAAACGGCATATCATTTCTGACTCTAGTCTGCATAATAGAGAACTTGGCTATAATCATTTTGTAACCCTTAACTTGCTTTATACATGAGATTTAGTGCATTCACCTCATCTTCAATTTTTATAGAAATCAGTTCAATCAAAGTTATTTTCATACACTTAAAAATCATGTTTCAAATAAATTAATTTTTATGTCCAGATTTGTTTTCATTGTTAAGATGAAATATTGAATTAGCAAATTGTCCACTGTATCTGCAGGATGTTTTCTGCTTTTATATTTAGTTTTGCCTTCATTTTCATAAAAATAATGTATTTGTGCTTAATATTCCATTGAGAAAGGGCATATTTTTTCTGTTTATAAATAAAAAGTATGGATCTAAGAAAATTGGTTGTTGTTCGGTTATAGGAGAAAAATGTTTCTGCACGTTCAGTACCCTTTAAATCATTTGAGGATGTTATAAATGAAAAATAACTAAGTATGATAGAACTAAGTTTTGATTCAGAATGAAAATAAAGTTGAATATTAAGTACATTTATTTTAAGAACTACTTAGAAACCCATATGTTGAATAATTTTAACACAGTGCAATCATTGTAAACCTTGTGACACATCAAAATTGTTGACTTTTATTCTATTTGGAGAACATTTAAGCTTTGACCTAAAAGTACTAATTAGTACTTAAAATTACTAATACAGAATTTTAATAGATTAGATACAGTAATAATTATGTATGTACATGTTTGCCTTCTTTGATAAAATAGCAAACAGCAACAGATAAATAATGTAAAATTTAAAGAAAGTGTAGTGAATAATTATGTGTCGTAGGAACATTCAATCCTTCAGGACAAAATTCCCACAATTATATAATAAAATGATCATTTCTAATACAAAGACACTTAATATTTCCCCTAAACCTTCCCAGCATTGTTAAGATTTACTTTAATGCATAGCCTCTTTTCCTGGATATTTAAGGAAAAAAAAAATGTCAAGTAATGCATAATTAGGATTAATGCATGATTCTTACTTTCCTCATATTTTTATTTTATGTATTTTATAAGATGCAGATTAATAAATGGATGTTTATTAAAGTATATTAGTATGAACTATTAAAATGACAGGTAAAATATAATGATCATGCAAGAATGATGTTTATATATATTATCTCAAAAATCCAATTTTCTATTATAAAAATGTATTGAAAAGGTTTTAGATTTCTGAGAAAAAATTTTTAAAATTTTTTTATTAATGTATTTTATTATGATACAGGATTAATCTTATACTACAAATAATTTGCGTATACTAATCAGATATATTAAATGTGTTAAACTTGAGTCAGGACTACAGAGAAAAATGAAAGGAATTTTAATGCTAATTAATTTTTGACCTGACAATAAAGTCAAATTCATTTATTTGACAGAAAAAATTATAATTGCAAAGATTATTTATCTAATCTCTCATCCTATGTTCATAATCAGTAATACATACATCTAACGGAGGTTATAGCAGTTTTTAAGTTTTCTACATTAGGTTTCTACATTAGGTATATGAAAAACACACACTAGCATATAGATTCCTATTTTTGATAATATCTTTGTATGTAAGAAGCAAATAATTACTATATAAATTTGAAGTAGTATCAAATATCATGTAGTTTGATGATATTTGTAGAATAAAGTTATAGAGATATTCGAATGTAAGAAACAGAACAATATTTTAAAATAAATCTTATTTTGAAATATTTTTTTCCCTTTCAAATTTAACTTGATCAATCAAAAACTGAACAAAGTACAAGCCCATACAATTACCATCCCAACCAGTTTAATTCTAACTTCTGAGAAAGTTCCCACAGGTACCTGCTAAGTCATTAACATTTATTCATCAATAAAACTCCCAAGGAATAAATAATTTGTTTCTATTAGTATAGAATGTTTTTGCATTTTCTAAAATTTTATGTAAATGGAAGCATGCAAAATTTATGATTGCAGTTCATTTCTTTGTTCATTTGTTTTTCTGCAAAGGTATCTGACATATATTCACATTGTTACCTACACAGTAGTTAATTTTTATTTCTGACTTCTGTTCCTTTGTATAAATAAAAACAATTAAGTTGTTTAATCATTCCTGTTATGAGATATGCCATTATTACCGGACTCTCTGAGAGGGGAGGAGAAATGGAACTCAAGACGGCCATGTTGGCCGCTTGCAAGGCAAACACCCTACCTGCTGTGCTATCGCTCCAGCCTATCACAGTAACAAGTCTCACAATGTTACTGGTCCTGCTCGAGCAAATCGATGAACAATGGGAGGACAGTGACAGTGACAGTGATTTTTGTCAAATATCAAGGATATGTTAACTTGTCATTATTAAAATCTTGTCATAGATTTTCTTGTCTTTTCCCTAACTCCCTTTTTCTGCTCCAGTATGAAGAACATATTACATCTTGTTGACTTGTCTCGATCTTTTTTGTCACCAGTGTTTGCTCTTTTTCTTTGTTTGATTTGTCTTCTGGGCCACACCTGGCACCTGGCAATTTCCTTGGCTTTCTCCTGGCTCAGGGATCCTTTCTGCCATGCTTGGGGGAAAATATGGGATGCCAGGGATCAAACCTGGGTAAGCCAGATACAAGACAAATGGCCTATGTGCTGTATTATTGCCCAATTAGATACTTATAATGATAAATCACATATCATTGTTTATAATGTATTTATAAATATTTATAATAATTTTTACATGTCCAGGCTTTTATATTTTAACCTCTTATGGTTTAGAATGTTCATTTTATGTTCATTTTATTAGCAGAATATTTCATTGGATATAATATTTTAATTGCACTTAATACACTATATATATTTTTTGTTTCTCTTATAGTTATTGTTTTCTTAAGCCTAAAGGAAATTCCCAAACTTCTACAGTATTCTTACATATTTTCTTCTAAAATAATCACAATGTTATGTTTTACATGTAGGTCTATGACTCAATTCAATTGTGCGTGAAGTGTGATAATGATGTTGGCTTTGACTTTAAAGTTTTCATAATGTTCTTTGTACCCCTCAGCACAATTTAGTGAGAAGATTATCCCTTTTAATTGAAATTTGCCAGTGTTATGTTGAATATGAGTGGATTATATAAGTAACTTAACATTATAAAAATGAGGATTATTTTTATATATTTAAAAACAAAGAAATACTTAAATAATTCAAATAAAGGAATTAACCTGATAAATTAAATAATTGTGTTGTGTGTGAAATTTTACGTTTTATGAATTAAAAACCTAAATTTGTAATTCATGGCATAGTAAATCATACATTACATAGATGTCAAATAACAATTTTTAATATGAAAGTAAAGTTCAAAATAGTATTATTGTTGCACAGATGCATTTTAATTTATAGCATAATTAGAGATGTTATAAGTGGGGAGAATTAAGAATTATAGGATAACCCTAGGTCCCTGTACCTGACATACACAATCTACATAGAGGATAAGATTTGTTACATTACATAGCATAGCTAACATTTTTAAATGAAAGATTTTTGTAAGCTGACTTGACTAGTTGAACCCTTAAAGGTGATGGATATTTGGACTGGAGAAATAGTACTGCTGGTAGGAAGCTTGCTTCATATGCAGTCAACAAGGAACCAATACTTGGCATACCAGGTAGTCTCCAAGCCCCTGCAGGAATGACCCCTGAGCAAAAGGGCAGGAGTAAATACTCAGTAACTCCTGGTTGGCCCCCAAACAAAGCAAGTCTTGCAAACGAGAATATGTTAGTTTCTCAGAGTTAAGAAAGTTCTGGCTGACAGATGGTAAGAAAATGTGACCTGAGTTCAACAACCATGGCAAATAAATTTGATCCAAATCAAGAGGTTTGGAAGACATTTAATTAAAATGAGCAAGCAACTCAGCTGCTGCTTTGATTTTAACTAAGAGAGAGAGTACAGTGACATTGGGCACGGACTTCATTTGACAAAACTTTAAGATAATGTATGAAGTAACTAAGTCTATGATGATTTTTGCATAGAAAAATAGAACATATATAGCACACTATTAATATCAGTCAAATTAATCACTGAAAAATTTTTATGAATAACCAAGATAAATAAAGCCATAAAATATTTTGAGTTGACAATTTGCCTATAGCTAAGCTGTGGATTCTTTGTACTAAAATATATATGCCAAACAATCAATGCTTACTTTTTAACAATACCAAGGAAAAACATTAAATCATGCCAGTTTAAAGATATAAGCTCACAGCAACTGTAGATGAAAGACTATATATAGACAAAATAGATCACTGCCACTGTCACTGTCATCCCATTGTTCATTGATTTGCTCAGGCAAGAAATAAAAATAGATATAACAGATAAATCTGAATACCATTACTAGATTTTATTTAAAGTCCTGGTTAGTTAATGCTCAGAGAAAAGAAAAAAAACTGACAAGAAATGACATATAAATTAGAAACCAAATAGAATCTATGGAAGAATAAAATAAATCTACATTATTAATCAGTACCCAGGATCACTGAGATTTTTAATTGATAATATATCCAGTTAAATTAATAAAAATAAAAGACAATTTTTTTCACACATCTTTACTTTGCTTTGTATATGTGTGTCTGATTCTATAGAATCATTACAAGTATGAAAAGATGAGAACAAAAGAACTCCTAATTTAAGTAACACAAGTGGAAGGAAAGAAAATAAAGAATTCTTTGAAGGTATTGCAGAGACTTGATTTAAGATCACTACAATATAGATTTGTGAATCTTAAATACCATGTTGACATATCACTGGAACGACTGATATATTGCTGGAGCAATAACACAGCAGGTAGGGCATTTGCCTTGCACGTGGCCAACCTGGGTTCGATTCCTCCATCTTTCTCGGAGAGCCTGGCAAGCTACGGAGAGTATCCCGCCTGCACTGCAGAGCCTGGCAAGCTCCCCATGGCAGATTCGATGTGCCAAAATCAGTAACAACCAGTCTCGCAATGGAGATGTTACTGATGCCCGCTGTAGCAAATCGATAAACAACTAGAGGACAGTACTACAGTGGTACAATATAGATTTGTGGTACAATATAGATTTAAATACCATGTTGACATTATACCTATTAAGAGACATACCTATTAAGAGTACATTTTTTCTAAAAAAGTCTAATAATAATAAATTTTACTTTTAAAGTATCTGACTAGGGATAGGAGAGCTAGTACAATATATAAGACACCTGTCTTTCACAAAGACAGACCAACTCCAATTGTAGGCATGTCATGTGGTTCCTAAGGACTGCCAGTTATACACCATAAGCATAGTTGGGTGTAACCCCAAAACAATACTCCACAAAATTAAATAAAATACTTTGTTAGATTAAAGTCATACATTAAAAAATATATAGAGAAAGGCAACATATCACATAGAAGAGAAATATCTGAAAGATATGAGTAGAGCTTGGAAAGTAAAATTGAAGAACAGAAGAGTGACACGAGTCAAGTTTGTGAAAGAAGAAATCTTTTGAGAGGTTGAAAAGGTAGATCAAATGGCATGAACTCATACCTTGCATGTGTGAGGCTTATGTATAAGTCACATGGCATGATCAAGATCCCCTACCCTGTAAATCCTTTCAACCAAAAATTCTATCCCCTTGTTTCTAATGAAGATTTAAAAGAGTCATCACCCAGAGAAGAAAAAAAATCAAAGGAGTTAATCATCACCGAACCAACATTTAAAGAAATGCTAAAGGGACTTGGCTAAACTGGGAAATAGAGGTATGGAACATATGAAAGAGGAAAGAAAACTGACTTTAAAGAAATATTAACTAACATATATATGCACTAACTGTGCTGGAGCGATAGTACAGCTGGTTGGGCATTTGCCTTGCACACAGGCCAGCTGGGTTCGAGTCACAGCAACCCATATAGTTCCCTGAGCACTGCCAGAGTAATTTCTGAGTGCAAACCCAGGAGTAACCCCTGTGCAACACCGGGTGTGATCCAAAAAGCAAAAAGCAAAAAAAGATATATTAACAGTAAAATATAAATGCCTATACTTTACTTAGGCAGAGTTAGGATCAAAAGGTAAGAGAAATGAGAAAAACTGATGCCAATATGGCCAAATAGAAGTAACATAAGTTTATCTTTTCCTATGATCAAAACAACGCTACAAAAAATTTTGATTTTACACATAAGTCATCATAAAAGCCAGATACTTTTCTTAAGTTCAATACCATAAAAATACCAATATTTCATTTGGTTTATCTTTTACAAATTAAATTATAATATTAACTTCAAATATAAAATAATTTTTAACACTCTTTAGTCAAATATCATTTGTTGAGCAAAAAATAAAGTCATTGAGAAACCTACTGAAGTTCAAGTAAAGAATTATTCTGAAAATACAACTAAAGAAAAATGAAAATTCCCGATTTAGACATTAAAAGCATTATAAAAACATAAGTGACTAACATTTAATTTCCTTTGTATAACAAATGACAAATTCTGTCAGTAAGAGCAAACAAGTGAGACTGTGAATTCTTGCAGTGGTAATTTTGACATTAAGCAATCAGGCATTTTACTCATAAATCATTTTCAAAATTCACTGAATACAAAAACACAGAAAACATGACAAGAAATCTTAAACTTAAAATATCCACACTGTCAATATCTTTCCCTGCATGCTGTTTCTATACATATGCATGTGTATATATGCCTCAGCAAATTCAACAAGATCTTTAAGTACTCTAATGACATAGCCAGCTATCATTTCTGCTCATCTAAGTAAAAGAAAAAATTGAGTATTTTATATGAATTTGGAAAATGAAGCTTTACAAAAATTACAGTGAATGAATATAAGTTGCAAACAATAGTTTTTGTAAGAAAGTTCAGTAAAATTAGAACTAAAATGTAGAATTGAGAAGCATATTAAATATTCTTTTTTTAGCAATTTTAGAATGTGTATTTCTTCACTATAATATCACACACAAATTGGCTTCTTAAACTATCTTATACTTTAAATAATTACATTTTGGTATTATAGATACTCCACTTAAAGCAACAAATTTTCCATGGCCTGGGTAATTCAAATGTAAATAATATGCATACCTTTTCTTCCCTCACTTGTCCTGTATAAGCATCTGACATTATGTCAGTAATAAAAATCTGTTACAAAGTAAGAAATACAATGATTAACATGAAGTATAAAGCAAAAATATAATGAGAATTCCTACTCTGGCAATCAAAATGGTATTTAATTTTTGCCTTCTCACTGAGAATGTTTCAGAATAATCTCAAGAGTCCAAATATACAGAAAAAATATGATACACATGATTTTTGCTTTTGTATTCAAAATTCATATCATGCAAAATGTAGGGAAGCATCTGGATAGTCATAGAATTTGTTTTTACTAGGCAGAAAGGGCATGAAATAAAAATGGTGTTCTAAATAAGGGCCTTGTAAATTTTTCTTTTTGCAACCCCTTTCACTCCCTCAAATTTTATATGACCTTGAGTACATATATACACACACATATATATGCATATATGTATATATAATAGGTATATTAATAAATCATGAAGGAAATATTTTAGTACAACTATCGAGAGCCAGGAGATATTCAAATAGGCTGGAAACATACTTTGCAAAAGGATAGAGTTTGACTGATTCCTTTTGTTTGTTGGGCAAATACTCAGTGTTACTAAGGGCTTACTCCTGACTTAGCATTCAGAGATCACTCCTGGCCATGCTCAGGGAACATATAGGCTGCCAGGAGTCAGTTAACTCAGGTCAACTTCATGCAAGGCATGCACCTTACCCACTGTACTATCTCTCAGAAGAGGTCAAGGTTTGATCCCCAATACCACATGTCTATCCCAACTCCTTGAATGCTACCAGGACCAAGCCCTATGCTTTAGACCAGAAGTATCCTTGCTCAAGATCACCAGGTTAGTCCAGAAAGTAAATGAATAAAATTAGTACATTTTTATACTGATTTATATATATGTGTGGGCTGGAGCGATAGCACAGCAGTAGGGCGTTTGCCTTGCAGGCAGCCAACATGGCCGACCCGAGTTTGATTCCTCCGCCCCTCTCGGAGAGTCTGGCGAGCTACTGAGAGTATCTCGCCCGCACAGCAGAGCCTGGCAAGCTACCTGTGATGTATTCAATATGCCAAACACAGTAACAACAAAAGTCTCCAATGGAGACGTTACTGGGCCAGCTTGAGAAAATCGATGAACAATGGGAGGACAGTGACAGTGATATATATATATATATATATATATATATATATATATATATATATGCATACACACACACACACACATATATATATCCACACACATATATATATATATCAATATATGTGTGATCATTTGAGCTGGAGCAATAGCACATTAGTAGGGTGTTTGCCTTGCATGCAGCCAGCCTGGCCGAGCCAGGTTCAATACCTCTGCCCCTCTTGGAGATCTCGGCAAGCTACCGGGAGTATCTCGCCTGCATGGCAAAGGCTGGCAACCTACCCGTGACATATTCGATATGCCAAACACAGTAACAACAAGTCTCACAATGGAGATGTTACTGGGCCCACTCGAGCAAATCGATGAATAACAGGAAGACAGTGCTACAGTGCTACAGTGTGATCACTTATTAACAATTAAATCAAACTTACATATGAATGATATGGTCATGGTCACAGTCCTCCCGTTGTTCATCGATTTGCTCGAGCGGGCCCAGTAACACTGTGAGACTTGTTACTGTGTTTGACATATCAAATACGTCACGGGTAGCTTGCCAGGCTTTCCTGTATGGGCAAAATACTCTCAGTAGCTTGCTGGGCTCTCCTAGGGGGGCGGAGGAATGAAACTCAGGTCGGCCATGTTGGCTGCGTGCAAGGCAAACGCCCTACCTGCTGTGCTATCACTCCAGCCCATCAATGATATAAATGTCCTTATTTATTTTTGCATAAAATTTAATGTTGCCTGAATATTTGATACTGCAGTATACAAAATATTTTCACATATTTCAGAGAATCAGTATTTCGATTTTGAAATACTTATTGCTGAGAATTTTGCTTCACTGCTTCTATTATGTATAAGTAGTGGATAATGGCAGATATATGTTTAGGGTAATTTCTGAAATTGTTCAAATTCTGTCCTAATTCCAGTTTAAATTTCATTTAATGATTTTTTAAATTAAGCTCTAGTTTTAAGACTGTCACTTGATAACTCAGCAATTTCTTCTCAAACTTTCAGTGGCAGATGACCAGCAATGTCTACTTCAGTTAAGTATAGTTTATTAACCCAAAAGCTTTTTAGAATTAAATTTTCAGAGAACTATTTTGATACTATATCTCTAGGCACTTTATATAATCAATTGTAACTTTGAAATGACATTTGTTGGAAAGGTTTTTTCAATTACAACCTAATTTAGCTGCATAGACTTCTAAAAAAAAAACATATCCCACCCTATTCTTTTACATTAACTTCTTTTTAGTAAAGAAGACTGGAGTGATAGCACAATGGGTAGGGCATTTGCCTTTCAGGCCGAGTCAGGTTCAATACCTCCGCCCCTCTTGGAGAGCCTGGCAAGCTACTGAGAGTATCTCGCCCGCATGACAAAGCCTGGCAACCTACCCGTGACATATTAGATATGCCTAACACAATAACAACAAGTATCACAATGGAGATGTTACTGGTGCCCACTTGAGCAAATCAATGAACTACAGGAGGATAGTGCCAGAGGACAGTGCTTCTTTTTAGTAAATGTTTCTCTTTTATCATATACGTTCCAATATTTTTTCTCAAAGTGGCATGCTTAAATCATTTTCTCTTGCAAATAATACTAAATAAAAATTATACGAAACAAATCTGTTTCATAATCATAATAAAAAGTTTATGAACTTGGAATCTGCTCAGTCAAAAAATTAAAATTTCATCATTCAATTTTTTTGATTTGTTTAAATTTCTATTTCTTGGTGTCTCCTGCCCCCGTGCCTGACTGTCCTCGCCGCTGGGGCCCCTTGGAGGAAGCAGGTTGAGCTTTCCTCCTCACCCCGACCAGGGCTCCAGCAGCCAAAGACCTCCAGGACCAGCCACCACCATGCTGAGACCACTCTCCGAACACATGAAAGTACTGGGAGAGGGACAAAGTCACGCGGGTTCCGGGGCCGAGATCTCCAAGCTTACTCGGATTGGGGCCGAGCATCCTCCACCCAGATCCTCCAAATTCCAGTAGGCGGGGTCACACCCACCAACTGTCCCCCTGGCGCCGTGTAATCCCATCAACGGCCAAGACTCAGAGACTATAAAAACCAGCTCCCGGACATCTGATTATGACAACTTATTATCTCATTCCTACTTGGACAAACTGGCAGGCTACCGAATGTAGTCTGACCACACGGCAGAGTCTGGCAAACTCCCTGTGTCGTACCCATTATGCAAAATACCAGTAACAATGATGGGTCTCATTCTCCTAAAGAGCCTTGAATATAATCTCAGGGCTAGGATGAAGGAGACGTTACTGGGGCTGCTCGAGGCAATCGACGATTAACAGGCGCTTGTTTGATTTTTGATTTGGTGTCACCTTACCTCTACATGTACTAAAAACTTTTTTGCTATAAATTGTTGTTTATATATATTTATTATATATATAATTACATGTAACTGTCACTGTCACTTTCCTCCTGTTGTGCATCAATTTGCTCCAGTGGGCACTAGCAATGTCTCCATTGTGAGACTTGTTGTTACTGTTTTTGACATATCGAATACGTAAAGGGTAGCTTGGCAGGCTTTGCCGTATGGGTAGAATACTCTTAGTAGCTTGCCTGGCTCTCTGAGAGTGGAAGAGGAATCGAACCTGGGCTGGCTGCATTCAAGGCAAAAGCCCTACCCTCTATGCTATCACTCTGGCCCATAATTACATATATAATTATAAAAAGTAACTATAAAAATATTATATACCCTTGAAAAATATACTAGTGACATATAATGATCCAACACCCATCCTTCCACCTATGTATATTTCCCACCACCATAACCCCATTTCCTGCCCACCATCCCAACACCTCACCCCTAATCCCCAACTCACCACTATGGGCAGGTACTTTCTCTCTCTCTCTCTCTCTCTCTCTCTCTCTCTCTCTCTCTCTCTCTCCATTTTTTTTTGTCCATTATGATTTACAAGACAGGTACTAAGAGGTCATCATGTTTGTTCAGAGTGTTCTTAACTGGGTAGAAATTTTGAGATGTGGATGTGACTGCCGTGGCTTCCAGAAATACAAGGATGTTGGGGGAGGTAGCCCATCTCGACTCTGAGAAAGTCTGAAGATTTCAGTCATAAAAACCTCATACCTGAATTTTCAGCAGATTATATAACAGTAAGATAGTAGAGTCTATCTTGGGCATGGCAGTGATTTTGGATTGTGGAAGCAAGCAGCTGCTGAAGGCTCTGTTTGGGTGGGCACTAGGCTGACCTGTCCACCCCTGATTTACCCTGATCCCTTGAGCCTTGCAGGTGTCTGAGATTAACTCCAGCTTTTGATCACTTTCGAGAGTTATTTATGGGTCTCCGAAACAAGGCCAATAAATGAGCTTGTACAGTTAAACCTTAGAGAGTTTTTGGGTGTGGCTCCCACATACTTAACTATTGGCTATTTAATTTCTCAGAAATCATGGTCTGGAGTCTTTGCGATCTGGTCAGAGGGTATCAGGAAACCTGAAGTTATCATAAGGTCGCTGATGCACTAGCCCCGTAGGTACAGGTTAATTCCTTAGTTCATTCCAGTATATACATTTGATTGCTATTTCATAGCTAAAATATTTTAACCTAAAGTATAAAAAACAGTTTAATAATTTTTCCAGTGTATATTACATTTTCTCTATTAAGTTACACTCGCTTATGTTTAAATTAAAAATAATGTTCACACAAATACATACAATTTTTGTTTTGTCTCTTAGGGTCACACATGGCTCTGGGGTTTACTCCTGGCTCTGCTCTCAGGAACTACTCCTGAAAGCACTTTGGGGTCCATACTGGATGCTACAGATCTTCTGTGTACCAGTTGAACTTCCTACTCACTGTACTGTCACTCAGGCTCCTACATACAATGTTGATAGTGAAGAAATATAAAAGGAGAACTGTCTCTACTGCTTAATTGATGCAATTAAGCACTTTATTTTCTGTAGAAGGACATCAAAAATAAAGATTCTGACAAGGCATATCAATGTCCTAGGAAAACTTTAATAAAGAGTGTTTGCTGATTAACCATGTTATTACAAACTTAAGAAAAATATGAGTGTGTATAGTCTGTTGATACATATGTTCATTCTTCCTACTGGAGAATAAGTGACATTTCTCACTAAGCAAACATCCTCTGGAGGAAATGAGAACTTTTCATACTACCTTGGCATGTAAGCAAAGTCTCTAGAAAGAAGGGAAAACTTATATTTCTAAATCTCTTCAGAGATGTCTAAATCTATGGAGACACTTTTTATATTAGTCTTCTAAGATTTGGGTTCTACTCAAACAAGTCCTTTTGCTTAAAACCTGGATTGTACAGAAAAGTGAACATATTTGACATAGCTGCCTCACAATAAATTAACTCTTAGTTGCTTTAAGGCAATCTATTTGTATAAAACCACCAAAGTAAAATTTTAAATAGAATAAACATCTTTGTTCTACTTTGATACAACCCTGAACCTCATTTCTGCACAATCACATTCCACAGACATTCCTTCTGTATATTTCTCAGTTCTCTCTCCAGCTGCCAGAAATCTGAGTATCCTACTTCTGCCAATACAATTGCACTTTTTGTCAGTCACTGTTGAATATCACCAAGACTTTGGATTCAGTTGCAAGAGGAATGAAAACACATGTTTATAAATCCAATTGGAATTAAATCAGCATTAATAATGACTCATATTATTCATAACTTGACTTAGAAGGAGTGGCACATAGTGGGTATGGTTTATAAGGAAAAAAAAGAGGGGGGTGACCAAGAAGGATCCCTCATTTTGTAGTACTATTGCACAAGGCTATAGACTTCAAAACTCTAGGTTTGATCATTATTCTTTAAGAGACTTAGATAAGTTAATCATTTGATGGGAATCCCTGCCTTTAGTATCAAATTTCCTTATTTAGATGTTTTGGGATTTTTTTTTTGTTTTAGAGAGAAAGTAAATGAGGTGTGTCCATAGTCCAGTGTTGAGGAGCTGTTTTTCTCTATAAAATTCAGATGGTCATAGGATTTATTATAGGAGTTCATTGTGAAGCCAGAGTAAGCTGAAAAAAATAAAATACTAAAAAATCTGTAGTAGCAATGTATCACAGATAGACTAAATTGAAGCCAGGGCCTGTTGTCCTCCATCTGTTAGCACAAAGAGAGGAACAATCAATATAATGATGGTGAGGACTCCTTAACCCAGAGATTCAAGTTCCGTGGGGTTGAGATATTTTATGTCGTTGTTTTGGGGAGGATTAAGCAGTTGTCGTGCAATGATACACTTTTCATCAGAAATAGAGACCCTGGTCTAAAATACATTCAAATATGTATTGCCTGTTCTAAGACAGCAATGAATTCATACAGAGATAAGGTAAATGTTACAGACTTGATTCTACTTAGTATCATTAAACAACAGATTTTTACCATGTTCATCTACATGGCAATTTGTGTTGCTTGAGATCATCTATCCTCTATCAAATAGTTATTATTCCTAAATATTATATTCTTAGTCTTTGTATTCTCAAATTCTGGAATTTGTATTCTCTTTATTGAATGAAACAATCATGACCAATTTTTTATTTGCACAGCTGTTGTTAGTCTGACTGAATAGCCATAGCAGACATCAATTTTCAGCTTACTAAGCCATCTATAAATCAGACTTAGGCATTTAGGGGAAACTCTACAGTACAGGACCTCCCCAAATCCAGTGGTTCTAATTTGATTTCGGCAACACAGTGGGATTTATGTTTTTCTCCATAGGCAGAACTGTCTCTTTTTCATTTAAAGCCAGCATGCTGCTGGGACCAAGCTAGCACTATTCTCCGGTTTAATACATTCATGTGACAAGGGAGACTTTTAAGACTTATCCTACTGTGTCACTTCTACAATGCAAGTTCATCAACTCCCAAAACGGGCCTATTGGACTGAAAAATCTTTAGACTTCAGTGAATCAGGCATTCCTTTTCAATAAGATCTCAGTAGGAGACTAATAGTTTCTTTTCAAAAATTATATATCATGTGGCAAGGCCAAAAGACTGTCCAAAATCCTAAAATGGTGCTTCCAGTTAGAGATAGCCTCCCTTTTAATTATCTGTTCACTGAGACTTTAAGAGAAGGGCGATTATTATTTTCAGTCTTACTTTTACCCCAGTTATCAAAGAGTTCAATAAAATGAAAAGCAATCATATTCAATCCTGATATAGTCACTTGGGGGAAATGGCAGTGTATTTTACCTCAGTGGGAAATTTCTCTGATATTCATCCCCCAGTCAGAGTGATAACTCCCTTTGGCAATTATGGAATGAGCAGTGCAAATTATGAAATACACATTGATTCTTAATTACATTCAAATGTAGAACTAATAAAATGTGAAAGAACATAAGAATTCAACTCTATGACATTTTAATCATATCTCATTGTAAATTTCTTTAACTGCTTGTAAAACTGTGTACTTTCTAGCATTCAAGGAGAAACTGAACTAAAATCTTTCTTTCTATATCTGTTTACACATTATGGTGACTCCAAATGTTATTTGCCTTGGTATTGTTCATCAGTCCTCTATATGGATCAATTTCACCAGTAAGACCATTTTTAGTATCTCATTGACCTGTATGGATGCAATTCTCCTCTCCTAAAGTTTTCCCAAAATATTTAGATGTTTTTCTAAGATCTTAAATCCGCATTATGGGTGGGGGTGAGGAGATCTCTATTCTACCCCTAATCTCAAAGTATTTGCAATTAGTGTGGAGGAAGAGTAAAAGATCAAAAGATACTGTGAACATTTTCCATGACAATAAACATTATTCTCAGAAGACCTTAATGGACCCACTGAAAAAGTTGTAGTTTGCCTGAAACTCTTTTTATTTGAGAAGTGGGTAGATAATACAAATAAACCATGTGCATTAATTTTTACTATATCCTAATGAGGTTCAGTCACAAATCCTATGTGAACCTTATTTATTTCTCTCGTGAAATGTGATTAATCCTTATTCTAGGTCTCTGATTGTCCTTTTAAAGGATATAACATTGAAATCTGGAATGTAAACTGTATTTGTGTTTCTTTAAAATGAAAGTAACTCACTTCTTCCAGTATCTTAACAGTTTTTAGTAGCCTGTGAATAATTCTTTCAAGAAATTGGCATCGACTCTATGAGATATAGTTATTAAAAAATTAATACCACTATTTCTATCTCCCTGGGAGAGTGAGACCCTAACAATAGTATTACTAATTCAAAAAGAAAATGGTTTATTCACATTGTTCAACCTCCACCTTGATTGTCTTCCAAACTTGCAAGCTTCTCTAGTGTTTAAAAAGTCTCTTGCATTTATTTCAATGAAATTAAGTCAACTTCAATCACACTAGATTTGACAGGTCTCCATAGCCATTTACCTGTCTATGGTACTTACTTCAACCATACCTCCCAGTACTCAGTTTGTAATCATCTCCTCATATCACATCACATCATTATCAAGTAATAAAGCAAAGAAATTTATATTATCCTATGCATCATATAGACTAGTTAACATTACTGATTCTCATGAGTTTTCAGTCCATAAATACATAAAAACATAAATATACAAGTAAATTCATTAGTACAGAAATCCATAAATCCATAAATACATCATGTATCTCTCCAAAAAAGAATTACTACTGACAATATTCCATCTTCTCACCCTGTTTAATAATCAGAAACTGTGATGGAATCTGAGATAATCCTGCAAGCAAACTCACAAGTCAGTCTGACATTATTTTATACAACTATTTTGATAGATAAGGGGTTAGATTGTTTCTTTTATCCACTGGAAAAGCAGAAGAAGAATAGTATGGTAGCACCAAATTTCCATAAACTAAGGCAAATACAGGCTAAACGTCTCCTGCACATGCATTTGAGTTGTCAGAGGATAGGATCTCTTAAATACAAGATATTCAACTGTTTCATAGATTGCTAACATGTTTTTCTTGGTCTCACAAGAGAAGAACTTGGGATAAAGAAAGATGAAGATAGCAGACAGGAGAAATAGAGACAGAAAGAGAGGGGGGAAAAGAGGAGAAAAAGAGACACAAGGTTGGGAGGGAAAAACAAATTAAATACATATTTTCCAAAAAACAGAGTTGGAAAATCTTAGTTCATTAATGTAGAAATAAGCTGCCCTCAAAAGAATGGGGATAGGAAGATTTGCATATTTTAATATCTACAGAGTTCTCTATCTTTTAGAAGACCGGTTTCTGGTTTCAAATTTATGTTAGCTATTCAAGTATTTCCTTTGCTCTAAACCAAAGTGAAATTATCCACGAAGATTTGTCATCCAATATCAAGGTAATATTGACATTTTACTATTAATTTTTTTAAATACATACTACTTTCTCCATTTACAAAATAAAGCCTCTGATTTAAATCAAAAGTTTATAAAAAGAAAAAGTTTATACATAAGACATTGTCTTTGTATCTAAATTTCTAGATTACTGATGCAAACATTGATACAGAGAGTGATTAGGTTGAAGGCTTATGTATAAAATATGGTATAAATTAAGCTAATTATTTTTCAAAATTTCTGTTTAAATAGCTATTAAAATATTTTTTAAATAATATGACTGTATTTAACAAAGTAGCCGGCAGACAGTAAGGAATTTTGAAGTGTTCCTTTATTTAAGAAAAGAATTGGTTTCCAAAGAATGTGCAATGGAAAAATATTTTTTTTCCCCTTTATCTTATTTTATTTTTTTTAAAGTTGTAGATTTACAATTTTTTGTGCTTTGGTTTCAATTATACAATGATCAGATACCCATCCCTCCACCAGTGCCCATTTTCCACCACCATGGATAATATGCCTCCCACCCCCATCCCCCCATCCCCCCTGTCTCTGTGGCAGGGCAATCCCCTGTGTTCTCTCTCTCCTTTTGGGTGTTGTGGTCTGCAAAAGAGGCATTGAGTGGCAAACATGTTCAGTCCATAGTCTACTTTCGACATGCATCTCCCCTCCTGGGAGGATCCTCCAAACATCCTTTATTTGGTGCTCCCTTCTCTATCTGAACAGCCCTTTCCTCTAGGATACCCGGCTGGCCTCTAAGTTATGGAGTAATCCTCCTGGTGCTGATCTCAGCTATTCTTGGGTATTAATCTCATACTTTGTTACTTTATATCCCCCAGATGAATGCAATATTTCTATGTCTATCCCTCTCTTTCTGACTCATTTCGCTTAGCATGATACTTTCCATATTGTACCACTTGTATGTAAATTTCATGACTTCATCTTTTCTAACAGCTACATAGTTCTCCATTGTGTAGATGTACCAAAGTTTCTTTAACCAGTCATCTGTTCTTGGGCATTCAGGTTTCTTCCAGTTTCTGGCTATTGTAAAGAGTGCTGCAATGAACAAACAAGTGCAGATGTCACTTCGACTATACATTTTTGCCTCTCTGGGATATATTCCCAGGAGTGGTATTGCTGGGTCAAATGGGAGCTCAATTTCTAATTTTTTGAGAATCGTCCATACTGTTTTCCAGAAGGGCTGAACCAGTGGACATTCCCACCAACAGTGAAGGAGTGTCCCTTTCTCGCCACATCCACGCCAGCATCGGTTGCTTTTGTTCTTTTGAATGTGGGCCAGTCTCTGAGGTGTGAGATGGTATCTCATTGTGGTTTTGATCTGCATCTCCCTGATGATTAATGATGTAGAGCATTTTCTCATGTGCTTTTTTGCCATTCGGATTTCTTCTTTGAGAAAGTTTCTGTTCATTTCATTGCCCCATTTTTGGATGGGGTTGGATGTTTTCTTCTTGTGGAGTTTAACCAGTATTTTGTATATCCTGGATATCAACCCCTTGTCAGATGTGTATTCGGTGAATATCCTTTCCCATTCTGTAGACTGTCTTTGTATTTTGGTCACTGTTTCTTTGGAGGTGCAGAAGCTTCTTAGTTTAAGATAGTCCCATTTATCTATCTCTGTTTTCACTTGCTCGGCCAGTGGCGTGGCATCTTTGAAGATACCATTAGCTTCAATGTCATGGAGGGTTTTGCCAACTTTATCTTCAATGTACCTTATGGTTTCTGGTCTGATGTTGAGGTCTTTAATCCATTTTGATCTTACTTTTGTACATGGTGTTAGGCAGAGTTCTGAGCCTATTTTTTTGCATGTAGCCGTCCAGTGATGCCAACACAATTTATTAAAGAGGCTTTCCTTACTCCACTTCACATTACTTGCACCTTTATCAAAGATTAGATGAGCATATGATTGAGGAGAGATGTCAGTGTATTCAACCCTGTTCCATTGGTCTGCAGTTCTGCCTTTGTTCCAGTACCATACTGTTTTAATTATTACTGCTTTGTAGTACAGTTTGACGTTCGGGAGGTTGGTTCCTCCCATTTTCTTTTTCCCAAGAATTGCTTTAGCTATTCGTGGGGGCTTATTGTTCCATATAAATTTCAAGAGTGTTTGCTCCATTTCTTTGAAGAATGTCATGGGTATCCTTATAGGGATTGCATTGAATTTATACAATGCTTTTGGTAGTATTGCCATTTTGACAATGTTAAGTCTCCCGACCCATGAGCAGGGGATATCTTTCCATTTCCTCATGTCCTCTTTTATTTCCTGAAGTAGTGTTTCGTAGTTTTCTTTGTACAGGTCCTTTACTTTCTTAGTTAAGCTGATTCCTAGGTACTTGATTTTCTGGGGCACAATTGTGAATGGGATTGTTTTTTTCATGTTGCTTTCTTCTCTCTCACTCTTCACGTATAGGAAAGCCATGGACTTTTGGGTATTGATTTTATAACCTGCAACTTTACTATACGAGTCTATTGTTTCTAGGAGTTTTTTGGTGGAAGTTATTGGGTTCTCTAAGTAGAGTATCATATCATCTGCGAATAGTGAGAGCTTGATTTCTTCCTTTCTTACCTGAATGCCCTTAATATCTTTTTCCTGCCTAATCGCTATTGCAAGTACTTCCAGTACTATATTGAACAGCAGTGGAGAGAGTGGGCATCCCTGTCTCGTCCCTGATCTTAGAGGGAAGGCTCTCAGTTTTTCCCCATTGAGAATGATGCTTGCTGTAGGCTTGTGGTAGATGGCTTTAATTATTTTGAGGAAGGTCCCCTCTATACCCATTTTGGCTAGGGTTTTCATCATAAAGGGGTGCTGGATCTTATCAAATGCTTTCTCTGCATCTATTGATATGATCATATGCTTTTTATCTTTTCTTTTGTTGATATGGTGGATTATGTTGATTGATTTCCGAATGTTAAACCATCCTTGCATCCCTGGGATGAATCCTACTTGGTCATGGTGTATGATCTTTTTAATGAGTAGTTGGATTCTATTTGCTAGTAGTTTGTTGAGGATCTTTGCATCTGTGTTCATCAGGGATATCGGCCTGTAATTCTCTTTCTTTGTGGTATCTCTGTCTGCTTTTGGTATCAGTGTGATATTTGCTTTGTAGAAACTGTTTGGAAATGTTTTTGATATTTCAATTTCGTGGAAAAGCTTAAAGAGCATTGGGAGTAAGTCCTCTTTAAAGATTTGGAAGAATTCACTAGTGAATCCATCCGGGCCAGGACTTTTGTGCTTGGGGAGACTTTTTATTACCATTTCAATTTCCTTGATGGTGATAGGTCTGTTCAGGTATTCCAGGTCTTCTTGGTTCAGCCTTGGGAGTCTGTAGGAGTCTAGGAATTTATCCATTTCCTCGAGGTTTTGATGTTCCGTGGCATAAAGCTTCTCAAAGTACTCCCTGAGGATCCTCTGAATTTCTGTGGTTTCTGTTGTAATGACCCCCTTTTCATTTCTGATTCGGTTTATTAGGGTTTTCTCTCTCCCTTTCTTTGTGAGTTTTGCTAGAGGCTTATCGATCTTGTTAATTTTCTCGAAGAACCAGCTCTTGGTTTCATTGATCTTTCGGATTGTTTTTTGGGTTTCCATTTGGTTAATCTCTGCTCTGAGTTTTATTATTTCCTTTCTCCTGTTCGGGTTGTGCTCCTTTTTTTGGTCCTTCTCCAAGCTCTTAAGCTGTGAGGTTAGGTTACTTATGTGTGCTCGCTCCTCCTTCCTGAGGAATGCTTGTAGAGCTATAAACTTTCCTCTTAACACAGCCTTTGCTGTGTCCCATAAGTTTTGGTAACTCGTGTTCTCATTTTCATTCGTTTCTAGGAATCTTTTGATTTCCTCTTTGATTTCCTGTCTAATCCACTCGTTGTTCAATAATGCACTGTTTAATTTCCAGGTGTTTGATTTAGTTTTCTGTTTTTGTGTGTGATTTACTTCTAATTTCAACGCATTATGGTCTGAGAAGATTGTTGATACAATCTCTACCTTCTTAATTATATGGAGGCATGTTTTGTGGCTCAGCATGTGGTCTATCTTGGAGAATGTTCCATGTACGCTTGAGAAGAATGTGTATTCAGCTTTTTGTGGATGAAGTGTCCTGTATATATCTACTAAGTCCCTTTCTTCCATTGTTTCCCTCAAATGAAGTATGTCCTTGCTAAGCTTGAGTCTGGTTGATCTATCAAGAGGTGACAAAGCAGTGTTGAAGTGTCCCACTAGTATTGTGTTGCTATTGATGTCTTTTTCCAAATCTATGAGTAGTTGTTTTAAGTACTTTGCTGGTCTCTCATTAGGTGCATATACATTTATTATTGTAAGTTCTTCCTGTTGTACAGATCCTCTGATAAATAAGAAATGGCCTTCACTGTCTCTTATGACCTTCCTCACTCTGAAATCAATGTGATCTGATATAAGGATGGCTACCCCAGCTTTTTTATGGGAGCTGTTTGCCTGTAGGATTGTTTTCCAGCCTTTGACTCTGAGTCTTTGTTTGCTTTGACTATTGAGATGCGTTTCTTGCAGGCAGCAGAATGTTGGGTTCAATTTTCTAATCCATCCTGCCACTCTATGTCTTTTAATTGGTGCATTTAGCCCATTGACATTGAGAGAGATTATTGTTATGGGATTTTGTCCCATTGTTCTGTTAAAATTTGGTGTATTTGAGGGGCCTTTCTTGCCTTAAAGTAGCCCATTTAGTTGTTCTTGTAACCATGGTTTTGAGTCTATGAAGTTCCTGAGCTGTTGTTTGTCTGTGAAACTGTGTGTTGTTCCTTCTATTATGAATGAGAGTCTTGCTGGGAAAAGTATTTTGGGGGAGGCATTTATTTCATTGAGTTTTTTTTACTATGTCCCACCACTGTTTTCGGGCCATGAGGGTTTCATCAGAAAAATCAGCTGTGAATTTTAAGGATGCTCCTTTGTAAGAGATTTCTTTCTTCGATCTTGCTGCTTTCAGAATTTTGTCTCTGTCTAAGGTTTTGGTCATTTTGATCAGAATGTGTCTTGGGGTATTTTTATTCGGATTTCTTCTAGCTGGTACCCTTCGGGCCTCCTGAATGTGTTCACAAGTTTTCTTCAGCTCTGGAAATGTTGTAGCAATGATGTCTTTGACAGTTTCTTCTTCATCGAAGTCTTCTTCCCGTCCCTCTGGGACTCCAATAATTCTTATGTTACCCCTCTTGGCTTCATCACGATCTTCTCTTGCCATCTGTTCCCGAATTGTGAGTCTCTTTTCCATTTTCTGCTCTTTTCTGGAGAGTCTCTGAACTTCATCTTCGAGCTCACTGATTCTGTTCTCAGCCGCTCTTACTCTGCTGCTGAGGCCTTCCACTGAGCTTTTCAATTCGCCTACGAGATTTTTCAGGTCTGACATTTCTGATTGCATTTTCCTCATTTCTGCCTTCAGATCCTCTTGTATTCTATTGGCATTGCTTTCCATTGTTTCTTTTAATTCCCTAAGCATCCTAAGTAGCTCCCTTCTGAATTCCTTGTCAGAGAGGTTGTCTAACACTACAGTACTGTTGGTGTCATCTGGGCTAGACTCTTCAATATGAAAGTTTGGTGGTGGGCTTTTGCATTGCTTTACCATTGTGAGAGGTGTGGTTTAGTCCTTCACGTTCAGTGTTACTATTCTGCTTGATATGCAGTGTGAGTTAAGATAGGCTTATGAGTTATTGGCTACTGTGTTTCTAGTGGCTGAGCTAAAATAGAGAAGTTTCCATCTAAGAAGTTAGCTTATGGTTCCTATGGCATATGTAGTAGGAAAATATTTCGCGGCCGCGTTAGCGGTCACGGCTCCGGAAAGAGTCCCTGGCACTGGGCGAGGAGTTGGGGATGTCTCCTGTTTGGAATTGGAGCCGTTCAGCTTTGTTGCCCAGAGCTGGGCCTCTGTGCCCATCCCACGCAGATCAGGGGTTGAAAACCGGCTGTCTAGGGGCTGTTTCTAGCTGCGCGTGCCCAGAGAGGAACCCAGGCCCTTGGGGGCGGGCTGTACCTGTTGGAATTGGAGCCGTTCAGCTTTGTTGCCCAGAGCTGGGCCTCTGTGCCAGTCCCACGCAGATCAGGGGTTGAAAATCGGCTGTCTAGGGGCTGTTTCTAGCTGCGCGTGCCCAGAGAGGAACCCAGGCCCTTGGGGGCGGGCTGTACCTGTTGGAATTGGAGCCGTTCAGCTTTGTTGCCCAGAGCTGGGCCTCTGTGCCCGTCCCACGCAGATCAGGGGTTGAAAACCGGCCGTCTAGGGGCTGTTTCTAGCTGCGCGTGCCCAGAGAGGAACCCAGGCCCTTGGGGGCGGGCTGTACCTGTTGGAGTTGGAGCTGTTCAGCTTTGTTGCCCAGAGCTGGGCCTCTGTACCCGTCCCACGCAGATCAGGGGTTGAAAACCGGCTGTCTAGGGGCTGTTTCTAGCTGCGCGTGCCCAGAGAGGAACCCCGGGAAAATATTTTTAAGCAAAAATTTATGCTACATACATGATGCTTCTTTGAATGTCATATTAGTAGCACTGTATCTCTGTCCTCTGATTGTTCATCGATTTGCTCAAGCAGGCACCAGTAACGTCTCCATTGTGAGACTTATTGTTATGGGAAAATATGCATAAAATTATGTTCATTTAAAGAACATGTTTATTGGGGCTGGAGCGATAACACAGCAGGTAGGGCGTTTGCCTTGCACGTTGCCGACCCGGGTTCAATTCCCAGCATCCCATGTGGTCCCCCAAGCACTGCCAGGAGTAAATCCTGAGTGCATGAGCCAGGAGCAACCCCTGTGCAAAGCTGGGTGTGACCCAAACAGTAAAAAAAAAATCACACCATGTTTATTAATGGAACAAAATCAATTTATATCGTTAATGAATCCTTGCATTGTGTTAATGGACTATATTAAGTTTTACATCTTATAGGACTTAGTGATTAATAGAAATTATTAAATGTGTTATTCTTCCTAACAGTTCTCATTTAGCAAATTGCTGAGGACTCCTTAGAAAATAATTTCAGTTTATATTTTTGAATTACAGCGAAGGTCTTCTATTCTTTCATTTTATATTAAAAAAATTTGTCTTTGAATCTCAATTATTATGAATATATTTTTCAAAATGCTTGATCTTTCTCCTCTTGCTCTGTTTCTTTATCTTCGCTTCAAAGTCTATTTATAGTCTTTGTACCTGCTTGGAAATTTTGCTTTGTCCTCCTGTAGTTTTTTCTCTATAACTGCTAAAGTTTGAATTATACTTCCTCATTGACAATCAGTTGTAGTTACTGGTTTTGGCATATCGAATACACAATGGATAGCTTGCCAGGCTCTTCCGTGCGGGCGGAATACTCTGGGTAGCTTGCCAGTCTTCCGAGAGGGATAGAGGCATTTGGGGCGACCTCTAATTACCCTTGTAGGTGTTACCATATTTGAACCCTATCAAATATGGTATGACAATTCCAGAAGATGGGTATTTAGTGTCTTATGATGTGTCGCGCGGCTGCCACTTCGCGTCCGCGCGGGTCCGGAAAGCATCCTGGAGTGTGGGACGGCTGGGTAGTGGAGGTAGTGTCGATAGTGGAAGTCTGCCAGTGGGGTATTTATCTGGGTAGGGTGGGTCTTCTGTGCGCAATCCGATCCCTGGGTGGTTGATGGAAGCAGACAGGGCAGGGTAGGGTGGGACTCCTGATTAGAATCCCTTTGTCACCTGTGATTGGTGGGAGCAAGCAGAGAAACTCTGTTCCTGGGTCCGCCAAGCTGGAGTCCGCTTATCTTGTTCTGTGGGTCTTCAGTCGTGCGTGAGTCTCGGCCGGAGCTGCCAGGTGGGTCCGGAAAGCGTCCTGGAGTGTGGCGACGGCTGGGTAGTGGAGGTAGTGTCGATGTAACTACAACTGGTCTCATTCACCTGACCCTGAAGCCTTCACCGACATGGCAGCACTGAGAAGGATGAGAAAGGAGAGGCCGACAAAATCTCAAGGCCGAACTAGGCTGCCACAACGAAGGAAGACAAAAATGATTGTCTGTACTTTCAATGCACGTACGCTAGCATCAGATACATCCATCGAGGACCTGATGGTACAAGCGCGAATGATCAAGTACGACATCATTGGTCTGACCGAGAAAAGAAGGCACGAATCTCACCATGCCGTTTTCGACACTGGAGAAGAATTGTTCCTTGGAACATGCGATAAAAGAGGTGTCGGAGGCATTGGTGTCCTTGTCAACACAAACTTGGCCAAGAGCATTGATTCATTCGAATGCCTAACAACCCGAATCGGACGTTCACATTTGAATAGATGTGGCTCACTGCCTGCAGTTTCTATCTTCGTTGTCTGCGCACCAACATCTCATTGTGATGAAAGAGAAATCGAGAAGTTCTACATGGAGCTGGAGAAGTTCTATAAAGAAGACCACACCTTCTACAAGATCATTGTGGGTGATTTTAATGCCAAGATAGGACGGAGAAGATCAGCTGAAGAACTTCACATAGGGACCCATGGCTAGAATGGAACGAACAGGGTGAGAGACTGTCTGAGTTCATCATGTCAACCAAGACCATCCATGGTAGCTCACAGTTCCAGAAGGCAGAATCTAAACGTTGGACATGGGAGTCTCCCGGTGGACCATTCCACAACGAAATAGAGCACATCATATTCAATCGACGATTTTGCCTGACCGATGTCGCTGTTGTCCCAAAATTTCGAATGGGATCGGACCACCGTCTCCTTCGTGCAAAATTCTACTTCACAGAGCGGGGAGAAAGGGCTGAAAAGTTCAAAAAGAGAACTCCCAGAATGACCACCAACTGGGAACTCTTTGGCATTATTGCGGCAACATGGGAAGATGCCATTGTTGACAACATTGACGAGGAATACGATCGACTGGTTCAGCACCTCCATGAATGTGCGAGGAACGCCAAGAGAGAGATAGCCACAAAAAAACGTCTGATTTGGCGCATGCCTCAAGCAACCGCAAGCTAACGTCCGAGCTCGCAAAGCAATGCAGAGATGTGATCAAGGAAGACCTCAAAGAGAGAAGAGCAGAAGTACTAATAGATGCGGCAGAAGCTGGGAAAAGTATTCATTAGGCCCGCCTGTCCTTCATCAACTACAAGACCAAGGTGACTGCCCTCCGACGTCCTGATGGATCCACAACATTCGCCAGAACGGCAATGGAGAAGATTATCCATGACTTCTACTCAAATCTCTACGATAGCTATGTCCACTTGCCAACATACCAAATTCCACAGGATGGATATGTCGTTCACAATGTTCTCCCTTCCGAAATCCGACATGCCATTTCGTCGGTAAAGAAACAAACAGCACCCGGGCCAGACAAGGTCAGACCTGAACACCTGAAGAACCTGACATCAGTACTCATCAGTACACTGGTTCGGCTCTTGCCTCGCTACCTGTCTGAATGCAAGGTTCCGTCCCAATGGAAAACCAGCAGGACCGTACTACTGTTCAAGAAGGGAGACATCCATGACACTGGCAACTATCGCTGATCTGCCTATTGTCTGTCATCTCCAAGTTGTTCACTCGAGTCATCCTAAATAGGATTGGCAGAACACTAGATGAAGGACAACCATGAGAGCAAGCAGAGTTCCGCAAAGGATTCAGCACCATCGACCATATCCACACGATAATCAAACTCATTGAGGTTTCTCGGGAGTTCAAGATGCCGCTCTGTTTAACATTCATTAATTTAAAGAAGGCCTTTGATTCTGTTGGGACGGAAGCGGTCATTGAAGCCCTAGCCAATCAGGGCATTCAAGCCCAATACATCAAGATCCTCCATGAGCTGTATTGTGGATTCACTACCAGGATCTCACCATTCTACAAAGAAGTGATCATTGATGTCAAGAGAGGGGTTCAGCAGCGTGATACCATCTCACCGAAACTCTTCAGTGCCACCCTCGAGAACATCATGCGACGACTGGAATGGGAAGGAATGGGAGTGAAGATAGATGGTCGGCAACTATACCACCTCCGCTTTGCTGATGACATTGTTTTAATAACACCAAACATCAGCCAAGCGGCACAAATGCTGGCCGACTTTGACCGTGAGTGTGGAAAGGTAGGACTACAGCTGAATCTTACGAAGACAATGTTTATGAGAAACAGCCTCGTTCCTGATGCCCCATTCGCTCTCCACGGAACGACCATCTCCAAATGCAACAGCTATGTGTACCTAGGTCGAGAAGTCAACATGACAAATGACCTGGCACGTGAGCTGCGCAGGAGGAAGAGAACAGCTTGGAACGCCTTCAAGAACGTCGAAGAAATAGCTAAGAGAATGAAAAACCTCTGGCTCCGGGCACATCTCTTTGATTCCACTGTTCTTCCTGCATTAACATATGCCTCAGAGACCTGGGCCCTACACAAACAGGATGAGAACGCTATTCAGGTCTCCCAAAGAAGACTAGAAAGAGCTATGCTTGGAATATCACGTTTCACTGAAATGAGAGAAAAAATCTGGAGTTCCGACATCCATTGACGATCAAGATTCAGGGACGCTGTCTCATTTGCCAAGGTGTCAAAAATCAGATGGGCTGGTCACATAATGAGATTTAAAGACGACTGCTGGACTAGAGCTGTTTCTGACTGGATTCCATGGGATGTCAAAAGACGGCGTGGCCGCCCACCCACCAGATGGTCAGACTTCTTCGTTAAGATCATGAAGGATCGGTTTGAGGCTCTTCATGTTCACAGAGCGAACAGATGCCATGGGGCTACACTAGCACGTGACAGGGACAAATGGAGACGTTACTGGAGCCCGCTCGAGGAAATCCACGACCAAAGGGAAGTTAAGTCATAAGTGATTGACAATCATCCAGAGATCCAAGTAAGCATTAGACAATCTACTTCCTCTGTAATTGAGATTAGATCCCTCTCTACCATGTTTTTGCTTACTTTTTCTCTAAACAACATTCTTTATAATAATGTATTCACAGTCCCTTTTCCCAGGCAAACACTTTCAGGGCAGAGTTCCTCATTGTCACACATCCTGAATCCCCATTTTTTAATGGAAGCTCATTGCGCCTAACTTGAACTTTGGTGTTTAAATGAATTTTGAATTAGATGCCTTTATGTGAAGTAATACAAACACAAGTATATATAATTATTATATTATCTGTGAAAATAAAGAGGATTTCTACATAAGGTCCATTTTAGATCTATCCAATTCTACAAATTGGACAACAAAGGACAAATGAAATTTGTTAGTAACTGGTTCATTAATTTTTAAGAATGCTATTTAATGTATAATATTGGGAATTATCAGCACAGATAGAAATTCTTGAATAAATTTGGTATTATCGTTATTACAATAGCACTCTTGCCAAAGAAATTATCATTTCTCTGGGAATTGTCTCTGTAAGACTTTCATACTGTACAAAACCCACAAAACATTGATGCACTCATTAGAAGCACTCATTCAAACAAATTAGCAAAATGTGTTTAACTCTGATTATTTAAAAAATATTCCAATAGATCTAAGAAAAGTTTCTATCATGTTGAGTGAGTATATATTTTTATAAACTGTTTGCTAGTATATATGGCAATTCTGTTAATGATCAGACCCAACCTTTACTTCCACCTCCTAATACAACTTAGCTAAGAGCTCTTCTTTTCTCGTATGACTTTACATATTATTAGAAGTCTCTAAATTGAAATAGCTGTCTTTGCAGATTAACAGTTTAATTTCTAATGTAATGTAAAATACTTTTGCAGTTTAGAGCAAGCATCAATCTTTTCTTCATGCCATGTGTCATTTTAAGGTAGTCTCACTCAAATGCAAATAAGGCTGTATTTTAAATTCTTGACCTTGTAAAAGCAAAAAATCAAGAAATTTGCTGAATTTTAAAATGAACTTAAAAATTACCTGCAAGTCATGACTAAGCTAATCTCTCAAAAATTACCTCTCTAGCTCATAAATGCTTTAAATTCACTTTTAATTCACTTGCATAATGTGTTATTATAAATGTGTTATTATATATTTATTATATAAATATTGATGTATAATAAAAGCAAATTATATGTCACATAGCGCTAAAAGAATATTGGATGAAAACAAAAGAAAAGAAAAGCATCTATAACTAAACTTTAGCGAAAGAAATTTACTTTATACATATGAATATTTGTTTAAAATAGGTAGGTAACTTTTTGGATTATAATTAGATAATATAAATACTCAGTGAAGAATTGAGAAACATAATAAAACATTTAATTTTCAAAGTCATCTGCATTTTGGTTTTTATTGAAAACAGTGAATAGCACTATTAATGTTATGCAAATGAAACCTATATGTTATATTTTTAGTAAAGTAAATTGTTTTAGCAATAAACTGATATATAAATTAACTAGGACTCCTGGGGATAAAGTGCAATCTTCATATAATTATGTCCATATTTTTCTTTAAAAAATCCAATTTATCTAAGCATTTAAAATTTAGAAGCACATTATTTTTATGGTTATGGCATGACATTTTAAATTAATTTACCTGTACTTAAAATTTTCTGCTTAGTAGATTAGCCTATTTCTTGACAAACACCAATATTTAAAGAATGTTAAAAGAAAAAATGTACTAAACTACTTGTCTAAATTATAAATGAAGACGAAAGATTACAAGATGATGTGCACAATGTAATACAACATGTGCTACAAAAACTACACTAAGAAAAATTTATTGCAAATTATAAAATCAATGTAACAAATATAATTCTATCACAAAGAATACATCTCAATTTATAGTAGATACTATTATAAAAATAAAATAGAAAATATCACTGAAATATACATTTAGAATTACAGAAGTTTGAGGTTTTGAAGGTAATTTTCTCATTATGAGTATTTATGACTACAGTTATAAAAATAAAGTGACTTTTTAAAAATGAGCTTATCATATGCAAACTGACTGAATTTTATTTGGTAAAATTTTGAGGGTAAAATGCATGTGCTTGCATCAGAAGTATACTTGACTTGAGTTTGGTTCTTGACACCTCATATGGCACCCTCAGCTCTGCCAAGAATCATCACTGAGCCAGAAGTAAATCCTGAGCACAGCTGGGTGTGGCTGAAAAACAAAAATAATATATGGTGCAGCAGATTACATGATATTACTTAGAATATTTACTTTTAGAATTTGGTCAATGTTGTACTCTAAAATTCTTTATGTTTAATTTTATGCTTATGCAAATATATTCCATTTCAAAAACTTTGATACACAGTTTGAGCACTTGGTTTTAAAAGCATTTTTCTGCTTTAGTTGAGAAATCTGGGTATTTCTTCCTGTCTGGACAAATTAACTAGTATTTTAGAGTGTCCTTTTGTCAGGTCCCATTAAGTGTCCTTTCTCCAAATTATAGAATTTAGAAATAAATATTCAATTCATATATAGAGAGACTCCTAATGAAATTTTTCAGTTTATTTGGTATAATTTACATTTAATTGTTATTGAATTATTCAATATTAGGACCTTGGGTTTAGATGTGGTTGTTATACAAATATGGTATTTTAATTTAAAGTTAAATAGGAATCCATCCAAATTTAATTGCAGTTATAAATAGCAACATAAAATTGGTAATGATAGTTTGTTTGAGTTAGTCAATTATTTGACTTCTTTGAATGTTAATGTTCAATGAATACTAATACTCAAAATTAATCTAACAATATAACCATATTATATTATGTCCATTAAGATTAAATATGCACAATAAGCATTTTAGTGAATTTAAATAACTGTGATTTATAATGCATAATGGGTAATAATATTTTTGAATAATTTTGTGATATTCAACAAGAGATTTTTGCATAACACGTATTTTAATGTAGTAGCTCAAATATCATTATACAATCATTGTTAAATCTAATTATAAATGTTATTTATACAGCAAAGTTTAAATTTAAAATATATCTGTGCATTAATAATATTTTGGTATATATTTTAATTTTATAATCCTTGATCATTATAAATAATAGCATTTATATAAATTTAATTCACAAAAGCTTATCTTGGCAATGCAGTTATTTTTAACATTTTATTCTTTGGTCACTGGTTTCATCTGAGAGACTTTTTATAGAGTCTACACAGTGAGTTATGCTGTGGAATGATACATTCATTTTCAATAAGAACTTTATGTCTAGAATGGAAGGAAGCACAGCTACACAATGTAAAACTTAGTGCTTTCTCAGATTCCACTTACAGAGCTTATCACCTTGTCATATTTTCTTTATGCCTCTAAGAAAGCATAGCTTTTCATTTTCAACTCAGCTGCTCACCTCTCCATTTTTACATTCCAGCTCAGCCAACCAACTTGTGACCTTGTCTGCTGTTGACAGCCATATTACTCGCAGAGGATTTATTTCAAAGAGTTTGAAACATTACTTTCATCTGCTTTGCTGATTTCAGTTAAACATGAAAAATTGCTTTAAATCTGATGCCAAATATATGTCAGTTTTTAAGACTTTACCTGTATCATCATTGTTACTGACACATAGATATGTCACTATGTACTTTTTCTGGTGTGTGAAGAAGTTGAAACAAACATAGCATTTGTCTATCCTGGAAACTGTACTTTTGATTCAGACCTAGTAGGCTTGCAAAGTCTACTGAAAACTAAAACAAAAATGCACAACTTACACTCACAAAATATGTCAGATGTAAATTAAAATATTATTTTTTTATTTCTTAAAGAAAGCTATATATAAAAAGTGTGGATGACTTTAATGTTCCAAACAACTATTATGAACTGTTAGTTCATATATGTATCTATTTTTAATGGTCAAGAACTCAGTTCTGAAAATTGGGATAATGTAAAAATGAAAATATTACAATAGCAAAATAAATTTGTATAAATTAAACTGGAATTGGATGAGAAACTTGCTACCATGTTAATGCAAATTTCCATCATGTTAGAATCTACAAACTCTTTACTAAAGACAAGAACATAGAGATACAACATTGTAGTAACTTAAGTTGGCTTTGTCTTGTTTTTACTACTTTGTCAATATAGAATTATTGCAGCTAGAAATTTGCTGAGCAATCAAATGAATTATAAAAGTAAGGCTTTGTACTCGAGACAATTTTCTCTTCACTAAATAGAACCCAATTTTATCTTCACAGATTAGTTTTTAAATATTTTAAATGAATAGTTTTAGTTTTTTTCTTTACTTCTCAGTAAACAAGCTTACTATCATAATATTCACATATTTTTTAAAGGTAGCAGTTATTTGCTGATGTAAGAATTTCTCAAGTTGGACAATCTGCACAGTAGTTTTCTTGTAGGAAACATAAGATGACAAATTCTAATTTTATTAAGATTTTTACCCCCGGAGCAAATTGATGAACAACGGGAGGACAGTGACAGTCACAGTGACAGAAAGTTAGTTGCAATTGAATGTTGTTGAATAATAAAAGAAACATTAATAATGAAAAACAACTTAGAACAAATGTCAGGCATCACTGGTAGAACAGTTAATGAAGTAAATCTGAGTAGTACATAAGGAAGGTTACATTATAGTTACTTTCTTTAACCTTGCCAGTAAATTAGAAATAATAATACAATAATGTGAGCCATTACCATGTTGAAAAGTTTTAATTCTCTACAGGCATGCTCTTTAAGCTCAGGTTCTCCTTGAACACCTACCTCATTTGCTTGTCTCTATGATTCTTTTCTTGACTATTTCTCCTCTGGAGAACCCTGTGTTCTCTCTTGAGCATGTACTTTTTTCTCTCCCTTCACATCTTTCTAAATGTGTGTCAGTAAAAACTACCTTGCTTTACCAAAAATAGCTTTTAATCCCCCAATTAAACAATTTCATGCACAATTATACGAGATAATTCTCAGCAAACTTAAGAAAAAAAAGTTTTTGTGTTTTCAACGACATATATTGCTTTTTGAAATTTTTGTACTCACACATACAAGTAAGTGGGAGAAAGTATAAGTGAACTTGAAGATAGAAAACTTCAAACTATCATGCCAGGGAAACATTATATAAAATTTGCTTTGTGGCAAATATTTACATATTGAAAAAACTTATTTTATGATGGTACAATTTTAACCATGGTCAATATTCTTATGCTCAGTACTAACCTTTACAAAAACTACCTCATGGATCCAGGCAATAGTATAGTGGGTAGGGCACATGTCCTAACATGCATCAGACTTTCCTCCATTCCTGGTACCACTTATTCTACAAAACATTCCTGCCCATTGCCGTAGAGATTCTTGAACTCAGTCTTCTGTGGCCCTGGAGGTCTTAAAAACATTGCTAGTGTCCAAGGTGTCCCCCACACAGAGGACATGAACAGCATTGCTTCCTTGGGAACTTGCATAAACTACTAGATTGCTTGAAAAATAATTACTAATGGAACTCCCATCAAAAAATGGAGAGAATAAATGAACAGAAAATTTCTCAAAGAAGAAAATAAAATGGCCAAACAGCACATGAAAAAATGCTCTTCATCACTAATCATAAGGGAGATGCAGATCAAAACAATAAGATATCATCTCACACCACAGAGACTGGCCCACATCCGAAAGAACAAAAGAAACCAGTGTTGGCAAGGATGTGGAGAAAAGGGGACTCTCTTTCACTACTGGTGGGAATGCTGACTGGTTCAGCCCTTTTGGAAAACAGTATGGACACTTCTCAAAAAATTAGAAATTGAGCTCCCATTTGGCCCAACAATATCACTTCTGGGAATATACCATGGGGCCCAAAACCACACAACAAAAACAATCTGAATTTTTATGTTCACTGCATGGATTCCCATTAAGAACTTGGATATGTTCTTCAAAAGGGAAAAAAATATCTCTTGTTGAATTTTATACATACATACAAAGCAAGTATCTGTATCTCATAAGCTCATGAAATATGCTTCACATTTCAATTTCATATAATTCAACCAAACAATTTTCAACAGACTGAATGACGAAAAAAATATAGCAATCCAGCTGTCAGTTAATAATCCAGAAATTTAACAGATTTTTCCATTCTATAATACAAAGTCAATTTCGCACTAATGTTTTGTTTAATGTCACTACTCATGCAAAGCATACTAATAGTAAAGAGTTTCTCATTATTACAGTAAATGAAATAATGAATGGATTTTTAAATAAGACATTGTAATTGAGTGACAATTTAGTATAGGGATAAAAAAACAGATGATAATATTGGTATAAGCAACAAGCTGTCACATTTTTATATTTAATTTTGTAATTAGTATGACTATTTTAATGTCGTTGAAGGTGATGAAAAGTTGTGAATACTAACTATAAAAGACATACAAAAATTATAAATAAAAGGATAAAAATATAAAACAGATGTTAGATTATATTAGTCTATGACAAACCAATAATAAAACAACAAAGGAATTGAATAGAAAATCAAAATCACTAGAATCCGATGATTCAGCTTTTAATAGTTTTTTGCTTGTCTTTGAATTTATTTACTTTTTTGTTTCAGGTCACAAACAATGATGCTCAGAGACCACTACTTATGGGATCAAACTCTTGTCGGCAGCCTACTAAGAAAGCGCCCTACCTTCTGTACTTTTGCTTAGGTATGCTTTAATCTTCTTTCTACTAATTTCTGACACTAAAATCTTGCGAAAATAGTTATTTCATCTACATTAAAGCATGTATTTAGTCCATCTGTAAAACCAAGCAAGTTTTACATGAAAATATTCTATTTTATCTATAAGTCATAAAAAATGATAAATATAAAGCTTCAAGCCATGCCATTTCAGCTTTTGATATACATTTTATGTAGAAGTATAATCAATTATAAATTTTTGGAATAACAATATTGTTTCTCGTAAAATTTTATTCAATGGCATTTATATATCTAGAATGGTATATCTAGAATGGTATATCTAGTATATCAAGTATATCTAGAACATGGTTTATCTAGTATATCTAGAACATTTTGTCTATTTTTGTTAAAGCATTTGTAGATTTAAGACATAAATTGTTATGTTATTATTCCAAAGCAAATAATTGCCTCAAGTTTTGTATACACATTGAAAAATTTTTCTTCTTTTGAATCTGAAACAATTTTTTGGCATAAGATCAACAGTAGCTCTGAAAATAAATGAAGATAGAATAAAAACGAGAGATAAGAAATTAAGAAAACCAAGTGTTTGATGGATAACATAATAAAACAATAATGCACGTTCAACATTAAGATAATTTATTATATGAAAAATTAAGTTTAATTTAACATGTTGATAGTTTAAATGTACATATAATGATATAGAAGAAAATCTTTGACAAAATTTAACATATAAGAATACAAATATTTAAACTGGATAATATATCAAAATTTCCTGAACTGATAGCATCCCCCCAAATTTTAGCAGTTTCATAATCAATATGAAGTCTGGTATTATTTGCCATTGTAAAAGGTAGAACATAAAAGAAAATGATCAATTCTTTTATTAAAATTAATATGCTGGCTATTATAATTAATATAATAACAAATAAAAATGATATAAAATGGAAAGAAATATGCGAATGTTGTTAATTTAGACCATTTAGTAAAAAATTTCAAGTAGAAAGTATTTCGAAATAAGCTTTTTCAAACTAATATGTTAATTGAGAAGTTTTTGAAAATAAATATGTAAAGTCACTTTCTACATAGTCACATTAGAATGTACAATCACACATTTTAGAGATTATGCATCAGGAATATAATCTACTATTGCCAAGACATAGTGTGCTTTCACATCATTTAAAAGCCTAATGTAACTTTGGAATTAGCTTCATCCAAAGGAAATATTTACTTTAATTGCTATTTACCTTCTTGTTTAACTAGAAAGGGCTTCATTCAAATGCATTTATTTTCCTATTGTGACCTTTTGTGACAATATGTTATTAGCTACAAAGAACAAAGAATTTCTTAGTGTTCACAATCTTGCCAAGGACATTGGAAAAATACAAGCCGCCTTGCACTATAATTTTCTTTCTGTCAAGAACCTTAACAGTCTCTGAGAGGGAGATCAGCACAATTGTAGAGTAAAATGAGTAACAATTCTAGCTTCGTTGCAAGGATGAGTAAAAAGCTATTATAATAGTGCACCTTTTATAATATTTATATTTTATCACTTTGTTATGTGTTCATATTCAGATTTCATAAATTTTAGAAATTAAGTGAAAAGCAAACAAATATAGAAGACAACAGAACGTCTGAGACCGTATTTTTTCATCTGTGTTTAAAAACTAAATCTGTGTTTCATTTTTCTCAGATTAAAAATGTTCATGGATAATAATAACCAGAGTTTAATGTTATTGACTAAATTTTTCATGTTTGTGAAAATTACCTTGGGAAACAACAATTTGAGAAGAGGTTGTGATTATTTTTCTTGTCTATGTGGTAATTGTAGAAAAAGTAATAGTAATCACCATTAGGAAAGAACTTGATTCATTTACTAAGGATTATGGTATGTCTGCCTGATTCTGGAGTCTATTTGAAAAATTCATTGGTTAAAAATAAAAATATGACCATGAATGTATGTTGAGCAAGCACACCTAAATCTTAATAACAAATATGCTAATATTATTTCAACTTTTTACAAAATAGAGGCATCACTATAATCTCTAACAGGGATCAAAATATTCTATTTAGCATTTTCAATCTCTGATATTTGGTTTCTGTAATTGAATAACAATATTTCAAAGTTAATCTTTATGAGACTTCCTCCTACCTTTGTGCTCAGGGATCACTTCTAATGGTGCTCAGGGGACTATTTGCAGTACTGGGGATCAAACTGAGGTCAATTTCATGCAATGAAAGTGCCTTAGTGCTTTAATCTCTCTGACCCTGACATAGTTTTAACAGACCAAAAGGTCATATTCATTCTAATAGTGGGAAAAAATGTATTTTCCAAAGATATTTTTCCTGTTACTCCCATTTTTACAGAACATTTAAAAGTACTTTTTAAATTAATTCAATTCTGGTTTAAAATCATTTGCATAATAAATTTCTAGATAGTGTGTATTAAATTCCATTGATATTGTGAATCAATTCTGTTAATTTGTTTTGCTTTCTGGGCCATGCTCATGGAGATCAGAGCTTATCTTCATAGGGATCACTCTTGTAGTTCTTAGGGAACCTATGTATGTCACAGATAGAATCCAGGTCAGCTGCTGGTGAGGCAAGCATCTTATCTGCTACACTGTCTCTCTGTCCCCATCTTTGTTCTATTATAAATCGAAAAAATCATGTGGGGCTGGATATAGAGCAGCAGGTAAGGCACTTTTCTTGCATGTGTACAATCCTCTGGGTTCAATCCTCACTCAATATGTTTCTGGCAAGTATGCCAGGAGAAATTTTGGAGTGCAGAATCAAGAAAATCCATGAACACAGCCTAGTATGGTCTGAAAACCAAAACACAAAAACAAATAAAACTTACAAAAGTCCTGATGCTTTTCTTACAATCTAAAAATCCTGAACTCTTTAAATATCGTAAAGTTTTATTCAATATTTCAATAATATAATATAAATTGTTTAAATAAAATTATAAATTATTTTTTTAGGTCTATGTTTCTAGATACAATGAAAGAATCAGCAACAAATTATGTTATTTTTCTACAATGTAATAATCATGTGATATAAATTAAAATTTTAAATTAAGAATAACATATAGGGAATATATGATATTAGCAAATTAAAAAATTATATAAAGTAAACTGTATGCTTAACTTATCAATTAAAAGATGAATTACTATAACATGTTTTAATTTGAATCATTTAAACTTGCAGTCATATTGACCAGAAACTAAGCCTAGACATCTGGGAGTTTCAAAGTTTTTATCACTAAAAAAATTGAGAGAATGTATAAAGAATTATTGCAAATACCCTGATTTAAGTGGTGCTAGGGATTAATTCAGGGTCTCATGCATACGAGGCAAGTACTTTACTACTGTGCTACATCCCTGCCCCCTTTAAATAGTTTTATTTATTTATTTACTTATTTATTATTGTTTAAATAATAAATAAATTTAAAGGTTAGCACAGTGGTAGGGCATGTGCCTTGCATGAGGCCAGTTCCGCCGACCCAGGTTCAATTCCTCCACCGCTCTCAGAGAGCCCAGCAAGTTACAGAGGGTATCTCCCCAGCACTGCAAAGCCTGGCAAGCTACCCGTGACTTGATGTATTCATATGCCAAAACACAATAACAACAAGTCTCACAAAGGAGACATTACTGGGCCTGCTAGAGCAAATCGACGAACAATGGGAGGACAATGCTACAATGCTACAGTGCTACCCTGATTTAAAAAATTGTTTATAATACTTTTAAATAAATAGAATTTCTGCATTTTCCCTAGCTCCATTGAAATATAATGTATACACAGTATTATTTCGCAACATGATTATTGTCATAGTGTTAGCTGACTCCTCTATCACATCACATAGTTGTCACATTTTTATTTTGGTGAGGATATTCACATTTTAAATATATCTTGAAGTGACTAAATTCTGTACATTAAACTTAATACTATAGTCATTCATAACCCCTCTCATGTCTATCACATTACTTTTGAAAACATAATTTCATTCCTATTCAAACTTGATTTAAGGATTAAAAGTATTTATGAGAATTACTAAATTGTAGCTTGTTAATCTAATTTTATTTAATATCATGCTTACTAAACAATACTGTTTGGTTCTTCATATTGTGTTCTTAGATTTTTGTCTCAACAAGCTTACAAGCTAAAAACACAAGATTTATAAAAAATAATAACAATAACTGTGTGACTAGGGAAAAAATTTTATATCCAATTTATAATCTGTTGGAAAAATCTAGTTTTACTTGTATTTCAATTTAACTTTTTTCTAGAACAAATAGCTAGTGAAAAATAGAACATTTCTTCATAAATATAATTAATGATTTTTATCCCAAACTTTAGGTAAACTATGTAAGTATATTAAATTAGAGAAGAAAATCATACAAGAACTTTTGTCTTCTATTTAACTGTCTTATAGAATGACATAAATTTTATTACCTTTAAAATTAAAGAAACAATAACTCACTTGAAAATATATTTCTAAGACTAATTTGCTTATTCATGTTTTATATGAAATCTAATTCTAACCACCACCAATGCCTAAGATGTAAGAATTCCAAACCTTGCTTTTTTATTACACGGGTGGTTAAGTATTATGGTTTATGAAAGTAAAAGGAATAAAAAGAGTTTAAAATATATTGTTTTATAAAGAGAGATAGTGCAAAAATTGCACTTTCTTTTTTATTTTATAGAACAAGGTTATAAAGAAACAATAGGTTTTGCTTATTTATAAATAATAAACTGAGATTTTCTGTAAAAATAGAACAAATTCAAGACTTTTTCATGAATTATTTACTTTAAAAATTAAGCAACTAAAGATTAAATATGTCATTTTAGAAAAAGATACCTTATTATTAAAAAGTTTTGTTTTATATAAGAAAAAATATTATAAAAGAAGGCAAAAATTATTGTCCCATGAAGTCACCATGAAATACTGATAATTTCATTTCACAGCCTCTATATTCATTCCAAAGATAGATTATATTGAACATTAAGTCTGTATGTGCTCTACCTGTGTCTTCTTTAGAGTCAACAGAAGTAAAAAAGTATTTCTCATAATTTATTGTTAATTCACTCTCAACTTAGTGAGTTAGTTTTGAGATATATATATGTATATATATATATATATTTCTAATTCCCATGATGTAGTAAACAACTGCAAACTTTAAATCAGTAAGATATACTGCATGAGTCCAAAATCAATAACATGCAAAAATTTGAGCTGAGCCTCTAAGACTTTTTCTACTTTTATCATCTTGGAAAGAAGACAATTTTAAAAAAGCATCTAATAATATATAGAAGAAAATATTTAAATATAACCAATGATAAGTAATTGGCTCTTACTGAATGTGTAACTTTCTCAATGGGCCTGTTAAAATTGTCAAAGAATAATTTCTTGTTTCTTTGTATTAACTATGACGCCATAACTATTTAAGAATTAAAAAAATTATGAAAGTTACACCACACAATAAAATACTTTGCTGAAAAGTGTTACCTCTTTAAACCTCGGTGGTATAAATATCCATTTATTGCTCTTAAAAAAAAACTGTGAGCACAGTTTTTGGCGCATCTTTTCAGAAACATAGTCCCCACACACATTCAAATTATCCAAGTGGATAGACACTCTTATTATTCTTGTTATGCACATCTCAGCCTTTCTTTGTAACTTCTGTTGTTAATTTTTATTAAGTAAATTAATGCTGGTTTGTATGACTGCACATGTTTGTTTTTTATTAATTTAATTTTTCGGTCTTTGGATCACACCCAGCATTGCTCAGGGATTGCTCCTGCCTCTGTACTCAGGAATTACTCCTGAGAGTGCTTGGGGGACAATATAGGAATCTGGGGATTTCTCCCGAGTTGGCTGTGTGCACATGCTACCTGCTATACTAATGCTCTGGCCCCCAAACTGTGCAAGTTTTAAGAGTACAATTTCCAACTTTTCAAAGTAAATGTGCAAAGTAAGTACCCTGCCCACTGTACTATCTCTTCAGCCTTGAAATTTTTATTTTTTAAATCTCTCTCACTCTTTAACTGATTGTAACCTTCATTCTCTATTCTGAACCCAATGGTTTTGTTTGTTTTTATGCCAGTTTACTGCATTGATTTCTTTCATTACAATACTACTGTTGAATTTCTTAAAAGTCAGATACCAATTATTAAGCTTCTGAAAATTTCAAAGATGTACATCTGTTTATAATCATAAGTATCAGGTATTCCACTTAGAGTCAACTTAAGATCATCTTAAGCATACTGAAGGAAGGATATATGTGGATTTTATCTCCTGAGGATTACCATTACACATATCTAAGAAGTTTTTTTGACTTCTCATGCCACTTGATTTAAAGTTAGATATGAGTGAAGAAACTTCAAAAGGTTGAAAAATGCTTAGCATTCTCAATTTAAATCCTTTAATATGCCTCCATTAGCTTTTTACCATTCTTTTATATGGACAAGATTGCATGATGATTCCTTAGCCAATTAATTTACCTCTTAACAAATCTTGTATTAAGTGTGTATGAATTTTTATTAGGCCAAAGACATTTTAAAAATCCTCCTTATTATAAAATATAGAAGGAAAATACCTTGTTGAGATTAAAAATGAAGAAATGTAGGTACTGTGGAGAAACTACTGGACTTAAGGCACATAACTTGCATGTGCCTAGCCTGGTTAAATCTGCAGCACAACATAGCCCCCAAATATCATCAGGTGCAGCATTGGAAGGCCATGGACACTTCAGAAGTGAGTCTGGTGCTCCTGAACATCATAGTACTTGAGCACCACCACATCTTCAGGTCATCACAATGAACTTTGGCCCATGAAATTCCTAATCCTACTGGCTGAGAATAACTAGGTTTGTTGGGCATGGATAAACCCTTTTAGTATATACCAATTTATCATTTTCTTAGTTTTGATCACTTAATAATGCTGAAATATTTTACGTTAGACCTGAGTATTACTATTTAAGGCATTACAGACTTTGGAGTCATATTAGGACTTAGAAAACCAAAGCTAAACATGAAATCAAGTGTGTTTCCATGTTGAACTCACTTACATTAGAGGATTTCATTCCTCACAATATTTCATAAACATTGCACTTTGACCATAGTTGATTTATATCTTTTGAAGTCAGGAAAAGTTGAAAGCAAAAATCCATTCATTTAAAACCCGTGTTGGGTAAGAGATATTATCCAGGGGGTTAAAGGCTTGTCTTTCACGCAGCCAGCATCAGTTGATACCACATATATAATGCACCCAGTGGTCATCCCTGAATGCAGAACCAGAGTTAAACCCTGTGGAAGGTCCACACAACACTTTAAGTTTACCTAAGATTGCTGATCAAATGGAACTAATTGTCCAATCCAATAAACCTACAAGTTTACCTATGTTCACTTCACCCATGGTGTCAAGAACCAAGTCTATGAGACTTGACTTTCATTACAACCTAAAGGGAAAATTCCATTTCTTCTCTGTGTGAGTCAAGGAAGCTTCAGAAATTCATACAATGTCACTTTTGACAGACATTTCTCTTTACAGTGTATGCAAATTTAGAACTGTGCCAGGAAAAGGAATTAGATATTTTTTAAGAGGACAGATGCTTTCAAAATAGGATAAACATTCAAATAAGGATCTATAAAAATGCACTTATGTTTGCCCCTTTACAAAATGAATACCAATAAACAAAAAAATTCTTCCAATTATTTAAATGATATGTTTCAAGAAGTATATCCCTCTAAAGTCTACCAGACAAGAATCAAAACCAGACTTCCTACTATTTAACACACATTTCCTAAATAACAAATTTAAAATACCAGGAGATATATTTATTATCATTTAATATAAAATTCTAGACAAGCCGTTCTTATTTTATTCTAAGTGTCATACTGTCATCATCAGAACTGAATTTGAGACACAGTTAAACATTTAAAAAATTCTCAGCTTTCGAAGTCCTGCAAGAAGGAGGCCCTGTGGGTGACCTCATTATGCAGTTTTAAATTTAGCAAAGGCAGTACTGACAGGGTAACAAGGACTATGGGCAGGAGTGGCAGGAGTGGATGGCAGAAGCTTTTGGAAAGAATAGACTGTCACCACAGTGAAGAGTTCAGAATTAGAGGACCACGGTTGAAATTTGGAATATTGAAAGGATTTTATGTGTTTTGTCCTGAAGCGACAAGGTCCACAATCAATCTTCAGCTTTCCTTAGTAAAACCTGGAGTTTGAAAAATGTATCCAACTTAGATTTGCTGATTAGATTTTAGAGTACAGATAGTTGTTTTTAATTAACTTAGAGTTTTCTTTCAGTCTCTCCTGATAGTGCTACATCATGCGCTCTGTTACTTCAATGTCATTTCCATTTCTGCTTATCTGCTAATATCACATCCTTCCTTAGAAAGTAGCTATGTACAAAGGCATGATCCTTAAAGAACAATGATGGTCTTGAAATATCTTTTTAGCTACTATCCAATACCACTAGTGTGCTCTGCAGAATTCTAATATTGACTCAGATAAATCGTGAATAACTAAACAAAATTGGACTCAGTTCAAAAATTGTTCAAGGCTTTAAGCATTTTTTTAGAACAAAGACAAACATATGATCTAGAACTTAAACAATCACTATTATTATTTCCAATTATCAGCTACAAAAATAGAATCGGGAGAAGTACTGGAAGTGCAATTTTTTATTAGTTTTAAAGGTTTTTTTTAAACAAATGATATGCTGCAATTTAAATACAAATGATGCGCTCATATTTTAAACGTTTGCTCACGATTATGTTTAGTTAAAGAATACATGACTACTGTCAAAGAAACAATATTTCTTGAACTTTTAAATGCAGTGGCTTAAAAATACAACCAATTGTGGTAATAAGTTCTATATCATTTAGAAAATGCATTTTAAAAATATTTGTTGATGGTTTTGTAAGTGACATATTGACTATAACGTAATAGTTTTTAAACTTATATGGTAAAAGAATAAATTTATTGTTCGAAGCCATTGATCATGATGTGTATGTGTGAAAGAAATATAGAGACTGAGAAGGAGAGAGGCAGTGTGTGAAAGAGACAGAGTCAGAAAAACAATGGAAAGAGATAGAGAGATGCACAAAGAAGACAGAAAGAGAAAGAGAAAGAGAAAGAGAAAGAGAAAGAGAAAGAGAAAGAGAGATAAAGAAGAGAATACAGAATAATAATTGTGGTTTTGAATTTAAAATTTTATGTCACAGTCTTTTGTATCTAATAAATCTTTTAATCCATTTTAAAGAGTATTCAAATCTAAGCTTTCATCAAAATAAATAAATACAATCTAAACATTAAAATTTTCCTTTTTCGGTGAAGAAAATTAAGATGCATGGGATATTTCATTTTTGATTAATGAATAAACAAATGACTTAATAACATTTCCTACATATACATTTTGTATAAATATCAAATCCTTTAATTTTGCAATCTCTATTAAATCCTGGAACATTGAACCAGAGTGGTTAGTAGCACCCTGATAATAGGAGCCAGAGGAGACACTTTGATAGAAAAAAGGCAGAAACAAAGCGAGAAAGTTATTGATTCCTATAGCTTAAGGCCTACATGTTTGTTTGTGATTACTTCTCCTTAGATTTTTCTTCCAAAACCTTGAGGCCGTTTTAGGTTTATATTTGCTTTGGTAGATGATCATCACATTAGAGCTATGTCAGTCCAATCGACTCCAATTTCATTAATGTAACAGCTGTAGTACGCAATAGTATTGAAAACAAACAAATAATAAATGCAAATTTCAAAACTACATCCCTAAAATATTAAAATATATGTGCATGTGGAAGAGTTTGTTTTAACATGAAGTCTTAGAAATAAAACTTATTAACAATATTCATACTATTAATAAGACATATGTTTATCTAAAATTTTCTAGGTGTCAGTGTTCATACATAGACTTCAGCAGTTTTTGGTGCTAGATTTCTGACTGATACAAATGTTGTTTTTGTATTATTCTGTGGATAAATATAAATTTGTATGTAACGGAAAGATAGAATGCACATGACTAAGGCATACTCTAGATCTACTCAAACACAATCTGTTGTGGCAAAGTTATAGCATAAGTATGTTGAAAAAAATATTTAAATGATTCAGAATTGTTAAGAAACTCTTAGAGCTACTAATACTCCCAGGAGAGAAAAAAAAGATTAGAAACTGCAATAAAGTATAGAAAATAATTGATAAAACAAAGGATGCTCATAAAAGTCCATATAAATAAAAACATATGAAACTAAAGAAAGAAACATTTCATTTAAAGGAAAATAGTATGTTATTAAGTGAAATTATCAGACTGGAAGAAATCCTGATGGGAAAAAAACAAAAACCAGACTTAAATCTGAAGTTAGGAAAAATATTTCTCTGAAAATGAAACTTCCTGAGATCAGCATTTATGACTGCCAATTTAATAGTCACAATGGTTTTCAACACATTTGATACCTCACACTTATTTATGAATGGACAAATGTTCTCTGGCTAGTAATGCATAAGTAAATTTGTGAAGAATTGGAGAAAGCACGGATTGTACTTGTTTCACTCTTCCAGGTATAAGCAGAGCCATCTGTTGTGGCAGATGCCTGGTAGTTGATTGGACAACAAATGTGTGGGAGGCAAAAGTTATTTCTTTCCAAGAAGGCCACCAGGAAAAAGGCCATTACAACAGTGCCAGAACTACTCCTATCCTCCCTCAATAGCTTTATAATCATTTCGAGTCTCTTAATTTAACTAGAAAGCTTCTGCAAATGTGTTGAGAGATCATTAGTGTGAATGCTACATTTTAAACTAAACATTTTATCGAACATTTTTGATAAAAGTAATTGACATGATGTTCTTTAAACAAACACTGTTTATGCGATGCCTTCTCAGCATGTTGACATTCATTTCTTTTTTTTTTTCATTTCATCATCCTGTTATTCGTCGATTACCTCGAGCGGCCCCAGTAACGTCTCTTTCATCCTAGCCCTGAGATTTTATATTCAAGGCTCTTTAGGAGAATGAGACCCATCATTGTTACTGGTATTTGGCATATTGGGTATGCCACGGGGAATTTGCCAGACTCTGCCCTGTGGGCAGGCTACATTCGATAGCCTGCAAGTTTGTCCAAAGTAGGAATGAGATAATAAGATGTCATAAAAAAGATGTCCTGATAAGATGACATGCAGCCGCGCGGTTCCAGGAGCTGGATTTTATAGTCTCTGAGTCTTGGTCGTTGATGGGATTACACGGCGCCAGGGGGCCAGGTGGTGGGTGTGACATTCATAGTTCCTGTAAAAATTTCAGTGTATAATACTTCTAAGGTATCCCTGTATTTTCAAGTATTTAATTTTAATAGTGAATATAGACTCCTATTTAAACATATTTTATTTAACTGCAACTCTACAAGTGTAGGTATTTAACAATAAAGGCTAATGAACTTTACCTTTCTTACTCTTAAGATCTCCAGTAATAACAGATTTCTAGAAAAATAATGCAGACAATCACATATGGTTTATTCTCTCCAAATTATTCTAAACTAATGTCATTATTGCAAAATATTTTACTTTACTTTTCAAATAAATAACTTCTTTTTATTCCTCAAAGGTCTAGTTTATATGTACATTTCCACTCCTTCACGTACCTTACTTTTATTCTCTTTCTCCATTCTCTGTTCTTTCATCCTTCCCATTGTATGCACTTTCACTAATGCATACATACACATGCTTACAACTCATGCATAAAATCACTCATTTTCATGAATATTCATTACTAATTTTAAATATAGTAAACTGTGTTTATGCTGTGACTATACTTTAAAGATTTATCAAATAGCTAAAAGGAAACTCTAAAAGAATAGCGAACACAGAAGAATGGTTTTGCAGTAGGAATAATATTAAGAACATGGGATCTGCCAGTTATTATATTTCTGCCAGTTAAGTTATTATATTAACTTACATGATTTTTCTGCTGTCTTTATAACCATCCTCAGTGTCTAGTGCACTGGGAGAAGAGGTTGGCAGATTTTTTGTTTTACAGAGAACAGTACTATTGAATTCACTAAGGTTCAAAAGTAGACACAAGGTCACAAAGCACCAAGTGACCCCAGGTTACACTGAGTACAAAATCTGCCTTCAAAACCCATGCTCATTCTCCTACTTATTTTCTTTTTCTCTCCTTCATATAGTATGTGGTTTATCTTTTTTTTCTTGGTTTCTTGTTTTATCTAACTTTTAGCAAGATATAGGGTGGCTGGAATGACTTCCTAGACATTAAGTTGTTTTGATTTGCCCTTAAGATTTGCCCTTAAGAAACCCAGCATCTTCTTATTTATTTATTTTTTGTAAAGAGGAAAGGGAAGTTGAATAACCTACAAAAACTCTTAAATTTCACAGGTAAGTTCTTTCTCATACAATTGTGAATGTTGACTTTTATTCACTTGTGAGGCAAAAATAATGTTACTACATTAAAGGATGGCTAATATTATCTTCTGGAAACTGCTACCCAGACTATTCATACTGTAAGGAGGATTAAAGATTTCTTCCCATTTAGTCTTATGAAAATTGGTATTCAATCTATTTTCTAGGGTATTTGGTGTATGTAGTTCTGGGATGGAACCCAGGGTTTCTTTGGGCGAAAAATCTTGTGCTCAAGCCCTGAAGTCATCTCTTATGACCTGGTATTTGTTTTGGGGGAGAAATTTGCTTACTGATATTATATAAGAATTTCACAGGTTAACTTACACAGGATCAAATCTTCAAGATATAGTTTAAAACAAAATTCCATGTATCAATAAACAGTACTGCTTTTGTTTTTTTTGTTTTGTTTTGAACAGAACAATGGCTTGTAAAATTACACTATTAGGACATCTAATTCCAGAGAATATTGACCTATTATTTTCTCATGAAAAAGGAAACTATGTATTTCAACTCTAAAGGGAAAATGCAAGAATAATTTTCTATATTCAGTTATTAAATCCTTTGTATAGAAAAACTTAGAAACCTGAAAAACTGTTCTCTGAATGTTTAGAGATAACTAACCAATGGCATTATATAGGACCTGGTGACACTTTTCCAGTGTCATTTTTAAAAAATAGCATTTTATTTTTACTGCAAGTGTGTACAGATGACATTAATTGCTTATTTATTAGTTTCTGGCCCACACAGGACTGTGCTCAGGATTTACTCTGAGCATGGCATTGAGCTCAGGAATCACTTTTGTTGGTCACTTAATCACTTAATCCCCGTTATTCATCGATTTACTCGAGCAGGAGCCAGTAACGTCTCCATTCATCCCGGTTGCGTGGTAGTGTAGCCCAATGGTATCTGTTCATTCTAGGAACATGCAGAGCCTCAAATCGATCATTCAGGGTCTTGACGAAGAAGTCTGACCATCTTGTAGGTGGGCGTCCACGTGATCTTTTGATGTCCTGTGGAATCCAATCAGTAATGGCTCTAGTCCAGCGGTTGTGTGTAAACCTCATTACGTGTCCAGCCCATCTGATTTTTGATGTCTTGGCAAATGAGACAGTGTCCCTGATACTTGAGCATTGAAGGATGTCAGAACTCCGGATTCTATCTCTCATTTGAGTTAATCGTGATATTCCAAGCATAGCTCTTTCAATTCCTCTTTGAGAGACCCGAATAGCGTTCTCATCCTGTTTTCGTAGGGTCCAGGTCTCTGAGGCATATGTTAATGCAGGAAGAACAGTGGAATCAAAGAGATGTGCTCGTAGCTGGAGGTTCTTTGTCCTTTTAGTTATTTCTTCAACGCTCTTGAAGGCATTCCAAGCCGCTCTCTTCCTTCTGCGCAACTCAGGTGCCAGGTCATTCATCATGTTGATTTCTCGACCTAGGTATATATAACTGTTGCATTCGGAGATGGTGGTTCCATTGAGAGTGAATGGAGCATCAGGAACAAGGCTGTTTCTCATAAACATTGTCTTCGTAAGATTCAGCTGTAGTCCGACCTTTCCACATTCACGGTCATAGTCGTTCAGCATTTGTGCCGCTTGGCTAATGTTTGGTGTTATTAGAACCATGTCATCAGCAAAGCGGAGGTGGTATAGTTGCCGACCATCTATCTTGACTCCCATGCTTTCCCATTCCAGTCGTCGCATGATGTTCTCGAGGGTGGCACTGAAGAGTTTTGGTGAAATGGTATCACCCTGCCGAACCTTTCTCTTGATATGGATGATTAATTTGTAGAATGGTGAGATCTTGGTAGTGAATCCGCAATAGAGCTCACGAGGGATCCCGATGTATTGAGTTTGTACGCCCTGATTGGCTAAGGCTTCCATAACTGCTTCAGTCTCAACAGAATCAAAGGCCTTCTTTAAATCAATGAACGTTAGACAGAGTGGCATCTTGAACTCCCGAGAAACCTCAATGAGCTTAGTAATCGTGTGGATATGGTCGATGGTACTGAATCCTTTTCGGAATCCGGCTTGTTCACATGATTGTCCTTCATCTGGTGTTCTGCTAATCCTATTCAGGATGACTCGAGTGAACAGTTTGTAGATGACAGACAATAGGCAGATTGGGCGATAGTTGCCAATATCGTGGATGTCTCCCTTCTTGTATAGTAGTACAGTCCTGCTGGTTTTCCATTGGGATGGAACCTTGCATTCAGACAGGTAGCATGTGAAGAGCCGAGCCAATGTATTGATGAATACTGATGGTAAGTTCTTCAGGTGTTCAGGTCTGATCTTGTCTGGGCCAGGTGCTCTTTGTTTTTTTACCAACGAGATGGCATGTTGCATTTTGGAAGGGAGAACATTGGGAACGACATATCCATCATGTGGTATGTGGTATGTGGGCAAGTGGACATGGCTATTAAAGAGATCTCAGTAGAAGTCATGAATAATCTTCTCCATTGCCCTTCTGGAAGATGTGATAGATCCATCAGGATGTCGGAGGGCAGTCATCTTGGTTTTGTAGTTGGTGAAGGACAGGCGGGCATTACGAATGCTTTTCCCAGCTTCTGCCGCATCTACCAGTACTGCTGCTCTCCTGTTTTTGAGGTCATCCTTGATGGCTTCTCTGCACTGTTTTGCCAGTTCGGATGTTCGCTTGTGGTTGCCTGAGGCATGTGCCAAGCCACGTTGGCGAATAAGTTCAAGAGTGTTCGAACAAAGGCTGTTTTTTGTGGTTATCTCTCTCTTGGCATTCCTCGCACAATCATGGAGGTGCTGAATCATTCGGTCGTATTCCTCATCAATGTTGTCAATGACGGCATCTTCCCATGTTGCCGCAACAGAGCCAAAGAGCTCCCAGTTGGTGATCGTTCTGAGAGTCCTCTTCTTAAACCTTGCATTCTTTTCTCCTCGTTCTGTGAGGTAGAATTTTGCACGAAGAAGACGGTGGTCTGATCCCGTTTGGAATTTCGGAATAACAGCAACATCGGTTAGGCAAAAACTGCCGATTGAATATGATGTGGTCTATTTCATTGTGGAACTCTCCATCGGGAGACTCCCATGTCCAACATTTAGATTCAGCCTTTTGGAACTGTGAGTTACCATGGAAGGTTTTGGTTGACATGATGAACTCAGACAGTCTGTCACCCTGTTCGTTCCATTCCAGGCCATGGGTCCCGATGTGGAGTTCTTCGACTGATCTTCTTGGTCCTATCTTGGCATTAAAATCATCGACAATGATCTTGTAGAAGGTGTCATCTTCTTTATAGAACTTCTCCAGCTCCATGTAGAACTTGTCAGTTTCTCTTTCACCATAACTGGATGTTGGTGCATAGACAACAAAGATAGAAACTGCCGGTAGTGAGCCACATCTATTCAAGAGTAATCATCCCATTCGGGTTGTTAGGCATTCGAATGAATCAATGCTCCTGGCTAAGTTTGTATTGACAAGGATACCGGCACCACCGACGCCTCTTTTATCACATGTTCCAAGGAACAGTTCTTCTCCAGTGTCGAAAACGGCATGATGTGATTGATGTCTTCTCGTTTCGGTCAGACCAATGATGTCGTACTTGATCTTTCGCGCTTGTACCATAAGGTCTTCAATGGATGCAGTAGATGCCAGCGTATGAGCATTAAAAGTACAGTCAATCATTTTTGTTTTTCTGCGTTTTGGCAGCCTATTTCTGCCTTGGTATTTTATCAGCCTCTCCTTCCATATCCTTCTCGACTCTGCATATTTAGCTTTAGGGGAATGAGATCCATTTATTACTGGATTTGGCATATCAATTTGGTCTATTTGCATAGACCACAGATAGCTTGCCAGGCTCTGCCGTGCGGGTGGGATATTTAAGGTACCCTGAAAACTTAGAGAAAAGTAAATAAATAGTTGCGCGGCCGCAAATGCGGTCGCGCGCTCCCGGGAGCTTGTTGTGATAATCTCTGGACCCTGGCCGTTGTTGGGGTTACACGGCAGTTGGAGGGCATAACTGTCTAGCTACTGACAGGTCCAGTCCCAAACTGTGCAGCCTTGGAGATCTCAGCCCCGGGTCCCACACACCACACACCTGGTTTCCTCTGCCAGTTCTGTTATGCCTGAGGCTTATCCAAGTGCTTATCCAAGCACTTTTGTTGGTGCTCAGGAATAATGTAAGTTTCCAGGGATAGAATATGGGTCATTTGTGTAGAGGGAAATCACTACCCACTGTACTGTATCTCTGGCTCCCTTTTTCTACTTCTTTAATGTGCTGACTACAACCCAGAAGTTATTGGAGCTGCTCCGTTTCTAAAGTTCACTCCCCGGAGTGCCCTGGGGCACCATTCAGTGCAGGGGATCAAACCCCGTTCTCACATGTGCAAAGCAAGCTATGCATGTGGCATCATTTGTATCTGCAACATTAATTTAAAATTAAATCTAGGAAATAATAGCAATAATGTGATATAATGTAGGGCGGGGGATAAGGCTGTAGTGCTTAAAGCTTACTCCTGTTTCTGTGCTCAGGGATTACTCCTGGATGTGCCCAGGAGACTATATGGAGTGCCAAGAATTAAACTCTGGTCAATTGTGTGCAAGATAAATGCCTTCTCCATTGTACTATATCCCTGGTCCCAAATGAGTTGTTCTTAAACAGTTTTGTCTCCTTTCTTTTATTTTTGTAAACATATGGCCTTACCTTCTGGTAGAGGAATCACAGTTTGATCAATTTTATGAGTTCTAAAGAATACAGATTTGAATACTTAGCTAGACTATACCACCTATAACAGGGATCTGTCTCCTTGCCAGTAAATTGAAATGATAGTAACCAAATCTGTGCTGATAAAACAGAGCATAAGCAAAGTATAATAGTTCAACTGAAACTAAATAAAAATTACTATATAGAAAATAAAGCTGTCTTCCACTTTCTCTTTTTTCTTTGCCTAAACTTATTTAAAGTGAGGACAATAACTGCATTCCCTAATTCTTAAACACGTCCTATAGACCAAAGAAAATATAAAGAAAGGGTTCTCTAACTCTAGGACTGCAATATTCATGGCTGGATAATTTGTCATTATACTTTAATATGTTGATTTTTTGATAGACAAAGATCACATTTGTCCATCACATTTTATCATATATGATACAGTAAATAGCTATACTATTTCTAAGTTCTTTTTTCTTTTTTCTTTTTTTTTGCTTTCTGGATCACACCCGGCTATGCACAGGGGTTACTCCTGGCTCTGCACTCAGGAATCACTCCTGGCGGTGCTCAGGGGACCATATGGGATGCTGGGAATTGAACCTGGGTCGGCTGCGTGCAAGGCAAATGCCCTACCCACTGTGCTATCTCTCCAGCCCCTATTTCTAAATTCTTAAATGTTCTTGTATCTATCCTTTGGTATTCAGTGATAAATTCTTTGTGGTACAGCACTCCTCAAGGCACTAACAATTTTAGGTTTAGAATAGAAATGATATAATATCATGACATAAAAGGTAAAATTTTGAATAACATAGATTAATTTTATAAGTTATAATTTTGCATACCAAAAATACATTACACCTACCTCTACCATATGATGTTTAAATGAAATAAAGAACAAATATTTTCTTAATTATGTTTACCTTCCTGAATGTCTAAATTTTAGAAATGAATAATATTTAAGATCTTACTTTGATAAAGTCATAAGGAACTAAAACATGGCTCTCTGTGATAGTATCACATCATGTGGGAGATGAGGAAATTTACCTCTAAGAAGTTAAATAAAGTTTAAACAACTCTCTGGAGTGTCTTTTGTGTATTTATTTATATAACATTTTTAGCAATTACCCTTTTACAGTCACTGGAGAACATACTTGAAGTGAATTAAATCATTTAACTCCTCTCCACAAAACTATGAATTCTTATAAATTGTGTCATGTTTTAATACAAAAAGTTGCCCAATATGATTTTCTACTAAAATTGATGAAATTTCAAGAATAGTTTTGAAAAATTATATATTTTGAATTCATTTCTTATTTCAAATTATAGAGTAAACATATATGTAATCATATATATATATATATTATCTAATGACTGGAACAGGGAACTTGGGTATTGAGAAGGAAGAAGTGGACTTTCAAAAAAAGAGAGGAGAGGGACTGGAGTGATAGCACAGCGAATCATTTGCCTTGCATACTGACAACCAGGGTTCATTCCCAGCAACCCATATGGTCCCCTGAACAATGCCAGTAGTAATTTCTAAGTACAGAGCCAGGAGTAACCCCTGTGCATCGCCGGGTGTGACCCCCACAAAAAGAGGAGAATTATTTACATTTAACCTGAAGACTTTTCAGGGTCCAGAACAATAGTATAGTAGGTAGGGCATTCTCCTTGCATACAGCTGACATGGGTTTGGTCCTGGGCATCCCATATGGTCCCATAAGCATTGCCAGAAGTAATTCCTAAATAGAAAGCCAGGAGTAAACCCTGAACATTGCCTGATGATGCCCGCAAAGACAAAGGGCGACAGAAAGAGAGACAGAGAGAGAGACAGAGAGATTGAGAAGAGACAGGTTATAGAGAGAGGTAATTTGCTGCAGATAATCCTACATCTGGATAAAATACTTAATCATCATTCCTCAAGGTAAATCAAGGAATCCAATTAAGGCAGAAGCAAGATAGATCTTTATCTTTCATACCCTTAACTCAAAATCAGCATTTCAGATTAATCAGCATTTATATATATATAAACCTGTTCTGGAAATTTGGGAAAGTCTATTCTTCAAAATTATGCTGGCCTTTTTCAACAAATTGGGCAGCTTTTTTTTTTCCAAAAATTGAACTCTGAACTCTAACAAAAGGCACAAAAGTCAGATCAAAGTGGATTAATGACCTCAATATCAGACCTGAATCCATAAATTACATGGAGGAAAATGTAGGCAGAACCCTCCATGACATTCAAACTAAAAGCAGATGTTTTTAGGGGTTTAAGGATAAAACCCCACTGACTAAGCAAGAACAAGTGGAAACAAACATAAACAAATGGGATTACATTAAAATAAGAAGCTTTTGCACCTCAAAACTAACAGTGACCAAAACACAGAACGAGCCCATAGAATGGGAAATAATAGTTACCCAATCCCCATCTGATAAGGGGTTAATATCTAGGATATACACAACATTAGTAGAATTGTACAAGAAAAAAATTGTCTAACTCCATCAAAAAATAGGAAGAAGAAATGAACAGAAGCTTCCTCAAAACATAAATACAAATAGTCAAAAGGCACACAAAAAAATTCTCTATATTGCTAATTATCAGGTAGATACAACTCAAAACAACAATGAGATCTCATCTCACACCACAGAGACTGGCACACATCAAAAAGAATAAGAACAACAAGTGCTGGCATGGATGTGTAAAGGGGCTCTCTTTCTTGTTGGTGGGAATGCTCAGTGGTCCAGTCTTTTTGGAAAACAATATGGGCATTCCTTAAAAAACTAGAAATTGAGCTTCCATATGACTCTACAGTACCACTTCTGAGAATATAACCTGAGGGCACAGAAAAGCATAGTAAATAACATTTGCACCTGTATGTATATTGCAGCACTGTTCACAACAGACAGAAACTGGAAATAACCTGAGTGCCCGAGATCAGATGACTGGTTAAAGAAACTTTGGTACATATACATAATGGAATACTAGATAGAGGTTAGGAAAGATGAAGTCATGAAATTTGCTTACAAGTGGATGGTCATGGAGAGTATCATGCTAAGTGAAATGAATCAGAAAGAGAGGGACAGACATAGAATGACTACACTCATTTGTTATTAATATAAAATAACATAACACTTACACCCAAGGATAGTGGACACAAGGACCAGAAATATTGCTCCATAGTTTTATGCCTGCCTCATGAGCTGGGGAAGAAGGCAGCTGGAAGACAGAATGGATCACTAAGTCAATGATGATTGGAGGGATTGTTAAGTATACGAGATGTGTACTGAAAGTAGATCAAGGACCAAACATGATAGCCACTCACTATCTATATTTCAAACCATAATGCCCCAAAAGTAGAGAGTATGGGGAGAAATCGACTGTCCTAGAGTCACGAGGAGGGCTAGAAAGACGGGGAGGGGGGAGTACTGGGGAAATTGGTGATGGGAAATGTGCACTGGTGGAGGAATGTGTGTTTGATCATTCTATGACTGAAACTCAAACATGACAGCTTTATAACTGTATCTCATGATGATTCAATAAGAAAAAAAGATCCATGCTGGCTTACAGTGACAAATATGCTTTCTATCTCAGACAGATCATGTATAAGAACCCATCTACATTTATGGCTTCACTCTAGTGTTCATGTCTTTCAGAAGAAGGCTTTTTGACTCCTAGCAAATTGAAGGTGATAAACATTTAAAAGAAAAATTTGCCAGAATAAATTTAAACACAAAATTCACCTTATTGAATGATTCAAAAATTAAATAACATTTTCTCTATACAGTAGAAAAGCTTTGCCAAATTGCAAATTTTCTTTATTGCCCTGACAAATCACCAATTTTATTCAAGGTTTTATTGAGACCTTAACTGTTTAATCAAATAGATATTACTGACAATTGAACAATGCACAGCCCATGATACATTAAAGTAAGTTTTCTTAAAGTATTCTTGTGAAGCAATTTCTGAAAACAATAAGTGCAAAAGAAAACACATTTTCAGAATCCAAATACTGTGCATTCTAAAAGAAGGGACTGAGAAGCTTACAGTTGTCCAAGTTCAGTACCAGGGCCAAATAAGCAGTCTTGTTTTTAGCTCAGGTTCCCTAACACTTCATATGGAAGTACATTAACAAAGAAAAAAGAACTATTGTTCATCCATAGAAATGCGGATTCACTTTGAAAGCTTTAAGATAGTCAATAGTCACAAAAATGCATACTGCATGATTCTTAGTGCATGAAAGCTTCAAAATAGGGATCTTCATAAAGTTTTAAAGTTAATTAGTTGATGCTGGATGAAGGAATATAATGGGGGATGACTTCTCTTGGAAGAGCATTTTCTTTGGAACCACGGAACCACGGTCCTCCCGTTGTTCATCGATTTTCTCGAGCGGGCCCAGTAACATCCCCATTGTGAGACTTGTTACTGTGTTTGGCATATCCAATATGTCATGGGTAGCTTGCCAGGCTCTGCCGTGCGGGCGAGATACTCTCAGAAGCATGCCGGGCTCTCCGAGAGGGGCGGAGGAATCGAACTCGGGTCGGCCATATTGGCTGCATGCAAGCACAGCAGTAGGGAGTTTGCCTTGCACGCAGCTAGCCCAGCTGAGCCGGGTTTGATTATTTTGCCCCTCTCAGAGAGCCAGGCAAACCACCGAGAGTATCTCGCCTGCATAACAAAGCCTGGCAAGTCACCCATGATGTATTCAATATGCCAAACACAGTAACAATGTCACAAAATAGAGACGTTATTGTGTCTGCTCGAGCAAATCAATGAACAACAGGAGTACAGTGTTTGTTTGACAAATAATAAATGTGTTCTCAAAACATGTCTGTGGTTCTAGAGAGACAAGATGGCATTCAGGACATATTCCTTAAACTATCTATATACAGTTCCCGAGTACCACTAGGAGTGTTGATTCCTAAGTCCATAAAACCCTAAGGTCTGTCAAAGTATTTTGTAACTAGTAATTAATACACAAAATGCACCTTTTCCTTGTAGGAAATTATTCCTTTGGTAATTTACTTCTGAATACTCACAATACTTCACACAAAGATCTCCTTGAATTATTTTCTTCATCATATCTTTCACTCCTCTTCAGGCCACTACATTTTCTACACTGGAAGAACATGATTTTTTGTCTCATTTATTTCTCAAGAACTTCATCCATAAATGTCATCTAACAAATCACAAAACAATGAAAAATTGGAGATTTTTAAAATTTATTTTTGACATTCTTTAATTCCAAAACTAAAAAGAATAACAAAGTTGGTAGCTGTGAATAGAAGAGCTACTCAATTTAAAGCACAAACTGGAGGCTCTAGACACTAGTTTTTCATACATAGATTTTAACTTAATTAAATCTCAGTAAGTTTAAAATCAACAAAGCACTTAGGGCACAATCATAAAAATTATTGTTGGACACGTTGGTGTCCTTGTCAACACAAACTTGGCCAAGAGCATTGATTCATTCGAATGCCTAACAACCCGAATCTGACGTTTACATTTGAATAGATGTGGCTCACTGCCTGCAGTTTCTATCTTCGTTGTCTATGCACCAACATCTCATTATGATGAAAGAGAAATCGAGAAGTTCTACATGAAGTTCTATAAAGAAGTTCTATAAAGAGAAGTTCTATAAAGAAGACCACACCTTCTACAAGACCATTGTGGGTGATTTTAATGCCAAGATAGGACCGAGAAGATCAGCTGAAGAACTTCACATCAGGACCCATGGCCTAGAATGGAACGAACAGGGTGAGAGACTGTCTGCGTACATCATGTCGACCAAGACCATTCATGGTAACTCACAATTCCAGAAGGCAGAATCTAAACGATGGACATGGGAGTCTCCCGGTGGATGATTCCACAACGAAATAGACCACATCATATTCAATCGACGGTTTTGCCTGACTGATGTCACTGTTGTCCCAAAATTGCGAACGGGATCGGACCACCATCTCCTTCGTGCAAAATTCTACTTCACAGAGCGGCGAGAAAGGGCTGCAAAGTTCAAAAAGAGAACTCCCAGAATGACCACCAACTGGGAACTCTTTGGTACTATTGCGGCAACATGGGAAGATGCCATTGTTGACAACATTGATGAGGAACACGATCGACTGGTTCAGCACCTCCATGAATGTGCGAGGAACGCCGAGAGAGAGATAGCCACAAAAGATCACCTATCTTCGAAAACTCTTGAGCTAATTCACCAGCGTGGTTTGGTGCATGCCTCAGGCAACAGCAAGCTAATGTCCGAGCTCGCAAAGCAGTGCAGAGATGCGATCAAGGAAGACCTCAAAAAGAGAAGAGCAGAAGTACTGGTAGATGCGGCAGAAGCCGGGAAAAGTGTTTGTAACACCCGCCTGTCCTTCACCAACTACAAGACCAAGATGACTGCCCTCCGACGTCTTGATGGATCCATCACATCCTCCAGAATGGCAATGGAGAAGATTATCCATGACTTCTACTCAAATCTCTTCGATAGCCATGTCCACTTGCGGACATACCAAATTCCACAGGATGGATATGTCGTTCCCAACGTTCTCCCTTCCGAAATCTGGCACGCAATTTCATTGGTAAAGAAACAAACAGCACCCGGCCCAGACAAGGTCAGACCTGAACACCTGATGAACCTGCTGTCAGTACTCATCAATACACTGGCTCGGCTCTTCACTCGCTACCTGTCTGAATGCAAGGTTCCGTCCCAATGGAAAACCAGCAGGACCGTACTACTGTTCAAGAAGGGAGACATCCACGACATTGGCAACTATCGCCCGATCTGCCTATTGTCTGTCATCTACAAGTTGTTCACTCGAGTCATCCTAAATAGGATTGGCAGAACACTAGATGAAGGACAACCATGCGAGCAAGCCGGGTTCCGCAAAGGATTAAGCACCATCGACCATGTCCACACGATAACCAATCTCATTGAGGTTTCTCGGAAGTTCAAGATGCCGCTCTGTTTAACGTTCATTGATTTAAAGAAGGCCTTTGATTCTGTTGAGTCGGAAGAGGTCATTGAAGCCCTAGCCAATCAGGGCATTCAAGCCCAATACATCAGGATCCTCCGTGAGCTGTATTGCAGATTCACTACCAGGATCTCATCATTCTACAAAGAAGTGATCGTTGATGTCAAGAGAGGGTGTGGCAGGGTGATACCATTTCACCGAAACTCTTCAGTGCCACCCTCAAGAACATCATGCGACGACTGGAATGGGAAGGAATGGGAGTGAAGATAGATGGTCGGCAACTACACCACCTCCGCTTTGCTGATGACATTGTTTTAATAACACCAAACATCAGCCAAGCGGCACAAATGCTGGCCGACTTTGACCGTGAGTGTGGAAAGGTAGGACTACAGCTGAATCTTACGAAGAAAATGTTTATGAGAAACAGCCTCGTTCCTGATGCCCCATTTGCTCTCAATGGAAAGACCGTCTCTGAATGCAACAGCAATGTGTACCTAGGTCGAGAGGTCAACATGACAAATGACCTGGCACCCGAGCTGCGCAGGAGGAAGAGAGCGGCTTGGAATGCCTTCAAGAACGTCAAAGAAATAGTTAAGAGGATGAAGAACCTCCGGCTCTGGGCACATCTCTTTGATTCCACTGTTCTTCCTGCATTAACATATGCCTCATAGACCTGGGCCCTATGCAAACAAGATGAGAACGCTATTCAGGTCTCCCAAAGAAGAATCGAAAGAGCTATGCTTGGAATATCACGTTTCACTCAAATGAGAGAAAGAATCTGGAGTTCTGACATTCGTCGACGATCAAGAATCAGGGACGCTGTCTCATTTGCCAAGGTGTCGAAAATCAGATGGGCTGGTCACGTAATGAGATTTAAAGATGACCGCTGGACTAGAGCTGTTACCGACTGGATTCCACGGGATGTCAAAAGACCTCATGGCCGCCCACCTACCAGATGGTCAGACTTCTTCGTCAAGATCATGAACGATCGGTTTGAGGCCCTTCATGTTCCCGGAGCGAACAGATGCCATTGGGCTACACTAGCATGCGACAGGGACAAATGGAGACGTTACTGGCGCCCACTCGAGCAAATCGATGACTAACGGGAAATTAAGTGATTAAGTGATTAAGTGACTGGAGAAAGATAGTATAGCAGTTAAGGTACTTACCTTGAATGTGGCCCCCGTGTTTTTAATTCCTGACACCACATATGGTCCCCTGAGCCACACCAGGAGTTATTCCTGACACAGAGCCAGGAATAAACTCTGAGAACCACCTTTTGTGGCCCCCAAACAAAACAAAACAAAACAAAATTAGTGCCTAATAATTTTATCAATGATCCTGAAGAAAAGATAAGCATACCGTAATTTATGCATAAATTTGATTATAGCTAAGCATATTAGACATACCATTTGAGACAAAAATAAATGTCTTTAGTCGAAGTAAACTAAATTTTATATATTATGTTTCTATACCAGTCAGGCATACGATTCAGGGATAAAGCATTTACCCTACGTATGTTAGACCCTAGGTTCAATCCTCAGCACCATAAATAAATTTATACATATATAATATTTACCTAATTTGGCTGACATAAATAATCTATACTATTAAATAAAGCTTCTTCACAGCAATCAATAATTCTTTACTGTTTCTTTTATCTTGTGGGATTGATGGTTTCTGTTTGTAGCCATGGATATATTTCTCTATGTTGCTCTGGCATAATTTTTATTTTCCTCCTGTCTTTTTTTACTAAATGAACCCTTTTTATATTCTGTTCCTGAGATAAATAAGAGCAATGATGAAGGAAAAGAAGAATACAGTTAGTACATACAGTTAGTACATGTTTCATGGCATACAAAAAGAGAGCTGGTCAATTTTATTATACTGTGTGTTATATATATTTTAACACAAGGAAATTATAAAGACACTTTCAGTAGTTCATGAGGCAATACTTTGAATATATGGATCTTATTCATCTTTTTTTAATACCAACATAATATATAGGGGAAGTCAGCATGAATTAAAATTAGAATAATGAGGATGAGTATGGCTCCCTAATGGTCAAGAAAAAGTGGTCATTAAGATTTATGTGACAAAAAGATCATCACATTTTCTATTGATATGAAAATTACTAATCATAAAAAAGGTTGCCCTTTATAAATGTCTATTCATCCATAGACATTGTGTGTATTACTGACTTCAATTTCAAAAAATAAAAAATTGGCATGATTGAATGGCAACAGTTATGGAGTTTCCTTTCTTTTTCTTGAGCACTGACATTGGCTTATTTTTAAATGGTTAAGTTAAAAAAATGATAGCAATAGAGAGTGAAATTTAAAAAAAAATAAATGGTTGCAGTTTAATTATAAAAGCAATTAAATCTGATGAACAAAATACCAAAATCCCTGTAGCCTATGCAGAGATATTCAAAAGCTTATATGACAAGAACTTCATTATGTTCTTTAAATATATAAATGGCTAGTAAATATATTCCCAGTTGTGAGTACCAATATGTATAAAAGCATTAGTTATAGAATGAGGAGACTCTGTACTATTCTCTTCCAGGAGCTGGGTTTTATATTCCACACGCCAGGTAGTCCCATCAACGGCCAAGACCCAGAGACTATAAAACCCAGTTCCTGGAAGCGCACAGCTGCATTTGCGGCCACACGACATCTTATTATCTCATTTTTACTTTGGAGAACCTGGCAAGCTACAGAAAGTATCCTGCCCACATTGCAGAGTCTGGCAAACTTCCCGTGTCGTACTCAATATGCCAAATACCAATAACAATGATAGGTCTCATTCTCCTAGCCCTAAAAGAGCATTGAATATGGCTCTTTTAAAATCTCAGGGCTAGGAAAAAGGAGACGTTACTGGTGCCTGCTTGAGGCAATTAACGAACAACAGGATGATCGGATTGTGATCATGATGGGTGTAATACTCAAATTATGCACGCAGAAAACCATAGCTAACAACAATTTTTAAAAAGGTAAAAGAAAATTATCTTTGCTGCACACATGTAGTAATAAGACTTCATTCACTGACCTACTTTTTGCACTAAAATAAAAGCAAATTTTTCAAAACTTTTTTCACTGAAATTTCACACACTGTCATAAAGACAAACTCTAAAATCACTGGAATAGGATTAAAGCCCAGGGATAGATTATATATATTTATATATATATATATACACATTTAAACACATATATACATACATATACACTCATATATACACATATACACACTATATTTGTATATATATGTATATAGTCAATGGCTAAGAGCATAAAGAAGAGCAAGATAATTCTCTGCAGATAATGGAGCTGGGAATGCTTGTTTGTCTCATGCAAAAATAAACTAAATAAATAAATGCCTCTCCTGCAAACCACAGGATCCAAAAGGAGAGAGAGAGAACAAGGGGGAATGCCCTGCCACAGAGGCAGGGTGGAAAGAGGGGGGTGGGGGGTGGGAAGGATGCTGGGACCCCTGTGGTGGAGGATGGGCGCTGGTGGAGTGATGGGTACTTGATCATTGTGTGACTGAAACCCAAGCACAAAAATTTGTAAGTCTATAACTGTACCTCATGGTGTTTCACTAATAAAAAAACAAAAAATAAATTAAAAAAATTAAAAAAAATAAAAGGTGGGCCAGAAAGAGAGAGTACAGTGGCTAAGGCTTCTGCTTTGTATGCAGTCCACCCAGATTCAATCCCTGGCACCCCATATGGTCACTAGACCAGAAATCATCACTGAGTATAGAGCCAGGGGTAAGATGTGAGTATAGATGTTGCCCCAAATAATAAAATAATAATAAAATTAAACTAAAAAGGAATTAAACCCCTCTCTCATACCTTCAACCAAAGACCTTCATAACAGACCTGGGTCCTTTAAATACATCAAGTAAAACATAGGAAAACCCATGGAAGCATAAGCATAGACATATGAGTAGCAGAATTTGAATATGGATAGTTTGAAAAATGGTTAAAAATAAAAATCAAGAAGAAAGGCAAGAGGTTGAGAGTATGATTATAGGCATGGAATACTTTCATTCAGCAAGATTCTGTTCTGTCACTCTGAGATGATACTACAGTAAAATACACTCAGCTAACCCTCATGTGATTTTTCTGCAGTGCTGTAATTATAGACTCATCTAAAATCTATTTGAAAACAATTATTTCATCTGTAGTAGGTGGAGTATTCCCATTTTATCCTTTCAGTATTTCATGATTCAATTTTCTGGAAAAAGTCAGATGTCAAAAAGTTTAAAATAGCCTTAGAGTGGACATCTAAAAGCATAATGCAACGTTAAAGACTGACAAATGAATTTTAAAAACTGACAAATTTTAAAGACTTTTTCTAAATTTGCTCTGTACAGTATGCCCTGAACTATTATTTTGTTTTTAAGTTGGAATTTATTCACAATAGAAAGTTTTCCTGAATCAAGCCTTAATCTAGTTATTCTAATTTTATAAAGGCTTGGGTTTCATTTATAATATTTTAATATAAGAATTAATTTAAATTTTTGCAGTACTATTAATCATTTAGATGAGAAAACTGAAGAACACATTCATTAAAACGTATTTCAGCTTACTAGTCAATTGTTATTTATTATTAGCTCTAGGTCTCCATTATAACTATATAAGGTTAAATAGTGTAAAGTCAACTTGACTCAAAAATAAAATGTTTAGGGTAAATTACTTAATATATCCTGATCACAGCTGTTTATATTGGATATAAATTCACTATTAGAAAATTATGTTATTTAGCAAGTATAGTCAAAGTTAAATATTAAATTTACCTGAAGCCACTTAGGAAATGGTTTGGCAGTTTTTTAAAAAGTTAAGCATACACTTGCTTTAGAAGCTGACAAATAGTAGGTATTTGCCCATGAGGAATAGCCCTTATGTTCAACAACAACAAAAAATTCCCCAAAGCTTACCAGTACCAAATGGAGAGAACTGGAGAATTGGTGAATAAATGAATATACTAAATGCAAACAAATAAATATGGATACACCCATGCAATCAAATTTCATTCAAAAATGAAAGGACCAAGAAGCTGACATATATACATCACTTGTATACATACAAAATACATTATATTATGGAAATGGTTCGAAGTAAAGGCTACATCTAGAAATATTAGAAATTCACAACCTTAATGAAAAGGAAGAACTGTAGGTACAAGAAATATATTAACAACAAGATCAGTTTGGGGTCCAGAGAGATAGTATAGTGGACTGGGCACTTGTCTTGTATGTTTCCAACCCAAGTTTAACTTCTGGCACCTCATGTGGCACCCGATGTCTAAGAGAACTGTTACCTGAGTGTAGAGTCAGAAGTAACCCCTGAGCACAACCAAGTGTGATTTCAAAACAAAATAATCAGTTTGATATGATAGAAAATTCTGTATTTTAATTGTGGTAAGACCTATATTTTTAATGTAGTTTTGTTTCAGAACTATAAAAAAATAAATTTTACTATATATAAATATCATTCAAAAATATATCCTACTTAAGAACCAAAGGTTTTTATTTAAAACTAAAATATGGGCCAAAGGTATAGTGCAGGGTCCAGAGAAATAGCACAGCAGATAGGGCACGTGTCTTGCATGCAATCAAATATAGGTTAAATACCAGAACTTCGTATGGTCTCCTGAGTCAAGCCAAGATTGATTCTTGAGCATAGAAACAGGAGTAAGGTAAAGGTAAGGTAAAGGCCCTCCTGTTGATCGTCGATTTGCTCGAGCGGGCCCAGTAACGTCTCCATTGGAGACTTTGTTGTTACTGTGTCTGGCATATCGAATACTCTCGGTAGCTTGCCGGGCTCTCCGAGAGGGGCGGAGGAATCGAACTCGAGTCGGCCATGTTGGCCGCTTGTAAGGCGAACGCCCTACCGCTGTGCTATCGCTCCAGCCCTGATTATTGCCTCTTGTGGCCTCAAACTCCAGAATAAGCAAATAAACAAGTAAATAGTACAATGGTAAGGTACTTGCCCCAAACATAACTGACCCAGTTTGATCCCTGACACTCTAACCGTCTCTTGATCATCACCAGAAGTGATCCCTATGTATAGAGCCAAAACTAACCCCGAATAAATTATGTATGGCCAAACAAACATAATGGAAAAAATGTATACTTAAGATATCTACCTGTTAATATACATAAAATGTATACTATTTGTTTAAATGCCTTAATATTTTAAGAGACTATAGAGTTCTTAATAATTTAACAGACAATATAGAGTCTTTTCTATGTTAGAAAATAATAATTTTTTTCTGATACCGAAAAAGTTAATATTCATAAATAAAAATGAATTTTTAGTTACTATTGTTTGGAAGACCATAACATGTCACAGTGAGTGAAATGAGATATTTATAGTTAGAAAGAAATTATTTACGGGAGTTTTGGGTACGCTCTGGCAGTACTCAGGGACTTTTAGTGGTTCAAAAAGTCCTGTGGCAATAATAAGAGAACCAAATGCAGCGCAGGAGGTCAAACCGGTATAAGCAACAAATGACTGAACATTCCTTACTTCCACTATTATAATTCTAACCCAAGAAATATAAGTCAGTTCCACTTCTGACACATACCTGTTCTTTTTGCTGTTGTGTGTTGTTGTTTTGTTGTTTTGATTTATTTGGGGCCACAACAGATTTACTCATGGCTTGGACATGACTCTATACATACAGCTTTCCTGCAAGTCTCAGGGAGTGGGGGGAAACCTGGTTTCAATGCCTGTAAAGCAAAAGCCCTATCCAGTCTCCATGACACATACCTTTTACATGGCATTAAAGAATAACTAACCTCCTTAGACTGTTTATCCATCTGCAAATTAAGTTAAAATAGTCTTATTTATTCTAATAACTGAGTTAATATTATCTGAGAGCAATAAAAATCTTTCTTAAGATCAATTCTACTTTTTAAAAAAATTTGAAGAGATTTTGAAATTCCATGAAAATACAAGTTATTGATAAAATTCACAAGATGTATTTTTAAATCCTAGAGATGCACTTGCTTATAAGACTTGTTAGTATATAACTAGCATATAACATTTCTGTCAAATGTCACTTCAGCATTCAGCTTATTTAAATAAAATATTATCACTGACAAATTTTATTTGAAATACCTACACTTTTTTTGTTCTAGTGTAATATAGTTTAATATTTCCAGTTTAATAAGCAAAAAGTCACCATCACTGTCAATGTCCTCCCATTGTTACCGGTTTGCTCAAGCGGGCCCAGTTACATCTCCATTGTGAGACTTGTTACTATGTTTGGTATACCAAATATGTCACAAGAATCTTGCCAGGCTATGCTGTGTGAGGCAGATACTCCCGGTAGCTTGCTGGGCTCTCTGAGAGAGGTGGAGGAATTGAACTCAGATCGCCCAGGTCGGCCACGTGCAAGGCAAATGCCCTACCCACTGTGCTATGGCTCCAGCCCCAAGAAAAAAATATAAGCACAAATTTTAAAAGATTTGTAAAGAAACTGTCACAATGAACATAAACAAAAAGGAATACTTTTTATCTCAAAATACTTTCACTAAAATTTTAATTTTGGTTATTTATTAAAAGAAAAAGAGCCAATGAATGAATTATGTTTGCTTTATTGTTTTAAGTGAAATTGTATGATATTTTAAACATGAATTTTAGTGACTTTCTCTTTCCCTTCTCCATGAAAAAACTTGGCTATATAAAAAGCAGTAAATTTGAGGCAATATATGCAGTATTTCATCCAGGGAATGTGTAGTGTTATAAATAGAAGTAGCAGCAAAGAAAATGAAAAAAGAAAGAAGAAAAACAGAATAAGTTGGACATTGATAACATTGAAGTAATTGTTCTGTATCTTTCAGAGACACTAAAACCTGCTGTATTAGAGATATTTCAGCAAAACAATAACACTATCTATCTTTCAATCACATCAGTTGCCATTTCTGGAGACTATTAAAATAATTCAGGTGAAAGAGGATAGTTGCTTAAACATAATAACCTGCAAGATTAAATAAACAATCATTAAGTGAAAATACATGGAATAAATTCTAAAAAGCTTTATAAATGAGTTTGGTTAAGTAGCTGATTTTCATTTAAAAAATTATGTATTGGAAACAAAGAGAACAAGGATATATAAATGACATTTAAAAAGTCATTAAAAACCCACTGCTTGCATGTATGTAAGAAACAAAATAGGAGGTAAAAATTTATGAGAAAAACTAAAACATTTTAATACAAAAAATTAAAAATATGCAAAATTAAATTTAAATGAATGCCACCTTACCGAAATCTGCCTTTAGTAATTTAAATTGACATTCTTGGCCACTAATATGGCTCTAGTAAGGCCTGGCTGTCAAAATAGCATAACTCTTGCAATTATTGCCAAACTCATAGGCCAATGGGCCAACCTAAAATGGTTTTAAGGATTATTCTGAGAATATATAAACTTAACAGAAAAGTGTAGCAAAATATATTTTTCCCTAAAGATTTCCAGGGTGAATTTTGCAAAAACTTTCGAATCTCTGTGAAAATATACCAAACTATGTTCTTTTATGTTTCTGAACAGTTTGAACCTCTTGAGACCGGTAGGAATTGCTAACAAGCTCTTACCTGTCTCCCCTGCACTGTATCATTTTTAGAAAGACCAATTTGTTGCATCTCTGGGCAATGTTCTCTACACAAATATGTCTTTTATGTTTCTTTTTTAATTTGTTTCAGCAGAGCCTGTGAACTATCGAAGTTCTTTGGCCTTCATCAGGTAGAAATAGGAAAGTCAAGAAGGGGGTCTATTTCCCACATATGATTTTCCCATTAGTTTCAAGCTGTTTCACATTCCTTTTAGGAAGTTTTTCAGTGAAAAGTGAAGGCTATTTACTGATGTTATTCCTTACAGTTGCTGGAACTATCTAAGGTTTATCTAGAGATTTAAAATAAATCAAAGATACCTAGTATAATTTTATAGAAGTGGCCTCCTTATTAGTTCCAAAGCCTCATTTGTTTTTACTAAACTGTCGAATAAAGAAAAAATTCAAGCAAAATTAACAAATTTTACCAAATTAATGATATTCATATCATAATATATAACAAAACTAAAGCAAAAAAAGAAACGTTATAGTCTTAAAGCTTTCACAAATAAAAATTAAAAATGTAAGTGGATAAAAGCTTCATCTCCAAAAACAAGGAACAAGTAGATAAAGAATTGCAGACACCTCTCTCAAGATGGTGGCTGAACCAGATCTTCAGCTTCTCTCTTCTTAAACCAGCAACCCCATGGTCTCTCTGGGATAGAATCTCCTGTGGGGTTGGCAGAAGAGTGCTGAGACAGTGATTAGCAACTGAGGGAAGCTGGCAAAGATTCAGTACTCACTCAGGGACCATTTTTTCCTCAAAACGTTCATTATTTTCTTATTCACAGTAGGGAATAACACATCTCGGGCCAGTATTAGTTCAGACTCATGAAAACCACGCTCCTCTCAACCTGGGTGCCACCCACCTCCCAAATCAGCCCTGCACACAGTAATATCTTAAGTCAAGATAATGAGAACCTTTCAGTGCCTATATTGAAAACCATAATGGCCAAAAGGGAAGAGTGAGCAAGCAAGAGAGAGAAAGAAAGTGAGAGACAGAGACAGAGAGACAGAGAGATGCAGAGACACAGAGAGACACAGAGAGACATACAGAGAGAAAGAGAGTGAGAACAAGAGAAAGAGAAAATGAAAAGTGCCTGCCGTAGAGGAAAGTTGAGGGTGGCAAGAGGAAAACTGAGAACACTGAGAAATGTACACTGGTGAAGGGATGTATGTTGAAACACTTTATGACTGAAACCCAATTATGAACAACTTTGCAACTATATCTCACAGTGATTCTCTATATATATTTTATATCTATTATAATTGTTGAACATATATATTTCATATATATTACAACTGTTGAATATATATGTTCTTATAGATATATAACTACATATTTCAGAGACATCTAAAACCAGTATTTTTGTCAACCAAAAGCTATTCCTCACAGAAAAAGTGAGGGTACAAATTATGAGCAAGAAACCAGCTAGAAGGAAACAGAGACAGGAACTCTGGTCTTCAGTGCTCTTTCAAGAAAGCCCCAAAATCCCACATTGTGCCGACCATTCATCTTTCAGTTTCATAGACTTAGGCTCTACCCAAAATTATACTAATCTGCTGATTAATGATTGCCTCGTCTGACCTGGGTCTTAAGTTTGAAACATCTCTATTTCTTTTGAGCATGAATTTTAGGAGACATTGTTCTGAGCAAGACTATTGAGTTCAGTCGGGTTGTAGTTGAGCAGTCAAATGCACTCTGAACTCTAGAAACGTTTGGTTTGTAGGTGCTGTCTGGGAAAAGAGTGAGAGTTGATTCCTTCCTTGGTTCAAGCAACTCAGGAAATCTGTGCCAGAGTTAAGCTATGTCAATCATCCTTTAACTTCCCATTTGAAAGCAAAAGCCTTGGGCTACAATATTACACTGGCTCCTGGCTCCAGTCACCCTGGATGGTGATGTGTATAAAAATGCAACAAATGTTTGAGTGTTGATAAAACTGTAAAATCTTATCACGCCGAAGGTTGTGTGTTCACGGGCTCACTGGATGACACTGTCTCACCGCCTGCATTCAGTGCTCTTGAGCCGCTGTGTGTGGCCTGGATTGGAACGGCTGTTGGCCAAGGGTAGACGGAAGAAGAAACGAGGGCCAGGCCAGTCTATATCAATAGTAGTTTATTCCAATCCTCTTCACTCCAGTCTTTCTCTGCCTCCTTCTCTCCTGGTCCCCAATCTTGGAACCTCTCTCCTTCTGGCTCTAACTCTGGATCTCTGGAGCCCAAGCTCTCTCGGTTCTGACTCCCTTTCCGAGCTTAGTTTATATAGCAGTCACATAAGGCGGTAACATAAAGGTGGGTTGAATACTGACGAATCAACAAAGAGAGGTAAGACCACTCCTCCAGGAGATTAACTCAAGGATAAAATCTCATCTACAGAGATTACTTCAGATTACTAGGAGATCCGCCCAAGGGTGGGATCCCAACAAGGGTGTGTTCTTCCCTCAGTTAGTAATCTACTTAAATAGTTGTAATAAATCTACTTCTAATATTTCTAGCAATGTCATTCTGTATGAGCACAGTAAGAGATATAAATTTAGTTTGGTTCTTCCTGAGAACATCTCACTATACATTTCGCAGTCCTCAGGCCAGGTTAATCTTCCTAGCTCCAGCAGGGTCCTAGTCTCGTCGTTACTTACTTTTGGATCATGACAGCATTTGTCCATGATCATGCCCTCAACTTATAGTTGAGTATGGTGGCTCTTTGGCCTGGCCCTTTTCTATGCCAGGGTAGCTCACTGCTTTCCCTGGGTCCATTCAGTCCCTCGTCGGGACCCTGCTTTTGGGGTGCTAGGAACTAAGGGCAACTGAGTCAAGAAATCAGATGCCCAGGAGTAAATAATATTCGGAGTCAATCAATCCCAAGTTACAAAGCATAATATTAACTGTCTTCCTGTGTCCACACAGAAAGGACATTGCTTACAAGTTCAGTGTCCTTAGATGGGTATGAACTGACAAACCTAAGCTACCTGAGGAAGGACAAAAGAGTGTTATCCTACTAATAGTATACAGCATATTGTTATTATAAGTTACTAAATTAATGAGAACATTTTATGATTCACATTATAATAATGAATTTAGCAAATCTTTTGAGCAAGGTACATATTCTTTTTGTGAGGGATATGTATACTGATCTCACCGCAATATTTCTAAAACTAGATACATTAATGTTATGCTTTACTCAGAATATAACATCTCACAGCTGTATTAGTTTATGTTTTCTTTCTATTATTTATGTCACTATTGTTTACCTGCACATGCCTTGGAAGTTACTTTTTAAGCTGTTTATAATTATGATTCACCAATTTCAATGTTAATCACATTTATCACAATCTAATTGCTTTCATCTAATGTGAGTTACATTTTCCCAGACAAATGAATTACTAAAACAAATATTTGACTAGGCAAAAAGTAGCTAGATGTTATTTGACTTTTGCTTCTTGAATATTTTTTTAATTAGACTTATCTGTGTAATATAGTTTATTTATTATCAAAGAAATGTATGATTCTTTGTGAATTGATTTTCACCAAATATGACTACTTTAATGCATATGGCATATGTGTTCTTATAGTCTGATCTCTAGCAGATCAAGGTATAATAAATAACAGAGACAAGTATCTTATGGTAGGCTCCCAAGGAGATAGTACTGTGTACAACTACTCTTATATTGTTTCATTTTGTTCATTCTAACCTGGAAGAATAGAAAATTAGGAATAATTTGGGACAAATTATTGGGAACAAGTTTGATAAAAATATTATTAGATTTATCTAAATCCATTCTCTTGTCCTCACCTAATTGAAGCTTTTGAAATGGGACTAATATGAACAGCATATAGTAAAATTATATAGAATGTATAAATCCTCTTTGTCTTATACATTTTGTCTTTCTGGCTCATTACTGCCAGAATTATTTTATCAGATTGAAACCTGCTTTAAAAATATATGACCTTCACCTCATTTTAAGTAAACTTACCTGTCTTCATGGATATGAGACCTTTTCCTGGCACTTTTCTGTCAAGACTCTGGACTTAAAATACAAAACCTCCTTCATTTGCTGACCAGGTCATGCCCCCAAGTCTTTGCATCTTGCAGATTCTTCTTGTTAGGAAGTCTTTTTTCATCCATATGAGTTTTCTACTGCTGCTCTTACAAACCATCTCAAATATAGCAAGCTAAATATATACAATTCTGGAGAAGTCTAAAATGATTCAGTATTGCTAGGCAGCACCAGTATCTCTCAAGACCACTGCATTTTCATGTCCTTCCTGGTTTCTCCCCTTTATTCCCTTTGCCCTAGACTTTGGATGTGAACTGCTTATTTGAAGACTGATATTATTGTTAACTTAAAACCAAGAACCTATAAAGTCTTCTCAAAATAATTCTATTATTTCAAAGGAGTTAATTTCAGAAGGAAATGAATCAAGCTGGGAGAAACACATATACAGGTCTGTGGTGTTTATCCCAAGGCTGCAAAGAACTTTCTACTACTATTGTTTCATTTTGACGAAACATTCCTAACAGCCGGTGGAGAGTACTGCAAAGAAATCCCTGCAGGTCTTTGGGATGATAATGAAACCCCAGAAGCAACAGCTCTTCAAGAACTAAAGAAATTGGTTTGAAAAGGTTATATTTGGTTAGATAGGGCAATGAACTGAGTGTATACTTCGCATGCAGGTGACCGAACTTTGATCCTGGTCTGTAGATGGTTACCTGATTCCTCAAAACCAAAATCAGAATGAAACGTGCCTAAAGTTTGTACACCAGTATGAATGGATACATACAATATATGGGCTGGAGCAATAGCACAGCGGGTAAGGCGTTTGCCTTGCATGCGGCGGATGTGACTGACCCAGGTTCGATTCCTCCGCCCCTTTCGGAGAGCCCGGCAAGCTACCGAAAGTATCCCGCTTCCACGACAAAGCTACCTGTGACATATTTGATACGCCAAACACAGTAACAACAAGTCTCACAATTTGTTGTGAGATGTTACTGGTGAGCAAATAGATGAATAACGGGAGTACAGTGCTACATACAATATGAATAGATATAATGGATACTTACATGCTGGCAAATACTGGACAGGTTTTTCAGTCTCCAGTTGATGTGTAGTTTAGACATGCAAACACAAAACTGCTTGAAGTGTCTCTCTTAGTTTTAGATCCAAGGACAGTAACATATTCTTGCAAATGAGAACATAAATTCCATTTTTTAGAGTTTGCTCCAACTATTACAATGACATTTGAGTCTAACCATTCATAAAATGAAAGTCCTAACTTATCTATTAGGATATCTAATTATGGTCCATGTTAAAGATGTTGCTCTATGTCAGATAAGTAGACTGATATTATTTAGGTAAATAAATGACCCAATATTTTGAAATATATATGAAATATCATTCCTTTTTTATCATTTGAGCATGAGAATAAAATCATGTGTGTGCCTGTGTGCGCACACACACACACACACACACACACACACACACACAAGTGACTTATAGGAGAACCAAATGATGGAAAATAACAATTCTCCGGAAAAAAAAACTGAGGTGATGTTAAAGAAATAGCCTATCAAACTTGCATTTGTGCTAAAGTAGAACTGAGAACAGAGCTGGCATATGGAAAACACTGGGTCTAACAAGGAAGTGTGCAGACTTTAAAGTGAAAGGGAATGTCAGCTACCCTTGTATGTGCAAGATTTTGGCCTAACATAAAGTTGTTAAAAAACAGGAGTACAGCTCTATCATCAGCTTAAATGTATGTGGGGATGGTAGACAAAACCAGGTATAAGGCAAAGAGAAATTCTGCATTTTAAGACAAAAGAAGAAGTCACTGTTATGATTTATAGAGGCATACAAGTATAAATGCAAATTACAAACTTTCTCGTATGGATGCTTGGCAAAATAATGATCTTAGAAAGCATACCTGTAAGAAGAAGACTTGAAGACAATTTAAACATTTAAGAAAAAACCCTAGTTCAAAGCATTTATTAAAACTTCTGGAATTGCTGCTTTTTACACCCTTTTGCACCCTTTTTATTTTACACCCTTTTATATTGATGTGCTTATCTAATATAATACACCTACTAACCAGATTTAGATAATTATTGACCATCAAACTACATTTTGAACAGATAAATCTTACCTTTAAGCACATTTGGCAAATTCATTGTACTAAGTCCACTCTAAAATAGGGCCAAGCATCAACTGTTATTTAATGTTTGGTGTTAGATTCTGTCTCCTGCAGAGTGATTGAAACCAATCATAGTTACCTAAATAGCAACTGAAAATAGTCAAAAAAGGCGATTATTTTCAAAACTTGTCCTTGTGTCAGAACTATCACATTATGACATGCAGTGCTAGCACCTACCAGCATCTACAAATACTTTAATATAGACCTTTTCCCCCACTCAACCTATATTTATAATTCCCGCTGGGTTCTTTTTTTCCCCCAAAGGAATATCAGATAGAATTTTGTGGTTATAGACAATATACCAGAATAATGACTTGCAGATCTCAAAAACAAAGTAAAATTCTTCATAATCAAATATTTTACCTGTTTAAAGAGTAACTTTATTTAAAAATACAACTTAGTAGATGCATTTGATCTTTGTATTTATATTTATTTATTTGATATACTTATATTTACTTCATCTTATCTGCTCAAGATTAAATAAACTTGCATTAAAAGCAGACTAATAACTTTAAAGAACATTTTCATTGTTCCCTCACACACATTTCTAATATAACACACACACAATTTTGTGTCCTAATTAACTATTAGTATATATATGTTATGGCCCATATTGAAGACAATTGATTCAGGTAAACAGGTTAATAATATTAGTTAGGTAAATACATGATCCAAATATTAATGCTAACCTATTATAATACACATGTAATAACATTCTTTTTGGTTTGAGAAAAGCAGTAAAGGACTACAGTGTAGAATAAAACCTCTCAAGGTTTCTTTGGATGTAATATAAGAAATCATTGCTTATTTAATTAATTTACACTCTAATTTCAGAGTTTAAAATATTGCATCAGAGATTTTGTGTGTCTCCTTCAGTATGACATTTATTTTCACTGATAATTTTCTGTCATTCACACTTTCTCATATGCCAGTAAAACAAGACGCATGTTTTATTAAATATGACACAATTATTTCTTTTACTTTATTTCTTTTACTTTATATACTTATAAAACATGAAAAACATGTCTTGATGCTTAGATAAAAGCAATATATTAAAATAGATTTACATTCATTAAAAATCAAATTACAATTAAAATTGCATTATTTTGTTATGACTGAAATCGCTTACATTGTGAGACAAAGAAATCTGCATCATTTTAAAATTCTTATTTACCAATGTGTTTTCTCACATAATTCTACTTTTAAGTAAAGTTCCTGTTTCAGCATTTTAAAGGAAAAGCACTTTTTGTTCTTTTCAATTCATTACTTCATAAAATTGTTACAGTTCTGGATATTAAAATCAAGGTAGAGTATGAAGAAAAATAATACAATTACCAGATAACTGAACCCAAATGCTTAGAAGAAAAATCAGTCAACTCAAGTATTGGACTAAAAAACCTTCTTTTTTGGCGGTGGGGGGGTCACACCCAGTGATGCACAGGGGTTACTCCTGGCTCATGCACTCAGGAATTACTCCAGGTAGTGCCCACGGAAACCATATGGGATGCTGGGAATCGAACCCATGTTGGACGAGTGCAAGGCAAACGCCCTACCCGCTGCACTATCACTCCAGCCCTAGGAAGTCTTCTTAAGCTTAAAAATCATAGCTACCTATCATAGCTACAAAGAATATTTAGGAAAAGTTAGAGAAAATGAAAGATATATTCAAAATCTTAGCATGAGTGAAATTAAAATAATAAGCCCCTGATCTATTGTGGATTCAATCTTCTAGACACTACCCTGAATTGACCTCTATCTAAAACTCTGCTCTACCCACTTCACAAGTCCTAAACTCTGCTGGAACTTTATGGGTTTTCACAGTAGCCTTAGCAACTCTCACAATTGTCATCCATTAAATGAGGGACTCCAGAATGCCTATTGAGCTTTGATATAAACTATTAGTATACCTATCAATAGTTCACTGGAGCCCGCTCGAGCAAATCGATGAATGGGAAGACAGTGCTATAGTGCTATTGAGATCTTTAAGATGTTGCTTACTTGGATTAGAAATCACTTGGATTTTAAGATGCTTGTTAATTATCTAAAATATTTATTTATTGCTATCCCTATTATCTTTCTTTGAATCAAAGAGTGAAATGAGCTATTTTAGTACTATCAGTTGTAAGCACCTAATGTGGGCAATGTGTAGTAGAAGCCAAGTTGAGCCAAAGCAGTTGAATAGTTCGTCAGTGTACAGATAATTTTACATAGAGAAGTTGGGTGCTAGTCATTGTGTGCAAACTTTCATTTGCTTGTGTGCTAAGCCATACCTTCTTTCATTGAGAGTCTATTTAAACATTTTAAATCATTTTGCAAATTCTTTATATTTCTACATAAAACCTCTGGATAAATTGATTTAAAAATATTTTCTTCTAGTGTTTATCTTATCTTTTAATTTCATTACAGATTATTTGAAAGAGCAATGTTTTAATTTTGATGCAATTCAACATTTAAAAAATTTTGAATAGTAACTATTTTTATAACCTAAGAAATAATTGCTTAAACCAAGTTCTTAAATATTTTTCTTTTTTTTACTTTTTTCTTAATTTTATTTATTATTTTTTTCTTATATTTATTTATTGAATCACTGTGGAAAAAGTTACTAAGCTTTCAGGTTTAAGTCTCGGTCACACAATGATCAAACACCTCTCCCTTCACCAGTACTTATTTTTCACCACCAAGAAACCCAATATACCCCCCTCCCACCCCTCCCAATGCTTGTGAGGCAGATGATTTCCTACATTAACTATTCTCTACATTGATTACATTCATTATTTCTACAAAAGATGCACCATTATTGTTTAGAATTTCCCCCCCAACAATCAGAATTGCTGAAAAGACATTGTGAAATACTTTGTTTTCTATAGCTGGTTATGAGAATCATATAATCTCATGTGGCTGCAATAGCAGCCTCACGATTTTGGATTTCTGCAAAGAGCCAGATAATTATGAGATTGGTTTCTGTGCGTCTGTTATTATGGCTGTGTCAGAGAGCCACTCGTGGGGAGCAACTCATGACCTCGGTAGGGCATGAAGGATGAACCAGTACTGCCCCCCTTCCCATGAGACTCCAGTTGCCCCATCACCACCAGCTCATACCTGGCTTTCCAAGAAGCTCTGAGGTGGCAGCCACCTTGCATATGGTCCAGATGCATTTCTACGAAAAGCTGCTGGATTTTGAGATTTGTTTCTGAGTCTCTAGGATCATGGCCATTAAGTAGCTTGATCAGGAGCCAGAGAGACTGTTTGTAGGCGGCAACTCAGGATCTCGCTGGGATTGTGAGGAAAGGGCTGGTTCCACCCCCATCTGGTGAAGCTCCGTGTGTCTCGTCACTGCAGGCCCAAACCCGACTGTCCAGAGGCCTCTGGAGGATGGTGGTCAGCAGCCGCCAGGGGGAACAGGCCAAGGCACAAAACCTATTCCCACCTGGAGTGGCCCAGCACCAGTAACCTACTGCAGAAACAGGACGCTTTTCTGCAAAAAGCCTTTGGGATCCGAGATTTATTTCTGAGTCTCTGGGATCATGATGGGTAAGCAGTTCTATCAGGAACCATAGAGGACATGCCTCCAATTATATATCTGAGCAGGAGGTGGTTTGTGGGTGTGTCTCCCACACACCTAACTTTTGGGCATTTACTTTCTTGGTTAACTTTTCCCCAAGTTTTTGGGGTCTGGCCAAAGGCACAGCAGCAATTTTGGGGTATCTGAAAGCCTGATGGTGCCATCAGGCTGCTGATGCACTCGCCTCACAGGTACAAATTGTCCTGCTGGCGGCACCATACCTCCAAAATATTTTTCTTTACTTACAAAAGATATACAATTTTATGTTCACACTTAGGGTTACAATAAATTTTGCTCTTTTTTCATATGATATGAAAAATTTTACAAAGTTCACTCTTATCTATAAAGTGTCAGATGTTCCAGTGCAACCTGTTGTAATGTCGACAGTTTCTGAATTCAAGTTGCTTAGCAACTTCTCCAAAAATCAATTGACAATTTATGTATGAGAGTTTTCTATACAACAATTTCTCTTTTATTGAGTGTTGTTCATTTTTTTAACTCAATATTTTATTATCTATTTATGGCAGGCTATCGCAAATTTTTAAATTGAGCAATGTGAGTCAACCAAATATTTTCTTTTATTTCAAAATTATCTTGAAAATTTTAGTTATTCTGCCTTATTATATAAATTTTGGAGTAAGTTTTTATTGTACAAAAAAGAGAAAATAGAAAAAGAAAGATTGAAAGGTGACAAATAAGAAGCAAGCCCTGAGATATTGATAATGATTGATGATACATTTATTTGGGAGAATTGATATTTGAGAATTTTGACCTAGTAAAAATCAAATTCTTTTGTTTTTATAGGTTTTCCTTGTTTGATCTCATCAACGTTTTACTTTTGGCATACGTATCTGGAGTCTTTTACTATGTTTATAACACTGCTTTCATTGATCAGTCTAAATTTTCTGGTCTCAAAGAACCAGGTTTTATTTTCACAATGGAATCATAGTTGTTTACTTCTCCTTATTGTTTTTAGCTTTGATGTGATAACTTAATGTGTATATGCATGTTTTTATATAACCATGTATATAATCAAACAAAAGCTGCGGACAAATTCCCTTCTAAGGAGCTAATTATGTAGGTTCTACAAAATGGAGTAGTAATAACTTTAAAATGGAAGGTGAATATAAACATAGTGGTGTAAAAATGTCTAATTTATATGATAAAATGGAAAAGGGCAATTTAACATTTGTATACAACGTGCTGTGTATATTTCACAAATCTTGAATGATAAATGCACTTTGTATACAAAATTTCAATAATTTCAAAGAGAGATTTAATAAGATCACTTTTAAAAATATTTGATGGATTTAATATGATATCAAGACTTTCATGCTTTACTTCTAGGAATTTATAAAATTTACATCAGATTCTTATTTTTTGTATAAATATGACTATAATTTAAAATTAATAGGAAATTTTATGATTACAACAATTTGTTTTTATGATTATTTATTATTTCCCCCAGTCAAATCCCTTTGAAACTGAATTTACTTCATACATTGTATAATGTAATTTTAAATGGTTTATTTATTAAAATTAAATATTTAATGAATTTGAGTTAAGAAGTTCTTTTCCACTATGAAAAGCATCTAGCAATAATAGTTTGGAAGTTTAATTTGAAGGACTGGCAGGCTGGAAATACTTGGGTGCCACTAAAGTACTAAAGAGTAATTCAGATAGAATACACTTACACAATTTAATTTATTACAAAACATTATCCAGTAAAATCTGAATTTAATTAAAATTAACGTTAACAAAATGACATTAGGTAACTGTAGAAAAATATTGGTGGGAACAGAAAAAGACTCATAAGGGATGATGAGTATTTTTCAAAATTCCACAAAAAATGGCATCCTTGAGTGTTTATAAATAAATGAAATTAATTAATTTGCAACATAGCAGTGTCCTGGCACAGAGTGATGGTGAATTAGTAAAACAAAGTATTCTCGGTGGTGCAGGGAGATGCCAATTATCTAAACATAAATATTCCTTGTTTTGAAAAAGATAATTCATGATGATCCTATAAATAAACTTCTTTTGGATAAAAATTAGACTCATATGTTTTACAATTTTGAATCCTGCATGACTATATGCATTGATATAAATTAAAATATATATTTGATTTAAGTTTTCGCAATAATTCAATATCAAACTATGAATTAGTATAAAAGCAATGACTTTAGATTATTGGAGTTCATATTCTGAATTTTACAAAACAGGGATTAGTACTAAGCTTCAAATAATAAGTGTCAAACACCAGATGAGACCTGTTGTGAGCAGCTGGTCAGTTGCTCTATTTCTGTAAACTTATTAACAGAAAAATTCCAGGCATGGTCCTCACTGAGTACTGTTTGATAGTCATTGAAACTGTAGTTTAGTTTTATTGAGGAGGAGTAAAAAGAACCTTCACAGGGTTTTATTAACAGGTATAAAAGGTTTAAATGAATAAAAATTAAGTTTTTATCTACCAGTCATCTTGATAAACGCAAAATAAATGAAAAACATTCACTCCTAAAAATGTCAATAAATTATTTTTCCAGTAGCACAGCGCCTAGGGCATTTGCCTTGCACGGGGCTGACTGGCTGACCCGGGTTCGATTTCTTCGCCCCTCTCAGAGGGCCCGGCAAGCTACTGAGAGTATCTCGCCGGCACGGCAAATCCTGGCAAACTACCCATGACATATTTGATATGCCAAAAACAGTAACAACAACTTTCATAATAGATACATTACTGGGCCCGTTTGAACAAATCGATGAACAATGGGAAGACTGTGCTAATAAAGTATCATGATAAATAGAAATTCTAAAAACTTATTCAAAATTAGAACAACAACAGCAACAAATCAGAACAAGCCACTGTAATATAGGAGGATAGTCCAGGGAAGGGAATGCTATTGAAACAGTATTGGAAGAGAAAAGTGGTTGCCATAGAGACAGGTTTGAGGGAGAATGGAAACTGGGTGCATTGGTGGAAGGAAATGGACACGGGTGAAGGGAAAAGAGTAGGAACATTGTATTCCTGAAACTCAATCATGAATAACTTTTTAGCTTTGTAATTTACAGTGATTCAACTAAAAATTCTAAGCAATTTAAAGTCTACTTTAAACAATTTAGCTTCTCCAAAATAGCAGGAACAAGCAATCACGTGAGATTAATTCACCCCAAGTACCACGTTAAAAAACAAAAGTAAAAAAAATGAAATTCAATTAATGTCTGGCAATACTTTCAAATCCAAGCCCTAGATTTCCTGTAATGTGTCATTACCATTTTCTTATATTTTTTGCAATGAGAAAATTGTTTTAGGGAAAGTTTACAATTTATGGATAACGTTTCATGGATGGAGAAAGCCATTTTCACATGTATAGATTTGAATTTGTTTTTTCTTTTGGATTTTTTGGACCACACCTGTAGATGCTCAGGCATTACTACTAGCTCTGTGCTCAGAAATTACTCCTAGCAGTACTCAGGGACCATGAGTGGTGCCAAGGGTCCAATTTAGGTTAGCTGCTTACAAGGAAAGAACCTTGCAAACCACACTCTCAGTCGTAGTTTTGAAATTCTGAACATATATTACAGTCAGAGTCCTTTATTTTATAATCTTTAGTTCTTTTCAACTAAAAAACTGTATTCTAAGTAACCCAAGAAGTACATTATTCATGGATTGATAATTATTTGAAATTCTGATTTTTCTAAGGCAGATATGTAAATTTATCTGGAGAGGGTTATGTTTTGTTTATAGAAATTTCTAGTTTAGGGCCCAAGAGATGCTACAGTGTGGGGGGTGCTTGTCTAGTATGCACCTGACTCTGCTTCTATCCCCAGTACCACGTATGAACCCCAGAGTGATCCAGAAGTGATCCCTAAGTGAAGAGCCAGGACTCAGCCCTGAACACAGCCCTGCGTGGACCAAAACCCCGAATAAAAATAAGAGGGGAAAAAAAGAGAAATTTCAAGTTCAGTTTTCTCTGAGCAATATTTATAAGAAAGGTTAGGTAATTTCAGTTATAGTTATTCAATAGCAAGACTTTATTATTAAGCTTGGTAAAGAAAATAACCTTATTTCCTTTATGAATGAAGAATCTTAAAGTCTAATTTAATTTTATTATATGCACTTGATATGAATTACATAAATATTTTATATTGAATTATTCATTTAATATAGGCATCCATTTAGAAATATCCATGCAAAGTTATATTTTATTTCACAAGTCAGTGTTATTTTGGATAAAATCTGAGCAAAGCAACATATAGGACATTTATATATTTATATCCATAACATATTAATAAAGGCAAAGCAAAGCATATACTTACAATTCTATATTAATACTGAAGGTTTTTAATTATTGTTTAAACCAGGTCATTAGAAAATTTAATATAAGATAAATTGAATCCAGACATACATACAAGCCATTGAAACTAGAAAAATATGTTTTGTTCTCAGTGCTGGTACAGTTTTATTATTTGATAATAAAATAAAAATAATAGCTTTATGATTAAACACTGTTCATCCCCTCAGCAGATAACACTACAAAATGTTTATTTTTGAAAGAAATATGAACTTTCATAATTTTTTCTCAAACCATATTCATTTATTATGATATATTCTGGTTCAATAAAATTAGCTCAATTACAAGCTCGTAATATAACATGCTAAAGAATTCCTTGCTAGAGTTATTGTAACTGGAGCCTACTTGATAATTAAGAGATTATCATGAAACTGCATTGTTTAAAAATAGTATGTTTCATGATTGTTTTAACCAGTTGCAGTGAATGATGATAAGATTTTCTTTGAAAACATTGACCCTCAAACTACTGTATATGGCGCAGTGAATGCCATGGTGCAGTGCTTGCAGGACTTCCTATAACACCAAGGTTTTCATTTACTTCAATGCTATTGATGTTGTTTGTTGAAGGGCAGAGCTGAGTTATCCCTAGATTTCCCTGCTTTGAACTTGATTGAAGAAATTTTATTCCAGGTAATAATACTTTCCTTCATACTTTAGTTTCTAGACAATGTTTACTTTATGTGATGGGAAGATAAAAAACATTTTTTCCCTACATCTAATTTTGCCAACTCAAACACCATCCCAGCTCTCTACCAGTCGAAGAAAGGACGAAACATCCCTTGTTAATGTTTTGCAATTCATTGTCTGTCTTAACATAGTCTTATTTCCTGTTTCTACTCAAGGATGATATGGTTGGTTATTCATTCATCTGAACATCTCTGTCTCAGTCTATTTCTAGTAAATCTAACATTTTAATCATTTCTACTCATATAGGTCTTGAGAATAATGAAAAGTGTGCTTTGTTTCTGTAGTTTAGTGGTCACAAATAAATGTCTTACAAAAATTTTAGTTTGTCATTACAAAGTTTTAGAACTTAATTTCCGTAGAAATAGTAAGTTACTTTCAAAGCCTGGCAAGCTCCCCGTGACGTATTCGATATGCCAGACACAGTAACAACAAAGTCTCCAATGGAGACATTACTGGGCCCGCTCGAGCAAATCGATGATCAACGGGAGGGCCTTTACTTTACTTTACTTTGCTCTTTTTATATTAAACTATAATCATGCAAAACTATTTCTAATTGTACAGGTCTTAGTTTTTTGTTTAGGTAAAATAGATCATTTAGTAATTCCCCAGAGAAGAGGAAGAATATGAGAAATGCCACTATAAATATGACAAATAGTGTAACATTAGTCTTGAGACTCATGATCACTTTGTTGGCAACCTAGTCATTGTTTATGTAACATAGTCAGTCATATTTAATTGCTTCTTTTATTTTTCTTTTGGGGTCACATCTGACGATGCACAGGGGTCGCTCCTGGCTCTGCACTCAGAAATTACCCCTGGCAGGACTCAGGGCACCATATGGGATGCTGGGAATCAAATCCAGGTCGGCCACATGCAAGGTAAGTGCCCTATCCGCTGTGCTATTGCTCCAGCCCCTTTTTAAGTTTTGTTTTGTTTTGTTTTTTCTTTTTTTCTTTTTTTGCTTTTTGGGTCACACCCGGGGAAGTACAGGGGTTACTCCTGGCTCATACATTCAGGAATTACCCCTGGCGGTTCTCAGGGGACCATACGGGATGCTGGAAATCAAACTCAGGTCGGCTGTATGCAAGACAAACATCCTTCCCGCTGTGCTATCGCTCCAGCCACAGCTTTTTTCTTTTTGGAGGGAACCCACAGCTAGTGATGCTCAAGACTTACTACTGGCTCTGTGCTCAGGGATCACATCTGGTGGGCTGGGTTGGGAAACCTTATGAGGTGCCAAAGAGCAAACCTGGGTCAACCTTATGCAAGGCAAGCTTCCTGTTCATTCACTAGGTCTCTGACTCCAAAGAACTCTTTCTTGAAGTATAAAAAGAAGAGAATAATTTCTTGGTTTTCTATAATTAAAAAAAACACTCTATAACAGCAAGACCAATCTAAGTTGGTTTTGATTGCTTAATAATTTTATAATAGCATATTATTGATCTCAATAACTAGATAATAATTGCATTGGATAAAACTATTTTTCAGAAATTGTAAAGGAGAATGTCATTTCAGACATAAAACTGAGGGCTTTATGTAAGAAAATAAAACCATTTTTTCAGAAATTATTAATGGTTCCTATAATAAATATTATGAGCTACCAAGATTTTGTGTTTTATAAACTAGAATAGTAGACATTGTTTCTTGGATTGAGTCTCAAGGGAAATAAATAGGTAAATACCATGGTTAACTTTTGTGGCAATCATACTTGGAGGAACAGAAATAGCTAGTAAACTCGATATTTTTTTTGAAAATTTTGATTAAATGACAAAAGAAATTCAAAAAGGAGTGATGTTGGATATTAAAAGGAGATTACAAAAATTTACCTTGTATAAACCCATCCAACTTGGAATTCGCGAATTTCACTAAAAAGTCAAGTATTTGAGTTTTCTTATGTTTTCCTACACTTAGAAGAGAAGATATTTAAGTTGTTTGAATGGAGTGAACAAGCAATGCAGATTTATAATACATGCACTTCAATATTGCAAGGTTTGGAGGGTTATTTAGCTTGTATTAAAATATTTCTTATTCAAACAAAGTTAATAAATTTTGTTTTGTATACAAATTTAATATGACAATTGTAAAAAACTTTCATAGAATTGCGTTTTATTGAAAAAATTATGAATACTTAACAGTGCTAAAAAATTCTATCAGTCCAAAATAAATCCATATTGTTAGATATTAAAAAATAATTATAATTGTAGTTCATGTAATTATGTATTAACATATGATATATATAAATATGCATATATTAATTATTATTGATGGATATATAGTCTGAGCCAGTATGATGCTGACTTACATGCATAACTCCAATGTTCATTCACTTCTAGAGGCTTAGAAGTATTCACACAGAGACCAAGGTCATTTCAAATAAATTAAAACTAGATTCCAGCAAAAGTAGACATATTTAAATTCCATACTCTAAGTCACAACAAATAATAACTTCTCCTTTCAAATTCTAACATTAAAGTTCAAAAATCTGAAAATGCATTTGACTTTTTGTAGAATTTTATTCTACAGTAGAACAGCAGGTAGGGCATTTGTCTTGCACGCGGGCAAGCCAGGTTTGATTCCTCCATCCCTCTTGCAGAGCCCAGCAAGTTTCCAAGAGTATCTCTCTCGCATGGCAAAGCCTGGCAAGCTATTCGTGACGTATCTGATATGCCAAAAACGGTAACAGCAAGTATCACAATGGAGACGTTACTGATGTCTGCTTGAGCAAATCGAAGAACAACGGGAAAACAGTGCTACAGTACTACAGTACTATGCTCCATGCTATTGTTGCTTATCATGGAATTACTTGACAAAATTAGATAACATATTGGGAGAAAGAAGTCAATTTAAAAACTATCTATGGATATTAAATTTCTGGGAAAATATATTTAACTATGTCTAATGAATAATTAAAAATTCTAATTTATTAATATTGAGATTATATTCACATTTTGTAAGTTTAATTAATATGCCAAGAGAAACTATTTGATGAATAAAAAAATGCTCAAAGTGGTTTTAAAAACACATATGCCACTAGCTACTTAGTACAGTCTTCTTTTATCACAATTATCTTCATCAATATATTTGTTATTCTTAAGATATATGCTTTGCCATGTTTTTATTTATATCTTTGATTATATTTTTTCTTAATACATGTGTGATTGAGAAAAAGATTATATTCTTTATTTTTCTCTCTCTCATAACATTAGTTATAAGTAGAATTTTTCCTGTGTATCTCTTTGAAGTAAGTATTGAGTAAATATTGAAAGATTCTCAACCTAAAGATATCAAATTATCAAACTTCTGAAGTTAACAATATATTTATATCTCTATGGGACAAGCCACTGTGCAGTCATGTTTTACATTCTGAAAAAAATGAGTTTTGTCATAATGAGTGATTGATAACCAGAAATAAAAGACCATAGCGATTAACTTACAGCAAAAAATAAAAAAGGTTAGCACTCAGCATATTTGTACTGAGTTATTTCATAATAAGATGGATGATTAAAATATACTTCAGAATAAATTATATGTGTATATGGATTCACACACATTTGTTCTGTTATTCCAATCATGAATATGCTTTTTTTTTGCATTCAATCACATCAACAAAGGAAAATTTGACTTGTTATCGTAGAAATAAATCAGTAAAGCTTTTTTTCAATATTAAAAAATATTTTTGTTCACACAATATAAAAACTACCACTAAAAATAACTGGTTACATTAACAACAAAATTGCTATGCAAACATAGGTAAAAAAATGAAATTAATAGACAAAGGGAAATAAGAAATGTCAGTTACCAACCCTCTGCAGTGATTAAAATTTACCCAGCTTATATGAAATCTATGATTGAGACTCATTTACTTGGAAGGATTTTATTATACCCAAGGTGAAAGTTAAAGGATTACTGCCCTTATTACAACCAAAACATCAGAAATAAAAATCCCACTGGGAAAACAAATATTTTAATAATCTATTATATACCCAGAGCAGTAACACTGCGTAAAATGTCATGTATAACCGAACCATTTCAACCTTTAATTTCCACAATGCTTAGGCTAGCATTCTAAATCAGACAAGGAAAGGATCCCTAGAGCCCTGTGCTATTAAATCCAAATCATTTCCAGAAAGTGCATACTTATAGTTGTACTCTTTAAAAAACATTTTAGATAGAGTTTGACAGTATTGACACAGGTTTTATGGTTTCTTCTCTTTTACATGTTCTGTTGGAGACTCAAAGTCAAAGGTTGAAAAAAAATTCTTCAAGCAAACAATTCCTCCATAAAGGTCGGGGTGGTAGTACTAATATCCTACAACATAGATTTTAGGCCGAAAAAGGTTATAAGAAACAGAAAAGGTCATTTCTTCATAGTCAGGATATACCTATATCAGAAAGAAATTACACTCCTGAACATAGTTGTATCCAATGAGGGACCATGAAGGACCAGAAAAATACCTAAAACAACAAATAGACTTTAGGGAGGTTACTGGTAGCAACATAATAGTAGTTGCTGGCTCCAGCACAGCTTCCTTATGTCATGATAGATCTATGAGACTAAAACTCAGCAGGGAAATACTGACTTTGAAGGTTGAAATTGAAGAAAGGGGAATATATATATATATATATATATATATATATATATATATTTGCTCGAGCGGGCCCAGTAACGTCTCCATTGGAGACTTTGTTGTTACTGTGTCTGGCATATCAAATACTCTTGGTAGCTTGCCAGGCTCTCCGAGAGGGGCGGAGGAATCGAACTCGGGTCGGCCATGTTGGCCGCTTGTAAGGCGAACGCCCTACCCGCTGTGCTATTGCTCCATATCACAATCACGACCACCCTGTTGTTCGTCGATTGCCTCGAGCAGGTGCCAGTAATGTCTTCTTCGTCCTAGCCCTGAGATTTTTTTTTTTAAAGTGCCATATTCAAGGCTTTTTCAGGGTTAGGAGAATGAGACCCATCATTGTTACTGGTATTTGGCATATTGGATATACCACGGGGAGTTTGCCAGACTCTGCCGTGTGGGCAGGTTACATTTGGTAGCCTGCCAGTTTGTCCAAAGTAGGAATGAGATGATAAGATGTTGCGCGGCCTAGGAGAATCTGCCTTGTTCTCTCCCGGGAGCTGAGTGTGATAATCTCTGGATCCTGGCCGTTGTTGGAGTTACACGGCAGTTGGTGGGTGTAACTGTCTAGTTACTGGCAGGTCCAGTCCCAAACCGTGCAGGCTTGGAGATCTCAGCCCCGGGTCCCACACACCTGGGTTCCTCTGCCAGTTCTTTTATGCGTGAGGCTCATCCAAGTGTGTGGAGAGTGGTCCCAGCATGGCCTTGGCTGGGCCCCAGTGGTCTTCAGCTGTTGGGCCCTGGTGGAGACAGTCAGGCATAGGGTAGGAGACTCTGCCTTGTTCTCTCCCAGGAGCTGAGTGTGATAATCTCTGGATCCTGGCCGTTGTTGGAGTTACACGGCAGTTGGTGGGTGTAACTAACTGTCTAGTTACTGGCAGGTCCAGTCCCAAACCGTGCAGGCTTGGAGATCTCAGCCCGGGTCCCACACACCTGGGTTCCTCTGCCAGTTCTTTTATGCGTGAGGCTCATCCAAGTGTGTGGAGAGTGGTCCCAGCATGGCCTTGGCTGGGCCCCGGTGGTCTTCAGCTTTTGGGCCCTGGTGGAGACAGTCAGGCATAGGGTAGGAGAATCTGCATATATATATGTAGCTTTTCATCCCACTAAAGCCAAATATACATTCTCCTCCAGTGCACACAGGACTTTCACCAAGACAGATCAAATGCAGAGTCACAAAACATACCTACTTGTTTTATAAAAACTGCAAGTTGTGAAAATGACTACATCGACCTATCTTGACATAAATTTGGATATCCCCACCACAGTTATTGTTGAATAGCTATATTATTAACATAGGGTTGTTAATGGTACACTGTCAATTTTTTAGAAGGACAGTTTTGTTTATTTTTCCTAAGAATTTCCACCAAAATATGAGTACTATCAGGTGGAGGTCATTCCATGAAAATATATATTGGAAGTTTAGAAAGTGTTAGTTTAAAAAATGAAATAAACATTTACCAATAATTCATAAAATACTATGTTCAACATTAGTAAATGATATCTATCAAAAAAGCATGCTCTGGGGACCGGAGCAATAGCACAGCAGGTAGGGTATTTGCCTTGCATGCGGCCGACCGGGGTTCGATCCCTGGTATCCCATATGGTCCCCCAAACGCACCACCAGGAGTAATTCCTGAGTGCAAAGCCAGTACTAATCCCTGAGCATTGCTGGGTGTGACCCAAAAAGCAAAAAAAAAAAAAAAAAAAAAAAAGAAAAGAAAAGAAAAAGCATGCTCTAATTTGGCCAGAGACAGCACAGTGTAAGGGACTTGCCTTCTAAGCATCTAATCCATGCTCAAACAACAGCACTGAGGGATTTTGTCTCTGATGTCCAAATTCCCACAGGCACTATCAGGAGTAATTCTTGAGCACAGAGCCAGGATTTAGTCTTAAACAGTTGGGTATGGGCCCCAAACCAAACAATAACAAACGTGTATATTATCCGGAAAATGATGTAGTTAAAAAATAAAATTTATTGAAAAGGGGCTGGAGTAATGGCACAGCGGGTAGGGCATTTGCCTTGCACATAGCCGACCCGGGTTCAATTTCCAGCATCCGATATCGTCCCCTTAGCACCACCATGGGTAATTCTTGAGTGCAAAGCCAGGAGTAACCCCTGTGCATTGCCAAGTGTGACCCAAAAAACAAACAAAAAAAATTTATTGAACAATAACTTATACTACATTCAGCAAACTATCACAAGCACTAATAGGAAAGATCAAAACCCAACAACTTCTTTGTATAATACCTTACTGCAAAAGTAAAATGCTACTTTTTCTGTGAAAGACCAATGTGACAAAGATAAGGGATTCTAGCCAAGTAATTATATTAAATTGGCATAGGCCAATAGCTGACTACAGCATTTGGGGAATACTTTTCTGGATAATGAAAACACACAAAAATAAATTCAAAGTTTAAAATGTGCAGACTTTAACCAGAATATTACTAGAACAAAATTACTAAAATGTTAATAAAATGTGTTTCCTTTGAGAATGCTGATATTCTTAAGCATTTTCTACAGGTGAATGAAACATCCAAAAAAAATCACATAGATCTACTTTGCCTTCTTTCACTTGATTGAAACCTAACATTAGTACTTAGTTATGAGATGCCCCTATCCACCTAACAGAGGTAGCTACTATTTAATTCTGTAGTAATTACTTGATCACTTGACATCCTATTACTCATTAGTTTGCTCGAGTGGACGCCAGTAATGTCTCCATTTGTCCCTGTTGAGGGCTAGTGTAACCCAATGGCATCTACTCACTCTAGGAACACAAAGAAACTCAAAACAATCATTCAGGGTTTTGATGAAGAAGTCTGACCATTTTGTAGGTGGGTGGCCACGTGATCTTTTGACATCCCATGGAATCCAATCGGTAATGGCCCTAGATCAGCAGTCGTCTCCAAATTGAATTACGTGTCCAGCCCATCTGATTTCTATGACTTGGCAAATGAGACAGTGTCCCTGATTCTTGGTTGTCGACGGAGGTCGGAACTCTGGAATCCGTCTCTCACTTGAGTAAAGTGTGATACTCCAAGCATAGCTCTTTCAATTCCTCTTTGGAGACCTAAATAGCATTCTTATCTTGTTTTCCTAGGACCCAGGTCTCTGAGGCTTATGTTAATTCTGGAAGAATGGTGGAGTTAAAGATATGTACTAGAGGTTCTTTGTCCTCTTAGCTATTTTTTCGACTCTTAAAGGTGTTCCATGCCGCTCACTTTCTCCTGTGCAGCTCAGGTGCCAGGTCATTTGTCATGTTGAGTTCTTGACCCAGGTACACATAACTGCTGCATTCGCAGATGTTTATTCCATTGAGAGAGAATGGAACATCAGGAATGAGTACGTTTCTCATAACCATTGTCTTTGTGAGATTCAGCTGCAGTTCGACCTTTCCACACTCAAGGTCAAAGTCTGCCAGCATTTGGGCCGCGTGGCTAATGTTTGGTGTTATTAGAATGATATCATCAGTGAAGCCGAGGTGTGTAGTCCACCTGCCCACATACCAAATTCTGCAGGATGGATATGTCGTTCGCAACGTTCTACCTTCTGAAATCCCACATGCTGTGTCATTGGTAAAGAAGTGAACAGCACCTGTCCCAGACAAGGTCAGACCCGAACACCTGAAGAATCTGCCACCAGTACTTATCAATACACTGGCTCGGCTCTTCACACACTACCTGTATGAATGCAAGGTTTTGTCCCAGTGGAAAACCAGAAGGACTGTACTACTGTAAAAAAAGAGAGACATCCACGACATTGACAACTATTGCCCCATCTACCTGTTGTCTCTCGTCTACAGGCTGTTCACTCAAGTCATACTGAATAGGATTGGCAGAACACTAGATGAAGGACAACCATGTGAGCAAGCCGGGTTCCTTAAATGATACAGCATGACTGACCATATTCACATGATAATCAAGCTTGTTGAGGTTTTTCGGGAGTTCAATATGTCGCTCTGTTTAACGTTCATTGATTTAAAGAAGGCCTTTGATTCTGTTTAGTCTCATGTGGTCATTGAAGCCCTAGCAAACAGAGCATTCAAACTCAATACATCAGGATCCTCTGTGAGATGTATTACGAATTCACTACCAGGATCTCACCATTCTACAAGGACGTGATCATCAATGTCAAAAGAGGGGTTCGGCATAGTGATACTGAAAATCTTCAGTGCCACCTTCGAGAACATCATGCGACGACTGGAATGGTAAGAGATGGGAATGAAGATAGACGGTCTGTAGTAATACTGGGCACAATGCTTTCAACCAGACTCTTATGCAAGTACATAATAAACCGAAGAAGGAGAATTCATTTTACAAAGTTGTCAATTATTGTATTTGTTACATATAATTATTTATAATTACAAACACCCTATTATTTTATCACTGCGCGTTTCATCTTCTTTTAGTTCTATTTTGGTATTTTTCTCTTTTTTTCAAAGTGTTACTTGAGTTTATTTTGATCACTTTTATAAATAACCAGCTCTTGATTTCATTAATATTTTGAGTTATCTTTGTAGGATGTGACTGTCTAAGCATAGTGGGTTTTATACTACTTTTGTTGTTGTTTAAGTTTTAAACTTAGTTTTGGAGAGATAGTTCAGTGAGAGGAGTGCTTGCCTTGCATGAGTCTCATCTAGGTTAGATACCTGGCACCATATACCTTTCCCTGAGCATCACCCGTGATGATCCTTGAGCATAGAGCCAGGAATATGCCCTTGAGCACCTCTAGGTATGTTCCAAAAACAAACAGGAAAAAAACCTTCATATTTACAGAACTATAGAAATAAAATTAAAGCTAAAATATTCATATCTATATTTCTAACTAAACCTAGAATATGGTTTTAATTTTATAATCATATTTATATATACAATCATCTTTAAATGGTCTCTGCACACATAAAATATATATTTGTATATACACTTATATTAGTGTTTAGTAATTTTTGTATTATGTGATGCGAACTGGGCTGGAGCGATAGCACAGCGGTAAGGCATTTGCTTTGCACGTGAACGACCTGGCCTAAGTTGGGTTTAGGTTGGGTTTAAACCAGAAGTTGGGTTTAATTCCTCCGCCCCTCTTGGAGAGCCTGGCAAGCTACTGAGAGTGTCTCGCCCACATGGCAAAGCCTGGCAAGCTTCCAGTGACGTATTCAATATGCCAAACACAGTAACAACAAGTCTCACAATGGAGACGCTACTGGGCCCACTTGAGCAAATCGATGAACAATGGGAAGATAGTGCTACAGTGCAGTGTGATGTGAACTAATTTTTATTCAAAATTGGTGAAGAGAAAATGATTTGCCTTAGAAATCCTATAGAGAATATAGTATATAGGCTATTTTTGTAAAATTGATTTATGCAAACTTCTAACACAATATGTTGCTTCACTTCTGGTCTATCATACTAGGTTTTATCATGATGCACCACCATCACAGATTAGACAATATACTCAGTGCTTCAAATACTGAATCAATGAATAACACATGGTGTCTGTTCATTAGAATCTTATCAAATAATGCTAGGAACCAAGATAAAGAAGGCATAGTTATATGAATTTAGAGTTCTTCCCAAGTCCAAATTATGAAGGTGATAGGACAATTCTGTTAATTACCTACTTAGCAAAAAGACTTGCTTGAGTAAGGTGACAGCTATTGTTTCTAGTTGAAATAGTGGGAACAAAAATTGTGATATAGTTTGAAGTTTTATTTTCTTGCTTTGAGTACATGAATCTTTTGTGTGTTTGCTTCTAATATGTCAGAAAGCTAATTAGGACAATTTCAAGTGTGATAGCCTGTTACACATATGAGAAAACTCTAATGACAGAACTTCTCTTCTAATATCCTATTTTAATGTGTGCAAAGTTAAAGCATTGATTATGGTGAAAAACATCAGGGAAGTTGGATGATTCAATATACTCAAATAGTACACATTACTAGAAAATATGTAGACTGCATAGCTCTCAAACTGTGTTTCTTGAGACAAGACCCGTGACTTCTAAATTTTTTCAGAACTTGATGAATATATAGACAAGACCCCACTTATAGGCCCTCCCGTTGATCGTTGATTTGCTCGAGCGGGCCCAGTAACCTCTCCATTGGAGACTTTGTTGTTACTGTGTTTGGCATATCGAATACTCTCGGTAGCTTGCAGGGCTCTCCGAGAGGGGCGGAGGAATCGAACTCGGGTTGGCCATGTTGGCCGCTTGTAAGGCGAATGCCCTACCACTGTGCTATCGCTCCAGCCCAAGTATGTCAATAGAATTATCTATAAAGATGAAGATGATATTTAAATCATGCACAAAATTTTCTATATATTAAATTAAAAGTATTACTTTAAATATTTAAATGCAGTTCTGTAATACAATCCATGGTTGTGAATATAAGTAGGTATAAAAGGCACTCTCTTTCATTCCTAGCAATTATGATACTCGAACAAAGTTTTATAAATAAAGGTAGTATGCTTATTTAGTTATGTTTAACTTTGACTTCTAACAATCTGAAATAGATTTCTCTATGACAAGTGCATCATATAAAATATATGGTATTTGTTTAATTTATGAGGTGAATCCATGCAGAAATCATAGACGCGTTATTTGCAGTTCCTCTGGGACTTCTGGATTGAGTCTGTAGAGTAAGAAGTAATGAAATAGCAATTAGTGCCAAGTATAACTTAATCTAGTTCCTATAGTTTCACTATGCACTTGTGCTAAATTTTCATTTGTATTGACTTTTGTTTCTTTTCTTTTTATTCACTCACTAAAGTTTTGATTCACACATAAAAATTGTGCTAGAAATATTTTTTGAAGCTGCTCAGGGCAATGCTAGCCTGTGCATTAAATTGAGCAAATGAATACTTTTTATTTTCTTACAAAAAAAATCAAGTTAGCTGTGCTGTTAAGAACAAGAATTCAGCTCTCAGTAATGTGTCTTTTTTGCTTATTGAATATTTTATTATGTATGAGGATATGTTCTAACTTTGTTTACCAGTTTCTTCCTTTTGCTAAATTTCAAAATCTTAAAGTCTGGGGTGTTTGAAAGAGCCGAACACTCTGTTGAGATTTGTGACTGTCATCCGTCTGGTTAGAATTACTCATAGATCTTGCAAGAGTAGCAGAGTCGCATCTATTACAAACGTCAGTCAGGATGGTCATTAAGCACTTTCTGCAGTCAAGATTTTTGCACCAGATGGTACTTCAGGAACAATAGACAATGTACTCCAAACTGCCAAGCATTTGTTCAGTGCCATTATAACTTAGGGCTGGTAGAAGAATAAAATAAAGTGAAAGTACCTGTGAGAATAACTCTTAGCAGTGACTTTCTAGCCTCAGGCTTTTTTTATTTGCATACAAGTACAAATAAGTTCTTGTACTTGGAAATGTATATGTCTAATAATGTACAGTCAAGTGTAAAGACATTAGTCTAGAAAAAGTTCTCTTTCCAAGAGTTTTCTTAAAGTGATTTTACATAGCTTAGTAAGTAATTTCTTTTGGAGAAACATCTTGCTTTGGATCATAAAATCAAAATACCCATATTAGTACTCTCATAGCAGGTGTTAATACTCTGTGATAGAAAAGCTGAACAAGTTTTGTTTGTTTGTTTGTTGGTTGGTTTGTTTATTTTCTGCTTTTTGGGATGCAAAACCCGGCAATACACAGGCGTTACTCTTGGCTCATGCACTCAGGAATTACTCCTGGGGGTGCTCAGGAAACCATATGGGATACTGGGAATCGAACCAGGGTCAGCCATGTGCAAGGCAAATGTCCTACTCTATGTACTATTGGTCTAGCCCTGGACAAGTTGTTTTTAAATTTTAATGACCTCGTAAAACAATTTATATTTCCAAGATTAGGGGAAAATTGTGTATATTCAAAAAAAGTAAAAACTCTTCCTGGAGTTGGGACCTAAATTATCACCTGATGGTGGCAGATAACAGTTTCCACTCTAAATCACAAAATTTATATGAATATCCTCAATTCTCAGTTTATTTTTATGAATTCATCTTATTCAATTAGTATCTTCATTGATATTAAAACAGCCCCAGTGAGGTTTTCACACCTCTTGTCTTCCTGAGTTTGGTTTCTTAGTTTGTTTATGTTTTCCAAATACCCTACATGTTTCCTAAATCTTATATAAAGCCACATCTTTTTAAGTGGAGGCTTCTCAGTCCCCAATCCAACTTAATCTTTTTTTCTAGTTACACTCATCTATCTTCTTTATAACATCTTTGTACAACTTGTACTCTAACATTATAAAATGAAGCTTGCTATTAAAAAATGCAAAAACAAAAGAAAGAAACTTTAAAAAATGAAAATGTTTTATGCTAGATACTCATTACTCATTGACTGACAGAGTGGCATAATGACTTTCAACAGCATTTCTGCATACACCCAAACTCTTAGAGTCTACCACACGGACTTAAAGTGTCAATATATCATATGGGAAGTATCTTCCTTCCGTTCTACAGTTCATCCATCCTGGGGACTTTTGGTAGGGAAGGGGAGTGACATCAAAGCTGGGCATAGAGTACTTCCTGAAATATTCTCTTCTCTTCTCTTTCTTTCCTTCTTTCTTTCTTATTCTCTTACTCTCTCCTCTCTCACTTTCATTTTCTAATATAAAAGAGAAAAAGCCGGCATTTATTTAGAAAGAAAAGCATGAATATAGACTAAGCTAGAGTTACTGGAAAAGAAAGCCTAAAAAGTAAAATCAAGACATCATGTCCAGAAATGAGTACTGAAGAGACTCACACCATTCTAACTAGTCTTAATAACCAGACACATGATCAAATTCCTCTCTTCCATGATTCTAATAAGCTGGTTTTAAAACTTTTTGACCTTTTAATTTTAAAATCCCTGTGTAATACCTACTATAAAGGTCAATATGATTTCTCTAAAGAGTACCTTAAAAAAGCATTCCTGCAATTATGGTAAATGAAATTTGAAAATTAAAAACATAGATTCTCCACATTTGAAAGCAAAACGTCTTCACACAAAGAAAAAAATAACTTTAAAGTCAATGTAGAACACAAATATTTGAATAAATAAACACAATTATCAAAAGGTGAACATTTTTTTCTTTAAATAAATGCATATATCTGAATTACCAAAAGACAATCTACCATGTGAGCACAATTTGACTAACATGACATATCACATAATGTATAAGTCATATATTTACTCAGATGTGTTTAAATAGGCAAATGTACATTGTATATCATATCACTTGTCATAGAGTTTAGAGAAACCATAGATCACAAATGCAAAATTTTATACTGTACAGCAGTCAATTTATGTTGAATTTTTTTCTGCAAAGACATATAGAGAAGAAAATTTTTATTAAATATTTGCTTCACTCAATTTATGTGGACCATTTTCTTTGGTGAGCAGATTACTCCCAAGTGATGTTCAAAAGTTAGGAGATCCGCCATTAACCCATGGCCAAGTAGGTACTTCTTAACTTTTGATTTTTTACACATGTAGCTTGGTTAATTCTAAAGCCTATTTATGCATATTACATTTAGAATAATTTGGAAAATTTGAAAATCAAAAGAAAAAGTCACAGGTAATTCTACAACGAGAGATATCTTTGAGGTTTCAATTTAATTATAATGAGATTTCTCAGGAGACTGAAATAACCTAAAGAAATCTTCCTATCTTCCTTAATATCATTCTGAATATAAAGCCATAGAAGGAAACAGAGTATAGTGAACAGAGCTTTAAAAAAAGAGTAAGTAAGGAAAGTAAGGAAGGAAGGAAGGGAGGGAGGAAAGGAGGGAGAAAGGAAGGAAGGAAGGAAGGAAGGAAGGAAGGAAGGAAGGAAGGAAGGAAGGAAGGAAGGAGGAAAAGGAAAAAAGAAAGGAATAAGGAAAAGAGGATGGGAAGCACAGGAGAATTTTACTCAGGATCATGTTTTATATGGGTGATATCATAATATTTTAGAAATTCCAATAGGGTAATAAAGTAAGACTGAGACTATATCACCAGTCTTATCATCAGGGAAGTTAGTTCCTTTATTCTGATTTTTTTTAGATTATATTTTAGTAATATGCTCAACTCAAAAATTTATTTGGAGCAGGGAGATACAGCTCAGGGTTCAGAAACACCCACACAAAGATACAAGGTTAGCCCTCAGCACTATATGGCTCCTGATTATCAGCAGGTATATCCCTAGGCCCCAGCACAGCTGGATGTGAGCATCACTGCATCACTGGGTCCTCACATTAAGCCATCTGGTCTAGTTGTCTGAATATATTAATTCCAGAATCATAATAATGCATTAAAACTCCTGAGCTGTACTGAATCATATTTTGTTGTGAGTATATCAGTAAGCTGAAATGATTAATCAACAGAAAGATTGAAAAAATAAATCTATTTATGGAAGAAAAGTTAGAAATACTGCTTTTACATTTCATGTAGTTTCTTCAACATGTCCATGTACACTTGTTAAGCCTGTTATATAATTCTATTATTTATTTAATAAATTTTTGTTCAATTTTTAGGCCATTCCTGGATGTGTTCAACACTTAATCTTGTCTCTACATTCATGTATCATTTCTTGCAGGCTCAGGAGACCATATGAGGTGCAAGGGATTAAGCACAGGTCAGCCACATGTAAGACAAATGTTCTATCAACTCTAATATCTAACTGGCCCTAAGTTATTCCATACTCTTATGGCATTAGGATGAGAAATAAGTACTATAGTTAATAGGGCTGGAGCGATAGTACAGCGGTAGGGCGTTCGCCTTACAAGCGGCCAACATGGCCGACCCGAGTTCGATTCCTCCACCCCTCTCGGAGAGCCCGGCAATCTACCGAGAGTATTCGATATGCCAGACACAGTAACAACAAAGTCTCCAATGGAGACGTTACTGGGCCCGCTTGAGCAAATCGACGATCAACGGGAGGGCCTTTACCTCTTTTTTTTTTTACCTAGTTACTAGGATAACACACTTTTATATAGGGAGTTATATCCATTGATACTCTTAGCTAACACTGATAAGGAAAGAAATAAATAAATAAGAAGTCCCCTCCAGAATTTGAGGTTATGCCTGTAAATGTAAATGAACATTAATGGAAAGATATGACTGTATAAAGTACTATAAAAAACACAGGGATATATAAAGAAAGGAAAATCAATGATGATTCATCAGAGAATAAAAGCATTATTATATTTAGAACATTACGAGATCAAAATATCAAAGACATTCTTCAAAGAAAGAGAACAAACGTTACTTAGCTATATATATTTAACTATAAAGACTCAGTAAGGCCATAAATATCTTAATAATGTTCCTTCGAAATAATTTTGGGAATACTGATTTATCCATGGGGTGGTGGTGAGGGAAGAAACTGTCTCACTGACCTTTTCACCAAAAAAAAGTTTACTCAGAAACATCACTGTAAGGTGTCCTCCCAAAAAATAATCCATAGAAGAAAAAATTACACAAAACACACATTTATTTTGTCTTTTCTCATATCTTGGTGCATTTGCATACACCAATGAACACAAATCAAAATTACTAAATGGAATAAGATATAAATAAAAATGATCACACAACATTTTATTCTATTATGGCAATAAAAAACATGCCAACTGCATGGGAGAATACATCCACATATCATACCTTGTATTGTAGGATAACATTGGTTTGTGCTTTCTCCTCTGCCACAAGGAGCTTAGGTTTATTGAGTAATAGCCATCACAATTCTCCTGAAGCACTTCCATTTCCTCAGTAATCATCTTTAAATTCTGTGCTCTGCTTTCTCTACCTGTTAATCACTCATTTACCCTAAGGAATACCTGTAACTTGTAAAGTGACATGTAAAGCCAAATTCCTCAGAAATCTCTGATTTTGTATTTGTAAGTGAAAGATTGCTTTTCTCCTTTCCTTGTGCCCTATGCATAACTTACTTCAGAACAATGTCCTTTTTGTATAGATACAGGAAGACAGTTAATGCTATGCTTATGCAACTTGCGAGTTAACTGACTCTGAATAATATTCATTCCTGAACATCTCCTTTCTCGAATTAAAAATCAATTGCCCTTAGTTCTTAGCACCCCAAAATCAGAGTCCCGACGAGGGACTGGATGGACTCAGGGCAAGCTATGAGCTATCCTAGCATCAAAATGGGCAAGACCAAGCACCATAAAAATACTTGAACTATAAGTTAAGAACACCATCATGGACAAATTCTGTCATGATCCAAAGAGTAACAACTGGATTAGGACCCTGCTAGTGTTAGGAAAGACTAATCCAGAGTGAGCACTGTTGCAAGATATCCCCAGGACAGCCACCCTACAAGCTTAATGTATCTTTACTGTAGCACGGTAGCACAGTCCTCCCATTGTACATCAATTTGCTCGAGCGGGCCCAGTAACGTATCCATCGTGAGACTTGTTGTTATTGAGTTTGGCATATTGAATATATCACGGGTAGCTTGCCAGGCTTTGCGCTGCAGGTGAGATACTCTCAGTAGCTTGCCGGACTCTCCGAGAGGGGCAGGAGAATTGAACCTGGCTCGGTAGGGCAAATGTTGATTTTGCTGTCTCACCTGTGTGGTTTCTACTTAAAATGCTTGGAGGTTGGGGCTAGATGGAGGCTGCAAGACAGAGTGCAGGGAGACTAGCATGGGGGACAGGAGGAGATGAGAATGAGGAGCAATGTGAGACTTGAATGGGGTGCTTAGTGAGACTGAAACAGGCACATGGGGAGAATGAAATAAATGGTAACTGATCAACAAATAGCTTGGAGACCCTGTTCTCTCCTTCATGTGTCTATTGGCAGCAGATTAAGGCCGGGGTAGGGGGAAGAAGCTCATGACTACCAAATGCACGTGGCAGGGGAGAGAGCACACCACCAGCCCACTCCTGGCTTCTCATTTATTTTGTGATTTCCACTGTATATGGGATAACATTTAATTTATAAAAAGAAGTCATGAAACACAATAAAATTAAAAAAATTAAAAATTGGGGATAACTGAACAGCAGGTCAATACCTAAAATGTATTTAAAAAACTCAAAAATCTCAAACACAACAAAATGCTCAGTCCCTCACAAATTGGGGACTCTAAACAGAGATTTCACTAAGGAAATATATAGATGACCATAGGCACATAAGAAAATGATCATGTGCACGTTCTTCAGGGAAATGCAACTATGAAAGTTGGTTAGGTGCCATCTCACACTTTTTTTTGTGACATTCTTTAGATCTTTATTTTTTTTTAATTTTTTTATTAGTGAAACACTATGAGGTACAGTTATAGACTTATAAATTTTTGTGCTTGGGTTTCAGTTATACAATGATCAAGTACCCATCCCTCCACCAGAGCCCATCCTCCACCACCACGGGTCCCAGCATCCCTCCCACCCCCCCATCCCTCCCATCCCACCCTGCCTCCGTGGCAGGGAATTTCCCCTTGTTCTCTCTCTCTTCTTTTGGGTCCTGTGTTTTGCAAGAGAGGCATTGAGTGGCAGTCATGTTTGGTCTATAGTCTACTTTCAGCATGCTTCTCCCACCCTGGGAGGATCCTCACACTTTTGATAATGGCATACCAAAAGAAGCTTAAAATATTAGTGCTGGTGAAGATGGTGAGAGTGGGGCTGGGGTAGAAGGATGGGGACGAATTTTCTTACACTGCTGTTGAGAATTTAAATTAATCCACTCTGTGGAAAACAGTATGGATAGCTCTTAACAAAAATCTAAACTGTAAAACCATATGATCCAGGAATTCCAATGCTAAGAACCAATCCATAGAAAATAAAAGTGTTTATTTGAAAAGGTATTCTCCCACCTGTGACCAGTGGATGCTATTTACAGTAGTGAAAATTTAGAAACAATCCAAGTGCCTCTCCCAGCTTCACATAGATGAGTAGGTACGAAAGATGTGCTATATGAGTAGAACTCAACTTCTAGAAAGGATGAAATCTTGTCTTCTGCTACAAATGGATGAAACGGGAAGTGACTGTCTTGTACAAAATAAATCTGAAGAAGAAAAATATCAGATTATATAATTAATTTGTGACATATAAAGAAACAAAGGGAATTGGCAATAATCAATAATCAATGAAAGCAACTCCATACAGTTTGACCAAATGATGGGGAGAGTCAGCTGACAGAGAGGGGAGGGTCCAATGGACTGCAGTGAAAGCACTAAGAATGACTCCCTGAATGCAGAGCTAGTAGCAAGCCCAGAGCACACCCCACAACAAAAACAGTAAAAAGGAAAGAAAAAGAAACAATTTAAAATGTTTCCCCACATTTAAGGTAATTATTAATTTGTTATCTGAGCAAGGATAATTTATGATATGAATTATTTCTGTATGATTCAGTGCTAAACATTCAGCAAGTTCTAAATGAGCTATTCAGTGATAAAACAGGAATATTTAGGCATGTAACCACAATTTAAATGTCTATTTATAAGTACTTGAAAACAGATATGAAAAAGTTACATGGTTAAGTATTCTAAATCAGAGCTCTCCTGTTCTTCAAATTGTTCCTGGTTTCCTCTGTTGCCTTAATTTTAAGACATAGGCTATAATTATTATCAGGTTCATAGATCATAGCAAAAATTCTTTTACTTTGCTTTTTAAAGTCAATGCCCATGCAGAGGGTGTGAGTAGATTCTCTGAAAGCTGTGGATCAAATATATTGTTATCTCTTTTCCCTTTTCAACTTCAGCTCATCTACATCTCCTGAGAGAGCAGCTTCTGACCCCAGGAGGTCAATGTGCAAATCCTGGAATGTGGCAATGAGACCTCAGAGCTCACAGGAGTTCAATAGGAAGAACAAGTGCAGACATTTTCGCCTCTAAGGTATGAATAAACTTTAACAGTTAAAGTCCCCAGAATATTCTAAAGGAAGAAATCACTGCTTAAAATGTGCCTCCAGAGATTAAATTTTCTTAATGTCCTTGATTCCTTAGCACACTGATATAGAAAAAAAAATGCTTAACAAATTCCCTATGTTCTCTCTCCTTAGCTTGAAGAACAGACAGGAGAAAATAGTTCTTTGTTTGGAGAGGCACTGTTGACTGAGAAGCTGAAGAAAGTCAGCCATAGAATTTTGTCTGCTGAGACTCTCAGCTACCATAAAAAATAGTGAAATCAACTAACATCAGGTCCTGAGTTCCAAAGTACAAGCTATCTAAAATAAAATACCTTTAAAAGATAAATAAAAAGACAACTTTACATTTTTCTCATTGGAAACCAAAATTTGAGAAATGTACGATTCATATATGCCTTGTTCCTTATATTTATTTGAAATTCACTGGGGAATGTTCAACAGATATTTTGCAGAATTTTCCATATTTGGTGTTATGTTTTTGTATAGTTATATAAAGGTTATAATGTAGTCATAGTAAAAAGGGAGGCTGGAGTGATAGCACAGCGGGTAAGGTGTTTGCCTTGCACAGCCGACCCAAGTTCGATTCCTTTGCCCCTCTTGGAGAGCCCGGCAAGCTACCGAGAGTATCTTGCTCACATGGCAAAGCCTGGCAAGCTACCCGTGATGTATTCAACATGCCAAAAACAGTAACAACAGTAACAACAGTGGCAGTAACAACAACATTACTGGTGCCCTCTTGAGGAAATCAATGAATAAGGGAGGACAGTTCTACATTGCTACATTAAAAAGACCACAGTGTTAGATTTCACTATCCATTTCACTGGATATACCAGTGAAATGGTATATCCCGCAAATATACCATTAAAATGAATTGTACTGTAGGTGCCAAACTAGATAATCTATAGTAGGGTTTTCAGATTTTTGTTTTACTAAAAATTTATGTACAACCATCATTCTATACTGGATTTGTAAGGAAGACATTATAAGAATCTGATATCAAAAAAAAAAAAGAAAAGGAATTTTGTTCCACTTCTTAAAGTGAAAGAATCTATATAAATTATTTGGAAACAAATCATATTCATTTCTCTAACTGATTTATCAATATTTTATTTAAGTAGTCTAATATTTATTTTATATTTTGTGCACAGTGGGTAGGACGTTTGCCTTGAATGCAGCCAACCTAGCTTACCCGAGTTCATTTCTTCTCTTTCTATTCCTCCATCCCTCTCAAAGAGCCCAGCAAGCTACCAAAAGTATCTAGACCACACGGCAAAGCCTGGCAATCTACCAGAGATGTATTCAATATGCCAAACACAGTAACAAGTCTCACAATGTTACTGGGCCTGCTCGAGCAAATCGATGAACAACGGGAGGACAATGACAGTAACCTTGTGCACACTATTTTTTACATTTTGCTCAAATTGTTCCATTTAGTGTATTTTCTCTTTCAGTTGTTTTCCATGTTCTTTGACATAACTCTATAATTATGCTTTTGGGTTTTTTTAAAAAAAGCATTTTCTTATATTTGGTTCTGTGAGCCAAATATCTTTTAGACTCTCCATTCCCAAAGTTACTTACTTCAATATGATTTCAGTCTAATTCCTATAAGGTCATATAGAATTTTTATGACAGAGCAAGATTCATTTCACAATCTATATTCCATTAAGAGTCGTCTCAACTTTTAGATGACTTTTTAAAAATTCCATGTAGTCTATTTAAATCCTGCATGCTATGAAATTCTAAGGTTTTGAAAAATATTGTTGAGTATCAATCATTACAAAACCATATAGAAGAGTTTTCTCATACTTCTTCCAAAAAAATGTTGTTTCATTCATTCAAATTATCTAGCTCCTTATACCCTTGAAAATAACTGATCTGATGGCATATTATGTGCTTTTTCTTTTTTCAGAGAAGCTCTTAGAAATGGAATCATACAGCAAATTGTCTTTTAAAACTGACTTCCTCATCAACCACAACTAATACTAAACCATAATATTGTGTGATTTGACAGTGAATTCCTTTCGATAGTGAACAATATTTCTTCGTTTTGATGTTCCACAGCTTATTTATCTATCCTTGTGTGGATTGACCTGAAAGCCTTTATTTTGTTTTGTTTGTTTTGTTTTGTTGTTTCTAGGCCATACCTGGTAGTTTTCAGGGCTTACTGCTTATTATATTCCCAGGGACCACTCCTGTCAAGGCTTAGAAACATATGAGATTCCAGGAATCAAACCCTGAATGTTCATATGCAAGGCAAATGCCCTACCCACTGGCCCCTTGAAAGCCATTTTAATAGTTTCTAGTTTTGGGTGATTACACTAATTCTATAGTAATCACATGTAGTTTGTTACTTATACATGTGTTTATAATTACCTCCATGGTTTCTAAGAGGCACTTAGAAACATTCTTTTTGTTTGTTTGTTTGTTTTAGTTTTGGGTTCATGATTGTTGGGGATTACTCCTGGCTTTGCACTTATCACTCCTGGCAGTGAGTGAGAAACCATATGGGATGCTACCTGCAAGTCAAGCACCCATAGCCACTGTACTATCTCTCCAGCCCAGGTGACACTATGTTTTGAACTTACAAAAACTAAGTCAGTCATTAAACCATTGTCCAGAGACTTCACATATAGATCTCTTTGAGAACAGATGTTTTAAATTCTATTGGATAAATATGGAAGGACAGGATAACATTATTTGGTCTGTTATGCTTTCCTGTTGCTTGAAATAATCTTGAGCAATTGACATTAAGAATTTTATTTTTAATTTTATTTATAGTCTTGTTTATTGAGGATCTATAATGAAGTTTTAGTTCCCTATAAGTAAGTTAAAACATAATTGGCACCTATTAAAGGCTCAACATATTGTTGTTGTTTTTAATAGCCATAAAGATTAATATACATGATACTAAAGCAGAAATTAAAATTTAATTTTATATATATTTTTCTTTTCAGTTACTATTAGTTAACAGAGTATGGGTCCTTGATGCATGTGTTGGGTGTTGAGAGCCCTGGTGGCACTGTTCCCATCCTCCCCAAGCCTTCCCAGCAGAGACAAAAGAGACAGGGGACTCATGGATAGATGGCAAAAATGACCAGTGTAATACAGAGCTGCTAGCATACTTATAGAGCATCTGAAGGAATTTGAGTTTAGGACTGCACTTAGGTGTGATGGAACATTTACAGAGGTAAAGCGCTTCAGTGGAGGTAATTCTCTGGGAGAGATTAACTCACAAAGATGTTCTGTTTTACAGATATATCTATATTCCATTTCTTTTCCCAATAGTTCTACATATTAAACAATTAAGTTTACTTCTCTTTGCAGTTTTAGGGTAAACACAGTAAGAGATATGGATTCCAAAACTTGGTTCTCTGGGCTCTGAGTGAAGACAAGGTTTTTACATAAATCCCAGACTAAGTCCTGAGGTTTCTCTTTCCCGATGGAGATCCTGTCTCTTAAGTCGTAACAGTTTGCATTAAGACCATGCATTTATACATCCTAGAGTCCCATTTTGATGCCAGGGTAGCTCTACCACTTGACCCCAGATGCATCCAAGTCCCATGGAGGGACCTCTACCAACATGGGAATGGTAGAAACAATAGCAAAGGAAGCTTCGGTCAAGTAATTATGAAAAATTCCAAGGAGTGGATATATTTCAGCGTCAATCAACTCCTCAAAATTAGGAGCATAGCATTAATGATCTTTTGGTGTTTAAGCAAGGAACATTACTCTATGGCAAAACATGAGTAGACTATAGGGGTAATAGAAAAGCAGGTAATTCACTTCAAATACAAAATCCATAGTTACCAAAAAGTATTGGCTTATAAGTAACCAGTTGGGGAATTGTGGCAATGAGAGGTAAAAAATAAAGAAAATGTTAAAGATAAACACAGGGGATTTGGGATGCTCACAAGAGCACCGTATGCTTCTCTGGGAGGAGGAAGCAGACTATTCACTGAAAAAGCCTAATATGCTTAAGGTTAATATACAACAGTTACCTGTTTCTAAATATTCAAATGTTCAAATTCAGTAACAACTTACTAAAAAAAAAACAACCAAACTAGAACATCTCATCAACTTTATTCTTTATTAAAATATTTTGTAATTGTCTTTTAGAAGACATAATTCAAAGTTGATTCTGTGTAACATGTACATATTATATACTAGTAGCTTTCTTTCTAACTTCACTTTGCTTCTTGACATCACTTTAGAACTTATGAAAATCTAAACCTTCAAAGTTATATGAGGATATTATTTTCAGATGCTAAAAGGTTTATTATGATCAAAAACAGTGTGTTAATTAGAAATTATGAGAAAAATAAAAATTAAAGACAAAAATATTCCTTGCCTTATTATAAAACTAATTACTTGTTTGCTGCATGCAAAAATTACTTAGTTCAAAGTTAAAAAGGGTTAAGTTGTCATTTTCATGATGCATTATTGATTTCTCCTCCAAAACTGAAGTATAGAATTGAATGTGTCTCACCCATTTATGTATAATACAATTAAACAATATTAACATAAGCTTGCATAGCAATGTGTCAATAGATTCCCAAGTGAAGTTTTTATTCACTTTTTTCCCGCCCATATAATATATAATCTATAGAACTAGAATAAATAAATAAGACAGAATATAGGCAGTTCAGATGGAATATAGATAGTCATGAACTAGTCACTTATCATTTAATTTGAGGCTCTCAGGTTTTATTTTTAGGCTTGATCACTTGACATGCCATTACTCATCGATTTGCTCTAGCTGGCACAATAATGTCACAATTTTTCCCTGTCTCATGCTAGTGTATCTCAATGGTGTCTATTCACTCCAGGAACATGAAGAGCCTCAAACTGATTGGTCAGGGTCTTGATGAAGAAGCCTGACCATCCAAGAAGTGGGTAGCCACGGGATCTTTTGATTTTCCATGGAATCCAGTCGGTATCGGCTCTAGTCCAACAGTTGTCTCCAAATCAATTACATGTCCAGAACATCTCATTTTCGATGCCATGGCAAATGAGACAGTGTCCCTGATTCTTGATCGTCAATGGAGGTCAGAACACCGGATTCTTTATCTCACTTGAGTGAAGCATGATACTCCAAGCATAGCTCTTTTGATTCCTCTTTGGAAGACCTGAAAAGCGTTCTCATACTGTTTTTGCAAGGCCCAGTTCACTAAGGCATATAATAAAGCAGGAAGAGCGGTGGAATTGAGATGTGCCCAGAGGCGGAGGTTCTTTGTCCTCTTAGCTATTTCTTGGACACTATTGAAGCATCCCATGCTGCTCTCTTCCTCCTGCGCAACTCAGGTGCCAGGTCATTTGTCACGTTGACTTCTTCATCGAATTAACATAACTGTTGCATTTGGAGATGTTCATTTATTTGAGAGTGAACTGAATGTCAGGAACAAGACCATCTCTCGTAAACATTGTCCTCGTGAGATTCAGCTGTAGTTCGATCTTTCCACATTCACAGTAAAAGTAGGCCAGCATTTTTGCCACTTGACAATGTTTGGTGTTATTAGAACAATGTCATCAGCAAAGCAAAGCTGGTGTAGTTGCCGACCATCTATCTTCACTCCCATTCCTTCCCATTCCAGTCATCGCATGATGTTCTTGACAGTGGCACTGAAGAGTTTCAGTGAAATGGTATTACCCTGCCGAACCCCTCTCTTGACATGGATGATCACTTCTTTGTAGAACGGTGAGATACTGGTAGTGAATCCGTAATACAGCTCAAGGAGAATCCTGATGTATTGAGTTTGAATGTCCTGTTTGGACAGGGCTTCAATGACCACTTCAGTCTCAAAAGAATCAAAGGCCTTCTTTAAATCAATGAACGTTAGACAGAGCAGCATTCTGAACTCCTGAGAAACCTCAGTCAGCTTGGTTATCATGTGGATATGGTCGATTGTGATGAATACTTTTTTGAAACTAGCTTGCTCGCATGGTTGTCCTTCCTCTAGTGTTTGGCCAATCCTATTCAGGATGACTCAAGTGAACAGCTTGTAGACGACAGACAACAGGAAGGTCAGGTGATAGTTCCAATGTGATGGATATCTCCCTTCTTGTACAGTAGAATAGTCTTGCTGGTTTTCCATTGGTACGGAACCTTGTATTCATACAGGTAGTGTATGAAGAGCCAAGCAAGTGTATTGATGAGAACTGATGGCAGGTTCTTCAGGTGTTTGGGTCTGACTTTGTCTGGGCTGGGTGTTGTTCACTTCTTTACCGACAAAATGCCGTGTCAAATTTCAGAAGGGAGAACATTGGGAACCACATATCCATCCTGCAGAACTTAGAATGTGGGCAGGTGGATGTTGCTATTGAAGAGATCTGAGTAGAAGTCATGCATAATCTTTTCCATTGCCCTTCTGGAAGATATGATAGATCCATCAGGATGTCAGAGCGCCATTATCTTGGCAAAGGACAAGCAGCTTCTCCCAGCTTCTGCCACATCTATGAGAACTGCTGCTCTTCTCTCTTTGAGGTCTTCTTTGATCACTTCTCTGCACTGCGTTTCGAGCTCGGATGTTCTCTTGCAATTGCCTGAAGCTTGCGCCAAGCCTTGTTGGTGAATGTACTTGAATGAGCTCAAGAGTTTTAGAATACAAGTGTCTTTTTGTGGCTATCTATCTTTCAGCTTTCCTCACACAATCATGGAGGGGCTGAACCAGTCGATGCTATTCTTTGTCAATGTTGTCAATGACAGCATCTTCCCATGTTGCCACAATAGTTCCGAAGAGCTCTCAGTTGGTGGTCATTCTGGAAGCTCTCTTTTAAAACTTTTCAGCCTTTTCTCCCCACTCTGTGAAATCGAATTTTGCATGAAGGAGATAGTGGTCCGATCCCATTTGGAATTTTGGGACAACAGCGACATGGGTCAGGCAAAACCATGGATTAAATATGATGTGGTCAGTTTCGTTATGAAACAGTCCACTGGAGACTCCCATGTTCAATGTTTATATTTGGCCTTCTGGAACTGTGAGTTACTATGGATGGTCTTGGTTGACATGATGAACTCAGGTAGTCTCTCATCCAGTTCATTCCATTGTAGGCCATGGGTCCCGATGTGGAGTTTTTTGGCTCATCTTCTTGGTCCTATCTTGGCATTAAAATCACTGACAATGTTCTTGTAGAAGTTGTGGTCTTCTTTATAGAACTTCTTGGGGTACCCTCTTGCTGGCTGATGGATCTATTCAGGTACCCAGCCAGCAATAGGGCCCCTTCCCAGAGACCTGGCTGTTAACACGACAGCAAGTTATTCTCCCCCTACATATCCGATAAGAACCATAAGTTACCCTCTTAGATGGAACTTTCACTAGGTTAGCTTAACCACCAAAAACACATTATCCAATAATTCATTAAGACCATCTCAATTCATTCAGCATCAAAAGCAGAATAGTAACAGTGAGTGTGAATGTCTAAACCACCCAGGTCACAGTGCTAAAGCAGAAGACCATCAAGCTTACCTATTGAAGACGCTAGTCCAGAAGACCCAACACTAATGAAATGCTAGACAACCTATCTGACAAAGAATTTAGAAGGGAGCTACTGAGGATGCTTAGGGAACAAAAAGAAACAATGGAAACCAATGCCAATAAAAGACAAGAGGATTTGAAGGTAGAAGTGAGGAAAATGCAAACAAAATTACAAACAAAAATGTCAGAAAAACCTGGTAGGCTAACTGAAAAACCTGGTAGGCTAATTGAAAAACTCAGTGAAAGGCCTCAGCAGCAGAGTAACAGCTGCTGAGGACAAAATCAGTGAGTTCGAAGTTGAAGTCCAAAGACTCTCCAGAAAAGAGCAGAAAATGGAAAAGAGACTCACAATTCGGGAACAGATGACAAGAAAAGATTGTGATGAAGCCAAAAGGAGTAACATAAGAATTATTGAGTCCCAAGGGACAGGAAGAAAACCCTGATGAAGAAGAAACTTTCAAAGACATCATTGCTACGACGTTCCAAGAGTTGAAGAAAGCATGCAACCACATTCAGCAGACCCGAAGGATACCAACTAAAAGAAATCTGAATAAAAATACCCCAAGTCACATCCTCATCGAAATGACCAAAACATTAGATAGAGACAAAATTCTGAAAGCAGGAAGATCAAAGAAAGAAATTCCTATAATGAAGCATCCCTAAGATTCTCAGTCGATTTTCTGATGAAACCTTCATGGCCTGAAAACAGTGGTGGGATATAGTGAAAAAACTCAATGAAATAAATGCCTCACCAAAAATACTTTACCCAGTGAGATTCTCATTCAAAACAGAAGGAACAACACACAGTTTCACAGACAAACAACAGCACAGGAACTTCATAGACTCAAAATCTTGGCTACAAAAACAACTAAATGGGCTACTTTAAGACAAAACAGGACCCTCAAATACACCTAATTTCAACAGAAAAATGCAACAAAGCCCCATAATAATAATCTCTCTCAACATCAATGGGCTACACGCACCAATTAAAAAACAAGAGTGGCAGGATGGATTAGAAAATTGAACCAAACATTCTGCTGCCTGCAAGGAACACATCTAAATAGTCAGAGCAACCACAGGCTCAAAGTCAAAGGCTGGAAAACAATCTTACAGGCAAACAACTCCCATTAAAAAAGCTGGGGTAGCCATCCTAGTATCAGAACAAATTGATTTCAGACTGAAGAAGGTCACAAGAGACAGTGAAGGCCATTTCTTATTGATCAAGGGATCTGTACAATAGGAAGAACTACAATACTAAATGTATATGAACCTAATGAGGGACCAGAAAAGTACTTAAAACAACTACTCATAGACTTGGAGAAAGACATCAATAGCAATACAATACTAGTGGGAGCCTTCAACACCACTTTATCATGTCTTGATAGATCAACCAGACTCAAGCTTAGCAAGGACTTACTTCATCTGAGGGGAAAAATGGAAGAAAGGGACTTAGTAGATATATATAGGACACTTCATCCTCAAAAAGCTGAATACACATTCTTCTCAAGTGTGCATGGAACATTCACCAAGATAGATCACATGCTGAGCCACAAAACATACCTCCGTAAAATTAAGAAGATAGAGATTGTATCAACAATCTTCTCAGACCACAAAGCACTGAAATTAGAAGTAAATCACACACAAAAACAGAAACTGAATCAAACACCTGGAAATTAAATAGCTCACTATTGGACAATGAGTGACTTAGAAAGGAAATCAAAGAGAAAATCAAAAGATTCCTGGACATGAACAAAAATGAGGACACGAATTACTAAAACTTAGGGGACACAGCAAAAGCTGTGTTAAGAGGAAAGTTTATAGCTCTACAAGAATTCCTCAGGAAGGATAAGTGAGCCCACATAGGTAACCTAACCTCACAGCTTAAGAGGTTGGAGAATAACCAACAAAAGGAGCCCAATCTGAACAGGAGGGAGGAGATAATATAACTCAGAGCAGAGATTAAGGAGATGGAAACCCAAAAAACTATCCAAAAGATCAATGAAACCGAGAGCTGGTGCTTCGAGAAAATAAATAAGATTGATAAGCCTCTAGGAAACCTCATAAAGAAAGGAAGAGAGAAAACCGTAATAACTCGAATCAGAAATGAAAAGGGTGTCATTACAACAGAAACTACAGAAATTCAAAGGATCCTCAGGGAGTACTTTGAGAAGCCTTATGCCATGGAACATCAAAACCTCGAGGAAATGGATAAATTTCTAGACTCCTACAGACTCCCAAGGCTGAACCAAGAAGACCTGGAATACCTGAAGAGACCTATCACCAAGAAAGAAATTAAAACAGTAATAAAAGGTCTCCCAAAGCACAAAAGTCCTGGACCAGTTGGATTCGCTAGTGAATTCTTTCAAATCTTTAAAGAGGACTTACTCCCAATCCTCTTCAAGCTTGTCCCACCAAATTGAAGTATCAAAAACACTTACGAACAGTTTCTATGAAGCAAATATCACCCTGATGCCAAAAGCACACAGAGATGCCACAAAGAAAGAGAATTATGGGCTGATATCCCTGATGAACACAGATGCAAAGATCCTCAACAAATTATCAGCAAATATAATCCAACAACTCATCAAAAAGATCATACACCATGAACAAGTAGTGTTCATCACAGGGATATAAAGATGGTTTAAACTTCAGAGATCAATCAACATAATTCTTCATATCAACAACAACATAAAAAAGATAAAAAGCATAGTATCATAGGTGCAGGGAAAGGAGCAATAGGTGCAGAGAAAACATTTGACAAGATCCAGAACCTGTTTATGATGAAAACTCTCAGCAAAATAGGCATTGAAGGAACTTTCCTCAATATAGTCAAACCTATCTACCACAAGCCCACAGCAAGTATCATTCTCACTGGGGAAAAACTAAAAGCCTTCACTCTAAGATCAGGCAGAAGACAAAGTTTCCCACTTCCGCCAGTCCTATCAATATAGTACTGGAAGTCCTGGCCATTGCATTTAGGCAAGAGAAAGGTATCAAGGTACCAAGGTATCACAGATAGGAAAGGAATAGGTAGAACTATCACTATTTGCAGACGATATAATACTATACTTAGAAAACCCTAAAGATTCTACAGAAAAGCTCCTAAAAACAATAGGTTGGTTTAGTAAAGTGGCAGTCTACAAAATCAACACCCAAATTTCCATGGCTTTCTTATATACAAATGACAAAAGAGAAGAAAGAGACATTAAAAAAAACCCCGTTCACATTAGTACTTCAGAAAATCAAGTACCTTGGAAACAACTTAAGTAAAGAGGTGAAGGACTTATACAAGGAAAATTACAAAACACTACTTCAAGAAATAAAAGAGAACACTAGGAAATGGAGACACATCCCCTGCTCATGGATAAGGAGCATTAACATTATCAAAATGGCAATACTGCCCAAAGCACTATACAAATTCAATGCGGTCCCTATCAGGATACCCATGATATTTTTCAAAGAAATAGACAAAGCACTTCTGAAATTCATATGGAACAATAAACCCCCACGAATAGCTAAAACAATCCTTGGGGAAAAGGAAGATGGGTGGCATCACTCTCCACAACTTCAAACTGTACAACAAAGCAGTAGTAATTAAGACAGCATGGTACTGGGCTAGAAACAGACCTGCAGACCAATGAAACAGTTAAATATTCTGTCATAGAACCCCCCCCCCCGCAAATATATGACCCTCAATCTTTGAAAAAGGAGCAAGAAATGTGAAGTGGAACAAGGGAAGCCTCTTCAACAAGTGGTGCTGGGAAAACTGGATAGCTACCTGTAAAAAAAATGAACGCTGACCTATGTCTGATGCAAGGCACAAAAGTCAGATCAAGGTGGATTAAAGACCTCAATATCAGACACAGATCCATAAGGTACATAGAGGAAAATGTAGGCAGAACTCTCCATGACATTGAAGCTAAAAAAAATCTTTAAGGATGGAACAGCACTGACCATGCAAGTGGAAGCAAACATAAACAAATGGGACTACATCAAACTAAGAAGCTTCTGCACTTCAAAAGAAACAATGACCCAAATACAGAAGGAGTCCACAGAATGGGAAACAATATTTTCCCATTACCCATCTGATAAGGAATTAATATTCAGGATATACAAGACACTAGTAGAATTGTACTAGGAAAAAAACCTCCAACACCATCAAAAAATGGGGAGAAGAAATGAACAGAAGATTCCTCAAAAAAGAAATAAAAATGGCCAAAAGGCACATGAAAAAATGCTCCTCATTGCTAGCCATTAGGGAAATGCAAATCAAAACAAGACTGAGATATCATCTCACACCACAGAGATTGGCACACATTCACAAGAACAAAAGCAACCAGTGCTGGCGTGGATGTGGGGGAAAAGGGACACTCTTTCACTGTTGGTGGAATGCCCACTAGTCCAGACTTTCTGGAAAACAATATGGACAGTCCATCAAAAATTAGAACTTGATTCCATATAACCCCACAATACCACTTCTTGGAATATATCCTGAGGATTCAAAAAAGCACAGTATAAATGACATCTGTACCTATATGTTCATTGCAGCACTGTTCGCAATAGCCAAAATCTGGAAACAACCCAAGTGCCCTAGAACAGATAACTGGTTAAAGAAACTTTGGCTCATCTACACAATGGAATACTATGCAGCTGTCAGGAGAGATGAAGTCATGAACTTTGTTTATATATGGATAGACATGGAGAGTATCATGCTAAGTGAAATGAGTCAGAAAGAGAGGAAAAGACATAGAAGGACTGCACTCATTTCTGAAGTATAAAACAATATAACATGAGGCTGACTCCTAAGGATAGTAGATACACAGGACTGGAAGTGTGCTCCATAGCTGGAAGCCTGCCTCATGAGCAAAGGGGAGAAGGCAGCTGGAATAGAGAAGGGATCACTAAGAAAAAGATGGCTGGAGGAATCGGTTGGGATGGAAGATGTGTGCAGAAAGTAGATAAAGAACTGAACATTATTGCTAACCATAATTCCCAAAAGTAGAGAGAGATTATGAGCAATCATGTCTGCCATGGAGGCAGGAGGAGGGTGGGAAACGGGGGGTATACCGGGAATATTGGTAGTAGGGAATGTACACTGGTGGAGATTGGGTATTTGATCATTTTGTGATTATAACTAAACATGAAAGCTTGTAACTATCTCACAGTGATTCAATCAAATTAAAAAACAAAAGAACTTCTTTATTCCATGTAGAACTTCTCAGTTTCTTCATCATAATTGGCCGTTAGTGCATAGACAATGAAGATAGAAACTGCTGGCAGTGAGCCACATCTACTCAAGTGTAATCGTCCTATTCAGGTTGTTAGGCATTCGAATGAATCAATGCTCATAGCCAAGTTTGTGTTGACAAGGACACTGACACCACCACCGGCACCTCTTTTGTTGCATGTTATGAGGAACAGTTCTTCTCCAGTGTCGAAAATGGTGTGATGTGATTGATGCCTTCTCTTCTCAGTCAGACCAATGATGTTGTACTTGATCTTTCACGCTTGCACCATCAGGTCCTTCATGGATGCACCCGATGCCAGCGTATGTGCATTGAAAGTTCAGTCATTTTTTGTCCTTCTTCAGTTTTGCAGCCTAGCTCGTTCGGCCTTGAGATTTTATCAGCCTCTCCTTCCTCATCCTTCTTAACGCTGCCATATTGGTGGCTCTTTCAGGGTCTGGGGAATGAGACCCATTGTATTTACTTGTTTTGGCCTATTGAATACACCACGGATAGCTTGCCAGGCTCTGCCGTGTGGATGGGATAGTCTTGGTAGCTTGCCAGGCCCTCTGAGAGGGATTGAAACTTTTAGGGAGCCCTCTAATTGCCCTTGCAGGTGTACCCATGGTTCAAACTATATTTGAACAGCACCAAATATGGTGTGCTAATCTTGGAAGATGGGTATTAAGTGTCTTATGATGTGCCGTGCTGCCACAAAGCAGCCACATGGTCTGGAAAGTGGCCTGGAGTGTGGTGGCTGCTGGGTAGTGGAGGTAGTGGAGGTCTGCCAATGAGGTATTTGTCTGGTACCGGTAGAGTGGGTTTTCTGTGTGTATTCCCTGGGTCGCTGGAGGTTGGTGGAAGCAGACAGGCAGGGTAGGGTGGGGCTTCTGAGTTTAATCCGTGGGTCACCGGAGATTGGTGGGAGCAGGCAGACTCTGTTTCCAGGTCCCAGTGAGTCTGGAATCCAAGGTCACAGAGTTCCACTTTCCCTGTTCTGTGGGGCTTCACTTGTGGGTGGGTCTCGGCCCAAGCATCTGGAAAGCAGCCTGGAGCGTGATGGCAGCTGGGTAGTGGAGGTAGTGGAGGCTATAGGATCCTTTATAACATACTTTTAAAAGGTTTATTTTTTGTAGGTACATGAGCTTTGTGAGATTTTCACTCCATATTTGGAACAACTAAACTATTCTTATTTCCTAGGTAGATTGTTTTGCTACTGAAGGAAATGAAACTGTCTGTGAACCAATAATTGTAATTGTAGTCTCACTTTTTGATCTATAATTTTCATTGAACTAATTGTTTCCTTTCCTTGCTGAGGTCCAATCAATGAATATGAAATTAATTATCATGTCAATAATAACTAAAATTTAGTTCCAAAGAATAAAATTATTTTGGTTCTCAAAATTCACATTGGAAAACTTTTGAAGAAAAAAATCTTAATATTTCTAAAAGCTCATGTAAAGATGAATGTAACATTTTGACGTTAAAACTTTTAAACAAATAGGAAAAATTGATTAATCATGAGTAAAAATGACTTATGTTTCCCTACCCTTCAGAGTAACACCAAAACTGTATTGCTAAAAATATAAGCATTTTATTTGAAGGACTTGAAAAATCTTTGAGAAGTTAATTTACAAGTTTTGCTGCTTTCAGGGTAAGAGATAATTTGCAACATTTTACCTGTAGCTGTTAAAGCAAATGTGAATGCTATTGATCAAGTCATTGAAGTTTCTAGTTAATAAAAATGTTAAGAGTTGGCACTTTTTTTTTTCTGAATCGCTGAAGCGTCATGCAGAAAACCTAAAGATACTAATTTAATAACTTGTTAGCAAACCATATAATTTAATTAAAATCTTATAATAGTGTGGTAATCATATGATTCCCATATGATATTTCAAAAAAATGAAATATTATCAAGATAAATCCATCTTACAGGTGTAGTAAATGCTTAATAATGAACACATAGAACAAGAAAATGACCCTGGTGGTAACGGTGATGATGTGTTTACTCACTTGGTTCAGTGGCTTTTAAAAAAGATAAACATTCTGGAAAATATGATTTAAAATATATCATAGACATTTCGGTTTACTGAACACAACATTTAATTTTACAAGATATTTAAAATGAATGTTCAAATAAACAAATGCATATTTATTTAACACTTTACTCAAATCAGGGTTTTAAAAGAGGCAACTTTTATTGCTAATAAATTTTAATCCCCAGTATGTGAAAGTTATTTTTTACATAATAAAATGGGACACAGATCCCTTTGCATATTTATGTTATTGTTCATCTTGAGTGTAATTAGCACCAATAAATTCCAAGAAATTGTTGTTAATGTCTTGAAATCTGTACTAAAACATAAGAATGAATTCACCTGGATTCAAACTTTAAATTTAAGGAAAATTATATTCGTAAGAAAGACTATTCCACAAGTTCTAATATTTTTTTCTTAGAAAGTAGTCATAGAGGTATTGGAGATAATACACAACTGGGGTTCAGTTCCAGGTTCCTCAGGTTCTCGTGAGTATTAAAGGATGTAGCCTTGTAGCTCAAAACACTGCCTGAGTGGCCTTATAATCTCCTGTGACTCCAATTGCAGTCTTACATTGGGTAATTTTAATTTTCAGTCCTTTTTTTAATTTCTCTTTTCTTGAGAGGTGATCATCAGTTTTACTTCTATTTTTAAAGAACTTGTTTTTACCTTAATGATTTTCCTTTATTGTTTGCTGTATTTTTGTTCATTTTAGGTTTCCCATTCTTAATTGTCTTCTTCTAAAATTTATTTTTGGCTTAAATTGTTCTTTTTATAGTTTCTGAACATCAAAACTGAGGTTATTTGTTTTACACTTTTACAATTTCTTTTAAAGCGTTTAAGTTTATTGGACTCTTTAGTTGAATTTCACAATTTCTCAACTTCAAAAAAGTGTATTTGTTAAAAACAATTTCTTAGATATTCTTATAATTTTTCTATTAACCATAAGGTATTTATAAATGAGTTGCTTAATTTTAAGACATTTTAATATAATTTCCCTGATTTCATTCCATTAAGATCACATGCTGCATGATTTTTCATAATTGGAAAGTACTTAGACTCATTTTATGATTTAGTGTAAGGAATATCTGGGTTAATGGGTACATCTGATCATTAAAGTTACCATAGTTTATAAAGCCGGTCTTCAAAAAAGTCACTCACTGCAGCTGCCAATCAAAATAGCAGGAAGTAGCAGCTTTTTTGAATCATTTTACAGAATTGCACCAACTAAACATTGTCTAACAGTTGTTTTCCAAAAACATTAAATGCAGGAACTACATGACCTTACAAGTTGTGAAAAACTGGAAAAAAGAGAATAGAGAATATTTTATGTTTCAAAAAACGTGGCACCAGAGCAGGAGAGAGAGTATGGAGAGCAGTATGATTGCCTTTCATGAGCCCAACCTGGATTCTATCCCCTGCACCACAATGGGACCTCTGAGCTCCATCAGTTGTGATCCTTGAGCAGAAAGCTAGACAAAAGCCCTGATCACAGTCAACTGTGGTCAAAAACCAAACAAACAAAAAGGAGACTAGTAAAGGAAACATCAATATATAGACAGCCACAGGATTCAAAACCTTCATTCTGTTTATCAGAAATTAACAGCCTGATGACATAAAGGTCCCTCTGCATATCACAAAATGGAGCAAGTCAATTCAATTCTGTCAAGTCCAAATGTCAACATTCTTAAACTTTTGCTCACTCTTTCTCTTAATGAATGCTCTCCAAGACAGAAGAATAAGAAGACAGATTTGAGAATATCTAACTGTCTCTTGAATGATCTATCTTGAAATTAAAGAAATTTCTCTTTGTATTGGACAATATTATTATCTTCTATGCATACTAGAATGGCAAACCATTATTTACTATCCAAATTGCTATACCATTATTTGCTATTATATGATAGGTGTTAAAATATCAATTTTTTGTATGGAATTTCCTTTCATGCTAAAATTCTATTAGTTTTGTTTTATATCATATAAAACCATTTGATGAAATTAAGGATTAGTGTATCTTCCTGATTACTTGAAATATAATATGCCTATTTTTATTTTCTTATTATGGACTATATACCTTTTCTATATAAAATGACAGACCTATTGTAGTATCCTTAATGATTATGTTATATATGAGCATATATATTTCGGCCAAACTTATTTAATTTTTCTTCTATTTTCCTGATAAATAATTTGTCTTAATTTTTGTAAGATTGTTATAAATCCTTACAGAATTTAGTACATTTGTATTTCATTTAAGTGATATTAGAGCATATTTAGGTCTACTATGTAAGAATCTCAGGGTTAATTTCATTAACCATAGTCAATTCCATTAGTTTGTTACCTAATAGTCCACATATAAGTGAGATCATCCAGTATTGATCCTTCTTCTTCTCACTCATATTGCTTACCACAAAACAGTTCTAGTTGCTGTCAATACATGAGTTCTTCTTTTCTTTTAGAGTACGGTCTACATGTACACAACAGAGTAGATTCTGTTAGAACAGAATGTTCTTTGAGATGACCAGTGCCAGCGACCACCAACCCCACTCTGGGTGGTGCTTGGGGACCACCAGTGTGTGCTGACGGGTGGCTCTGAGATCAAACTAGGGTCTCTGTAGGGAAAGCATAAACCCCAGCCCATGTGCTGTATTCCTGATCGTACAGCCAATAGCTTATTCTCTTATCTGTTGTTGGCCTAGTAGGTTGTTCCCAAATCTTGGCTATTGTAAATAATATTGGCAATAGACTTACATATAGTTTATAGATTTTCAAGTTAGTATTTTTTGCATTCTTTAACAGATGCCAATAAGTGAATTTGCTGAATTATATGGGGTTACATTTTCATCTTGAGAAGACTCTGTATGATTTCCATTTATACTAGGTTAAACAAGAGTCTGATAAACTAAGAGCTCATTTTAAAAATTACATTCTCTCCATTACTATTTCCAGATATTTTTATTTAGTGCATTTTTACTGGTATAAGGGGACACACATTATTGATCCTATTTGCTCTACCTATAATCAGTGAAATGAACATCTTTAATATAACTGTTAACAAGTATATAGTCTTTGAGGAAATGCCTGTTTGAAATGTCTCCCTGATCTATTGCATTGTTGTTTTTGTTTTTGTTATTATTGCAGTAGAGATTTGTGTGTTTGAAATGTCTTGGATGTCAGTTCTTTTTAGATACATAGAATATTTCTAACTTCTCCCATTCATGTGGCTGGTTTTTATTTTATCAAATGTTCCTTTCACATGCAGAGATTCTAGTTTGATGAAATCTCATGTGTTTATTTCTGCTTTGTTTATCAGTGGCATTGAACCACTGAAGATGCCTCCAAATTCAGTATCAGGGAGATTCTGTGTAATATTTCCTCAGAATACTTTATGGATTCAGGTTTAATATCAAGATATTTGATCAAAAGTATTTGCTATTAAGGCCCTCCCGTTGATCATCGATTTGCTCGAGCAGGCCCAGTAACGTCTCCGTTGGAGACTTTGTTGTTACTGTGTCTGGCATATCGAATACGTTACAAGGAGCTTGCCAGGCTCTGCCGTTCGGGCGAGATACTCTCGGTAGCTTGTCGGGCTCTCCGAGAGGGGCGGAGGAATCGAACTCGGGTCGGCCATGTTGGCTGCGTGCAGGGCAAACGCCCTACCACTGTGCTATGCTATTACCTTAATATTTTGTCCCAACTAGACTGGCTAAGTTCTCTTACTCTCCAGCCCCAGTTATGACATTAGTAGCTGGAAGAAAAAAGCTCAGAGCATTTACTCTTCTTTTTACCAATACTTAAGTCACAGGTTGGCAGTGATCTCTTCTGTAAAGCTCTAACTTCTGCTAGAAAAATCACTAGCAGAGTCTAAGTCCCAGCATCCCTTTCCTTTTCCTATTCATTTTGTGCCAAAGCATGATAAAGACATCTTTTTACCTACCTTGGGCTGCCTTACAATCTTCGTTGGTCTTTCTTAAAACTGGTGATAATTTTTAAATATCTCTACCTTAAACTCTCTTTCATTCTCACCACTGGTGTCTTGCTGGAGACATGAATATCAGTTTCAAATGAATACTAGTTTTGTTTTGTGTTTTAAATATAATAAAGCATTTTAGTAACATCCCTATTGTGAGACTATTTGCTACTGTGTTTGGCATATTGAATACATCATGGGCAACTTGCCAGGCTTTGTCCTACAGGCAGGATACTCTCGTAGTTTGCCGGGCGCTCCGAGAGGGATGGAGAAATCAAACCTGGGTCAGCCAGGTTGGCCGTGTGCAAGGCAAATACCCAACTCACTGTGCTATCAGTGATCCATCCAACCAGTCTCACAATGGAGACATTACTGGGCCTGCTCGAGCGAATCAATGAACAACAGGAGGACAGTGCTACAGTGCTATAAAGCATTTATCATGCACTTCATGAAGACCATGAGCAGTCATTGTAGACTGATACTGCTTAAATGGTATTATCCAATAACCTGGCTACTGATGCCCTCTCATATCATCATTTTCATGTAGCATTATTTCTTTGTGATCACCAGACAAATGCTGGTACAGCACCAGAATCAGATTCTCTTTGAGAAGAAAGAAAAAACAACATCATTGTTTTTGGCTACTAAAAAAAGGGCTCAGTAAGTTAAAGAATTTAGCATCCCAGTTACTATAGAATAGGGAAAATAAGAGATGGTACTTATTAAAGGTTCTTCATTTTGGAAGATACAAAGCTGCATGTATATTATAAGAATTTGTAGGATGATCAAAACTATCCAAATAGTTATTTTAAGTTAACTAAATTCAAAGGCATCAGGTGACCATAGTTTACTAAGTTAAATCATTTCACTCAGTTAAATTATGGTTTACATGGATAAATTACATATTCAGACAGTTAAAACAAACCACTAACACAATACATATTAAAGGAATAAACCAAGTATTTTTTAAAAAACTTGTTTTTGTACTTTGGCCAATTGTAACTTTGTTAATAGACTTTATTAAAACCTATAAAACAAAATAAGTAAGTGAAAGCAATGCAATATTATTTCTCATCTGCAATGATTATTTGTATAATTTTGAAATTAATTAAAAATAAGGAGTCCGAAATTGAAATATCAAAAACACTTCCGAACAGTTTCTACGAAGCAAATATCACACTGATACCAAAGGCAGACAGAGATACCACAAAGAAAGAGAATTACAGGCCGATATCCCTGATGAACACAGATGCAAAGATCCTCAACAAACTACTAGCAAATAGAATCCAACTACTCATCAAAAAGATCATACACCATGACCAAGTAGGATTCATCCCAGGGATGCAAGGATGGTTTAACATTCGGAAATCAATCAACATAATCCACCATATCAACAAAAGAAAAGATAAAAAGCATATGATCATATCAATAGATGCAGAGAAAGCATTTGATAAGATCCAGCACCCCTTTATGATGAAAACCCTAGCCAAAATGGGTATAGAGGGAACCTTCCTCAACATAATTAAAGCCATCTACCACAAGCCTACAGCAAGCATCATCCTCAATGGGGAAAAACTGAGAGCCTTCCCTCTAAGATCGGGGACGAGACAGGGATGCGCACTCTCTCCACTGCTGTTCAATATAGTACTGGAAGTACTTGCAATAGCGATTAGGCAGGAAAAAGATATTAAGGGCATTCAGGTAGGAAAGGAAGAAATCAAGCTCTCACTATTCGCAGATGATATGATACTCTACTTAGAGAACCCAATAACTTCCACCAAAAAACTCCTAGAAACAATAGACTCGTATAGTAAAGTTGCAGGCTATAAAATCAATACCCAAAAGTCCATGGCTTTCCTATACGCAAACAGTGAGAGAGAAGAAAGCAACATGAAAAAAACAATCCCGTTCACAATTGTGCCCCAGAAAATCAAGTACCTAGGAATCAGCTTAACTAAGGAAGCAAAGGACCTGTACAAAGAAAACTACAAAACGCTACTTCAGGAAATAAAAGAGGACATGAGGAAATGGAAAGATATCCCCTGCTCATGGGTTGGGAGACTTAACATTGTCAAAATGGAATACTACCGAAAGCATTGTATAAATTCAATGCAATCCCTATAAGGATACCCATGACATTCTTCAAAGAAATGGAGCAAACACTCTTGAAATTTATATGGAACAATAAGCCCCCACGAATAGCTAAAACAATTCTTGGGAAAAAGAAAATGGGAGGAATCAACCTCCCGAACTTCAAACTGTACTACAAAGCAGTAATAATTAAAACAGCATGGTACTGGAACAAAGGCAGAACTGCAGACCAATGGAACAGGGTTGAATACACTGACATCTCTCCTCAATCATATGCTCATCTAATCTTTGATAAAGGTGCAAGTAATGAAGTGAAGTGGAGTAAGGAAAGCCTCTTTAATAAATTGTGTTGGCATCACTGGACGACTACATGCAAAAAAATAGGCTCAGAACTCTGCCTAACACCATGTACAAAAGTAAGATCAAAATGGATTAAAGACCTCAACATCAGACCAGAAACCATAAGGTACATTGAAGATAAAGTTGGCAAAACCCTCCATGACATTGAAGCTAATGGTATCTTCAAAGATGCCACGCCACTGGTCGAGCAAGTGAAAACAGAGATAGATAAATGGGACTATCTTAAACTAAGAAGCTTCTGCACCTCCAAAGAAACAGTGACCAAAATACAAAGACAGTCTACAGAATGGGAAAGGATATTCACCGAATACACATCTGACAAGGGGTTGATATCCAGGGTATACAAAATACTGGTTAAACTCCACAAGAAGAAAACATCCAACCCCATCCAAAAATGGGGCAATGAAATGAACAGAAACTTTCTCAAAGAAGAAATCCGAATGGCAAAAAAGCACATGAGAAAATGCTCTACATCATTAATCATCAGGGAGATGCAGATCAAAACCACAATGAGATACCATCTCACACCTCAGAGACTGGCCCACATTCAAAAGAACAAAAGCAACCGATGCTGGCGCAGATATGGCGAGAAAGGGACACTCCTTCACTGTTGGTGGGAATGTCCACTGGTTCAGCCCTTCTGGAAAACAGTATGGACGATTCTCAAAAAATTAGAAATTGAGCTCCCATTTGACCCAGCAATATCACTCCTGGGAATATATCCCAGAGAGGCAAAAATGTATAGTCGAAGTGACATCTGCACTTGTTTGTTCATTGCAGCACTCTTTACAATAGCCAGAAACTGGAAGAAACCTGAATGCCCAAGAACAGATGACTGGTTAAAGAAACTTTGGTACATCTACACAATGGAGTACTATGTAGCTCTTAGAAAAGATGAAGTCATGAAATTTACATACAAGTGGTACAATATGGAAAGTATCATGCTAAGCGAAATGAGTCAGAAAGAGAGGGATAGACATAGAAAGATTGCATTCATCTGGGGGATATAAAGTAACAAAGTATGAGATTAATACCCAAGAATAGCTGAGATCAGCACCAGGAGGATTACTCCATAACTTAGAGGCCAGCCGGGTATCCTAGAGGAAAGGGCAGTTCAAATAGAGAAGGGAGCACCAAATAAAGGATGTTTGGAGGATCCTCCCAGGAGGGGAGATGCATGTCGAAAGTAGACTATGGACTGAACATGTTTGCCGCTCAATGCCTCTTTTGCAGACCACAACACCCAAAAGAAGAGAGAGAACACAGGGGATTGCCCTGCCACAGAGACAGGGGGGATGGAGGGATGGGGGTGGGAGGGATATTATCCATGGTGGTGGAAAATGGGCACTGGTGGAGGGATGGGTATCTGATCATTGTATAATTGAAACCAAAGCACAAAAAAATTGTAAATCTACAACATTAAAAAAAATAAAATAAAATAAAGGGGAAAAAAAAATAAGGAGTCCATTTTTAACTCATTAAAACTTTGCATATTTGACCGAAATTGTTTTTTTTGCATTTCCTATGCTTATTTAGTGCAAAATTAAATGTTTGCAAATGACCACAATATATATATATGAAACATAAGTGCATCCCACTTATTTTGTGCATCTCAAATATATTTATGATGGCCTATATTTAAATTTAATATATAATAACTCAATTGAGTTCATTTGAATTCACTTTTTTTTCTGCGATAGTTCTTGTGAAATACAGAAAATACTGTGGAAATATAGATGCATATGTCTCATTTTAATTTTTTGGATCGAGACTTAAAAGCCTTTATAGAATTTTTCATTGACATTGATTCACATCCCAACCTTTCTGTTAATTGTGGTTGAATGTAACAGCAATGGTATCTACACTTACCCACTTACTGAAAGAAATTTTAAAATTTAAACTTTAACAGTAAACACATGTCCTACAATACTCTCCCCTGAAGCTAGAGAATATACTATGCATGCAACAGGTCTAGGTTCTATTCTTGCACTACATGTTGTCCTAAACACCACAGGGAGCAAACTCTAAGCATAAAGCAGGTAGTTATTCGTCGATTGCCTCAAGCAGGCCCCAGTAATGTCTCTTTCATCCTAGCCCTGTGATTATATTCACGGCTCTTTAGGAGAATGAGACCCATCATTGTTACTGGTTTTGAAATATTTGGTACGCCATGGGGAGTTTGCCAGACTCTGCCCTGTGGGCAAGCTACATTCGATAGCCTGCAAGTTTGTCCAAAGTAGGAATGAGATAATAAGATGTCATAAAAAAAGTTCTGATAAGATGTCGCGTGGCAGCGAATGCGGCCATGCGGTTCCGGGATCTGGATTTTATAGTCTCTGAGTCTTGGCCGCTGATGGGATTACACAGCACCAGGGGGCCAGGTGGTGGGTGTGACCCCCGCCTACTGGAATTTGGAGGATCTGGATGGAAGATGCTCGACTCCAATCCTAGTAGGCTTGGAGGTCTCGGCCCCGGAACCCGCGTGGCTTTGTCCCTCTGCCAGTACCTTCATGTGTGCGGAGAGTGGTCTCAGCATGGTGGTGGCTGGTCCTGGAGGTCTTTGGCTGCCGGAGCCCCGGTCGGGGTGGGTAGGAAAGCTCAACCCGCTCCCCTCCAAGGGGTCCCGGCGAGGAACACCCAGGCGCGGGGGCAGAAGACTGCACTCTTCTCGTCCGGGATCTGGATTTTATAGTCTCTGAGTCTTGGGCGCTGATGGGATTACACGGCGCCAGGGGGCCAGGTGGTGGGTGTGACCCCGCCTACTGGAATTTGGAGGATCTGGATGGAAGATGCTCGACTCCAATCCGAGTGGTCTCGGCCCCGGAACCCGCGTGGCTTTGTCCCTCTGTCAGTACCTTCATGTGTGCAGAGAGTGGTATCAGCATGGTGGTGGCTGGTCCTGGAGGTCTTCGGCTGCCGGAGCCCCGGTCGGGGTGGGTAGGGAAGCTCAACCCGCTCCCCTCCAAGGAGTCCCAGCGAGGAACACCCAGGCGCGGGGGCTGAAGACTGCACTGTTCTCGTCCGGGATCTGGATTTTATAGTCTCTGAGTCTTGGCTGCTGATGGGATTACACGGTGCCAGGGGGCCAGGTGGTGGGTGTGACCCCCGCCTACTGGAATTTGGAGGATCTGGGTGGAAGATGCTCGACTCCAATCCGAGTAGGCTTGGAGGTCTCGGCCCCGGAACCCGCGTGGCTTTGTTCCTCTGCCAGTACCTTCATGTGTGCGGAGAGTGGTCTCAGCATGGTGGTGGCTGGTCCTGGAGGTCTTCGGCTGCCGGAGCCCTGGTCGGGGAGGGGAGGAAAGCTCAACCCGCTCCCCTCCAAGGGGTCCTGGCGAGGAACACCCAGGCGTGGGGGCAGAAGACTTGCACTACATGTTGTCCTAAACACCACAGGGAGCAAACTCTAAGCATAAAGCAGGTAGTAATAATCTCAATAAACTGCTGGGCATGACCCACAAACCACGTATATATGTAAGACTATATGTATGTACTCTGACATATTATGTTTTAAGAAAATCTATGAATTACATCGTACTCCCATTTATTATTTATGAAATAATATGTATATATGTTCTTCTACATATAAAACCTTATGTATATATATACATATATGTATGAAGTTATCATTGCTAGTATACTCAACCAAAGTTGAGGATAGATAAGCATATGAATCAACATCAACAATATATTCTTGTGAATAGTGAAAGGAAATGATAGATAATTGATAGCTTTACATAAAACCCTAATGACATTTTTATATGTAATCTTTCTTGTTTTTCTCTACCTATGATATATCCAGAATAACAAAACTTAGAAACAATTTTCTAACATAATTTTGTGAGAGCATAGAATTTTATCTTTACTGTAAATATTCTTGCTCATAAATAAAAAGAGATCACATGGGTTCTTTAATTATAATTCTTTTTTTTTTTTTTGATGGAGGTCTGGAGGTCTCTGCTTTATTCAGTTTTTGTGTCCATATTTATTTAGGGGTTTCATTTTTTTTATTTATTGAATCACCATGAGAAGAGTCACAAAGCCTTTCAGTTCATGTCTCAGTGAGTCATACAATGATCAAACACCCGTCCCTTCACCATTGCACATTTTCCACCACCAAGAACCCCAGTATACCCCCTCTCCCACCCACCCACCACCTGTGTGGCAGATTTCCACTTTACTCTCTCTTTCTCTCTACGTTGATAGCATTTAATATTACAACAAAAGACCCAACATTGTTATTTGAAATTTTCCCCAACTTTTAGACCTGCCACAGAGATATCATTAGAAAATTTGTTTTCTATTGCTGATTATGAAGAGCATATGATGTGTGTGGCCACTATTGTGGCCACACGAATTTGGATTTCTGATATTTTAGTAATAAACCTAAAGGGATTACTGCCAGAAGCCCCTATGTTCCGAGATTGGTATGTGTGACTCTGGGTTCATGATCAGTCAGAAGCCGGAGGAGACATTTGAGGGTGGCAACCTGGAGCATTGTGATGGCAGGGAGCAGAGCCAATTCCACCCCTCATTTCATGAAGCCTCCTCATATCTGGCTGTTCATTAGGCTCTAAAAGATGCAGGCCACCATGTCGCTGATGAAAAGGGGGACAGACAGAGGGACAGACACCCTTCCTCTCCCAGGGCGACACAGCACCATAGTTAAATACACAGTCCAGATGTATTTTGGTTGGGCATTATCTTTTACTCAGATTTTCCTACCACCTTCAAACATGATTTTCAGGGACAAATGCTAGATTATTTACTTCCTATTGATCACTGTGCATATCAAGAAATGCTGCATTTCAGAAATAGTCCTGGTACCTGCATGCCAGAGCCATGCTTGTATAAGCTCACGGTCACTGGGATTCCATCTGGAGAAGGCGGGGAGACAGCACCTACCTCATCTGGGACCTCCCAGTGATATTGGCGCTGTATTGGGCCCAGAGCATTCTTTGGGAGCTGTGGGGCCCTCCTGACAGTTTTCTTCTTCACTGCTGTGTTCTTTAGATATAATTCTATCTGTGAGATAATTGTACTAAAGTTTGAAAATAACCAGCCACTTTATGAAACCTATCTCATTAAGATCATATCTAAGTAATCTTGATAATTTGTAAATAATATGTGTGTTTTTCCTTGTACAAGAAATTGTACATCTTTGTATTATTTTTCATCTATGGAAATATTAGGATTAAAAAAACAAACATTTAATGGTTACATTCCCTTGTCCCTAATACATTTTTTAAATACATCAACTTTCAAGAAGAAATAGTTAGAAGGTATCATTTCTTTCATGGAAGGAAATAATTCCTCAAGGAATTATCCCAGCAGAAAAAAAGAATAAGAATAAAAGAAAAAATCTGATAAATAAAATACAAAGTCATATAAGAGAATGACAAGCTAACATGACAAAAAACACTTAAAAAATTAGTACCTGAGCAATGGCACAGAGCATAGGGTGTTTGACCTGCATGCAGTTAATTCAGGTTTTATCCCCAGCACCCTCCATATGATCCCCAAGGTTACCTGAAGTGATCTCTGAATACAGAGGTAGGACTAAACCCTGAGCATAGTCAGGGGTAGTCCCAAAACTTAGAATAAAAATGGAATATGTGTTATCCCATAGAACCTGTTTATCAGCTTAGACTCATAAAGAAGAAAAGAAAAATACAGATACTCTGAGAAGGCACAGAGAGGTCTAGAACATCAAAGGGTTCTTAGATTCATCTATCATTAGTTAGAAGTACAACTCAGGTGAGAAAGTGGAGTGACCTATATGAAGTTTGTGGTTCGTCTCACATAGTGAAGAATATTATATTATAAGCATCTCTATTTTACACTGCATCTATAATACACTGCACTCACAGAAGAGTAAAAGCTCATAGAACCATCCATAGATCATCAGTCTTCTTCTTTAAATATCATTCTTAAGTCAGATATATTGTGCTAAGAGTGTTTTAGGATTAGAGTATCTTTCTCTTAGCAAATAGCATTCAGCAATTCTCTTGGAAATTCAGTTGACAGGAAGATTAGACCAGGTGTTATGCCATATTATTTTATTTCCCTAGACACATTCTTGTGTAGGATAAATAAATGGATTTCAGTTTAACCGTTATAACTAATTCCTTGTAGAACATAGAGAAAAAGTTTTGAATTTAAAATATTTTTGACTGGAGGAAAAAATTCTGGCATAGAATTCTAAGTTCAATAAATCCAAATATTTTGCTCTATTATAGAATAATATCAAACATGACATTGTGTTGTGTGGTTCTTTTGCTCAGAAAAAAACACTAAGCACAACAAAAAGGGCTTAATCAGAGTAATAAAATACTACGTAATTCTCTCAAAACATTGAAATGATAAAACCAGGATTCTAAATCCAGAAAAGCTTTTGTCCTCTTTTATCTCCCATTGAATTCAACTTTAAAACTGAACATAATGAAGGACAGCTTGAATTCTGAAAAAAAAAGGAGATAAGCTTGCAGATGAGAGAAGGAAATAAGAATTTGAAATAAAATCAAAACAGTGGTGAATTTACCCATTTTCTATCTCTGGTATTCTCTAGCATAATTCAATGCAACTATGATCTAAGAGAAATGATCTAGTCCTGGATTAACTGAGATGCAATGACAGAACATTGAAATTCCTAGGAACTCATAACTGCTAAGCTAATTAAATCATTATGTATTTATCCAGAGACAAAGCTATATTCTTAAAAACAGCAACAGTTACAAAGCCAAGCAACTAAAAACAAACTAGAAGTTATTCCAACTGAAGAATTGTGAATTAACTTGTATACAAAAATATTCTAGACAAATACTACAAACAGCACATATTTCCCCTAACAAAGAGTAAACTGTAATATCAAAATATTCATACTGTGTAGAGGTTTTCATTTATTATTTTTCTCAAGAATCTGAAAAGTAGGTATAGGCCATTGATGAGTTGCCTTTTTGTTTCTCTGTATAGCCTCAGAGAATGGAAAAATAAAAAATAAAAAGGAAATGCTTCCTCTGCTTATAACAAAACTTTTTAAAAATTTATTTATTGAATCACCATGAGAAAAGTTACAAAGCTTTCAGATTTAAGTATCAGTCATATAATGATCAAACACTCATCCCTACACCAGTGCACATATTTCACCACCAAGAACCCCAATATATTCCCCTTCACACCCCTCCCGATGCCTGTAAGGTTGATGATTTCTACTTAACTTTCTCTCTATTTTGATTACAATCATTATTTCGACAAAAGATGCACCATTCTTATTTGGAACTCCCCCCACCCCAACAAACAGAACTGCTGAAAAGGCATTGTGAAATAATTTGTTTTCTATTGCTGGTTATGAAGACCACACAATGTCTTTACTTTGGATTTCTGATATTTTACTAATTAAGTCTGGAGGAATTTCTGCTCAAAGCTACATAGCTCCAAGATTGGTTTTTGTGTCTCTGGGTCCATGGCCGTGCCAGAGAGCTGCACGTGGGGGGCAACTTGTGGTCTCAGCAGGGCGGAAAGGACGTGCTGGTTCCTCCCCCCATCCCTTGAGGCTGTAGTTGCCCGTTACTGCCGGCTCATACCTGACTGTCCAATAAGCTCTGAGGCGGCAGCCACCATGCTGCCAGGGAGAGGGGGATGGGGGGAAAGGCAGAAGAGACAGACACTCTTTCCCTCCCGGGAGGCAGGGCACGGTACCATAGTTTAATGCATAGTCCATTCACATTTCTGCCACAAGCTACTGGGTTCTAAATTAGGTCCATGTGTCTCTGGGGCCATGGTTATGCTGGAGAGCCACTCGTGGTTGGCAACTTCTCGCCTCCGTATTGCATGAAGGATGTGACTGTTCAACTCCCATCCCATGAGGCTGCAGTTTCCCTGTCACCACCAGCTCATACCTGGCTGTCCAACAAGCTCTGAGGCAGTGCCTGCTGCCGGGAGGAGGGGGTGGTAGTGGAAAAGACAGACACCCTTTCCCTCCCAGGGGGGCATAGCACCATAGTTTAATGCATAGTTCATTCACATTTTCAATCTATGATGACCAAGAAATCTAGAATTTGGTGTATTCAATTTGAGTAGTTAAAGGAAAATCTGAAAACTTCCTTGTTTATCATGAGCTGCATGATTCACATATTCTTTTAATTCTATACCATATTTTTGGTTTCAGATTAATGTAGATAGAGTTCTCAAAATTGTAGAATATATGAAAACAATAGAAACACAACTCACTAAACTATCACCCCATCATGGAATAAAAATTATTTATAAAGAAAACAAGATAACCAATTCATGTTTTGAGATTTTGTCACATCATATTTATTTTCTCTATTATTTTAGAGAAGTCCCAATGAGAAAATGAAGCTGTGTAAAACATTCACATGTTTTATATGTATACCAAGCTTCTATGTTCCATTTCCAGAACCACAAAAAAAACCCATAAACTTAAAACTAAATAGGAGGGAAACAGGATGCAATGATTGATAGCACAATAGGTAAAGTGCTTACATACATGCACCTGACCTGGGTTTGAATCCTTAGGGTCTCCCACGTCTGCCATGAGTGATCCCTGAACACCATTGGGTAAAGCCCAAACACCCTTACATATATAAAATATTACTAATGGGGTTAAGGGTCTAGTAAAGCATTTATCCCTATTAAACCATAACATCACTTAGTCTTTGAGCACAATCACGTACTGTCCTAGAGGATCCCAGTGTCTGTTGTGTTGATTCTGGAATGTACCCCAGTACAGAGTACTGTAGCACTGTAGCACAGTCCTCCTGTTGTTCATCAATTTACTCAAGCAGGCACCAGTAACCTCTCACAACAAATTGTGAGGCTTGTTGTTACTGTTTTTGACATATTGAATACGTCACGGGGAGTTTGCCAAGCTTTGCTGTGCAGGCGAGATACTTTTGTAGCTTGCCTTACCCACTGTGCTATGACTCCAGCCCCGTACAGAATACAAGCAACATAATAACATCTTCAAGCATCTAATCATCTGGAAAGATTAGGGCAAAAATTTGCAAATGTGACCCTCAACTCCCTGAAAACTACTTAGGATCCTCTTCCAAATAAAGAAAACCAGGAAGGCAGTTTAAAGAGCTCGATCACATACTTTTTGTACTGACACCTCAAGTTCAATTACTGGGACCACAGGATCCACTGAGCTCTTCATAGCATGATCTCCACACTCTATGCTGGACACTAAGCACTATCAGGTATTACCCCAAAATGAAATAAGTAAAAATGTAAGACTTTAAAAACAACATTTTGAAATGCTTTATCATAGTTTCAGTCTTCTGTTCCCTCACCACATTATTTTTCATTAACCTTGAAATGTCACACGGGCCATTCTCTGGCTCCTACAGCTGTCTTCTCCTAAGTCAGACCTCTCTTCCTAGTGAGGCTCCTGGTATCTTCTTCCTTGTGAGGTATCTGGTTTCAGTTCTCCAACTCTCAAGTAATTAGATGGACCTGAAGCCCAGTCTTCAAGCATCCCCCCCAGAGTGATTACAATTGCAAAGTTCCTTGCCAATCCCTTATCAATACATGTTTTATAATTACATTTAATTAAATTTACTAATTATTTTATTCTGATTCTACAGAATTAAGATTCTGAGTGTTGGTGGTATTGCTGTTTTCATATCGCTGCTTATACCTTTTGTTGTCATTTATCCAATCAGTGCCAAAAGCCCTTTTCCAGCATCAGGAGTAGCTTCAATCCCTGCTTAGTGTGGGCAAAGCAGAGGCTTTGGGATGAGGAATCAAACAAAAGCCTTTTTCCATCCCTGACCTTTTCTCCACTTTTCCTTCAGGGCAGAAAATTGAGCTGATGCTTTTCAAATTCTAATGTTTTTTGCCTCCCTCAATTTACTAGGACAATGCTCAAAAATTCATACCCTCACCTCACAAATACCTGGGCCGGTCCCTGGGATGGAAAGTTAACGAAAGTTATTGTTACTCTGCATTATTTTGAGAAGTCTGCCTTTCCCCTGAATTGTTCAGAGATGGAGTTCAAACCTAGACCAGGGTTATAAAAGAATTTGCAGATTGAGACAATTTAGGCAGAAAATTGTCAGTTTATTGAAAGAGAGTCCGGTGGTCAGACTGACACAGTGGAGGCCTCCAAAGAGGGAGATGGGTCTAGCATTGTTAGGGGATACTGCCTCGAAAGAGAAACTCCTATTTTCTACAAATTCGTCCTGGGACGGAGTGAACAGGAGATATGCACCCAATTTTGGTGAAAATGAAAATTCTATATAAAATTTTCTATGCCTATCACATACAAAGGAGCAAAAATTACATACAGCAATTTGGATCAACTATAAAATGTTCTGAGGCAATCATATACAGATAATAAAATAGTTTTAACCTATTGCAGAAGGGAGATGTGTGGTTCATTCCAGGAATTTAGGAAGCAGAGTCATAGAATGTTTTTCTTGCTGGGCCAAAGTGATAAGGCCGTGGTGCCTCAGGCAGTTCTGAGAACTGTGGAAGAGAATGGAGCCATGGTGGGGCCTTTAGAGTGTCCTGGGCACAGCTGATTTTCTCAGAAAGGAAGGATTCAGTCTGACAGGCCTTTGAAATTGGGACTTAAGCTAAACACAGGGCTAGCCTTTTCAGCCTTCACACTGGTAGTCCTTATTCTTTTTTTCAGTGTTATTACAGACTATCTGTCTACTGGTGAGGAGGGTTTCATGGTCCTCCTAGCAATTCTGAAGGTCATCCCCGAGCACCTAATTGGGAGTCGTAGTAGTTCCTGAACATTGATGAGTAAGGCCTTTAAACCAATAAACACTCACACACACACGCACACACACACACACGCATCTCTCACACACACAGGCACACAAACACACGGAAATAATTAAAAATTGCTATAGATAATTTGGCACCAAAAATAGATCTAGCTAAAGCCATTTGAAGCTCTTTGCCAGGTTCTAAGATCACATTTATATAATCATAAACTCACTTTGTCAAAGTGGAGCAAGTCATTTCAGTACCAGCATATTCACTAGAGCAATAGCTAAATAAATCAGTGTTCAGAGACATGATCTAACTCAAGATCTTCAGGGTGGAAGAGCAGAGAGTCTAGAAATTTCTGTCTGAAAATGTCAGAACCAATAAAAGAGAAAATAGTCCTTCACTAGTAGATATCCCAGGCAGTTACTGCAAAATCTTTTGCATGGGTTTTGTTTTGCAAGGGATTATTTAGTTCATCTCCTCTCCAACAAAATTATCATTTTTAAAGCTATCAAAATCGTTAACATTATCCTTTATTTTTGTGTGTCTACCTGACTAAAATTCCATTATTCAGGATAAAAATATTAATGTCATATATTTGCATAGAAATCATCACTTGTACTAGGTGAATATCATAACCATTAACTCATTGCCTTTGTTTTACATTTGTCTATAACTTAATTTTCCAAGGAAAGCTTTGTCTATATTTTTAATTAACTTACAGCTTTCATTACTATTTACTTCAAATGTATATGCTTACTCTGTAGTGCTTAATAGAAGTTAATTTTTTGTGAAATAATATATTTTATTGAAATTTATTCAAAAAGATGTATGGGGAGAAAATAAGTAGGTGTTTGAGAGAGAACACAAGCTTCTCAAGAGTGGAAAATAAGCAAACACAGAAATATACAGACAAACAAGTGAAAAACACGTTCAAAGGAGAACATGGGCTAGTACTGCAAACCAAAGTTAATTTTTAAATATAAATAAATATAAATTTATATTTATATAAATAAATATAAATAATAATTTATGTTTATATAAATAAATATAAATATATCAATATCTATATCTATAAAAACATATCTTACAATATACCTTAAATATATACCTTATAACACGAGTCTTAATGAGCATTATTAAAATAAAAGTAACTATCAAAAAAAGTCAATAAAAATATATATATATATACACTACAACGAGCAATGTTAATAGTTTGCTCTTGACTACGTTCTCACTCCTGACTATATTCAGGGAACCAAATGCAATGCCAAAGATTAAACCAAGATCAACAGCACTCAAGGCAGCATCTTAACCTATGTTAAGACCATACCCCAATTTCAAATTTTAAAGTCTATCAATCATCTTCTATGTATAAGCTGCTGCCTGCTGCATAAAGTCTTTCAAAATTCTGTTCATCAAGACTCACAAATAAATCTTGGAAGAGAACAACAAACTGCAGTGATGCCTCCACATTCCATGCAGGGCTGAATTCATTGGGGCAATCACCCACCTCAGTAGAGCCCCAGCAGCCAAAAACCTCCAGAACCCAATCACTGCCATGCTCACTGCCTATCTCCACAGGCTCAGGACAAGTACTCCACGCATAAGAATGAATCTACTGAAAAACTAAGGTATGCGGGTTTTGTGACTGAAATTTTACAGACTCCCTCACAGTTTGGAATGGGACACTTCCCTCCATATCCCTGTTCTTCCCATGACGGGCATGCCCACAAACTGCCTCTGAGCTACATATAAGATCATTAGTAGCCATGATGCAGAGACTCACATAAATCTCAGAAGAGAACAACAAGCTGCAGAGATGCATTTAACTCCATCTGTATCACCCTATTTAAAATTTTAGAATTCCTGAAGCGCACAAACTCTCATACTATGCCACTGTTATACCAAGAATAGCATACCACATTTGATAGGGTATAAAGTAGAAGACAACCCACCTTAATAAAAATATACGTATTCCTATATTTATTTATATATTATATATATAGCACACAGGGCTCAACCTGTAACAATGTGTTAGTAATCTCTTATACAAGGGCTTAACAGTTACAAGGTGAGATACAACAATCTTCATACACTTTCTTCTAAGAAAGCTTTTTGTATCATTTTTAATGGATTACTCTTAACAGGCAATACAAAATAAAATATTTAGGATCTGCCTTTGGGGCAAGCGTGGGTGGTAGTGGTGGAAAAGTTATAAATAATGGTGGTAGTAAGGTGTAATGGTGGTGAGTTTGGTGTTAGACAATTGAATGTAATGGATTATTGTGAAAAACCTTATAAAAATGAAAATTAAAAAAATTAATTATGTGCATCACTTCTAATATTCCTCTGCGCCTCTACATTTAATAATTTCTAGAACAAATCTTGAATGCACTGTATAAAAAAATGACAAGAAGCATCAAATTTTGCCATACCTGTTACTTTTAAAAAATTAGAGCAGACACAGTATGAATTCTGATTCATTGAATTTTGGTAAAAAAAATCTATCTTTAAAATATACAGCTCAGTTTAGAGAAAAGAAACTTCATAGTAGGACTTTATTTTTGTTTGATAGAGGCATTTGTCTTGTTTTCCCATATTTTGATCCCATCATCAATTATTGCATGTAAAGTGCTTCCCTGATGTACAAAAGTAGGAACAATCCATAATTACAATTTGGAAGTCTCCTATTTTAAACCATACTTTGCTAATTTTATTTAGTATGTTTTTGTGTGAGGTGATCAGTCAAGCTGTAGTTTTCACATGGAGTCTGCCAAATGCCACCAGATTGACTGCGTCTTCTCTTCCTAGTGTCTTGTGCCAAAGATGTCAGCAGAAAATAAATAAGTGAGAGGAGTTTATGGATACAGTGATTTCTCCAGGCTACAATCTATAGATGACAGTGAAATAGCAAATATCAATACTTTCTGCTTTTCAAAGGGCAGTAATAAATAAACCGAAATATACAGAAAAAAGTAAGGACAAGGTGAGATATTCTGGGACAGTGAGAAGAAAAATCATGTCAGCACGGTCTCTCTAATATAGCCAGAGGGGTTGGTTCAGAAAGTGAAGCTTGTGCAAAACTGACTAAATTTTATAACTCTAATATCTTATTTTCTAAGGGTGTGATAAATAAATTTGATTCATTAATTTTATTCTTTTCATAGTCAGTACAGCAAAATAGCATTCTGAGCAGTCACTCACAATGGATGTTAAGGAGCATATAGAACAGGCAATCAATTATATAATTCTAAATTCCTCAAATGTATTCTGAAAAAATTTTACCACTAAAATTTAAGTCTACATCTTTGGGTATGATAATTCAAATGGTAAACAATATAAGATTGCCACTATGCTTTTATATGATTGATGAAACATCTAGATGAAACTTCAAAAACAAAATCATATCAACATATCTAAACATGAATAAAAATAAAATGACTAGAGTTCATTGACAACCTTCTTTTTTTGTTTTACAGTGCACACCACTATGCCAAATGTGGCACCAAGATTTCATGATCTAAAATCTGAAAAGTCTTATAGACCAATTCCTGACAAGAAACTGCACTTCCAAATTCTAAGCCAGTCATCATTATAAAAAAAAAAAAACTAGCCCTGCAGCTACCTCATGAATCATTGTGATGATTCCCTGCAGTCCAAACACTGTCATTACAGAGCTGTTCTGAATATAACCCGAGGTATCAAAGTTAGGACGTTTTCTAGGCCTCTGCGATGTTTGGAGAGAGCACAGTTAGTGTTTTCAGAACAGTGAGGTTCTGCAGGCCCATACCATTGACACAGAGATGACAAGACAGCACAGAAGAGGGCAACAGTGCTGGGAATTACTTTTCCCCTTTTGCCTTAGTGAAGAGTATGGGAGATGTGTTAGAAGGAAAGGAGATTTGGCTTGCTACCAGGTCAAGTGAAGAAAATTCACATTCCTTTCCCCTCTTTTCAGATTAAAATCATCTACTACTTCCAAGGCAACACTTGTTTTTGAGATTCAATTCTCTGTTCTCTCTGGGGAAATATAAACACATAGTTGACCTTTATTTAGCAGAAATCCCTAAAATATAGCACATGGCCACAGTTGCAATGACTTGTAGCAGTCATTCCTCTAGGTTTCCTTAGCATCCACAGAGAGTAATCTAAATGCTGATATTGAGCTGGTTACTTGCTATTATGTAATTGTATTTGCTAATTCAGTGGGTTAATTTGATCACTCTAGAATTTTTATTTAGAAAGAATCAGTTCATGACAGAAATGCCCTTACCTGGAAATGGCATATACATATTACATATTTCACATATCATAAAGAGTCTAGTGAAAAGTAATCGGGAAAATATATTTATTAGTGAAATATATGTAGTATGAAAAACACATACTACATATATTTATGTAAAACCTTAAATACTAACATTTATAAAAAATTATTATATAATTTTAAAATAAATTATTTATATACTTACATGTACATGACAAGTCTAAAAAAAGAATTTCTAACTTTTTGATTACCACCTCATGAAAGTTTTATGGTAAGTGGCATTGGGACACAGTATTCTCTTTTAAAATGTTAGTCACATGTGGGCCAAGGAAAGGAAAACTAAATAGTCTCCTTTTACTTACTTAAAAAACATACAGGTGAATTTTAATTCTCTATATTTCAACACATCAAACATTTGATCACTTGACATCCTGTTACTCCTTGATTTTCTTGAGCGGCCACAAGTAATGTCTTCATTTGTCCCTGTTGCATGCTAGTGGAGCCCAATGACGTCAACTGGCTCCAGGAACACAAAGAGCCTCAAACCGATCGTTCAGGGTCTTGACAAAGAAGTCTGACCATCTCGTAGGTGGGCAGTCATGCTATCTTTCAACGTCTCGTGGAATCCAGTCTGTAATGGCTCTAGTCCAGCCATCATCTGCAAGTCTCATTACGTGTCCATCCCATCTGATTTTCGACACCTTGGCAAATGAGACAGCATCCCTGATTCTTGATCAATGATGGAGGTCAGAACTCCAGATTCTTTCTCTCAGTTGAGTGATGCGGGATACTCCAAGCATAGCTCTTTCAATTCCTGTTTGGGAGACCCGAATAGCGTTCCCATCCTGTTTTCGTAGGGCCCAGGTCTCTGAGGCGTATATTAATGCAGGAAGAACAGTGGAATCAAAGAGAAGTGCTCAGAGTCGGAGATTCTTCGTCCTCTTAGCTATATCTTTGACACTACTGAAGGCGTTCAAAGCCACTCTCTTCCTCCTGCGCAACTCAGGTGGCAGGTAATTCGTCATGTTGAGTTCTTGACCCAGGTACACATCACTGCTGCATTCAGAGATGTTTGTTCCATTGAGAGCTAATGAAACATCAGAAAGGAGTCCATTTCTCATAAATATTGTTTTCGTGAGATTCAGCTGTAGTCTGACCTTTTCACACTCACGGTTAGAATCAGCCAGCATTTGTGCTGCTTGGCTAATATTTGATGTTATTAGAACGATGTCATCAGCGAATTGAAGGTGGTGTAGTTGCCAACCATCTATCTTCACTCCCATTCCTTCCCATTCCAGTCATCACATGATGTTCTCAAGGGTGGCACTGAAGAGTCTTGGTGAAATGGTATCACCCTGCTGAACCCCTCTCTTGATATCGATGATCACTACCTTGTAGAATGGTGAGATCCTGGTAGTGAATCTGTAATACAGCTCACGTAGGATCCTTATGTATTGAGTTTGAACTCCGTTTGGCTAGGGCTTTGATGACCACTTCAATTTCAGCAGAATCAAAGGCCTTCTTTAAATCAATGAACGTTAGACAGAGTGGCATCTTGAACCCCCGAGAAACCTCAATGAGATTGGTTACCCTATGCATATGGTCGATCGTGCTGAATCCTCTTCTGAACCTGGCTTGCTCTCATGGTTGTCCTTTATCTAATGTTCTGCCATTCCTATTCAGGATGACTCGAGTGAACAGCTAGTATATGGCAGACAACAGGCAGATCAGGTGATAGTTGCCAATGTCGTGGATGTCTCCCTTCTTGTACAGTAGTACAGTCCTGCTGGTTTTCCATTGGTATGTAACCTTGCATTCAGACAGGTAGCATGTGAAGAGCTTGGAATAAGTATAGGATTATGATGATTCTACCAATAAATTTACAAAGATTTTATCAGAAGAAAAAACATTAAATATATTTATTTTAAATATTTAAATTAAAATATTTATCATAATATTTATGTGTTATTTTCATGATGATGTTGTATATTCTAAAATAAATGCTATAACCCTATATATTAAAAAATGAGAGGTTGCTCTATATTACCTGATTTAAGAAAAAAAACCAAAATAATTTCATAAGAAGTTTAGTATCTAAAAACCAAATAAAAGGACTTCTGACTTCTGGTTTAACATGTAAGGAACCAGAAATTGGCTACTTTATCCTTATAACAAGTTAAAAGTTGAATAGAATGATGTTAATAACTCTCTTGAATTCATAGTAGAGGGGAAAATCCAGGACAAACCATAGGACAAATCACTCTTAATTGGAGAGACAGACAGGCAAATACAGACTCATTGCTGACTGTAGAGGAGCATGAATTTCTACAGGAACCAGTGCCAGGATTATAAAAAAAAAAAAGGCAAAGCATAATAGATAAATTACTAGAGATTCAGATTGGACAAAGGGAGACAATAAAAAAATAAATATCAGAAGAAAGCCATCATAATGGTTCTCATTATTTGTGGCAATTAATTCCCAAACCCTGACCAGGTTGTGACAGAAAATATTACAGAAAAAAAAATCCGCCTGATGTTTCCAAGCCAGGTAGGAAAATCTGTTTGAAATACTCCAGAGCACTTGGGTCTTCTCCATAAGGTTTGCCTCTAGAAGACACTAGTTAACCAAGTCTAGATACTGCTGGAGTCATACCAGAGCATACTAGGGTAGAGGAGAAGGGATTATGCAAGTCCAGCCTTCCATAACCTTCCATGTAGAAGAGGATTACAGATTGCCAAACAATTTGAACCTTGCTGTCCCAACAAGCTAGGTGTTGAAGGGACTGAGAAACACTTAAAAAATTCTCAGTCCAAGGAGGCTTGTAGATTGGTTTCTCTTTCTCAGAACTTACTAATACATTACTAAAGGCAATGCATTATCCCATACTCATGTTTTATAGATGCTCATAACAGATGGATAAATAGACCAGAAACCAACTCAATATAACTTACATCTGCTTATCAGCTTCTGATGGATTCAATTGCCTGCATACGGAAGGTAGTGATTCAAAGTTTATGATGTTGGTGGAATGCAGAAAGGGAGCTGAGAGATTTCACTTACTACCAGACATAAAGATTGGTGTAGTTCGGGGCTGAAGAGATAGTACGACCGAAGAGATAGGTATGCACTCGCTTTGCGCTGGACCAACCTGTCAATTCCTCACATCCCATACAGTTCTCTGAGTATCTATAATCAGGAGTAATACTTGAGTTCTGAGCCAGAAATAACCCCTGAGGCTCACAGTGAGAATCACTGCTCAAAACTTTGGCACACACTCCATTTTTCAGGTTCCCCAAGAATACCCCAATTAAGGAACGTAAGGTCCACTCTATTGCCAGAAACTTGTTGCAGCTCTAAGATTCTCCAGGAGCACTATTATAGCAGGGAAGTATGGCCACAAGCTTCAAACTTGCCAGGCAGCTTGGCCTGGCACAGGAGTATGGTAGCCATATGGATGATATCAAAGCAAGAAACACATATGCTTTTGATCACAAACTTAGTCTCCTCGGAACTAGCAATATCCTTTAAAGAGGAGAGAAATATCTATTCTATGTTTTTGTTCCAAAGATGGGAGCTGTGATTTAACAATACTCCCTGAGATTTTAGTATCATATGGCAGGCAGAATGCCTTCTTGCTCATTGTGGATTGCTCAGCCTCTACAGCTATCAGTCTTAGACTACAAAAGTCAGACTGTAGCATTGGACCCAACAGAGGAAGTACTGGAATTAGGTGGTAGACTGAGAGTCCCTTCCTGTCATTGGAAACCAGGCAAATCTCTATCTAGAAGATAGTACCAGTGGTAGAAGATTCTCAGGGCTTGTCTTAGAGGGAAAAACAGGTATCAAGTTCATTGAACTTACACAGGGTACCAGTCTAATCACAAGAAAAGAGTGGTGGTGGGTAATTTAATGCTCTGGCTGACTCTCCTGGCCAGGAACAACCAGGGCAGTGGTAGAAGAAACTTTCCTCCCCACCCTCTGTGTAGACTCCCACATTACTGATGCCCTGAGAAAACAAAACAGATCTCACAAATCAAGAGTTCAATGCTTCCAATGCAAAAACAAAGCAAGTGAAAAAAAAGAAAAATAAAAACAATGGTAGGAGGAAGGAAAGAAAGGCTGGAGGGATTTACCAGGGAAAAAAGGAGGAAAGAAGGAAGAAGGGAGGGAGAGGGAGGAAGGAGGGAAGGATGGAAGGAAGGAAGGAAGGAAGGAAGAAAGGAAGGAAGGAAGGAAGGAAGGAAGGAATCTGACAACTTTCTATATAAAAAATAATGTAAGTACTAAATTCCTCAGAAATAAATATTGGTGAAAGAGAAATGTAGAGTCTAATAATGAATTTAAAACAACTGGTATGAAGAAAATTAATGAGATATATCAAATGAGCACTAACATAATGCAAAGCATAAAAAAATAAGAAATAATATGCAGGAACAGGGAGAATTGCTCACCAAAGATAATAAAACTAGTAAAAATTCCAGAGACATTAATATGAAAAACTTAATAAATAAAGTAAGAGCATAACACAGATAGCATAACAAACATGCTTAAAACAAAAATAAGCTTGATAATAAAATCCTAACAATGGGGATTTGATGCATGACAGTTCACCTATACTGTATGTATAACACCAAAATGTTTATCCTTGGGACTCCCCACATCATTTAGAGCCAAAGCAGGCACTGTTCTTGTCATCCAATACCACAATAAACATGATTTCTAGCACACCACAGGCAAGTTCCCATGAGTGCATGACCTCCAGACATCACATTGAAAACAAAAAAGCAAGAAAGAGGAAAACAACCCATAATGGATTATAAAAAATGGTAGTGAATGGTAGGAAGTAGAAAATATTAAGAATTCTATAGTAGCAATTGTACTTCACTAGGACAGGACTCCATTAAAACCAGGCTGAGATATTCAAATATCATTATCAACAATCCTGTTTCAAAATTCTGTCATTGTCACTGTCCTCCCATTGTTCATCGATTTGCTCTGGCTGGCACCAGTAACATCTCATAACAAATTGTGAGACTTGTTGTTACTGTGTTTGGCATAAGGAATACGTCACCGGGAGCTTGCCAGGCTTTGCTTTGAGGGCGAGATACTCTCGGTAGCTTGCCAGGCTCTCTGAGAGGGGCGGAGGAATTGAACTGGAGTTGGCCATATTGGCCGCTTGCAAGGCAAACGCCCTACCGCTGTGCTATTGCTGAAATTCTAAAAGTTAAAATCAGCTAGCAATACTCTATGATATAAAATAAAGATTCTCTAAGAAAAATATATAGTTAATGGAATTTACTTCCAATATATCTGCAATTAAATAAATCTTAGAAATTCTCTCATAGTAAAATGAAAAAACAAAGGGAATAAAATTTTGATCATGGTGGTAAGTAGTAATAAAAAATTCAGAAACACAAACAAGACAAAATAATGTAGCAATAAGGCAGAAAAGGACAGAAGGTGGTTAATTCTAAAACCAACACAAAAAAAGTTTGATACAAAAAAGACTTATTGAAACTTCATGATAATCATAAAACAAAAATTGTACTTGCTACACTTAGAAAAAAAAACTTAGAAAAAAAATTCTCCCCAAAGAAAACAGTCCAATAGAAGAAAATTACATAGAGAGCATGAATAATACAAAATAACCAAAAACAAAAGATAGACTGGCAATAATTAAACCTTCTATATTGGGCATGAGATATGTTTCAAATCTTAAAGCACATGTCTTTCAAGTGCTAATTCTGATTTTTTCCCTGGCACTTTCCCTGGAATCTTGACTTCACAGCATCTTGGATGAAATTTGATCTATAAATGCTAAATGGTGAGTAAGTCAGCTTAAGACTTTTCATCTCTGGAGAAGCATGTATTTTCTCTTGAACAAATTTCTCTTTCTCCTCTCACAATTCTCTAAGTAAGTTTCTTTCAACAAAAACGATGCTGCTTCATTAAAAAATAAAGATATGAAAAATAAGCGAGTTTCAATAAGATGCAGAACATAAATGAACAATGAAACAAACTGACAAAATGCAACATAAATCATTCTTAGACTGTGTGAGAGGGATGGTGGTTACCAGAGGAAAAGGAAAAATAAGAGGAAAGGTAAAGGGAGGGAACAGAATAGAGGAGGTCATTTTGATAGTATGATAGTACTGACACTAGTGGTAGGTGTTATGAATATCCTACATACAGAGATTGTAAAGCTTTACATCAAAAAATCTTAAGAAAAATTTTGACAAAAAATTAAATTAATAACATTTGATTTAAAAATACTATGACAAACCATAAAACAAAAATAATAATATAATTTGTGGAGACAGCATGCCTACAGGACATTCTCAATTACTATATCCCAAAGATTGATGTGTATTCACATCAGCTGATGCCTTTTGGTTAAGCAAATCATACAGTGATTATCCTTAAATAGATGTCTCTTTGACATAGAATTCAGTTCAACTAAAGTCTTCTACATTAGCATTTTCAACATTAAAAAAAAAAGAATAGCTGTTTTTTCATTATAAGGGTTGCACTAGCTACTGCAAGAATGTACTGCAAATATTGCAAACCAATTGGCTGGTACAACAGAAATTGTCTCACATGTCTGAAGACGAGAAATCTGAGATCAATATGTGGCAATGAAGTCTATTAGAGAAAATCTATTCCATTCTTCTCTTCTAGCTTCTGGTGGTTTGGTGGCATTCTCCATCATTTCACCCTTGTAAACATATATTTACTGGGTTTTCATATTGCCTTATTTCTGTATCAATTTTCTCCATACAGAACTATTCATGTAAATATATTAGTCATTGATTTAAGAACACACTTTTGTGCAATGTGACCATGCCTTAACCACAGGATTATTTTCAATAATCCTGTTTTCAAAAAAGATTGTATTCTGAAATCTTAGTGATTAGGACCTTAATTTATGATTTTTGACGTAATACAATTCAGCTCATAGGTGTAATACCATTGACTTGTCACTCAAAATAAATTAAAATTAACATAGTATGACTTAATTTACTGGTGTCAACGGAGAGCCTGGCAAGCTACCAAGAGCATCTTGCCCTCATGGCAAAGACTGGCAAGCTCCCTGTAATGTGTTTGATATGCCAAACACAGTAACAAGTCTCACAATGGAGACATTACTGGGCCCGCTCGAGAAAATCGATGAACAATGGGAGGACAGTGACAGTGACAGTGACAGAGACTAAATTATTAGGTGAGATACTTATTTAACCTTAGACAAGTCGAGGAATGAATATATCTTTCTTCTGTATCATATAGACACATTTTGAGTAACACACATTTAAAAATACATATTTTATAATTACCATAGTATTTATAAAAAAGTATTAGATTTGTTTCTCTAACTCACTTTAGTAAGATTGTTATAGTGACATTTCAGCATTACTTTGTTTACTAAACAGCTATCACCATGTAAATAAATCATCAAAATAAAATAAATGTAAACCTATACTGTGTTAAGATCCACTATTTTGTCACAACTAATAGCATGCATGTAATTTTCTAAATTTAATGAGATAAATTTTATCAATATCTAATATCTATTTGTTACATAGTGTATAATCTATATTTCACAAATTAAAGAGCTCATTAATAACCACTCACCTTATTTCTTCTAGATATGTTCACTCTAAAAATCTGAATGCATTATTTATGATAGATAAAACTTAATACTTTATTCCTAGATTCATAAAGTCATTTGATTATTTGCCCTTCAGAGTAAAATAATGAGCAAGTAAGGATATACCCCATTACAAACTCTTTAATATCTATAATATAAATGTCAGTTGTTAATAGATAATATCATGACAAGTGTTTACTATACCAATAATGAAATTATATTATTATGGCTATTTCATTCACAAGTATAGAGACATATATACAAATGAAGTAAAAACGTGAATTTCCAAACTCTAAAATTTGTTTCCATATTAAAAGAAGCTAAATGCCCTACAGAATTCAGTTCAAGGTTCATCTGTTTACTCAGTTTATTGCCTGAGGGAGTGGAGAAGGAGAAAATTTATTTGAGAAGAAATTAGATAATCACTGGGGGGAGTTGATTGAATGCTGACAAAGTGTCAGTGAGTTACTCCTTTAATTTATGGTTTTAATCATTGAAAGTTGGCCAGAGCTGGGAAATGTGCACATACTTTAACCAATATGCCAAGTTTCAAGGGATCCTTAATGTTAAACTTTGCCTGGATAGAGATAGTTGTTGAAGTTTATTCATTCATTCGTTCATTCATTCATTTTTCCATCATCCAATAAATAACTATGAACATTCATTATGCACAATAATTTGAAAACCTGATTGCCTAACAGAAGATTTATTATGAAGGACATCAAGCAAGGCTTTACAGAGAAAATTATTGCTATCCTAAGCCATAACGGAAGATTAGGAATTAGCTGGTAGGTCAATTAAGATAGGGAGAACAGGATGGATGAAATAGGAAAGCTTTTACTACAAGCAGAGAAAATAATAGGTATAAAGGTACGAAGCAAGCAAATATAGGACACATTCCAATTTTGACTGATTGCATTGGACATAGTGATGAGCATGATGCAAATAAAAAACAGAATTTACACTATATTAAAATTAAAATATGGAGTGAAGTTAGTATTCAGAGAGAAAATAGAGTGGGTAAGGCACTTGCCACTCATGTGGCTAACCCGGTTTCCATCCCCAGTATCCCGTATGTTTCTCTGAGCACCGCCAAGAGTGATTCGTGAGTGCAGAGCCAGGAGTAACCCCTGAGCATTGTCACTTGATCACTTGACTTCCCATTAATCGCTGATTTGCTCAAGCGGGCTCCAGTAATATCTCCATTTGTCTCTGTCACGTGCAAGTGTAGCCCAATAGCGCCTGTTCATTCTAGAAACACAAAGAGCCTCAAACCGATCGTTCAAGATCTTGATGAAGAAATTTGACCATCTGGTAGGTGGGCGGTCACGCGGTCTTTTGACATCCCTTGGAATCCAGTTGGTAACAGCTCTAGTTCAGCGGTCATCTCCAAATCTCATTATGTGTCCAGCCCATCTGATTTTGACGCCTTGGCAAATGAGACAGTGTCCCTGATTCTTGATCATGATGGAGGTCGGAACTCCGGATTCTTTCTCTCATTTGAATGAAACGTGATACTCCAAGCAAAGCTCTTACCATTCCTCTTTGGGAGAACCGAAGAACCTGCCATCAGTACTCATCAGTACGAGGGCTCGGCTCTTCACAGGCTACCTGTCTGAATGCAAGTTTCCATTCCAATGGAAAACCAGCAGGACTGTACTACTGTGCAAGAAGGGAAACATCCACGACATTGGCAACTATCACCTAATCTGCCTGTTGTCTGTCATCTACAAGCTATTCACTCGAGTCATCCTGAATAGGATTGACAGAACACTAGATGAAGGTCAACCATGCGAGCAAGCCGGGTTCCGCAAAGAATTCAGCACCATCGACCATATTCACACGATAACAAAGCTCATTGAGGTTTCTCAGGAGTTCAAGATGCCACTCTGTCTAACGTTCATTAATTTAAAAAAGGCCTTTGATTCTGTTGAGACGGAAGCAGTCATTGAAGCCCTAGCCAATCGGGGCATTCAAACTCAATACATCAGGATCCTCCATGAGCTGTATTACAGATTCACTACCAGGATCTCACCATTCTACAAAGAAGTAATCATTGATGTCAAGAGAGGCGTTTGGCAGGGTGATACCATTTCACTGAAACTCTTCAGTGCCACCTTCAAGAACATCATGCAATGACTGGAATGGGAAGGGATGGGAGTGAAGATAGATGGTCAGCAACTACACCACCTCTGCTTGCTGATGACATTGTTCTAATAACATCAAACATTTAGCCAAGCGGCACAAATGCTGACTGACTTCGACCGTGAGTGTGGAAAGGTCGGGCTACAGTTGAATCTTACGAAGACAATGTTTATGAAAAGCCTCGTTCCTGATGCTCCATTCGCTCTCAATGGAATGACCATCTCCGAATGCAACAGTTATGTGTACCTAGGTCGAGAAGTCAACATGATGAATGACCTGGTACCTGAGTTGCGCAGGAGGAAGAGAGCAGCCTGGAACGCCTTCAAGAGCGTCAAAGAAATAGCTAAGAGGACAAAGAACCTCCTGCTCTGGGCACATCTCTTCAATTCCACTGTTCTTCCTGCATTAACATATGCCTCAGAGACCTGAGCCCTATGCAAACAGGATGAGAGCATTTTCAGGTGTGGTAATATAAAACAAAACAAACAAAAAAAGTGAAGTGGGTTTAATTAGGAGATTACTTGTGAAGAGTATTAGTAGATAAACATTTACAAACTCCTCATCTGCAGAACAGACTATATATTGAATGGAAAAATAATTGTGGATAGAAAATACAAGTTGATGGTGTAAATTACACCAGGGATGTACGACTCTTAGTCGACTAGGTTCTGAATAACAGGGAGAGAAAGTTATAAATTTCATACTTCATGTTGGTTTTCCACTTGGTATGGAGAAAAAAATAGTATTGAAGCAAATAAAATATTAGCTTTGTGATTTTGAAAATGATAATTCCAATGAAGCCAAAATGGTAAATCATTACTGATCATTAAAACCCATAAGTATATGGTGAGAAGAGTATTTTGCTCATCTATACAATGAACATTTATTTCTCATAGCTTTGAAAACTGGCTATTTTAAAATGAAGGCACTAATAGATTCAGTGTCTGATGAGGGCTTCCTTTATGTTTCATAAAAAGGAATTTCTAGTTGTGAATTCATATTACGGATGAGGTTCTCTGACCACTTGTATAAGGAGTCTATAATAATATCCCAAGAGTTTATTTTTTTAATACTATCACTCTCACAGCTATAATTTCAAGTATGAACATACGGAGGTCACACTCATTCAGACCAATAATTCTTGTTATTTTAAGTTTTACTATTTTAAAAATTATACTGACAAATATTGGTATTTGATGGTCTGAATACTATTATGTTGCTCACTTATAAAATATTTCCTTTTACTTTAGTGAACTATACCACTCACTCCTATGCACTCTCCAGCTTTTCTTTTCAAAAAGAACAACAGAAATTTTGGTATAAATGGTATAATTCAGGTATTATAGAATTCATCTATTTTAAATGTGTTCATAATCTCCTATAAAAATTTTCGATAATGCAATTACATCTATATCCCATTTTAAAACATTCTAATGCTTCCTAAATTTGCCAAAGTTACAAATTTTAGTAAACCCTTATTCCAGCGGTAGAATTTGCCTTATAAGCGGCCAACATGACCGACCCAAGTTCGAATCCTCTGCCCCTCTCGGAGAGCCTGGCAAGCTACGGAGAGTATCTCGCACGCACGGCAGAGCCTGGCAAGCTACCCGTGATGTATTCGATATGCCAAACACAGTAACAACAAGTCTCATGATGGAGATGTTACTGGGCCCACTCGAGCAAATCGATGAACAATGGGAGGATCGTGACCATTACCGTGACCATACAACCATTGATATGTTTCTAATTCCTTGATTTGTTTTTAATCAGCATCTGATATAAATGCAATTATTCCTTATACAATCTTTTAATTCTAGCACTTTTCACTTAGCATATTGTGCTCAAACTAATCATTTTGTAGCATGTATTCATTATTTAGATCCCTTTTATATGATATAATCCTGAATATAATTAAATTGTGTTGATTTACCACTTTTTATTTTCTATTTATTAGAGAAAATTTGGGGCTACTATAAAAATATTACTGTGAAAATATACATGCTTGTCTTTATGTGAATATATCTTATCTCCCTTTGAGTCTGCACTGCATTGCACTGTCCTCCCGTTGCTCATCGATTTGCTCTAGCGGGCCCAGTAACATCTCCATTCTGAGATTTGTTACTATATTTGGCATATTGAATACACCACAGGGAGCTTGCCAGGCCTTGCCGTGTGGGCAAGATACTCTCAGTAACTTGCCAGGCTCCCCTTTGAGTCTAGAAATGAATTATTAATGTGACTTTGAGGCTTTCATGCTTTTCTTCAAAATGACCTTCCAGTTTATATTTCTATGAGAAATGTTTAAGATTTCTAATTTTGTGTGCTCTTACCAATATTTAATATTATACTATATTATATATTATTTATTATATTAAATAGTGGGCTGGAGCGATAGCACAGTGGTAGGGCATTTGCCTTGCACGTAGCCAACATGGCCGACCCGAGTTCGATTCCTCTGCCCCTCTCGGAGAGCCCAGCAAGCTACCGAGAGTATCTCGCTGCCCGCACGGCAGAGCCTGGCAAGCTCCCCGTGACGTATTTGATATGCCAAACACAGTAACAACAAAGTCTCCAGTGGAGACGTTACTGGGCCTGCTCGAGCAAATCGACGAACAACGGGAGGGCCTTTACCTTTTATATTAAATAGTAAACATTTCATAGTCACTATTTTTGATCAATTTTTGTGTTCATTACACACTTATATCACTTTTAATAAAATTTCCAGTAATTTTTCTTGCTTTTAAAATTGTATTTATTTAATTTTTAACCAATAAATTTTTTTACTATTTCATAGAATATGTCATATCAAACATAAAATTTATATTAAAAGAATAAATATAGAGAAAAGATTTAATTCTAGTTTTATAATTTCATGGCTTACACTTTGATCCATGATCTTGTCCATATTAATCGTAATTTTTGGTATAAATTAAGAGCTATATTTATTTATTTATTATCTGAATTTTGATACAATTATCCAAAACCTTGTGCAGAAAAGCCTATTCTTTTCTTGCAGACTTTTTGAGACGTTTGTCAAAATTTCATTTATCATTGATAATTCTTCACAGTGCCAAAAATGGAGCATCAGCCAGGAATATGTATTTTGTAAACAAAGACATTCTCAGGCTTGTAAAGACATGAGTCCTCCCTGGTGATTTGACATCAAGATTTTCTCTTGCAAAAAAGATACTCGGGGTGTGAGTTTTCTTTCCAGTCCCAAGTGAATTCTTTTTTTTTTTTTTTTGAAATTTTTATTAGTGAAACACCATGAGGTACAGTTGTAGACTTACAAATTTTTGTGCTTGGGTTTCAATTATGCAATAATCAAGTACCCATCCCTCCACCAGTGCCCATTTTCCACCACCACTGATCCCAGTATCCCTCCCACCCCCATCCCCCCCAGCCTACCTTGCCTCTGTGAGTTCCTTTTTGGCCATGCCGATAAACCTTTGCAGGCTAGTCCTGGGAGACACTGCTGCTAACCAAGATGGATGTCAGAGAGATCTGAGAGGAATAGAACAAACAAAAATGTCACCGATGATCAAAGTTTTTTTACCTAAAGTTCAGCAATTTCCAAGAATAAGTATTTCTCATATTATTGTTAAGGTTTTTTATTTGATGTCAGAATGCTGAAATGGTTGTTTTGAGAATGTTGTCCATCTGTATGCTTTTGTGAAAGATTTGTTGACCTTCTGAGACATAGTGGAAAATTCTTCACCAGCACTTCTGGATCATAATTTAAAAGACCTTGAATAATTCAGAGTGACTGAGTTAAAGGTCTGCACTATGCTGAAGGTTAAGTGACAGATATACGGTCAGAAGACAGAATATATACAAGACGGCTCAATGGGACAAAAATCACCTTTTTTTTGCTTATGGCAGCTTGGAAAAGAAACATCAAATCTACTTTTGATGAATCACATTTTGAAATAAACCAAAATACTCTGGCCTACAGTTCTACAACTTAGTCCTGGTACCATTACTTTGTCAGTATTAATTTACAGATTGAATAGCAGTTAACTTGTACACATATTTAGTTGGTAGTTTCTGAAGCCTGCTTGCTTAATATATGCCAATTTGATACAAAACAACACCTAACTACCACTTAATTTCTTACATGTCCACTTAAGTTCAAGTGACTATTGGTTTATTCTTATCAGATATCAAGCTTTTAGGGAAACTAAATAGTATATTTATTGTTGGCTTTTTGAGTCACACTCTGTGATACTCTGGGGTTATTTCTGGTGCTGCAGTCAGAAAATACTTGTGGTGGTGCTTGGGAACCATATGAGATGCTGGTTTTCCAACCCGGTTTGGTCACATGCAAGGTAAATGCCAACATGCTCTGCTATTGCTCCAGCTCCAAGACTAAACAGTTTAAATCTCAATAAATATTAATTTATCTATATGTATTTTCCTAAGAAGATCAAAAAGTTTCTTTCTGCATGCACATCTTTACACATAACACAACTGCAGACAGGAGATAACAATTTTGACAATATCATATTCAATTTATTCCCTAAAGTGAAGGTAGATATGATCTTGGTAGGTAGATTTAATTCATTTATCTAGCTAATAATTACTCACTAGTGCCCACTTTATCTAGAAATGCACATAACACATTTTAACAATCTAAAAATTATTTTAAATAAAACTTTACTTAAACTTCATAGAATTAAGGTCTGTATTTAATATTGAATTAATTTTTCATATGAAGCCATCAAAGATTATCAAAAAATTGTACTGCAACTGTCCTCCCATTCATCGATTTGCTCGAGCAGGTATGGCAACGTCTCCATCGTTAGACTTGTTACTGTGTTTGGCATATTGAATACGTCATGGGTAGCTTGTCAAGCTTTGCCATGTGGGCGAGATACTCTCGGTACCTTGCCGGGCTCTCTGAGAGGGTAGAAAAATTGAACCCGGCTCAGCCAGGCCAGCTGCATGCAAGGTATATGCCCTATGCTGTGCTATCCCTCCAGCTCATCAAAAACTAATAGATTTATAAATTTAAAAAAAGTGAATATACTTCGGGTAGGCTCATATGGGCAGGAAAGATTCCCAAAATTTTGTGCCATTAGTGGATTTATTATGCTCATATTGCACAATAGATATATAATTTTTCTTCACGTAGTAAATTCATAGCTACTGTTGACATATACATTAGCTATGTTATATATATATGTATATATTCCTCATTTACATAATGAAATTTACTTTTTTATATAGTTTTCTTCTCACACTTTCAGATTTATTCACTCTTAAATGTATTTTTACTTAAACTTTCAAAAAGTTATCTATTTTAAATTTATTTTTATTATCATTAATTGGAAAGGATGGTTTGTGGCCACACTTGGTAATGTTCAAGGTATTACTCCTGGCATTGCACTTAGGATTTATGGTTGGAGGTGCTCTTTGGTATAAAGACGGATGCTGGGAACTGAACTGGGTCAGCAGTTGTATGCGAGGAAAACACACATCCATTGTACCCACTGTACAATCTCTCCAGCTCCTCTTGCTTAAACTTTCCAATTAGAAAATAATTTAGGTGCCATAAATGTCATATACCTATTAGTTTGGGAGAAATATTTTTCTTTCTTTAGTAGTGTCCGTTCATAGTAGACACACAATTTGTGTATTATTTCATTTTGTATTCCAACTCAGTCCATCCACATATTATTTCTGTAAAGAAAATAACTTTTTTCCTCCACTTTGATTCTTCAGCTTTTATGTTTTTCAAATATCTTTGTCTGACACGCATTGATATAACATATATTCAACCAGACATTTAGAAATAGGAGATAGTTCATTTATAAGTCAACCATCATTAAATTTTAGATAATTCTTTGCTATAAAATTATTTTTAAATAATATAAAATGTTAAATTACTTTGACATTTTATGTTTAGTATTTTCTTTTTTTTAAGAGGCAGAGCCATATCAAACTGAGAAATGTAAAGTGTGTTTCACTCAGCAGTACTTACTTTTCACTTAGTTTTTTAAAATACTCTACCAAACCTTTAAGAGATGAAAATTTTGTTAATTATCAATTACCTGCAATAATGAAAATCATTTCACATTAACATTTATATTCAGTAGTCAAGCACATTTTAAAACATTTTAGCTAATTTTCTTACAAAATTTTTCATGCTTTTGGAATTTCTAGTAACCATATTTCTCTGAAAGATTCGATGTGCTATGCCAAGTCCAAGTATTCTGAATGTAGCCTGTATCCAGCAAATTTAGAAATGCGTTAATGTTTCAAAGAAAGGCAGATACAGCAAGAATGCAATATTTACTCCTCAAGTAGAAATTACCATTGCCACCATAATATGGAATAAGCATTAGGTGGTGATCTAGAGCATTCAATTGTAAATAATATGGGGGAGGGGTGCGGGAGTTGACATTTAGTAAATGAGCATGTCTCAATGAGCTCTGAAAATCAATGAATCCAAACCAGCCTATTTCCCCCTCTCAAATAAAAGATACAAATGAAATGAATCATGCCACAAACTACTGCTAATGTTTTCCCTGAATAATACTCATTATATAAATACTTTAAAATGTTGTACTATTTTTCCAAGAAGAAAGGCCATTTCATGAGTCAAAATGTACATGGACACTATTTTTTCCCTCCTACATATATCCAAGCAATATACAATCACATCCCATTATCTGCATAAATGTTTTACCATCCACTGTTCACAAACTCAAAAGTATTCCCAACTATAAGATTTTATTTACATTTGGACAAAAAAAATTGCTTTAAGACTAATCAAGATAAGATTTGGGCTAGAGAGACAGCGCAGGATGAAAACCTTGACTTGTATCCTCTTGCCTCTCTCTTCAAAACCCTGGCAGCGTTATGTTCTCCTGGGGACACAGCTAGGAATATCCCCTCAGCACCACCAGGTGTGATTCAAAAATTAAACTAACAAACAAGCAAACAAATAAGACCACTTATTATATTTTGCAATTCTAATTGTATACAGCAGTTTTTAACAGTTTATTCTATACCTAGCTCTAACCTTGACTTTAGAGAAAATAGAGAAAAAATATGGGCCAACTTACTATTTATTTCTCCCTTTCTTCTCTTCTTTCCTACCTACTACCCTTTATAACTTTTTGTACTTTTACTTTGCTCATTTCTTCATTTGTACAATAAACATTTTATATGGGGACAAATTGTCATTGAACAATAATATTTATAGAGTTTTTTTTATAACAGGCCTTTTATTGTATTTATTCTTTTTTTAAAAAAAAATTTATTAGTGAAACACCATGAGGTACAGTTGTAGACTTACAAATTTTTGTGCTTGGGTTTCAGTTATTATTTATGGATTTTTTATTGTTACTTATCATAAGAGTATTATTTTCATGAGAAAATATATTGTTGCCAAACTGAATTGGCTGACTGAGTTTATCCTTGAAAGAGTAATTGTGTTTAACTGTTTTAAACTTTATAAATGCAATTATTAAAACAAGTTGGAAACTATAAAAGATAGTTTTATCAATTATAAACTTATTAAAGTTATTGAATTATTAATTTAAAGAATAGTCTATTGAAACAATCATTGAAACAAAGAAGTGAAGGATAAATTCTACAAAATATCTGATTATGAACAAGCCTATAATTCTGGGGCTAAGTAAAGATTCAATATTGATGTTACCTTGTAAAACACCTGCTAGAAAATGTGTGACCAAAACTTTTTGTTCAGGAAAGCTATTTCTCTTGAGGCATTATACTGTTATTTATAATCTCTTATTCTGAGCATCCAGTGAAATTAGGTTATTAATTTCAAAGCATTGAATATATATTTACAGGAAACTTCCTATTGCAGCAATTTTCTCACATCATTCTAGAAATTGATTGTTAAAAGGCTGATCACTTAATGCTGTCAATGATTCCCTCCCAACTCCAGATGTTTTTGTAATCTGTGTTATTATATCTTTCTTGCTGAAACACCCTTGGCTTATCAGTCATCTGTTTCATCTCCATGTATGGAGTATACTTACAAATCTGGAGAGATAGACCTAGAAAGACAGAGAAAGGGGCAGAGAGATAAACAAACAAGAGAAAGAGAAGGAGACAATAGCAAGACAGATTTTTTTCTTATTTATTATCATTTTGAGACAAATTTTCTAGAACATTTAATGACACATATGACCTATTTATTGTTTTATTTTTTCAGTATTTTCATACAATTTCTCTAAACATTAAAAATAAGGTGGTACAAAAATGAACAGAAGGAAGGAATATTGGGTTAGCAATTTATAGTGTCAGTAGTCATTGCACCCTTTATAAAACAAACCCTTTAAAAGCATTTTTTGGTATAGTGATGAAGTACAATAGATATTGAATTTCTCCATGTAGAGGTTTTACCAGCTAAAAAGAACAAAATGGTAAAGAAACATGTAAATGATATGCTGATTATAAAAACTGGTAAATATTTGACCTGGCGATTTTTTTTTTAATTTTTTAATAGTGAGGCACCATGAGGTACAGTTGTAGACTTACACATTTTTGTGCTTGGGTTTCGATTATACAATGATCAAACACCCATCCCTCCACCAGTGCGCATTTCCCACCACCTCAGATCCCAGCATCCCCTCCCCTACCCCCAGCCCCTATCCCGCCCTGCCTCTGTGGCAGGGCATTTCCCTCTCTCTTCTTTTGAGTGCCATGGTCAGCAAAAGAGGCATTGAGTGGCAATCATGCTTGGTCGACAGTCTACCCTCAGCATGCTCTCCCATCATGGGCGGATCCTCCCAACACCCTTTATTTGGTGTTCCCTTCTCTTTCTGAGCTCCCCCTTCCCCTAACATGTGTGGTTGTCCTCCGGGTCATTGAGTAAAATTCCTGGTACTAATCTCTGCCATACTTGGGTGTTAGTTTCCTATTTTGTTACTTTATGTTCCCCAGATGAATGCAATCTTTCTATGTCTATCCCTTTCTTTCTGAGTCATTTCGCTTAACATGATACTTTCCATGTAGTACCACTTGTATGTAAACTTCATGACTTGTCTTTCCTAACAGCTACATAGTACTCCATTGTGTAAATGTGCCAGAGTTTCTTCAACCAGTCATCTGTTCTCGGGCACTCAGGTTTTTTCCAGATTCTGGCTATTGTAAAGAGTGCTGCAATAAATAGACAATTGCAGATGTCACTTCGGTTATACTTTTTTGCCTCTCTGGGATATATTCCCAGGAGTGGTATTGCTGGGTCAAATGGGAGCTCAATTTCTAGTTTTTTGAGAATCATCCATACTGCTTTCCAGAAAGGCTGAACCAGTCGGCATTCCCACCAACAGTGAAGGAGTGTCCCTTTCTCACCACTTCCGCACCAGCACCAGTTGCTTTTGTTCTTGTGGATATGGGGACCTGGCGATTTTGGATATGTCTTTTTCTTATTCTAAAAACAGAAAAATTAAGTGGATATGTGTGAAGACTATAATGAAGGGTGAATGCCAGAATTATTTTCTAACACAACATATTAAACCTTGAGCATATCAAAATATATTTACTAAAAGCACTATCAAGGGAAAGCAGATTACTAAGTGCTCGATATAGACTGAACCGCAGAGAAATTTTCCCTGAAAACTGTACTCCAAATAATCCAGGGACTTCTTAAAAAGGCAGAATGGAAGTGGAGGATACAGTTCTAGGGCATACTGATACTTATGATAAAAATTTAATATCTTCTAATCAGAGACAATGCAAGTAATAAAATTAATCCAAAGTAATTTAGTGGCTCCTCCCACCAGCAAGAGTGGCAAAAAACTGCTGGATTGTGGTGTAGATAATTGTTATGGCTGCTTAATGGATATAGTGGTACTCTTATTGTTGGGTTGAGTGAGAGTGTGTCCTCATTTGTCTCTTTAATATATTCAGAGCATATTATCTTCAAGAATGAATCTGGTTGAATCAAACTCTTTTGCGGGTATTAAATTGAAAAGATGTTTGGTATTGCATTACTGTCCTCTGTGAGCAGAGAAAATTACAACATCATAGTGGGATCCTGGTGGAACAAGGAACATGAAACAGTGAGGTTTAAGACTATCCATACAGATAAAATTTATATTTTAGATATCTAGACAGATTTATGTGTCATGACTGATATTAACATGAATAAATAGCAAAATTAGCATACTTGTTTTCATAAATTAGAATTATGGTAATGTTGAAATGTTTTATTCCACAATTTCAGATTCTGTAAATTTTCTGTAGTTATTTTGGTGTGGTTCATTTGGTTTGGAGACACACCCAATGTGCTCAGGGCTTGTTCCTGAGTACACTATTATTTGAACTCTGGGATCACACTTGGCAGGGCGCAGGAGATCACATGGGATGAGTGTGCAAGATAACCACATTTCCCACTGCACTCTCTCCCAGGCCAGATTCTCTAAGATTTCATTATCTTCCTTCCCTCCCTCCCTCCTTCCCTCCCTCCCTCCCTCCCTCCCTCCCTCCCTCCCTCCCCATTCCCTTCCTTCCTCATTCTCTTCCTCCCTCTTTCCCTTCCTCCCACCTTCCTTCTTTCCCTCCCTCCCTCCCTCCTTCCCTCCCTCCCTCCCTCCCTCCCTCCCTCCCTTCCTTCCTTCCTTCCTTCCTTCCTTCCTTCCTTCCTTCCTCCCTCCCTCCCTCCCTCCCTTCCTTCCTTTCTTCCTTCCTCCCTTCCCTACCTCCCTCCCTCCCTTCCTCCCTTCCTTCCTTCCTTCCTTCCTTCCTTCCTTCCTTCCTTCCTCCCTCCCTCCCTCCCTCCCTCCCTCCCTTCCTTCCTTTCTCCCTCCCTCCCTCCCTTCCTTCCTTTCTTCCTTCCTTCCTTCCTTCCTTCCTTCCTTCCTTCCTTCCTTCCTTTCTTCCTTCCTCCCTTCCCTCCCTCAATACCTCCCTTCCTTCCTTCTTTCCTTCCTTCTTATTATTTCTTCTTTTGCAGGGGGAATTCTCAGACACACCTGGCAGTGCTCACAGTTTACTCCTGACTTTTGCTTAGGGATTACTCCTAGAACTGCTCAAAGGGTCACATGCAGTGCGGGAAATCAAACCAGAGTCATTCGTGTATAGGACAAGTGGTTAACCTTGTATTATTTTTCTGGTCCTACTTTTAAGAACATGTCTTAAAAACATCAGTGCTTAAGTGGTGTTCTAAATAATACCTAAAACATTCTTACCAGGCAGAAGACATATGTTGAAATTATTACTTAACAAAAATAAATACACTATGATATTATAAAGCTTTCTTGATGAAAGTATAGAAGGATAAATTTTAATGATAAACATAACTATATAATTAACAGCATTAGCATTCAAAAATAAGTGTTTGTTAGTATTTTACATGAATTTCGAGTATGTTAATACTGAAAATCCTAAAATATCCACTTTATATAAAGCCATTATTCTTTACCTTAACTTAATGAGATTTGATATAATTATTATATAAATAATATAAATAAATATAATATAAATAAATAAATAGATAAGCCTCAGACATAACAGAACTGGCAGAGGAACCCAGGTGTGTGAGACACGGGGCTGAGATCTCCAAGCCTGCACGGTTTGGGACTGGACCTGTCAGTAGCTAGACAGTTACACCCTCCAACTGCCGTGTAACCCCAACAAAGGCCAGGATCCAGAGATTATCACAACAAGCTCCCAGGAGAACACAAGGCAGAGTCTCCTACCCTGTGTCTGACTATCCTCGCCAGGGCCCAAGAGCTGAAGACCTCCAGGCCCCAACCAAGGCCTTACTGGGGCCACTCTCCACACACTTGGATAAGCCTCAGACATAACAGAACTGGCAGAGGAACCCAGGTGTGTGAGACCCGGGGCTGAGATCTCCAAGCCTGCACAGTTTGGGACTGGACCTGTCATTAGCTAGACAGTTACACCCTCCAACTGCCGTGTAACCCCAACAAAGGCCAGGATCCAGAGATTATCACAACAAGCTCCCGGGAACACGACTATTTATTTACTTTTCTCTAAGTTTTCAGGATACCTTAAATATCCTTAAATATCCAACCCACACGGCAGAGCCTGGCAAGCTATCCGTGGTCTATGACAAATAGACCAAATTGATATGCCAAATCCAGTAATAAATGGATCTCATTTCCCTAACCCTGAATATGCAGACTCGAGAAGGATATGGAAGGAGAGGCTGATAAAACACCAAGGCAGACATAGGCTGCCAAAACGCAGAAAAACAAAAATGATTGTCTGTACTTTTAATGCTCGTACGCTGACATCTGCTGCATCCATTGAAGACCTTATGGTACAAGCACGAAAGATCAAGTACGACATCATTGGTCTGACTGAACCGAGAAGACATCAATCCCATCATGCTGTTTTCGACACTGGAGAAGAACTGTTCCTTGGAACATGTGATAAAAGAGGCGTCGGTGGTGTCGGTATCCTTGTCAACACAAACTTAGTCACGAGCATTGATTCATTTGAATGCCTAACAACCCGAATCGGACGATTACACTTGAATAAATGTGGCTCACTACCGGCAGTTTCTATCTTTGTTGTCTATGCACCAACATCCAGTTATGGTGAAAGAGAAACTGAGAAATTCTACATGGAGCTGGAGAAATTCTATAAAGAAGATCACACCTTCTACAAGATCATTGTCGGTGATTTTAATGCCAAGATAGGACCAAGAAGATCAGTCGATGAACTCCACATCGGAACCCATGGCCTGGAATGGAACAAACAGGGTGACAGACTGTCTGAGTTCATCATGTCAACCAAAACCTTCCATGGTAACTCACAATTCCAAAAGGCTGAATCTAAACGTTGGACATGGGAGTCTCCCGATGGACGGTTCCACAATGAAATAGACCACATCATATTCAATCGGCGGTTTTGCCTAACCGATGTTGCTGTTATTCCGAAATTCCAAACGGGATCAGACCACCATCTTCTTCGTGCAAAATTCTACCTCACAGAACGAGAAGAAAAGAATACAAGGTTTAAGAAGAGGACTCCCAGAACAACCACCAACTGGGAACTCTTTGGCTCTGTTGCGGCAACATGGGAAGATACCGTCATTGACAACATTGATGAGGAATACGATAGAATGATTCAGCACCTCCATGATTGTGCAAGGAATGCCAAGAGAGAGATAACCACAAAAAAACGTCTTTCTTCGAACACTCTTGAACTTATTCGCCAACGTGGCTTGGCACGTGCCTCAGGCAACCACAAGCAAACGTCCGAACTGGCAAAACAGTGCAGAGAAGCCATCAAGGATGACCTCAAAAACAGGAGAGCAGCAGTACTGGTAGATGCAGCAGAAGCTGGGAAAAACATTCGTAATGCCCCGCCTGTCCTTCACCAACTACAAAACCAAGATGACTGCCCTCCGACATCATGATGGATCTATCACATCTTCCAGAAGGGCAATGGAGAAGATTATTCATGACTTCTACTCAGATCTCTTTAATAGCCACATCCACTTGCCCACATACCACATACCACATGATGGATATGTCGTTCCCAATGTTTTCCCTTCCGAAATCCAACATGCCATCTCGTCGGTAAAGAAACAAAGAGCACCTGGCCCAGACAAGATCAGACCTGAAAACCTGAAGAACTTCCCATCAGTACTCATCAATACATTGGCTTGACTCTTCACACGCTACCTGTCTGAATGCAAGGTTCCATCCCAATGGAAAACCAGCAAGACTGTACTACTATACAAGAAAGGAGACATCCACGACATTGGCAACTATCACCCAATCTGCCTATTGTCTGTCATCTACAAACTATTCACTCGAGTCATCCTGAATAGGATTAGCAGAACACTAGATGAAGGACAACCATGTGAACAAGCTGGATTCCGAAAAGGATTCAGTACCATCGACCATATCCACACAATAACCAAGCTCATTGAGGTATCTCGGGAGTTCAAGATGCCACTCTGTCTAACGTTCATTGATTTAAAGAAGGCCTTTGATTCTGTTGAGACGGAAGCGGTCATGGAAGCCCTAGCCAATCAGGGCATACAAACTCAAAACATCAGGATCCTTCATGAGCTCTATTGCGGATTCACTACCAAGATCTCACCATTCTACAAAGAAGTAATCATCCATATCAAGAGAGGGGTTCGGCAGGGTGATACCATTTCACCAAAACTCTTCAGTGCCACCCTCGAGAACATCATGCGACGACTGGAATGGGAAAACATGGGAGTGAAGATAGATGGTCGGCAACTACACCACCTCCGCTTTGCTGATGACATCGTTCTAATAACACCAAACATCAACCAAGCGGCACAAATGCTGAACGACTTTGACCGTGAATGTGGAAAGGTTGGACTACAGCTGAATCTTACGAAGACAATGTTTATGAGAAACAGCCTTGTTCCTGACGCTCCATTCGCTCTCAACGGAACCACCATCTCCGAATGCAACAGTTATATATACCTTGGTCGAGAAATCAACATGATGAATGACCTGGCACCTGAGTTGCGCAGGAGGAAGAGAGCGGCCTCGAATGCCTTCAAGAACATTGAAGAAATAACTAAAAGGACAAAGAACCTCCAGCTACGAGCACATCTCTTTGATTCCACTATTCTTCCTGCATTAACATATGCCTCAGAGACCTGGACCCTACGAAAACAGGACAAGAACACTATTCGGGTCTCTCAAAGATGAATCGAAAGAACTATGCTTGGAACATCACGATTCACTCAAATGAGAGATAGAATCCGGAGTTCTGATCTTCGTCAACGTTCAAGAATCAGGGACGCTGTCTCATTTGCCAAGACATCAAAAATCAGATGGGCTGGACACGTAATGAGGTTTACAGACAACCGCTGGACTAGAGCCATTACTGATTGGATTCCACGAGACATCAAAAGATCACGTGGACGCCCACCTATAAGATGGTCAGACTTCTTCGTCAAGACCCTAAATGATCGGTTTGAGGCTCTACATGTTCCTAAAACGAACAGATACCATTGGGCTACGCTAGCACGCAACCAGGATGAATGGAGACGTTATTGGCACCCGCTCGAATAAATCGATGAATAACGGGGATTAAGTGATTAAGTGATTATATAAATACTGTAATATAAGTAATTTGCTCTTACTAATGTTATTATTGTCTTAGTCTATCATTAAATTCCAGTATTTTGGTAAGCAGACATAGCTAAAATCTTGCATACCTTTCTAATTTCTTGCTATCCTAAAACATTATAGTTACTCCTGTCTCTCAAAAATTCAGGACATACTTATTAATTGATAAAGCACACTGTCACTGTCACTGTTCCCCCGTTTTTCATCGATTTGCTCGAGCGGGCCCAGTAACGTCTCCACTGTGACAATTGTTACTGTGTTTGGCATATCGAATACGTCACGGGTATCTTGCCAGGCTTTGACGTGCAGGCAAGATACTCTCGGTAGCTTGCCGGGCTCTCCAAGAGTGGCAGAGGAATCGAACTCGGGTTGGCCCTACCAAGGCAAGTGCCCTACCACTGTCCTATCGCTCCAGACCAGATAAAGCACATCTATTTGGAATTAAAAAAATAATTTGGGGAGCAAAGATTTATATAGACCCCTAAGAGTACATCAAGGAGGTGCCAAAAATAGGGGTATCTGTGGAAAGCAAAAAGGGAGTCATCCTTAGTGGCTGAAAAATAAGAGATCGAGTGAATTGGGACCAGAAAGATAGTACAATTGTTATGGTGCTTGCCTTGCTTGCAGTTGACCCTTGTTGGATGCCCATCACTATTTACAGTTTCCCCACACACTCCTCATTTTTTTCTTTCATGTTTTTTTTTAAATCATGGTAAAATTTCAAGGACTTAGGCATAGGATGGTTATACATGACTGAGCATAGTTTTCCTTTAGATAGTGCCTCATCAGCAGTTTTAGAGAACCACTAAGGGATACACAGTTAAGCAGTGCAGACCTTACATGAGTACCTGAGAACTGGGAGCTTCAGGGATTCATGGGATGTGCCCCATTCCAGCCCTATGAAACATGTTTAATATGAAAAAGGAATTTTCTACAAAATGTAGGTACACAGGAAATTACATAAATAGGAGAATTTTTCACTTGAATATTAAACTTTGAGACTAGCATTGCATATTTGTTTACTAAATTGATCGCAGCACAATTCAATTAACCTTTTGCACAACATATGTGTTGGTATAAGTAATTTGTTTTTGCCATCTGTTTAACTTTGCAGGATCAAATTCAATGATCATGTTGCCATCAAATGCAAGGGATTTTGATATGCTAGACAGCTGTTTAATTTACTTATATATTGTTGGTGTTTAAATTTTCATGTGATCATAAGTATTTTTGTTAATTTTTCAAAATACAATTTTAGTAATGTATTTAAATATAAGTAGATATATTTAAATATCACAAGAAAAACATACTCTTAAAACATACTGAATTACTGTTCTAAAGTGTTACTTGAAAATGTTTCTTATAAAATAGTCCTCTATTGAAATTCAGTATGAAAAATATATATATATGTTTGTGTTTGTGTCTGTGTGTGTCTGTGTGTATGTCTGTGTGTGTTTGGGGCCACAGCTAGCAATGCTCTGTGCTCAAAGGGCCATATGTGGTCCTTGGGATAGAATCTCAGGTGGTTGCATCAAAACAAGTGCCTTACCCACTGTATTTTCTCTCCAGCCCCATAAGATCCTACAAAGATGGGATATTTAAGCAAAAATAAGGAATCATTTCAGCCTTTTATAATTATTTTTATGTGAAAAGTTGACAATTTTTGTGTTCTTTTTAGTATGTTATTTTGATTATATTAAATATGTTGAATATTTGACAAGATGTTAGACTTTGTACTTGTATACATTTTCTAATAAAATTCTCATCTCAGTTCAAAAATAGAGGCAAAAGAATTAAAGAGCACTTTTGGTCAACCACTTATGAGGCTATGTTATTTATCTTGTCATGTTCTTACATTTTAGAAAAGCCCTGATTTCCCCAACCTTGGCAGTTACACTTCTAACATATTTGCAGCCAAACAGGTCAAAATCCACCTCCATTTCTGAGTGCTTTAAATAATTAAAAATGTAGCCTTTCCAATACTACCCACAATATTATACACATTCAATGCAGTGCCTATAAGGAAATCCATGACATTTTTCAAAGAAATTGATGAGACGCCTGAAATTCATATGAAACGATAAATCCCCACAAATAGCTAAAGAAATTCTTGGAAAAAAAGATGGGAGGAATCACCTTCAAACCAACCTCAAACTATGCCACAAAGCAGTAGTAATTAAAACAACACAATATCAGAATAAAGACAAACTTGCAGAACAATGGAATAGGGTTGAATATCCTGACACATACCGTAAAATATATGATCATTTACTCTATGATGCCAGAGTCTCGTTCATTATCGGAATTAACCAGACAAATCTCTCCACCAACTAAGAACGGCCATGCACCACCACCACCACCCACGGAATCGAGAAAGAGCTATCAATCTGTTAATCCTGTTCGTGTCCGCCCTGGAGCGATAGCACAGCACAGCGGTAGGGCGTTTGCCTTGTACGCAGCCAACATGGCCGACCCGAGTTCGATTCCTCTGCCCCTCTCCGAGAGCCCAGCAAGCTACTGAGAGTATCTCGCCCGCACAGCAGAGCCTGGCAAGCTCCCCGTGACGTATTCGATATGCCAGACACAGTAACAACAAAGTCTCCAATGGAGACGTTACTGGGCCCACTCGAACAAATAGATGATCAACGGGAGGGCCTTTACTTTACTTACTCTATGATAAGGGAGCAAGAAATATGAAGTAGAGAAAGGAAAACCTCTGTATCAAGTAGCGCTTGCAAAACTGGACAAATACATGCAAAAAAGAGGTGGTGGGCTCAGATCTCTATCTAACAGCATGTGCAAAAGTGAAATCAAAATGGATTGAAGACCTCAACATCAGACCAGAATCCATTAGATACATGGAAGAAAAAGTAGACAAACCCTCCATGATATTGAAATTAAAGTACCTTCAAAAATGAAACACCACTGGCCAAACAAATGGAAGCAAAGATAAACATATAGGACTACTTTAAACTAAGACGCTTCTATATTCTAAAAAAAACAGTGGCCGAGATACAAATACAAATACAAATACAAAGCCTACAGAATGGGAAAGATTATTCACCCAATACCCTTCTGATAGGAGGCTAATATCAAAGATATACAAGGCATTGGTTGAACCCTACAATAAAAAAAAATCCAACTCCATCAGAAAATGGAGTGAGGAAATGAACAGATACTTTCTCGAAGAAGAAATTTGAATGGCCAAAAGGCACATGAAAAAATGTTCTTAATCACTAATCATTAGGAAATGCATATCGAAAAAACAATGAGATATTTAATACCACAGAGACTGGCATAAATCAAAAATAACAAGATTTTTGATGTGGACCTGGAGAGGAAGGGATTCTCCTTCATTGTTAGTGAGAATATCAACTGGTTCATCTTCTTTGGAAAACAATATGGGCATTCCTCAAAATGCTAGAAATTGAGCTTTTCATATGATCCAACAATACCATTTCTAGGATTATAATCTGGGTACCCAAAAATACATAGCACAAATGCCATTTGCACTTCTGTGTTTATTGTAACACTATTCACAATAACCAGAATCTGGAAACAACACGAGTGCCTGAGAGCAGACAACTGGTTAAAGAAATTATGGTACCTCTACTTAGTAGTATATTATGCACCTGCATAATGAAGTGCAGGAAACATGACGTCATAAAATTCATTTATAAATGGATGAACATGGGAGTATCATGCTGAGTGAAATGAGTCAAAGTCAGAGGGGCAGACAGAATGATTGCAGTCATTCGTGGAATATAAAAAAATAAATAAATAAACATAATTTGAGACTAATACCTAAGGAGAGTTGAAACAAGGGCCAAGAGAATTGGTCCATTTGGGAAACCCACTTCAGTGCATGGGGAGATGGCAGTTGGGATAGAGAAGGGATCATTGTGACAAAGATTGTCGGAAGTGATCACTCTGAATAAGAAGTACATGCTGAAATTAGGTAAAGGAAGAAATGTTATATGCTCTAAGTATCTGTATTGCCCAATAGGGCAGAAAGAGTAAAAAGAAAAGTACTGCCATAGAGACAGGCTGAGGTATGGGGTAGGAGGTGGCAGGAGAGAAACTAGGGACATTAGTGCTGGGAAATGTACACTGATGAAAAGATGGGTGTTGGAACATTGTATGACTGAAACCTAATAATGAACAGTTTTGTAACTGTGTACCTCACAGGTTTTCAATTTTATTTTATTATTTATTTATTTATTTATTTATTTTTGCTTTTTCGGGGGTCACACCCAGTGATGCACAGGGGTTACTCCTGGCTCATGCACTCGGGAATTACTCCTGGCAGTGCTCGGGGAACCATATGGGATGCTGGGACTCAAACCTGGGTCGCCTGCATGCAAGGCAAATGCCCTACCCGCTGTGCTATAGCTCCAGCCCAAGTTTTCAATTTTAAAAAAGAATATGTTTACATTTTTAATGAATTAATAATTTATACAGTATTTAAAGCAGAAAACACAGGATCCAAATGGCTTCACAAGCAAATTAAATCATTGAAGAAATAGTAAAGCCAATTCTTTATATTTTTCTAGAAAATAGAAGAGTAATCTTCTTACCTCAGCCTACCAGACTATTACTACCATATACAGCCAATCTTTGACAGAGTAGCATATATAACTGTTTAATTTCCTTTTAATATTTACAGAAGTTCTTAATGATGTTCCACCTTTTATATTTAATCAGCAACTTACAGAGATTTTTTAAAATTTTTTTAATTGCTTAGCTATAGTTTTACCTATTTAAATGATTTTTCAGGAAATGACTTTTCAAGACACTGATATTTACTGCTTTTACCTGATTTCAATTTTATCAATTCCCTCCTCTGCCACAGTTACTACTTATTTTTTTATTTAATTTTTAATTTACTTTGTATTTTTCACAGTATTTTTTTAAAATTTACTTTGTTTTTCTTTGATTAAATACTTAAGAAGGAGAGAGAGAGAGAGAGAGAGAGAGAGAGAGAGAGAGAGAGAGAGAGAGAGAACAAAAGGGAATGACCTGCCACAGAGGCAGGGTGGGATGGGGGGGGATGGGAGGTGGGAGGAATGCTGGGACCCGTGGTGGTGGAGGATGGGCGCTGGAGGAGGGATGGGTACTTAATCATTGTATAACTGAAACCCAAGCACAAAAATTTGTAAGTCTATAACTGTACCTCATGGTGTTTCACTAACAAAAAAATAAATTAAATAAATAAATAAATACTTAAGACAGATGATTGAAATATTTATTTTAAATATTTTTCTATTCTAATATTTCCATTCAATGTTTTTTAACTTTAATTCATGCAATTTTATTAGCTGCATTTTTATTTTCTTCTAGTTAAAATAAATTATATTTTTCTTAAGATTTATTTATTTACAAATACGTTATTTATTCTTCAAATATTTAGCAATGTTCAGTTTCTTTGTTAATGATTGACATCTATTAATTTAATTTGACAAAGTATGTTTTATATTTCAGAATATGATCCATTGTGACTAAATATTTTATGTGAGGCTGAGAACAATGTTTTATTTCTGCCATTGAACCAAATATTTTGTAAGTGTTAATTTAGTCCCGTTTGTGAATGAAAATTTTGTTCAGTATATTTCTCTTTTTCTGCTTTTTGGACTAGTCAGTTATTCACAATTTCTTACAAGCTCAGTCAACTAGCATAATTTCTATCAATTTTTTTCTAAAAATGTGCTCACTTCTTTATTTTAAAAATGATAATGTCATGTGATAAAATATTATGTTGGTGTTTATTTTTTTCAACATTACATATCACTTCTTTTACCAACATTCATGGTTTCTGAGACATCTTTCTTGTAATTTTATCTTTCTTTTGTATGTAAAATGATTTATTTTCCCCTATCTTCTCTGAAATATATATTTGTTGTGACCTTCTTCATTTTAAGTATGCAATGAGTAATGTATTATACACATACGTATATGCACAAACATGGATAGCTACCTGGTGCCATTAAATTTTTTTAAATCTTCTTCAGCCATCATTACTTTAAATACTTCCTCCCTTTCTTGTCTTCTATCTGTCATTCTCATTTCACTTTTCAGAATTTCCCTTTGTTGTTAAGACCACCTTTGCTTTACAGTTTCTCTTTGCATTTTAATTTCTGAAGATTCTTAAAAATGTCTTCTGGATCACTTACTGTCTCTTATCATATCAGGCTAGTCTATTAGGGAGTTTATCATGTGAATTTTTATTTTAATCTGTGTTTTACTTTCTAGAATTTGATCAGATTCCTTTTTATAAGTTTACCTGTGATATATTCAATATGCCAAACACAGTAACAACAAGCCTCACAATGGAGACGTTACTGGGCCCGCTCGAGCAAATCGGTGAACAACGGGAGGACAGTGGACAGTGGAATATATCTGTTTATATTGTCCGTGCTCCGTTCATTTCTCTGATACACCCCTTAGAATAATAATATTATTATTTTAAATGAAAAGTATACCATTCCTCATTTTAAAATGTATCGTATTAATCTTGACTCAAATTTGGCACTTAATTTTAACAATGATAAAGGTTTTGAAATGTTTGAACCAGATCACTGTTATTTTGTTAGCTTTAGAATACATGAAATTCTCTTTATGAAATTATAGAATTATTTAATAACAACGACTTATTAATACCAAATGTAAAAAAAGGTACCTGGAGAGATGGTATAGCAAGAGATTGCATGCATGTGACCAACTAAGTTTCAATTCCTGGCACTATATGTGATGACCAAGAATCAGCAAGAATGATGCCGGAGAGCAGAGCTAGGAGAAAGCCCTGATCACAACCAGATTGTGGGTCCCCTAATGATAATAGCAATAACAATATTAATAAACATGTAGGTGCTTGATTTTAGGATATTTAGAGAACTTGAAGTAACTATTCAAATGTGATTGCTATGCTGCTGTCATCCAATTGATCTATACCTTACATCCTGCAATTTGACTTCTTGCAAATTCTTTTCAGGTCTTTTATCTTTGGCAGTAAATTATTTAACCATCAGATCTTAAACAACTTTGGAAATTAGTTGAAGTTTAATTCTTTGCCTCATTGGTCCGCCCAAATGGGCAAATAGTAATTGATTTTGATGGTGTACACAAAGATCCTTTCTCTACTGAATAACGAAGTAACACTTATACAGCCATCCCTATGGTAGGGGAACAGTTAAATGACTATCAGTGAGTTTTGTGTATGCATATAATCAATCCGTGCCTACCTTTAGCAGTTATGCTGCTTTAGAGAAACTAAAAATTCTTAAATGTCAAAATGACTTTATGTTTTACAAAGCATTCAATACATAAGTGAAATACTCTGCATAGACTATAGTCACCACTTAAAATGCAATAATAAAAATGACATCATTTTACAAATAATGAACTTAATATATTTCAGTATTACTGGCAGATATCTACTAACTGAATTTATTGGATTAAATAAAGTTATAAGAAATCCATACAGTAGATATAAAAATGACTCTAATCCACCAGAAATATCTATATGCATTATATCGTTGAATATCATATTTTAATTATCAAAGGAAAATTTTCAGTTAATTAAAATTAGGAGTCTGGAGTGAAATTTTAGAGTCTCAAAATTATCTTGGTTTATCAAAAATAGTTCACTAGAGTCCAGATATACTACAAATGACAGTGTAAATATCTTGAATATGTGTAGTCCTGGATTTGTTTCCTGGCACACAATAATAGATACTGAGAGAGAGAGAAGCCAAAGAATAAAGTAAAGGAAAAAAAGAGAGAGAGATTGAGAGAAAGAGAAAAAGAAAAAGAAAAAGAGGGAAGGAAGGAAGGAAGGAAGGAAGGAAGGAAGGAAGGAAGGAAGGAAGGGAAGGAGGGAGGGAGGGAGGGAGGGAGGGAGGGAGGGAGGGAGGGAGGAAGGGAGGGAAGTGAAGGAGGGAGGAGGAAGGAAGAAGGAAGGAAGAAAGGAAGGAAGGAAGAAGCAGGAGGGAAGGAAGGAAGGAAGGAAGGAAGGAAGGAAGGAAGGAAGGAAGGAAGGAGGGAGGGAGGGAGGGAGGGAGGGAGGAGGGGAGGAAGGAAGAAGGAAGGAAGAAAAGGAAGGAAGGAAGAAGCAGGAGGAAAGGCAGGAAGGAAGGAAGGAAGGAAGGAAGGAAGGAAAAAGAAGGAAAAAAGGAAGGAAGGAAGGAAGGAAGGAAGGAAGGAAGGAAGGAAGGGAGGGAGGGAGGGAAGGAGGGAGGAGGAAGGAAGAAGGAAGGAAGAAATGAAGGAAGGAAGAAGCAGGAAGGAAGGAAGGAAGGAAGGAAGGAAGGAGAGAAGGAAGGAAGGAAGGAAGGAAGGAAGGAAGGAAGGAAGGAAGGAAGGAAGGAAGGGGGAGGAGGGAGGGAGGAGGAGAGGAAGAAGGAAGGAGAAATGAAGGAAGGAAGAAGCAGGAGGGAGGGAGGAAGGAAGGAAGGAAGGAAGGAGAGGAGGGAGGGAGGGAGGGAAGGGAGGGAGGGGGAGGAAGGAAGAAGGAAGGAAGAAATGAAGGAAGGAAGAAGCAGGAGGGAGGGAAGGAAGGAAGGAAGGAAGGAAGGAAGAGGAAGGAAGGAAGGGAGGGAGGGAGGGAGGGGAAGGAGGGAGGAGGAAGGAAGAAGGAAGGAAGAAATGAAGGAAGGAAGAAGCAGGAAGGAAGGAAGGAAGGAAGGAAGGACAGAAGGAAGGAAGGAAGGAAGGAAGGAAGGAAGGGAGGGAGGGAGGAAGGAGGAAGGAAGAAGGAAGGAAGAAATGAAGGAAGGAAGAAGCAGGAGGGAAGGAAGGAAGGAAAAAAAGAAGGAAAAAGGAGGAAGGAAGGAAGGAAGGAAGGAAGGAAGGAAGGGAGGGAGGGAGGGAGGGAGGGAGGAGAGGGAGGAGGAGGAAGAAGGAAGGAAGAAATGAAGGAAGGAAGAAGCAGGCAGGAAGGAAGGAAGGAAGGAAGGAAGGAAGGGAGGACGGAGGGAAGGAAGGAAGGAAGGAAGGAAGGAAGGAAGGGAGGGAGGGAGGGAGGGAGGGAAGGAGGAAGGAAGAAGGAAGGAAGAAATGAAGGAAGGAAGAAGCAGGAGGAGGGAAGGAAGGAAAGAAGGAAGGAAGGAAGGGAGGGAGGGAGGGAGGGAGGGAGGGAGGGGAGGGAGGGAAGGAGGAGGAAGAAGGAAGGAAGGAAAGGAAGGAAGGAAGAGCAGGAGGGAGGGAAGGAAGAAGGAAGGAAGGAAGGAAGGAAGGAAGGAAGGAAGGAAGGAAGGAGGGAGGAGGAGGAGGGAGGAGGAAGGAAGGAGGAAGGAAGAAAGGAAGGAAGGAAGAAGCAGGAGGGAAGGAGGAAGGAAGGAAGGAAGGAAGGAAGGACGGAAGGAAGGAAGGAAGGAGGGAGGGAGGGAGAGAGGAAGGGAAGGAGGGAGGGAGGAGAAAGGAAGAAGGAAGGAAGAAAGGAAGGAAGGAAGAAGCGGGAGGGAAGGAAGGAAGGAAGGAAGGAAGGAGGAAGGAAGGAAGGAAGGAAGGAAGGAAGGAAGGAAGGAGGAAGGGAGGGAGGGAGGGATGAAGGAGGGGAGGGAGGGAAGGAGGGAGGAGGAAGGAAGAAGGAAGGAAGAAAGGAAGGAAGGAAGAAGCAGGAGGGAAGGAAGGAAGGGAAGGAAGGAAGGAAGGAAGGAAGGAAGGAAGGAAGGAAGGAAAAAAAGAAGGAAAAAAGGAAGGAAGAAGGAAGGAAGGAAGGAAGGGAGGGAGGGAGGTAGGGAAGGGAGGAGTGGGAAGGAGGGAGGAGGAAGGAAGAAGGAAGAAGAAATGAAGGAAGGAAGAAGCAGGAAGAAGGAAGGAAGGAAGGAAGGACAGAAGGAAGGAAGGAAGGAAGGAACTAAGGAAGGAAGGAAGGAAGGACAGAGGAAGGAAGGAAGGAAGGAAGGAAGGGAGGGAGGGAGGGAGGGAAGGAGGAAGGAAGAAGGAAGGAAGAAAGGAAGGAAGGAAGAAGCAGGAGGGAGGGAAGAGGAAGGAAGGAAGGACGGAAGGAAGGGAAGGAGGGAGGGAGGGAGGGAGGGAGGGAGGGAGGGAGCAAGGGGGAAAGAAGGAGGAAGGAAGAAAGGATGGAAGGAAAAAGCAGGAGGGAAGGAAGGAAGGGAGGGATGGAGGGAGGGAAGGAGGGAGGGAGGAGGAAGGAAGAAGGAAGGAAGAAAGGAAGGAAGGAAGAAGCGGGAGGGAAGGAAGGAAGGAAGGAAGAAGCGGGAGGGAAGGAAGGAAGGAAGGAAGGAAGGAAGGAAGGAAGGAAGGAAGGGAGGAAGGAAGAGAGGAGGGAGGGAGGGAGGGAAGGTGGGAGGAGGAAGGAAGAAGGAGGAAGAAATGAAGGAAGGAAGAAGCAGGATGGAAGGAAGGAAGGAAGGAAGGAAGGAAGGAAGGAAGGAAGGAAGGAAGGAAGGAAGGACAGAAGGAAGGAAGGAAGGAGGAAGGAAGGGGAGGGAGGGAGGGAGGAAGGGAGGGAGGGAAGGAGGAAGGAAGAAGGAAGAAGAAAGGAAGGAGAAGAAGCAGGAGGGAGGAAGGAAGGAAGGAAGGAAGGAAGGAAGAAGGAGGGAGGGAGGGAGGGAGGGAGGGAGGGAGGGAGGGAGGGAGGAGGAAGAAGGAGGAAGGAAGAAGGAAGGAAGGAAGAGCAGGAGGGAAGGAGGAAGGAGGAGGGAGGAGGGACGGAGGGGAGGGAGGGAGGGAGAGAGGAAGGGAAGGAGGGAGGGAGGGAAGGAGAAGGAGAAGAAGGGAAGGAAGAGTAGGAAGGAAGGAAGGGAGGAAGGAAGGAAGGAAGGAAGGAAGGAAGGAAGGAAGGAAGGAAGGAAGGAAGGAAGGAGAGGGGAAGAAGGGAGGGAGGGAGGAAGGGGGGGGGGGGGGAGGAAGGAGGAGAGGGGGGAAGGTGGTTGGTTTTTGGTTGTTTGGTTGTTGATGGGGAGGGAGGGAGGGAGGGAGTGGAGGGAGGTGAGGGAAGGGAGGGAGGGAGTGAGAGGAAGCAGAAGGGAAGGAAGAAAGGAAGTAAGGAAGAAGAGCGAAGGAAAGGAAGGAAGAAGGAAGGAAGGAAGGAAGGAAGGAAGGAAGGAAGGAAGGAAGGAAGGAAAGGAAGGAAAAAAGAGAAGGAATTAGGAAGGGGATGGCAGGGAGGAGGGAGGGAGGGAGGGAGGGAGGGAGGAGGGAGGAGGGAGGAGGAGGAAGGAAGGAGGAGAATGAAGGAAGGACGAAGCAGGAAGGAAGGAGGAAGGAAGAAGGACAGAAGGAAGGAAGGACGGAAGGAAGGAAGGAAGGAAGGAAGGGGAAGGAAGGAAGGAAGGACAGGAAGGAAGGAAGGAAGGAAGGAAGGAAGGAAGGGAGGGAGGGAGGAAGGAGGAAGGAGAAGGAAGGAAGAAAGGAAGGAAAGAAGAAGCAGGAGGGAGGAGGGAGGGAAGGAAGGAAGGAAGGAAGGAAGGAAGGAAGGAAGGAAGGGAGGGAGGGAGGGAGGGAAGGAGGAAGGAAGAAGGAAGGAAGAAAGGAAGGAAGGAAGAAGCAAGGAGGGAGAGGAAGGAAGGAAGGAAGGAAGGAGGGGGAGGGAGGGAGGAGGGAGGAGGGAGGAGGAAAGAAGGAGGAAGGAAGAAAGGAATGGAAGGAAAAAGCAGGAGGGAAGGAAGGAAGGAAGGGGGGAGGGTAGGAGGGATGGAGGGGGAGGGAGGAGGAAAAGGAAGAAGAAGGAAGAAGGAAGAAGCGGAGGGAAGGGAAGGAAGGAAGGAAGGAAGGAAGGGAAGGAAGGAAGGAAGGAAGGGAGGAAGGAAGAGAGGGAGGGAGGAGGGGAGGGAGGAGGAGGGAGGGAGGGAGGGGAATGTATGAGACTAATATAAGCATGAGTCCTATGAGTCAATGAGGGTGATTGTCTAAGAGAGATGAGTTTACCAGTCAAAGAGAGACAGAGAAAGCGAGAGAGAGTTTGATTTGCTTCTGGCATTCAAAATGGAGGGACACTGATCCAAGGTTAGTTGACCATGTACCTAAATAGAAGCCACCAGAATCTGGAGAAAGGAATAGAATCATTCGCTAGGGTCTGCAGAATGCATGCAGATACGACAACCACTCTATTTCATTTCAGTCATACTTGCTTTATATTTGTGATTTCAAAGCTATAAATTAATGAATATGTACTAGGCTTCAACACTAAGTTAGTGATTATTGGTTGCAATAGCAATAAATCATATAGGACCTGTCAGTTAAAAAATTGTAGGATAATTCTAGATGATTAAGGACTACTTAATGTCTATTGTTTGTGTTTGTGTTAAACAATATGTCAAAAAACATTACACATAATTTAACAATCATATTAACTCTTCATTTATACATTTTGCTATCTCTGTTTTGCAGATGTCAAAAGAGAGCCTGAGATATTATATAGTTTGCCTGACAGATTAAGTAGAGCCGGAAATAAAATTCTAACAAAAGGAATAAAATATAGAAGCAGGTCTGTGAGAATTTAAAATACAGTCGTTTTATCCAATTTTTTTGTCTTTTTTTTTCTTGTTTTTTTTACACATTACAACCAGCAATGCTTAGGGGTTACTTCTGGCTCTGCACTCAGGAATTACTTATGGTGGTGCCTGAGGGAGGATACGGAATTCTGGGGATTGAAACTGTGTTGGCAATGTGCAAGGTATATGGGGTTACTTCTGGCTCTGCACTCAGGAATTACTTATGGTGGTGCCTGAGGGAGGATACGGAATTCTGGGGATTGAAACTGTGTTGGCAATGTGCAAGGTATATGCACTCCCCAATGTATTATTCCTCTGGCCTCCATAAAATGTTTTAACAGAGAAAGACACGAAAACTTATAATCATTCTTATTCATTTTCAAATTACACTTGTTAGGATTTAACCTAGATCTTTTCTTTGGGATTCACAAAAGAATAAATAATGTAAAATAACAAAATCGCCTTCTACTTCTATTATACAGTAATTGAAATTATGAAGACAATAAATTGAAAACTGCTATTCTTGTCCACAGGAATTTTACAATCTATTTAAAAACATTATAACCAAGAGAAATCAGATTTAGTTTTAAAGAGGTATCTTTAATTAGAATCTTGAATACTAGCTTTTGGCTTAGTGTTACATGTCAATTAAGTAACTAGGGAGTAGGAAAAATATCATTTCCAAAGTGCCCATGCAAGGAGAGATCATTCAACTTGAGTTGGTAGTTTATAATAAATTCTTAAATCCCCTAAGATATTTATTGCAACGTATCAATTTGATTCAAATGTCCACCTTCTGAATTCCTAGTATGGTAAGGGTTTGAATTTGTGAAGAGAAAAACCTACTGCACTGAGGTTATCTATGAATAATTCAAGATATAGAATATTGTAAACCATGGATTTTTCTCATTGTTGAAAATAGAGACTGAAATATTCCCCTTTATGATTAATACATGATTTATTTGAAGTAATGGCCATAATGTTCCTAAGACAGGTCCAGAAATATAAGACTTATTTTGTATTATCTTCTTTGAAAAATATTCCAAGTATAAGTTAAAATACTATCGCAGTTTATGAATTTAGCGAGGTATTATATAGATTATATTTCTGAGAGGGTCATCAACCATGTTTAACTGGTCTTATCCCATGTATCTTAGTCTTTTTCAAATTATTTGTGGGAAATCAAAGGAGGTTTTTCCTTTGTGTTCTTAATTCTCCAAATTGCAGTTGACATAGTCTAGCTCAGGATCTTTAGAATCTGAAGAGACCTGCTAATAGGTCTATTTGCTTAATGACTGGGGTATAATTGCTTCTCATTTCTACAGCTTCACTTGGAGACAATTATTGCCCTCTCAGAGCTATCTTGGAGCTGGCTGTTTAAACAATGAAATTTTCTCAAAATAAGTCCATACTGACAATTTTCCTCTGTATGATTGTGCTTCTATCTACATGAGCTCTGTTAATTTTCTTCCTTTACATTACAGAATTTTCAAAGAGAATAGAAAATATTGAGAACAGATTTTTAGCTCCTTGACTTTCTCTTAATATGGGTACTTTGGTTACAAATATGAAATCTAGAAGTAAAAAGTTCTCAAACAATAAATTCTCACTTAATAAAATTTACAGTGCTAGAGTTCCTTTTACATTTTATCATTGATATGTTTGCTCGAGCGGGCCCAGTAACGTCTCCATTGGAGACTTTGTTGTTACCGTGTCTGGCATATCGAATACTCTAGGTAGCTTGCCGGGCTCCCCGAGAGGGGCAGAGGAATCAAACTCGGGTCGGCCATGTTGGCCGCGTGTAAGGCGTGTTTGGGGCTGGAGCGATAGCACAGCAGGTAGGGCGTCTGCCTTGCACGCAGCAAACATGGCCGACCCGAGTTCGATTCCTCCGCCCCTCTCAGAGAGCCCGGCAAGCTACCGAGAGTATTCGATATGCCAGACACAGTAACAGCAAAGTCTCCAATGGAGACGTTACTGGGCCCGCTCGAGCAAATTGATGATCAACGGGAGGGCCATTGATATGTTTAGGTAGGTATTCTTATTTTTACTGTCTTTGTAAAAAGACATATATAAACAAACAAATATAGATATGTTATAAAGTTTTATCACTAGAGCAGAAGTTATACCTAAAATTTTATTAAAGTGATTTTGATGAATAACATAGCACTCAATGTGTTAAATTTGATCTAATTAGATGATGCACAGCACAGAACAATTTTCTATAATTTCACCTGCTTCATTTTCAGTATTTTCAAAAAAAATCTTATCAGTGAGATTTTTCAAAGAAGTGGAAGACTTTGTTAAATGTTGGTACTTTGCAGAATTGTCTTTAGAAAGGAATAATCTTATTAATAAGGTTCCAGTGAATTCCATTTATTAGAAGCTGTGTTTCTAATTAATATACCTTCATTTTTACATTTTGCAAAATAAGATTTAATTGGGCCCTTTGTAAAGTGCAGTTTTAACACTATTTATACAGAATATCTAAAATGTCATCTGTTGTGGAACTTCATATTTTGCTTCTACTCAGATGGGAATTGAAGAATTTAGAAGAATGCCATTTTCTCAAAGCATAGAATCAAATTGAGATTTTTCATAATATTACCTTTGCTACCAAATGATGATTTCATTAAGTGAAATGATAGTACAGATGCTTTCTGCAGGTGATTGCTCTTGAGAGAAGTTGGAAAAATTCCAGTCTTTTAGACAGAAAAGTACAATTGTCTTTTCAAACAGATGACAGTGACCTCTCACAGAGATTATTGGCCAACAAGAAACTTTGGTACATCTACACAATGGAATACTATACAGCTCTTAGAAAAGACAAAATCATGAAATTTGCAGATAATTGGATGGACATGGAGAGTATCATGTTAAGTGAAATTAGTCAGAAAGAGAGGGGAAGACATAGAATAACTATACTCATTTGTGGAATGTAAAGTAACACAATAGGAGACTAACACCTAAGGGCAATAGAGATAAGAACCAGCAGGATCACTCCATGGTTTGGAAACCGGCCTAACATACTGGGAGAGAAGGCAGCTGGGATGGAGAAGGGACCACTAATTAAATGATGGTTGGAAAGATCACTTTGGCTGGGAGATGTGTACTGAAAGTAGACTAAGGACCAAACAAGATGGCTGCTTAGTATCTGTATTGCAAACCATAATGGCCAAAAGTAGAGAGAGAGTAAGAAGGAAGGTGTCTGCCCACAGAAGCAGGGGATGGGATGGGATGGGATGGGATGGGATGGGATGGGATGGGATGGGATGGGATGGGATGGGATGGGATGGGATGGGATGGGGGTAGCAGGAGAGATACTGGGGATATTAATGTTGGAAGATGCACACTGGTGGATGCTCAATCATTGAGTGACTGAAACTTAATCATGAAAGTTTTTAACTGTATCACACAGTGATCAATCAATCAATAAATAAATAAAGCAATGATATGTTGCAAAGACTTGTGGATGCAATGCTGCTTGTGTCCTACAGTACCAGGTACCACAATGTCCACTCCAGGACAAGACAAGCACCCTACCTTTGCTTAGGCACCAGAGATCAGCTTTTTAAATCTAAGCTGAGTTTTCACTATGGCACTTAAGAACCTAAATAAAAACTCATTATTTTTTAATTTTAGTTAAGTTTCTATTTAAAATGAGTTTCTTAGGAGCAAACTTTATGTTACTATCACGGTGTATCATGGTCCTCCCATTGTTCATCGATTTGCTCGAGCGGGCCCAGTAACGTCTCCATCATGAGACTTCTTGTTACTGTGTTTGGCATATCGAATACGTCATGGGTAGCTTGCCAGGCTCTGCCGTGTGGGCAAGATACTCTCGGTAGCTTGCCAGGCTCTCCCAGATGTGTGGAGGAATCGAACTCGGGTCGGCCATATTAGCTGCGTGCAAGGCAAACGCCCTACCGCTGTGCTATCACTCCAGCCCATGTTACTAGCATTTAAAATAAAAATGATTGACTCTTCTTTCTTTTATCACATTTGATCTTTTAAATGAAAATACTATATTGAAAATGATTCAAATGACTAAAATGTGCATCTACCTTATCAAAACATATTGTCATATGCTTTATAAACATCATATATATCAATAAAATTTAATCGAAAATTCATAAAATCCCCATAAAATAAAATTTTAATGACTTAGTTACTTTGCTCACTGTTTTAATAAGAATGAATCAATTACCTCAATTAGACATAATAATCCATCAGCAAGACAATCATTTACTTCCACTTAGTAATTACATTGCTTAGTGAGGCAATGTAGGAGATAGGGTGAGTCACCACTAAATTTTTAAGTGGGAGCTAAATGTACACACCTATCTAACATCAATAGGACAAACGAGGTAGTTGGAAGTAGAATTATTTTTCACTCCATTTCTTCTCCTAACCTGGTTTTAATAGTGCAGAGTGCAATGGTAAGCCTACATTACATTGTAAGGCAAAGAATTATCTACATTTAAATTGCTTCCCTAATTTTGGAGGGAGGTCTGAGGAGGTTAATTAATTGTAACTTCCTCCCTATCCATCTCCACTGAAGTCATATGAATTAGTGAAGGCTTTTGGTAAAAAGTGAAAAATATATGCCCACCACTATGCTGTACCTTGCTGTACATATTTTATTTAAAAAGTCTTTTAATAAAACTATTAGTCACGGTCACAGTCCTCCCGTTGTTCATCGATTTGCTTGAGCAGGCCCAGTAACGTCTACATTGTGACACTTGTTACTGTGTTTGGCATATCGAATATGTCACGGGGAGCTCGCCAGGCTCTGCCGTGCAGGCGAGATACTCTCGGTAGCTTGCTGGGCTCTCCGAGAGGGGCGGAAGAATCGAACTCGGGTCGGCCATATTCGCTGCATGCAAGGCAAATGCCCTACCGCTGAGCTATCGCTCCAGCCCCAATAAAACTATTATAATATATAATATCACACAACTAATATCTCTCTCTTATTTTGTTTTTTATTATTATTATAATTATTAATATTATTTTAATTTTTATTAGTGAAACACCTTGAGGTACAGTTGTAGACTTACAAATTTTTGTGCTTGGGTTTCAGTTATACAATGATCGATTACCCATCCCTCCACCGGTGTCCATTCTCCACCACCACTGATCCCAGTATCCCTCTCACCCCCCCCCACCATCCCACTCTGCCTCTATGTCAGGGCATTCCCTTTTGTTCTCTCTCTCTCCTTTTGGGTGCTGTGTTTTGCAAAAGAGGCATTGAGTGGCAATCGTGTTCGGTCTATAGTCTACTCTCAGTTAGCATCTCCCATCCTGGGAGGATCCTGCCAATAACCTTTATTTGGTGCTCCCTTCTCTATCTGATCTGCCTTTTCCACTACCATGTGTGGCTGGCCTCCAAGGCATGGAGTAAACCTTCTGGTACTTATCTCGGCTATTCTTGGGTGTTAGTCTCCTATTTCGTTACTTTATGTTGAAGCTAATGGTATCTTCAAAGATGTCACACCACTGATCAAGCAAGTGAAAATAGAGATAGACAAATGGGACTATCTTAAACTAAGAAGCTTCTGCACCTCAAAAGAAACAGTGACTAAAATACAAAGACAATCTACAGAATGGGAAAGGATATACGCCCAATACACATCCGAGAAGGGGTTGATATCAAGGATATACAAAGTACTGGTTGAACTCCACAAGAAGAAAACATTCAACTCCATCAAAAAATGGGGCAACGAAATGAACAGAAACTTTCTCAAAGAATAAATACGAATGGCTAAAAGGCACATGAGAAAATGCTCTTCTCTCTTTGAGGTCTTCCTTGATCGCTTCTCTGCACTACTTTACGAGCTTAGATGTTCGCTTGTGATTGCCTGAGGCTCGTGCCCAGCCATGGTGGCAAATGAGCTCGAAAGTTTCCAAAAACAGGTGTCTTTTTGTGGCTTTCCCTCTCTCGGCATTCCTCTAACAGTCATAGAGGTGCTGAACCAGTCGATCGTATTCCTCATTGATGCTGTCAACAATGTTCTGAGCATTCTCCCTTCCGAAATCTGACAAGTCATTTTGTCAGTAAAGAAGCACACAGCACCTGACCCAGATAAGGTCAGACCCAAACTCAACTCCTGAAGAATCTGCCGTTGGTACTCATCAATACACTGGCCCGGCTCTTCACACGCTGTCTGAATGCATGGTTCTGTCCCAATGGAAAAACAGCAGGACTGTTCTATTGTACAAGAAGGGAGACATCCACATAATTGGCAACTATTGCCCGATCTGTCTGTTGTCCATCATCTACAAGTTGTTCAATCGAGTCATCCTGAATAGAATAGGCAGAACACTAGATGAAGGACAACCATGCAAGCAAGCTGGGTTCCGATGATTCAGCATGATCAACCATATGCTCATGGTGATCTCAAAGCTCATTGAGATTTGGCAATAGTTCAAGATGCCTTCTGTCTAACGTTCATCAATTTAAAGAAGGCCTTTGATTCTGTTGAGACTGAAGCGGTCATCAAAACCCTAGCAAAACAGGGTGTTCAAACTCAATACATCAAGATCCTCCAAAAGATGTATTATGGATTCACCACCATGATCTCACCATTCTACAAGAAAGGGATCGATCATCCATGTGAAGAGAGGGGTCCGGCAGAGTGATACCCTTTCACCGAAACTCTTTAATGCCACCCTCAAGAACATCATACGATGACTGGAACGAAAAGGAATGGTAGTAAAGATAGACGGTTGGCAACGACACCACCTACACTTTGCTGATGACACCGTTCTAATAACACCAAGCTTTAGCCAAGTGGCATAAATGCTGGTGAACTTTCACTGTGACTGTGGAAAAGTTGGACTGCAATGGAGACTCACCAAGACAATATTTATGAAAAATGAATTGTCCCTGATGTTCAATTTGCTCTCAACAGACCTAACATCTTCAAATTCAGCAGCTATGTGTACCTGGGTCAAGAACTCATCATGAGTAATGACTTGGTGCCAGAACTGAGCAGGAGGAAGAGAGCGGTGTGGAATGCCTTCAAGACTATTGAAGAAGTTGTTAAGAGTACGAAGAACCTCCAGCTCTGGGCACATCTTTTTTTTTTTTTATTAGTGAAACACCATGAGGTACAGTTGTAGATTTACAATTTTTTGTGCTTGGGTTTCGATTATAAAATGATCAGATACCCATCCCTCCACCAGTGCCCATTTTCCACCACCATGGATAATATCCCCCACCCCCATCCCCCTATCCCCCACTGCCTCTGTGGCAGGGCAATCCCCTGTGTTCTCTCTCTCCTTTTGGGTGTTGTGGTCTGCAAAAGAGGCATTGAGTGGCAAACATGTTCAGTCCATAGTCTACTTTCGACATGCATCTCCTATCCTGGGAGGCTCCTCCAAACACCCTTTATTTGGTGCTCCCTTCTCTATCTGAACTGCCCTTTCCTCTAGGATACCCGGCTGGCCTCTAAGTTATGGAGTAATCCTCCTGGTGCTGATCTCAGCTATTCTTGGGTAATAATCTCATATTTTGTTACTTTATATCCCCCAGATGAATGCAATCTTTCTATGTCTATCCCTCTCTTTCTGACTCATTTCACTTAGCATGATACTTTCCATATTGTACCACTTGTATGTAAATTTCATGACTTCATCTTTTCTAACAGCTACATAATACTCCATTGTGTAGATGTACCAAAGTTTCTTTAACCAGTCATCTGTTCTTGGGCATACAGGTTTCTTCCAGTTTCTGGCTATTGTAAAGAGTGCTGCAATGAACAAACAAGTGCAGATGTCACTTCGACTATACATTTTTGCCTCTCTTGGATATATTCCCAGGAGTGGTATTGCTGGGTCAAATGGGAGCTCAATTTCTAATTTTATGAGAATCGTCCATACTGTTTTCCAGAAGGGCTGAACCAGTGGACATTCCCACCAACAGTGAAGGAGTGTCCCTTTCTCGCCACATCTGTGCCAGCATCGGTTGCTTTTGCTCTTTTGAATGTGGGCCAGTCTCTGAGGTGTGAGATGGTATCTCATTGTGGTTTTGATCTGCATCTCCCTGATGATTAATGATGTAGAGCATTTTCTCATGTGCTTTTTTGCCATTCGGATTTCTTCTTTGAGAAAGTTTCTGTTCATTTCATTGCCCCATTTTTGGATGGGGTTGGATGTTTTCTTCTTGTGGAGTTTAACCAGTATCTTGTATATCTTGGATATCAACCCCTTGTCAGATGTGTATTCGGTGAATATCCTTTCCCATTCTGTAGACTGTCTTTGTATTTTGGTCACTGTTTCTTTGGAGGTGCAGAAGCTTCTTAGTTTAAGATAGTCCCATTTATCTATTTCTGTTTTCACTTGCTCGGCCAGTGGTGTGGCATCTTTGAAGATACCATTAGCTTCAATGTCATGGAGGGTTTTGCGAACTTTATCTTCAATGTACCTTATGGTTTCTGGTCTGATGTTGAGGTCTTTAATCCATTTTGATCTTACTTTTGTACATGGTGTTAGGCAGAGTTCTGAGCCTATGTTTTTGCATGTAGCCATCCAGTGATGCCAACACAATTTATTAAAGAGGCTTTCCTTACTCCTCTTCACATTACTTGCACCTTTATCAAAGATTAGATGATCATATGATTGAGGGGAGATGTCAGTGTATTCAACCCTGTTCCATTGGTCTGCAGTTCTGCCTTTGTTCCAGTACCATGCTGTTTTAATTATTACTGCTTTGTAGTACAGTTTGAAGTTCGGGAGGTTGATTCCTCCCATTTTCTTTTTCCCAAGAATTGCTTTAGCTATTCGTGGGGGTTTATTGTTCCATATAAATTTCAGGAGAGTTTGCTCCATTTCTTTGAAGAATGTCATGGGTATCCTTATAGGGATTGCATTGAATTTATACAATGCTTTTGGTTGTATTGCCATTTTGACAATGTTAAGTCTCCCGACCGATGAGCAGGGGATATCTTTCCATTTCCTCATGTCCTCTTTTATTTCCTGAAGTAGTGTTTCGTAGTTTTCTTTGTACAGGTCCTTTACTTTCTTATTTAAGCTGATTCCTAGGTACTTGATTTTCTGGGGCACAATTGTGAATGGGATTGTATTTTTCATGTTGCTTTCTTCTCTCTCACTGTTTGCGTATAGGAAAGCCATGGACTTTTGGGTATTGATTTTATAACCTGCAACTTTACTATACGAGTCTATTGTTTCTAGGAGTTTTTTGGTGGAGGTTATTGGGTTCTCTAAGTAGAGTATCATATCATCTGCGAATAGTGAGAGCTTGATTTCTTCCTTTCCTACCTGAATGCCCTTAATATCTTTTTCTTCCCTAATCGCTATTGCAAGTACTTCCAGTACTATATTGAACAGTAGTGGAGAGAGTCAGCATCCCTGTCTCGTCTCTGATCTTAGAGGGAAGACTCTCAGTTTTTCCCCATTGAGGATGATGCTTGCTGTAGGCTTGTGGTAGATGGCTTTAATTATGTTGAGGAAGGTCCCCTCTATACCCATTTTGGCTAGGGTTTTCATCATAAAGGGGTGCTGGATCTTGTCAAACGCTTTCTCTGCATCTATTGATATAATCATATGCTTTTTATCTTTTCGTTTGTTGATATGATGGATTATGTTGATTGATTTTCGAATGTTAAACCATCCTTGCATCCCTGGGATGAATCCTACTTGGTCATGGTGTATGATCTTTTTGATGAGTAGTTGGATTCTATTTGCTAGTAGTTTGTAGAGGATCTTTGCATCTGTGTTCATCAGGGATATCGGTCTGTAATTCTCTTTCTTTGTGGTATCTCTGTCTGCTTTTGGTATCAGTGTGATATTTGCTTCGTAGAAACTGTTCGGAAGTGTTTTTGATATTTAAATTTCGTGGAAAAGCTTAAAGAGCATTGGGTGTAAGTCCTCTTTAAAGATTTGGAAGAATTCACTAGTGAATCCATCCGGGCCAGGACTTTTGTGCTTCGGGAGACTTTTTATTAACATTTCAATTTCCTTGATGGTGATAGGTCTGTTCAGGTATTCCAGGTCTCCTTGGTTCAGCCTTGGGAGTCTGTAGGAGTCTAGGAATTTATCCATTTCCTCGAGGTTCTGATGTTCCGTGGCATAAAGCTTCTCAAAGTACTCCCTGAGGATCCTCTGAATTTCTGTAGTTTCTGTTGTAATGACCCCATTTTCATTTCTGATTCGGTTTGTTAGGGTTTTCTCTCTCCCTTTCTTTGTGAGTTTTGCTAGAGGCTTATCGATCTTGTTAATTTTCTCAATGAACCAGCTCTTTGTTTCATTGATCTTTCGGATTGTTTTTTGGGTTTTCATCTCGTTAATCTCTGCTCTGAGTTTTATTATTTCCTTTCTCCTGTTCGGGTTGTGCTCCTTTTTTTGGTCCGTCTCCAAGCTCTTAAGCTGTGAAGTTAGGTTACTTATGTGTGCTCGCTCCTCCTTCCTGAGGAATGCTTGTAGAGCTATAAATTTTCCTCAACACAGCCTTTGCTGTGTCCCATAAGTTTTGGTAACTCGTGTTCTCATTTCCATTCGTTTCTAGGAATCTTTTGATTTCCTCTTTGATTTCCTGTCTAATTCACTCGTTGTTCAATAGTGCACTGTTTAATTTCCAGGTGTTTGATTTAGTTTTCTGTTTTTGTGTGTGATTTACTTCTAATTTCAGCGCATTATGGTCTGAGAAGATTGTTGATACAATCTCTATCTTCTTAATTTTATGGAGGCATGTTTGTGGCTCAGCATGTGGTCTCTCTTGGAGAATGTTCCATGTACGCTTGAAAAGAATGTGTATTCAGCTTTTTGTGGATGAAGTGTCCTGTATATATCTACTAAGTCCCTTTCTTCCATTGTTTCCCTCAGATGAAGTATGTCCTTGCTAAGCTTGAGTCTGGTTGATCTATCAAGAGGTGACAAAGCAGTGTTGAAGTCTCCCACTAGTATTGTGTTGCTATTGATGTTTTTTCCAAATCTATGAGTAGTTGTTTTAAGTATTTTGCTGGTCTCTCAATATGTGCATATACATTTATTATTGTAAGTTCTTCCTGTTGTACAGATCCTTTGATCAATAAGAAATGGTCTTCACTGTCTCTTATGACCTTCCTCACTCTGAAATCGATGTGGTCTGATATAAGGATGGCTACCCCAGCTTTTTTATTGTAGCTGTTTGCCTGTAGGATTGTTTTCCAGCCTTTGACTCTGAGTCTGTGTTTGCTTTGACTACTGAGATGTGTTTCTTGCAGGCAGCAGAATGTTGGGTTCAATTTTCTAATCCATCCTGCCACTCTATGTCTTTTAATTGGTGCATTTTAGCCCATTGACTTTGAGAGAGATTATAGTTATGGGATTTTGTCCCATTGTTCTGTTAAAATTTGGTGTATTTGAGGAGCCTTTCTTGCCTTAAAGTAGCCCATTTAGTTGTTCTTGTAACCATGGTTTTGAGTCTATGAAGTTCCTGTGCTGTTGTTTGTCTGTGAAACTGTGTGTTGTTCCTTCTATTATGAATGAGAGTCTCGCTGGGAAAAGTATTTTGGGGGAGGCATTTATTTCATAGAGTTTTTTCACTATGTCCCACCACTGTTTTCGGGCCATGAGGGCTTCATCAGAAAAATCAACTGTGAATTATAAGGATGCTCCTTTGTAAGAGATTTCTTTCTTCAATCTTGCTGCTTTCAGAATTTTGTCTCTGTCTAAGGTTTTGGTCATTTTGATCAGAATGTGTCTTGGGGTATTTTTATTCGGATTTCTTCTAGCTGGTACCCTTCGGGCCTCCTGAATGTGGTCACAAGTTTTCTTCAGTTCTGGAAAAGTTGTAGCAATGATGTCTTTGAGAGTTTCTTCTTCATCAAGGTTTTCTTCTTGTACCTCTGGGACTCCAATAATTCTTATGTTACCCCTCTTGGCTTCATCACGATATTCTCTTGCCATCTGTTCCCGAATTGTGAGTCTCTTTTCCATTTTCTGTTCTTTCCTGGAGAGTCTCTGAACTTCATCTTCGAGCTCACTGATTCTGTTCTCAGCAGCTCTTACTCTGCTGCTGAGTCCTTCCACTGAGCTTTTCAATTCGCCTACGAGATTTTTCAGGTCTGACATTTCTGATTGCATTTTCCTCATTTCTGCCTTCAAATCCTCTTGTCTTCTATTGGCATTGCTCTCCATTGTTTCTTTTAATTCCCTAAGCATCCTAAGTAGCTCCCTTCTGAATTCCTTGTCAGAGAGGTTGTCTATCACTACAGTACTGTTGGTGTCATCTGGGCTAAACTCTTCAATATGAAAGTTTGGTGGGCTTTTGCGTTGCTTTACCATTGTGAGAGGTGTGGTTTAGTCCTTCACGTTCACTGTTACTATTCTGCTTGATATGCAGTGTGAGTTAAGATAGGCTTATGAGTTATTGGCTACTGTGTTTCTAATGGCTGAGCTAAACTAGAGAAGTTTCCATCTAAGAAGGTAGCTTATGGTTCCTATGGCATACGTAGTGGGAAAGTATTTCGCGGCCGTGTTAGCGGCCGCGGCTCCGGAAAGAGTCCCTGGCACTGGGCTAGGAGTTGGGAACGTCTCCTGCTTGGAATGAGGAGTCGTTCAGCTTTGTTGCCCAGAGCCGGGCCTCTGTGCCCGTCCTGCGCAGATCAGGGGAGAAAACCGGCTTTCTAGGAGCTGGATCTAGCTGCGCATGCCCAGAGAGGGTCCCAGGCCCTTGGAGGCGGGATGTACCTGTTTGGAATTGGAGCCGTTCAGCTTTGTTGCCCAGAGCTGGGCCTCCATGCCCGTCCCGCGCAGATCAGGGGAGAAAACCGGCTTTCTAGGAGCTGGATCTAGCTGCGCATGCCCAGAGAGGGTCCCAGGCCCTTGGGGGCGGGCTGTACCTGTTTGGAATTGGAGCCGTTCAGCTTTGTTGCCCAGAGCTGGGCCTCCGTGCCCGTCCCGCACAGATCAGGGGAGAAAACCGGCTTTCTAGGAGCTGGATCTAGCTGCGCATGCCCAGAGAGGGTCCCAGGCCCTTGGGGGCGGGCTGTACCTGTTTGGAATTGGAGCCGTTCAGCTTTGTTGCCCAGAGCTGGGCCTCCGTGACCATCTCGCGCAGATCAGGGGAGAAAACTGGCTTTCTAGGAGCTGGATCTAGCTGCGCATGCCCAGAGAGGGTCCCAGGCCCTTGGGGGCGGGCTGTACCTGTTTGGAATTGGAGCCATTCAGCTTTGTTGCCCAGAGCTGGGCCTCCATGCCCATCCCGCCCTGGGCACATCTTTTTGACTCCACAGTTCTTCCTGCACTAATATATGCCTCAGAGACCTGGGCCCTATAAAAACAGGATGAGAATACTATTCCTATCACCCAAAGAGTAATTGAAAGAGCTATGCTTGGACTATCACACTTCACTGGAGTGAGAGAAGGTATCCGGATTTCTGACTTCCATTGACAATTGAAGATCTAGGACACTGCCTCATTTGCCAAGGAGTCAAAAATCAGATGGGCTGGACACATAACGTGTTTTGGAGGCGAACACTGGACTAGAGGTGTTACTGACTGGATTCCACGGAACATCAAAAGAACACGTGGCCGACCAACTTAAAGATTTTGAACTTCTTTATCAAGACCCTGAACAAACGGTTTGATGCTCTTAATGTTCCTAGAGTAAGTAGACGCCATTGCGCTACATTAGCATGCTACAGGGTTGGATGGAGATGTTACTGGCGGCCAGCTTGAGAAAATCAACAAATGAGATGACAAGTGGCAAGTGATTACAAGTATGATGGTATGAATTTTCAGATATAACAGACATTCTCAATGTGATGGGAGAGTAAGACTGAAAAGAAGTTAAGCAATAATAGCTATAAACTTTCAAAACTTTGGAAAATACAAAATAATCAATAGTTTAATGATCCATATAGAAGAAAAGAAATTAATATCAAAATAATGTAACTAAAACTATGAAAACAAGAGTTAAAGAAAATTTCTTGAAAATATTCTGGTGAAAAAAAGGTCATCATTAATTTTGATTGAAGAAACATTGTACCATAACATTAATTGATTTTAAATGAACATTATTGAAATAAAGATGTAATGAACCTGAAAGTCTATCTATCCTTTGACATATAATCCATTTGTTTTGTTCCCCTTCTCTTCTAATAACCATCTACTGGTATTATCACAGTCACTGTCACTGACCTCCCATTGTTCATTGATTTGCTCGAGCGGGCACAGTAACGTCTCCATTGGAGACTTTGTTGTTACTGTGTTTGGCATATCGAATATGTCACGGGTAGCTTGCCAGGCTCTGCCGTGAGGGCGAAATACTCTCGGTAGCTTGCCGGGCTCTCCGAGAGGGGCAGAGGAATCGAACTCCGGGTCGGCCATGTTGGCTGTGTGCAAGGCAAATGCCCTACAATAAATTTTTGCTTCATCTTTTTTGCTTTATCTGTATATAATATACAACTGAAATCATAAGGTTTTTATCTTTCATCATCTGGTTACTTAACTGAAAATAATATCTAAAAGATATATTATCTTAAAAATTCATGAATCTTTCTACAAAAAATAGAATATTCTACTTTTCATAATTGAGTTCCATTTCATTGTGTATTTATATATTGCATCTTCCTGTATATACATTCCTGTATATATTACTTTAAATTTACTGTTTTGTTTTTATGTGTGTATTCAAGATAAATAAATAGAATGAAATTCATATTTTAAGTTTTGCAGGGAACCTTATACTTGTGTGCATAATAAACATAAAAAGTTTCATCACTAGTAATAATATACAAAGTTTTTTATCCCTCATAATTTTCTCCATAATTTAATTTTGAGTTTTGGATTATTGCCATTTCTACAAATATGAGGCCATATCTCATTGCTATTTTGATATGTATGTCTCTAATAATAAAAGACGCTGAACTTATTATCAAATAGTCTGAATAATCCATCAGTATGTTCTCTTTGGTGAAGTGTTTAGATCCTTTATCCATTTTGTAAATTAGGCTTTTTATTCATTATTGAATTTTATGAGGTTTTTGCGTATTTTAGAAACTAACCACGTTTAAGAGATGCGATTTGCAAATATCTTCTCACAATTATTTTAATATCATTTTATTTTGAGGCTAATTTTTTTATTATATAGAAGGTTTTTAGTTTGCTATATTTCCATTACCCCCCTTTTCCTTTATTTTACTTTTTTACAAATGCTGGCCAACTTCGACCGTGAGTGTGGAAAGGTCAGACACCAGCTAAATCTCAACAAGACAATGTTCATGAAAGACGAACTCCTTTCTGATATTCCATTCACTCTCAACGGAACTAACATCTCCAAATGCAGCACTTATGTGTACCTAGGTCAAGAACTCAACATGATGAACGACCTGGCACCTGAGTTGCGCAGGAGCAAGAGAGCTGCATGGAATGCCTTCAAGAGCATCAAAGAAATAGCTAAGAGGACGAAGGACCTCCAGCTCTGGGCACATCTCTTCGACTCCACCATTCTCCCTACATTAACATGCCTCAGACACCTGGGTCTACAAAAACAGGATGAGAAGACCATTTGGGTCTCCCAAAGAGGAATCGAAAGAGCTATGCTTGGAGCATCATGTTTCACTCAAGTGAGAGAAAGAATGCGGAGTTCCAAACTCCGTTGATGATCAAGAATCAGGGACGCTCTCATTTGCCAAGGCTTAAAAATCAGATGGGACATGTAATGAGATTTGGAAATGACCGCTGGACTACAACTGTTACCGACTGGATTCCACGGGACGTCAAAAGATCGCGTGGTCGCCCACCTGCGAGATGGTCAAACATCTTCATCAAGACCCTGAACGATCTAGAACTAGCAGACGCCACTGGGCTACACTAGCACATGACAGGGACAAATGGAGACATTACTGGAACCCACTTGAGCACATTGATGAGTAATGGGATGTCAAGTGATCAAGTGAGTTTCTTTGTCTTTAGAATTGACTTTTAATACTTGTGCAAGACTGATGCCTTAGAGTACATCACCTGTTTTCTTCTTTGAATTCTATGATTTTGGGTAATGTTTCCAAGTGTGTTATCCATTTTTGAATTTGTGTTTTTCTGTGTGTTTATGTATGTTATGTAGTAGAATCATAGATTTGAGTGATACCATATTTCTGTTTGAAACTCTGGAGGCCCAAGAAAACAGCACACCATCAACTACTGAAATAAAGTACTGTCAGAAGTAAGTTTAGTAAATTGGTTGGAATTTTCTTTAGGTATAAAGGAAACTACAGATGTTATGGATACAGAAAAAAGACACATATTTAGTCATTGTCACTTTAAGGAAAGACTTAAGAATTTTTTTCTTAATAGACAGTAAAGGATAAGAAGAGTAAGACTTCAGAATAAAAAAAACATGAAAATAAGCAAAAATATGCCTATATGTATTACATTTCCTGATCATATTTACTGATTAAAACAAACATGACATAGTACAGAGAAATATCTATTGGTTACATCTGAAAGGTATGTACAATAATGCAAAGCAAAGGTTTTATACTAGAAACAATAAAATATCAATGAAAATAGATCGTTTTTATATAATATAGAATGCATAATATGTATACATAATATAATTATGAAATATTTATCTATCTATGGAAATAGAAAGAAGGAAAAACATTACCAAGAATGAACATTTCACAAAATGTGTAAAAAGCGAACCCAATAACAAATGGTAGCAGACATCACAATCATTTCAAAAACACCGAGAGTATTTTCTCAAACCAACCATGTCTGGGTCATAAAATTGCCTAGTCAAAATTTAAAAGGTTGGATTCATTCATCTTATATGTTGTAACCATGGCATAATTAATTAGAAATCAATATAAAAAAGATAACTATGAAATTCATAGCTTTTTGGAAATTAAATCATATATTCATGTTTTCATTGATATGAAATATCACTTCTGAGATACTGTAAAATCTGTAAGCAGAAAAAATCCATAGCCTAAAAAGCAATTATTTACCACAAGGATATAGACATCAATCTCAAGAAAGAAAAACATTATCAAAAAATTGAAGGAAATAAGATTTATAGAAATTAGTGAAACTGAATTGAATATACAAAGAAAATTATGTTTTCAACTAGAAGCATCTAGCAATAGATACCAATTAATTTTTTATTTTTAAATATAAATATACATATTAAAATGTCAATGTATAAAATGGTATCTACTTTACAATTCTAATTATACAATAAAGTGATTGATACTATATGACACTTGAATGAAATACACAAATCCATAAAAAAGTGACTTTTCAATGCTTAATGGATAATGGCAAAAAGGTTCTTCCTGTATTAGAAAGGCTAAATATATCTCACCTACCTGTACATATTTAAAGTGCATAGAAATGTTCTTCCTTCAAATAAAACTCTAGCATCAGATATGCTTAATGTCACTTTCTTCCTAATTTTTGATGAATAAGTGTTAACTTGTATATCTTTGTGGGATGAAGAATAAAAAATATAGGGTGATATTATATTATAAAATATAGAGTGATATTATAGCAGTATAGCTGGTCATTGGCCTTGCATATAAATGACCCAAGTTCGATTCCTGGTCCCCAATACAATATGGTCCATTTAGTACTTCCAGGAGTGATCCCTGAGCAGAAAAACAGAAGTTATGATAAGATAACCAAGAGGTATTTTCCAAAAACAAAATCATCAAATTCAAATTTCCTTTTTAATGGTGTAAACATAAACCAGCTGTTGAAATCTCATAAATGCTATCTTGAAAAAAAAAACACTTTATAAATTTAGCAATAATAAAAATTCTTAAAAATTGAAAATTGAAGTCTGAATACATAAAATTCATAATATACCCCAATTTTGGGGCAGGAACGATAGCACAGCAGTAGGGCGTTTGCCTTGCACACAGCCAGCCCGACCGAGCCAGGTTCGATTCCTCCGCCCCTCTCGGAGAGCCGGGCAAGCTACCGAGAGTATCTCGCCAGCAAGGCAAAGCTTGGCAAGCTACCCATGACGTATTCAATATGCCAAACACAGTAACAACAAGTCTCAAAATGAAGACATTACTGGGCCCGCTTGAGCAAATCAATGAACAACAGGAGGACAGTGCTACAGTGCAGTGCTACCCCAATTTTATTTATTTCAGGAATTCTATGTTAATTTACTATTTTAAAGTAAAAATATAAGAGGAAAACTGACCTAGAGGACTTAACCACATTTTATTCTCCACATTATTATTCTCAACAGAGCAACCTAAAAACTTAAAACAATTTCAGTGAAAGTTCAATTAGGTTATTTTTATGAAAGTTTATAAAACAGTGTGCCTAAAATGTATAATATAACATTATAGTCATGTATAATATAATATAGTTAATAATATAAAATGTCAACTCAATATTAAAGTAAAACAAACTTTAATGATCAGCAATATCCACATCCAAGTTGTAGTTTATGAGAAAATGCAATATTTGTAGAAAAAAATGAGAGGAGAAAAAAAATAAGGACTAAACTATATAAGCATTACCAAGTTTATCAAGAAAAGAATGAGAGGTGATTCGCAGGTAGCTTTTTCTAAGTCAGATATTCAGTATGCTCAGTAGTCAAAATAGTACCATGATGTTCAAAATTAAGCATTTAATCTAGTAAAATTGGCAAAAATTTGAAAAATACTTTGTTGAGAGTTTATACAAGTTTCTGCTAAGTATGTAAACTTACCTCATGGCATTTATCTCATTGTTTATTTGTCAAAAATAGCAAACAATGGAATTAGAGAGAGTTTAAATTTTCTTATTGATTCCAGTTGTTTTTCCATTTCAGTGTCATAGGACTTTTATTACATTCTCTTAACATCAGCAATCATTAATTACTAAATAAGAATATTTACTATATTATCGCCTACTCAGATTGGAGTCGAGCATCCTCCACCCAGATCCTCCAAATTCCAGTAGGTGGGGGTCACACCCACCACCTGGCCCCCTGGCGCTGTGTAATCCCATCAGTGGCCAAGACTCAGAGACTATAAAATCTAGCTCCCGGAATCGCGCGACGGCGACATCTTATCAGGACATCTTTTTATGACATCTTATTATCTCATTCCTACTTTGGACAAACTTGCAGGCTATCGAATGTAGCCTGCCCACAGGGCAGAGTCTGGCAAACTCCCCATGGCGTACCAAATATGCCAAATACCAGTAACAATGATGGGTCTCATTCTCCTAAAGAGCCTTGAATATAATCTCAGGGCTAGGATGAAAGAGACGTTACTGGGGCCTGCTTGAGGCAATCGACTATAATATAATATAATATAATATAAATTGAATTTTTATATTTTTAATTTTTATATTAGTGCACTGCCTTACTGCTTAATCTGCATAAGTTAAATTGCTTATTCTTTTATTTGTTTCCCCTCGTGTAAAGGTATCATTTAAAAAAATGCTGCTAAATTGCAGATATTTTTACCCATTGTTTTCCACAATATTTTATTGTATATCAATGTGTATTGCATTTTTAGGTAACATTTCTAAATTTGCAGTGGTGGAGAATGGGCACTAGTGGAGGGATGGGTACTCAATCATTGTATGGCTGAAATGTAATCATGGAAGTCTGTATTTCTAACTGTATCTCACAATGATTCATTAAAAAAATAAAAAATAAAACTCTAAATCAAATAAGTGTATGATATCATATTATACTCACTATTAAAGTTGCAATAACTTCCATCATCCATCCATTGTTCCTCTCAACCTGTTCTTCCACTACAACACCACTGTGTTAGCAGAATTCAAGGATTTGTTTTAGTTTTGTGTTGATTATACATTTTCTTTGTATATACCCACAAATGGGTGGGGTCATATGAGTTATTTTACTTAGAAAAATCAACACATGTTCTCTTTATGCTGCTAAAAATGGCAAGATTCCTCTTTTTTTAAATATACATATACGACAAAAAATATATATATGTATATAAAAGTATGTGCTTCTGCCCACAACCCGCCCACAGCGTCATCTTACAGCACACAGGAGTGAAGAAAAAAACTGACTGGAGCCCCAAAGCTCCCGGGGAATTCTCCGGGCCCCATCCAGAGCTGATATCACTGGGAGGTCCCAGATGAGATAGGTGCTCTCTCCCCACCTTCTCCAGATGGATTCCTGGTGACCATGAGCTTCTGCAAGCATGGCTCTGGCAGTCGGGTACCAGGATTATTTTCCGAACTGTGCTGCCACGTATGCGGCTCCGCAACATTTCCTCATATGCAAAGTGATCAATGGAAAGTAAATGATCTAGCAATTTTCCCTGAAAATCAGGCTTGAGCGGTGGTGGGAAAATCTGAGCAAAAGATAATGCCCAACTGAAATACTTCTAGACTGTTTATTTAACTATGGTGCTATGCCAGCCTGGGAGGGGAAGTGTGTCTGTTCCTCTGCCTGTCCCCCTTTGTGGCGGAGACATGGTGGCCTGCATCTTTTAGAGCCTAATGAACAGCCAGGTATGACACTGCATTGACGAGGCACGTGGGGCTTCAATTGCCACCCTCAAACACCTCCTCTGGCTTCTGACCTACCATGATCCCAGAGGCACACATACCAATCTCGGAACCCAGGGGCTTCTGGCAATAATCCCTCTAGGTTTATTACTAAAATATCAGAAATCCAAATTCATGTTGTCGCTATTGTGGCCACACGACATCATATGCTTTTCATAATCAGCAACAGAAAACAAATTTTCTAATGATGTCTTTGTGGCAGGACTGAATGTTGGGGAAAATTTCAAGTGTTGGGTGTTTTGTGTTGGGTCTTTTGTCTTAATATTGAATAGTGTTGGGTCTTTTGTCTTAATATTGAATGTGATCAACAGAGAGAGAGAGAGAGAGTAAATTGGAAATCTGCCACACGGGGGGTGGGTAGGAGGGGGAGTGTACTGGGGTTCTTGGTGGTGGAAAATGTGCAATGTTGAAGGTACGGTTATTTGATCATTGTATGACCAACTGAGACTTCAACTGAAAGGCTTTGTGACTGTTCTCACAGTGATTCAACAAATAAATAAATTAATTTTTAAAAAAGTATGTGCTTCTCTAGACGTACATTGTATTAACATAAGCAGGGCATACTCATGGTTTGTGTGTAAAGAGTAGTTTTTTAAAAATGTGAAATGTTAAGCAAAAGGCAAATTATGATTGAATTTTTTAATTTATTGACAAAAGTGAAGGATTTTATAATTTATTTCCCCAAAAGCTAGTTTTGCATCATACAACCAAGAGTCAGAGATTTTTATTTATTCTTTAGATTATGCTTACAGAAGTTAGCATAATCATTACTGGCAACACTGTAGAAGATAACCTAGTCAGTGTGTAGATGATTTAATTTAGATGAGATGCCTTACTATAGTAGAAATCACAGAAATAAAAGTAGTTTTCAAAACTAAACAGAAATACATTTTTAAGAAGCAGTGAATAAAAATCAATATATTTCCATAAACTTTATAATTACAATTATGTAAATTTTTAGATGTAAACTTACAGGATACATGTTGATACATAATAGTATATTGTATGCATATTGCAAAATATGTTATTGATAGAATTTATAAATACTCAGTACATTTGTAATGTATATGCTTTTTAATTTTCTGTATGCTGAGCAATTTTCTTATACTAGTAAATAAACAAATCATCAAGTAAAGTATGGTAAAAAATTATTCTATAATATTAAAAAACTTGAAAATATAAAAAGAAAGAAACTTGGTAGATCATGTAAATTGCCTGAATAACAAAATTCTACATTATAAAGACTTATAGTCAGCAATGAACTTGTCAAAAAGAACAGCACAGTGAATCCATAAAAATTAAAACATAATCTTTCCAAACTTATAAATGAAGTTGAACAAATCCATTATTTGTTTTGCAAATATTTATAGAGTATTTCCTAGGTGTGCTGTTCACCCAGAAACTAATAGGGTAAAAATGTATTTTACATTTTGATGCAATGTTTCTGAAATATGAAAACATAAAATTCACAATCAATTTTACCAAATATATTTTATAATTTAACTCAGAGTAACTAACATAATGGCTTTCTAAATGTAAAATGAAATTTGAATCATAGTGGAATTTGGAATTTGAAACATTTATGAACTCTCTGCTATGTGTACCATGTAATAAGGATAAAGAAATATTTCCACTTTCGTACTGAGTTGTGGTTTCTGTAATACCCCACTGGATGGCAAGTGCTTCATAATAAGGTAGAGATTGAAATACGGATGTTATCTAACTTATGGTTTTGCCTAAGATTGTTATGATTTATGTATGTAAAAACTAAAGTACTAGAAAGTATTAAAATTACTTTGAATGTCATGAATTTTAAATACAGAGCCCACATGAATATCCTAAAATATTTTTTAATATTTTCCTAGAGAATATATTTGGAATACAATAGCTCAATTATTTTATACGCAGGCAAATTTCTAAGACCTTGGTTCATGTTAGGTGAAAAGGAAGGAAGGAATTGATGAAAGGCAAAGTGTTATTTCCCAAAAAACGTGATCAGAGTTTGATAAGTTCATCTCTGGAGGTCTGTTAGCTATACCAACTTCTTTCCTTCAGAAATATTAAATTTCTGACAAAAAGAAAAGCTGACATCTGATTAGCCAGATGGTCTTTCCGTGGTAGCATTTTCAAGTACAGGTATATCAGTTACTCCTCATAAAGTTTACTCAAATAATTAAGGAAAATATGGGTTATTAAGTTTAATCCTGTCTAAAATGGAGATTTTAGTAAATGATCATTATATTATTCAAACAAAATTAGACATGTAAATGAGAATTCACATTATAAAGCCTCTTAAAAATAAAAAGTACCTGACTGATATTAAAGAAAATCAATAATGTTGTGCCTTATATTCTCATTTACAAGCTGACATCCTTTGAATTGAAACAGTTGGTTTAAAGGAATCTCCTGAGTAGCTGAAAACACCAACAGACTAAAATTACTTTCCAGTATGTCACCCACAAGCTGGTGCTATTTCCTGTCTTCTTACCTTATGCTGACTTCTCATCCTCATATTGTGCCTGTTGTCTTCAATTACATTAGCAGTAAAAATTATTTTTTGCTCTTATTTACTCTCAAAAATGGTTCTTCAGCGATCAACTATTTTTGAGTCTTTTATTCAAATATTCTTATTTAAGAATGAATTCCCAAGTAGACTCTGTATTTGTGACTGCAAGGATATCTCCTGGAAAGACATCCTCTCTAAATTCCTGTATTTTAAAATCTTAGATTATGCAGCAGCACTTCACAATGCTTTTTGACTTTTGTTCTTTGAAGGTCTAGATATTTTTGTTTCTTTTTCTCAAAAAGTCAGTTATTGTATACTTTGAGTCCAATAAGCTATTAATCACCATTCTATAGTAAGTTAAGGGCTTATGATAATATCATTTCATAATATCACAGATCCCAGAAGTTATTATGTATTTGATTCTGTCTCGAAAATGATCACCATAAGAGGAAGTGTAAGTGTTACCTTTATTGTTATTTTTAATAAGCCTTGCCATTTATCAGTGCAAAAGCTTGGGCAAGAGTCAGGTGGAGGCCCAGCTTGCTTTGCTCACAGCCAGTTTCCCATCCCTGCATCTGTGCTACCAGGCCACCCCAGAGTGATTCCTGGACACAGAGCCATGATTAAGTCCTGAGCACAGCTGGTTGTAACCTTAAACAAACAAACAAACAACATCTCATGAAAACATCCTTTTGAGGGATAAATTGCGGCTTATGCAAGTGTGAAAGGTTTTGTAGGACAGGGAAGGAAATAAAGTTTTTTTCAGATTCTCCTCCAGTTTACTCTATCTGAGCAAGGTGACAAAGTTGGACCCATGTCACAGTTTGAACATCACCCCAAATTAGAAAGCTTCAAAACTGACCTGCGGGATTGCCATGCATTTGTCTCCCCATGATGAGGGAGGACTGTCCAGTTCTAGGGAGCTAGAAGGATATCACAGAGGGTAGGGCATTTGTCTTGCACACTTGCAACCCAGGTTTGATTCCTCCGTCCCTCTCAGAGAGCCTGCAAGCTACCAAGAGTATCCAGCCCACACGGCAGAACCTGGTAAGGTCCCCGAAGCCTATTCAACATGCCAAAAACATTAACAACAAGTCTCACAATGGAGACGTTACTGGTGCCCGCTCGAGCAAATCGGTGAACAATGGGAGGACAGTGCTACAGTGCAGAAAAAAAAATGGTTTTGATGAGCTCCAGCCCTGCCACATAATTATTTTTTTATTTTTTTCTCTGAAGTAAAATGATCACCAATCCTGAGAATTTTAATACTGACAGTATGGCCCTCTTATGACTTAAAAAATTATAAATGACAATATGTCATTCATGTTTAGATTAAAATGAATATAACTAGTAATAGGTTTTTACCTTGTTCTGGGCTTGAGCGATAGCATACTTGCCTTGCACGAAGCTGACCTGACCGACCCAAGTTCAATTTCTCCGCCCCGAGTTCAATTTCTCCGCCTCTCTTGGAGAGCCCAGCAAGCCCGGAGAGTATCTCACCCGCATGGCAAAGCCTGGTAAGCCCCCAGTGAAGTATTTGACATGCCAAACACAGTTATAAGACTCACAATGAAGACGTTACTGGGACCACTTGAGCAAATTGATGAACAATGGGAGGACTGTGCTATAGGGGTACTTTGTTCTACTTTTCCACAGAAATCGAACTTCTAATATTCTAGTACTTTATAAATTATTCAATTATTTGTTTAATTTAATCTATTTAAGTTTAAATCTGTCATCTATCTCAGAAAAGGCCCTCCCGTTGATCGTCGATTTGCTCGAGCGGGCCCAGTAACGTCTCCATTGGAGACTTTGTTGTTACTGTGTCTGGCATATCGAATACTCTCGGTAGGTTGCCGGGCTCTCCGAGAGGGGCGGAGGAATCGAACTTGGGTCGGCCATGTTGGCTGCGTGCAAGGCAGACACCCTACCCGCTGTGCTATCGCTCCAGCCCCTAAAGAAGGATGCCCAGAATATCACATAATTTTAATCTATATTTTTAATATAAATCAGTGCTATGCACTTACCATGTAAATTGAATGAGGATTCTTAAGTTTTCTAAATGCCCTCTCATTTCTGTTTTTCTAGATACATGTTTAAATCTGAAAACATTACCTATTTTGCCTCTTTGTGTAACCTAGATAGTTGATAACAGCATGCAGTATTGTAAAAGTCTTAATAAATATATTTAAAGCCTATTCACTTAATAAATACCCATTTGTAAATCCTAAAATTTTTCATGTAGAAGCAGATACTTAATCTCAACAAAAATTGAATTCAAATTCAAGGAAACTCACACATTCAGATGAAAAGCTAGACAATTGTCAATAGATTTCAGACACCAAATATTTTGAAAAAAAATTCAATAAAATAAATTATGAAATCTCTAAGATGTCATTATTTCATGATCCTCACGGAATGCAATTACAGTGAGCAATTTTCACTAAACCATTAGTGAGCTTTGAAAAATTGAAAGAACATAAGGGCAAAGATAAAATATTGTGCAAGGCATTTATTTCTTAGAAAGAAGTGTCTACACTTTAAAAAGACTTCGGAAAAGCAGGAAGTCTTAGGTGGTGACTATCACCATCTCTATCTATAAACTATTTGAAATCTCCGCCAAGTGAAACATCAGGGGATTAATGAGTTGCTCTCCCTAGGCAGAAAGAACCTTATGCCATTCCGTAGTCAATTCCATCAATATGAGGTGAAGGTTGTATTAAATAGAAGGCTTAGAGTTAAGTACTTCACCTGGTAGGCAATGTAATATAATAATACATTTTACATGGAAACAATAGCAAAATTATTATTAGAGGAAAGAAAAATTAACAGGAGGTGTTTCACATAAAATTTAGTAGATAAAGGGGAAAGAAACCAATTTGAGATTGCACTATCAGCCCTCTATAATAAAATATATTCACTTGTCTCTGCATATGTTCACCACAAATATTTGAGTCATTGCTATAAAATATTTCAGTAAGACGAGAGAATGAATTCCCCTTTAAATATTGAGATTGAATGTATGAGCTTGATGCCAAGAGTCTTGGACTGACAAAATCCCATCTCAATTGCAAGCTAACAATTAGTTTACTCTTGGGAGTTGGTCTCCTATTTTGTTACTTTATGTTCCCCAAATGAATACAATCTTTCTATGTCTATCCCTCTCTTTCTGACTCATCTTGCTTAACATAATACCTTATGGCCAAGATTAGTACCAGGAATTTTTCTCCATGACTTGGAGGCCAGCCACACATGCTAGGGGAAAAGGGAGCTCAGATAGAGAAGGAAGCACCAAATAAAGGGTGTTGGGAGGATCCTCTCAGGATGGGAGAAGCATGCTGAAAGTAGACTATAAACCAAACATGATTGTCACTCATTGCCTGTCTTTTGCAAACCACAACACCCAAAAGAAGAGAGAGAACAAAAGGGAATGCCCTGCCATAGAGGCAGGGTGGGATGGGGGGGAGGATGGGGGAGTGGGAGGGATACTGGGATCCGTGGTGGTGGGAATTGAGCACTGTTGGAGGGACAGGTATTTGATCATTGTATAATTGAAACCCAAGAAGAAAAATTTGTAAGTCTACAACTGTACCTCATGGTGTCTCACTAATAAAAAATTTTTTTAAAAAAAGAAAAAGAAACAATTAGTTTGTTCTTATCAATGCTGATAGAAGAGACTAGACAACTGAATCCATCACAGGAGGCTTCTACTCATGACACAGAGGGAGGTGGTAGAATCTTTATGTGCAATTCAGGTTGGTGTGGATATCACCATGGTAGTCAATTTAGTCCAGAATGAAGCTGTGTACATTGTAATTCACCAAAAGCAAGTCTGTTTTCCTTTGCCTACAAAGAAAAAGAGAGCATCCTTTTGTTTATTTTGTTTTGCAGTTAAATCCTGTGTTTTTAGGGGCTTTTCCTCACTTTATGCTCAAGAGCTTCCAGCTAAGCTCTGGAGACTGTGCAAAGCTTGACTGTTTCCAACATTGTTTTCCTTTACATTGAGTAATAAGTAAACCCATATTGCGATTGAAGGAAACAAACATCTATTTTTTAAGTCTGTATACTACAGTTGAGAAAAGATGCTCCAAATCAATCGTAATATTGATAATTTCCTCTGCTTATCAGATGTGAAAAAAGATGAGGTATTCATAAAGAATTGTCTCCAATAATATCCAAACATTCATTCATTCATTCATTCATCCATTCCTATCTTGGTTTCTTATGCATTGTACCGTGATTATGATGTCCTATCACCAATTTTTATTAACTAGTGGAATAGGTTGGGGTCAAAGTGATTTTAGCTTTCTTATACAGTATTTGATTTAGGCTTCTATTAGCAAAACTATTAGAGAAAATGAGATTGACCTACAATTTTCCTAATCTCAAGTATCCTAACATCCTAGATAGAATCAGATGGGGAAGGAGAATCATTTAGTTAACTTTGGTTTCTAAAGAGGAAATGTAGAGTAATTCTACCATCTAAAACATGACTAGAGAGTTCAAACTGGTCTTAATGTCTGCCCTTGCATTCAGATAGTACTTTTTTAGACATACAAAAAATTTTCTCCCAAACTTCTTTTCTCAAACCTGCTCTGGAATGTGCAAGCCATTATATTTTGGAGAGAAGACAAATCAATATCTGATTTCCTCTCAAGAAGCATAATCCAGAAAGAACCCTGGAACAAATATATTGCTTACAATTATGGCAAATAGGAAACTTGTTAAAAAGTAGACTCTTACAATTTTTCCAGTGTGCTCTTTTGGTCGTCTAATGGGCCTTTTGAGTCCTTGTTCATTTCAAATAGCTGAGTATAGCATTTGTTGTAAGAAGAACTGCCTAACAAACAGCCAAAAGTCCTATTTGTACTCACCAACAACTGTGTAATTCAAATTCCCTTCTTTAGGAAAATAGGAGTAGGGAAGGTACCTGGAGAAGTGTAACTCTGTGTAATAGTAAGGTAATTTTCTAGAAAATGCCAGAGCCAAACTGGTAAAATTGTAGATCTGGAAAGTTATCCATATTTGGAAGATTTTTTCTCTTAATAAAGGCTCCAGTGATGGGTTAGCAATGTAGCACTGTCCTCTCGTTGTTCATCAATTTGCTCAAGTGGGCACCAGTAGCATCTCCATTGTGAAACTTGTTGATACTGTTTTGGGCATATCAAATACATCACGGGTAGCTTGCCAGGCTCTGTCGTGCGGGAGTGACACTCTCAATAGCTTACCGGGCTCTCTGAGAGGGGTGAAGGAATCAAATCTGGGTCAGCACCATGCAAGGCAAATGTGCTAATCACTGTACTGTTGCTCCAGCTGAGTTAGAATTGAAAAAAAAATTTAATATATTTTTTCTTTTATATCCACTAATGATATATTAGATATCTTTCCTAGGTGAAAGGATTCCTTTCCTCTCTCCACTGTAAACAAATGGATATGTCCCATTACTGTGACTATAAATCCATAGTTTTAAAAAAACTCCGTTTCTCCCAAGTTTTTTTTTGTGCAAAGAAATTAAATGCAAAAGTATGGATTTTTTAATAAAATTTATGGAAACGTTTTGAATCCCACATATTGGACCCTACAGATCACTTCAGGGAAACTTTAATAACTTTCACTGGTTAAGATTAGGCTTTTTAACCAAATTTATCTATTCTACCTATCTGTGATTATGTCCCTCTTACTGCAAATGCACCACAATCTGGTATTTTTTTGCTGAGATTACCTGTTCATTGTTTGTAGGATAACTTTGGTTTGTCCTTTCAGCCTTGCTGCAGGAAGTTTAGGTTTATTGGGTTACTCCCATTACAGTGCTCCTATTCTTCTGTGTTTATTTGTAAGTTATTTTTTGTGATCTGTTAAATTGTAAGTAAATATTGCTTTTTTATTCCCCTTAAGTTCTTTGCATAGTTAATTCAGAGCAATATCCTTTTTGTATAGACACAGGAAGACAGTTAATGGTATGCTTTGTAAATTGGGAGTTAATTAAATCCAAATAATATTCATTCCTGGGCATCTGTTCTCTTGACTTAAGCCTCAGTTGCCCTTACTTCCTAGCACCCCAAAATCAGGGTCCCAACAAGGAACTGGATGGATACAGGGCAAGCTGTGAGCTACCCTGGAACCGAAATGGACCAGGCCCACATACCATAATACTTAACTATAAGTTAAGAGCATGGTCATGGATAAATTATGTCATGATCTAAAAAGTAACAATTAGATTTGGGCCCTCCTGGGATTAGGAAAGATTAATCTGGCCTGAGCACTGTAGTCAGAGATCTATAGCAAGATGTCCTCAGGAAAGTCACCCTACAAGCTTAATGTATCTTTTACTCTGTCCATACAAAATAATTAATAAGTATAGTTAGATGTTAATTAAGTTATAGGACTAATGAAAGGAGAAAAACCTCTAAGTGGCATTTTGCCCTTGAGCCTGATCAGTGATAAGGAAAGGCTTTGATATGTTGATTGTGTTTATCCCCAATGAGTGGGAGTTGCTGAGAGACTAGAGAGAGACCAAGGCTGGGATGGGAGATAGGAGGAGATAGGAATGAGGGCAGTGTGAGACAGGAAGAGGGAACTTTGTGAGATAGGAACAGGCATGTGGGGAGAATGGAATAAACGACAATTGATCACCAACCAGCTTGGCCCTCATTTCTTCCTTTGTCTGCCCTTGGCATTGGCTATGCCCAGTGGGGAAGCTGCCCAAGACCACAAAACGCAGACAGTGAGAGAGAGAGGTCGGGTTCCATAGTCAATTGGTGGTTACACAGTTGTTTCTGTTGTTATTGTCATTGACGATGACATTTTAAGTGGAAACATTTGGAGTTGATGCAATTCATAGTTTATTACAGTATTTTTAAAAGTTAATTCTGATAATTTTAACAAAATTGGCACTGCTTTCAAGGAGTGGTAGAATGTCAAAGCTCCTTTCTTTGACAATTTTGTTGGTATCTTCTTCTAAGTAATATAGTTTGAAATTTTGTTTGGAGGAAATATTCTTCTTTTTACAGTTGTATTTATCAATATGTATTGTTATTTTCTCTGCTCTTAATCTTCTAGCAATCATATTCCATTTACACTATATTTTATAGATCACTTTAAACATGCCATGATTAAGGATAAAAATTGTATTTTGCATAAATTCATGTCATAATTTTGTTTAAATGTACCATATTAGACAAAGATATATGGTCGAACACTATCTTCACATATTTTAAAAAATACTTATTTTATGATGAAAATATAGTTTAAATTTCTACATAAATAATCCCTTCTTAGTAAAACAAGTTTAAACAATAGTATGATAGGTAAGATATAACACAGGGGTTAAGACCCTTGCCTGGCATATGGCTGACCTAGATTTGATACTTGGTATCATATGTGATTCTGCAAGAACAGCCAGGAGTAAATCCAATCATGCCCTGATGTGACCCATTATCCACCCACCCCACCCACCCCACCCAAGAAAATTAGAGTGACAAAAATTACAGAAACACACACACACACACACACACACACTTCTGGTATTAATATAAACTTTTAGAAATTTTTCTTCTAAGCCACTGTCTTTACTATGAAACAGAAGGAATTATCTTCAAAAAAAAATAATAATGAATGTAAAACCTTCGGCCAGCCATCTAGAGAAATCTAGTATTCATAAAATCATGGATGCAATTTATCTCTATCTTTAATTTTAGTGATATCAATCTTAGTATTTTAGAAATTTTTAAATAAATTTTACAATTCTAAAACCTAAGATTTAGAATTTTCTTTTTATCGTTTATAGACTAGATATAAGTGGAGGAAAGCTTATTGCTAAATTATATTAACTTAATCATGTGCCAATAATATGTCATGAAAATAAGATAATAATGTGAAATAATTTGCAGGAATTAATAAGACTCTAATGAAAGAAAACTGTAATTATGTACTTAAGATCCAGGGAAATGTAAAGAACAAGTTTTAAAACAAATATTATGAGTATTCAATAAAAATATAATGAAAGTGAGGGCTGGAACAATAGCACAGAGGGTAAGAGGTTTGCCTCGCATGCAGAAAGTCCGGCAAGCTACTGAGAGTATCCTCACATCAGATCCTGTCAAGCTCTCCGTGGTGTATTCGATATGCCAAAAACAGTAACAACAAGTCTCAAATGAAGACATTACTGGTGCCCGCTTGAGCAAATAGATGAACAATGGGAGAACAGTGCTACAGTGTATTTTATTTTGCATAACTGCATTTGAAATGCAAGATGTTACTGGATGACTAGTAATGACATCACAGCATTAATTATCTCTGAAAAAATGTACATGCCATCTTCTAAAGGATGAACCATATGTTAGAACAGCTGCTTCTAAGTTAAAACACAATATAGTATAGTATTTTTGCCTTTCAATATAAACAGATATGAAAAATTATGATGATTAAGATGAATTATGCCTTCTTTTTTGAAAAAATATACTAATATGATATGATGTTGAGACTTTAATAGTAAAAGTTATTCAAATTTTTAACTCTTTTAAGAACAGGCAACTTTAATTTGTAATATTTTTTTAATTTCAATTATTTCAAATATGCTTTATTAATTTTGGCAGATTTGTACATGGGCAACAATTTTTGTTTCTAAATCTTTATAAATTTTTATAAATATAAATCTTTATAAAATTTATAAATTTATAAATCTTTATAAATATATGTAATTTGAATTATATATTGTACTAAAGTGAGTACTAGTAAATATTGGTTTTTTTTTTTTTTTTATTAGTGAAGCACCATGAGGTACAGTTGTAGATTTACAAATCTTTGTGCCTGAGTTTCGGTCATACAATGATCAAATACCCATCCCTCCACCAGTGCCCATTTCCCCCCACCCCCCCTCCCACCCTGCCTCTGTGGCAGGGCATTCCCCTTTGTTCTCTCTCTCCTTTTGGGTGTTGTGGTCTGCAAAAGAGGCATTGAGTGGCAATCATGTTCAGTCCATAGTCTACTTTCAACATGCATTTCCCCTCCTGGGAGGATCCTCCAAACACCTTTCATTTGGTGTTTCCTTCTCTATCTGAACTGCCCTTTCCCCTAGAATATCCGGCTGGCCTCTAAGTTATGGAGTAATCCTCCTGGTGTTGATCTCAGCTATTCAGTGAGTACTAGTAAATATTGTTAAATAATAAATGTATATAGTTTTTATATTATATTTATATTATATAGATTTTATTATATATAGTGTATCAATTTTAGTTATATATATGCAATTATATAAATTATTCATAATATATTACATGGGCTGGAGAGATAGCACAACGATAGGGTTGTGCTCCACCACTGGCTGAGCTGGGTTCAATTCCTCCGCAATTCATCCGCCCCTCTCAGAGAGCCCAGCAAGCCATTAAGAGTATCTCACCTTCATGGCAAAGCCAGGCAAGCTATCCCTGAAGTATTCAATATGCCAAACACAGTAACAAGTGTCATGATGGAGACGTTACTGGGCCCACTCGAGCAAATCGATGAACAACAGGAAGACAGTGCTACAGTGATAATATATTACATATATATCTTGATATGCTTCTCAAATAAAAATGTAGGATAGACTTTTAAAATGCCTTCACATTAGGGTTATAGGATATAGCATAAAATACATTGAAAATGAAATTATCAAAGTTAATTGGTACATATTGTCTAGTTTTGACTTTAAAATGGTTACCATATTTATTGAAATTATTTCAGAAGTTGAGTGGCAATGAGCCTTAAATTTTGAAACATTACATATTTTGTTCATGCAACCTTATCAAATATATTGTTTACAATTACTTTCTCTTAATCTATCGGCTATTATTTGATCTAATTATTTCCATCACTGTGGTCTATTTAGTTTGATGTTTTCCCACTTGTCAATTTCTTGCTTTTGTTGCCTTTGATTTTCATGCTGTAATCATGTATAAAAAATCAATATAAAAATCTTGCAACAACAACAAAAAGGAAATTTTACAACAACAAAATTAAAATTCAAATGGGCAAACAAGATTAAAATATGTTTCTCTAAAGAAGATATGCCAAACCAGTACTTCAAAAGGTGTTCAGTGTCACTAACAGTAATAGAAGTGTAAACCACAAGTTCAATAAGATGCTATATCAAACCAGTTAGGAGGACTATTATAAATCAAAACCAAAAAAAATGAGTTTAGGTGAGTACCTGGAGAAAAGTAAAACTAGAACTACTATGTGCTCCATTATCCCCACATCTGTGTATATGCCAAAAATATGTGGAATCACAGTTTCAAATTTATAGATTGACTCCCATATTAGTTACACCACTATTTACAACAAGTAGGTGGTAAAAGCAAGAGAAATTTTCATAATCAGAATGGATAAGGAAAATTTGATATGTAAAGACGAAAGAATATAATTTACTCTGAAAGAAGGAAATTGAGGAATAGAGAGATAGTAGAGTAGGAAAAGCTTTTGCCTAGCATGCATCCTACAAGGGTTGATCCCTGGCAGCCCAAATGGTCCATTGAGCTAGCCCAGGAGTGACCCCTGAGAGCAGAGCCAGTAATAATCCCTGAGCATTTCCAGGTATGGCCTAAAGAAGAAAAGAGAGAAAGAAAAGAAGAAAATAATATTTTAAACAACACAGATAGACCTGAAAAACAACTACATGGCAATACATAATATATATTTAGTGTTGAATATAAAGTTAATTATTCTGTTGAAAATTTGCCAATTATTATTTTTTGAAAATAATATTTTGATAAATAATGATACTGATCACTATCATAATTGTTGATAGAGGCATGATCACTGAGTACAAACCAGTTAGTAAGCCCTGAATTTTGTGTGTCAACATCCTATTCAAATTAAATTTTCTTTTTAAAAAAGGCTATTGCAAATTGAACTCCCATTTACAGTGATTAAACATGCACTTATCTCTAAGAAAAAGAATACTTAGAAACAGAATTTAATAAATATATTTTCAAGAGTTTATTCACCTTTTAATAATAAAGAGGGTGATATTCACAAGCAGGGCCTTTTGGTAATACATTTTAGGGAGAGAAAAAACTCATAAGCTAATCAAAAAATGTTGGGGAAACAAATTATATTCTCAACAGTACTCTGCTGCTGGCTCAGGACAAAAAGCAGAATCTATTCTATGATCATTAATGGCCAGAAATGATTAGGAATGAATCCCTGATAAGACAAGAGCATTAAATAAATCCTTCTTGACAATTCCTGGCAATGACCTCCAAGCTAAGCTAAGGCACTTTGAGAGTGAATTTCCTAGCACCATCTTACCAAAGTAGCTGGAGTGTCTCAGTACTAGGTCAATAATTTCTCATTTATGATATAGTACTTGATTCTGGAGAGTACTATCTACATGCCCTCCAGTCAATACTTCCATTTGGGTCTGTATCCTCATGTCTCATTTTCTCTAAATAAAACTAGTTTATATTACTTTTATGTCTTCTCCAGATTATATTTTCAAGAACCTGAGCCAGGCAGATGTAGGAATGAATCCTTTTTTAACAGTCCTGATATCTCCTGGCTACCAACCCAACCAAAAATCATGGCTTGGGACTTCCTACTCAATCTCAAATTATATGAATGCATATTGGGCATGTTGGGTACTATGAAATGGATATATCTAGGCATATATTAAGTTGCGTCATTACTTTATGTTGGTATTCAAGCCAGTTATAGTTTTAAAATTTCACTTAGATTTATAGTTTCTTTTGGTATTCCAACTTTATATGCATTGAGATGAAAACTGACAAAAGCTTCATTAAATCTGTCAAAATTATTTTACTTGGTTTCAATCAAATTAATGCTTTCTATTTATAAGTGAGTTAAAATGACTATTGCATACTAAATTAGATTCAATTTTGAGTTCTGTGTTGAATTTAGGAGCGGGTAGACCATTTGCCTTGCACGTGGCTGACACGACTGACCCAGGTTCGATACCTCAGTCCCTCTCAGAGAGCCTGGCAAGGTACTGAGAGTATCTTGCCCGCACAGCAAAGCCTGGCAAGTTGCCTATGACATTATTGATATGCCAAATACAGTAACCAGTCTCACAATATTACTTGGCCCGCTGGAGCAAATCAGTGAACAATGGGAGGACAGTGACAGTGACGGTGTTGAATTTAGGTAGGACAATTTCATTTAATATCTTAAAATACGATATTTAATTCTTAAAATGAAAACCTAGTTTATTAAATTTGTATTTTTTAAAATTATGTACTTTTAAAAATAAGTACTTTTTTAAAAAATGAACTTATTTATTGAATCACCATGAGAAAAGTTACAAAGCTTTCAGGTTTAAGTCTCGGTCATACAATGATCAAACACCCATCCCTTCACCAGTGCATATTTTCCACCACCAAGAATCCCAATATACACCACATCCCACCTCTCCTGATGCCTGTGAGCCAGAAGATTTCAACTTAACTCTCTCTCTACTTTGATCACATTCATTATTTCGACAAAAGATGCACCTTTATTATTTGGAATTTCCCCCAACACTGAAAAGGCACTGTGTAATATTTTTTTTCAATTCCTCTGCCCCTCTTGGATAGCCCAGCAAGCTAGTGAGAGTATCTCACCGGCACAGCGAAGCCTGGCAAGCTACCCGTGACATATTCAATATGCCAAACACAGTAACAACAAATGTCACAGTGGAGACGTTACTGGGCCTGCTTGAGCAAATCGATGAACAATGAGAGGACAGTGCTAAAGTGCTATAGCTGATTATGAAGAACATGAAGTCTTTGGATTTCTGATATTTTACTAATTAAGTCTGGAGGGGTTTCTGCCAAAAGCCGCATAGTTACAAGATTGGTTTATATACCTCTGGCCGTGCTGCACGTGGGGAGCAACTCTTGGCTTCGGTGGGGTGGATACTTTTAAAATTATTACACATGTGTAAAGAATAAATATTAAGAAATTAACAAAATTACTAAAATGTTATCAATAATCTGTTAGGTATTTCTCATAATGATGCTAGAGTGCTAGGATTTGTAGGCAAATATCACAGGTAAATGATTGCTTTTCAGCATATTATAGACATAGTACACACATATCCAAATAATTTTATACAATAGGTGCTGATTAGTATCATGTATTGAATTTATTTAACCAATGTTCTCCATTGTTATGCTGCATGTTTTATTTCTCTCCTTCCAAAACCTATTATGTGTGGAAGGAAGTCAATTTGCATAGCACACATTAAACTAATAAAATAAGTTATGCTTCCAATCATTTAGAAAAAATTGACTTAATTTATTGTGTA